>NW_026988421.1:4982500-5641875 GCF_030222135.1 Aotus nancymaae
CCCCTCCACTTTTCTCAAGTCACAAAACAGGTGCACTTGGGCCATGAAGACAAAGGGAACAGCCAGGGTGCAATGAACTCCATCACCTTCTCTGATGACCTTCGAGTGTGCTACACGTGGTCTGAAATGAACGACCTTTGGCTCCTGTTCTAGAGAGTGCTTTGGTTTTGTTTGTTTATGTGCTCGTTTTGTTTAATAATCTTTTTTCTGCTCCAGTAATCCGTGATTCAGCAGAAAGGTTACACTCCTTTGTAAGGGTTTTCCAAGTGGAAATGAATGCTGGCCACTCATGTTGAGAAGGTTTTACAAAGAGATGGTTGGAGTTGGGATAAACTTCTAGATGGAGTGGAGGTGTGGGGGCCTGGTGGGGATGGTGGGGATAAATTCTCAACCTGAAGTGTTTGGATTGAGAGACCTCGACAGTGTTCTGGAAGCCCCGGAGAGGCATTAAGAGAGATTAAGTGCATGTTTACTCTTGGCAGCGTAAAAGAGAAGCCCTCAAGACAACCAAGTATGTGGAGCTGGTGATCGTGGCAGACAACCGAGAGGTAAGAGCTTTTTGATACTGCTCAGTACAGTTGGTTAGACAAAAAAGAAAACAGAACCTGTTTTGCAGGTTATTACTTGCTTTAATGAACCGCATTTCCTATGTGCTCTTAAAAGCAATGGAAACAGTGGTTTTCTGATTTTAAAAAGCATACAATATTAAAATTTTATCTGATATAAAAAGTAATGGCAAAACCCACAGGAAAAAAAAAACAACAGAATTTCTCTGTAGCTAAGCTCTCCAAACAAGAATTAAGCGGGGGAATGACAGAAGGCTTTAGATTGTGTTATAAAACATCTTGGGGAAGAGTTTAGTTTTTAAAATGGGACATTTAGAAAACATCCCATATGTCATTAATCAAAATGAATGAATGAATGAAGGCTATAGAGACACAGCAGAAAAATCCTCCCTTCTGAGCTATGACTTGATACTATATTTGTTTTTTAATTAATTTTGAATTAGTTTTTCTAAAGACTGTCTTCCCTGTATTTATGTACTACCTCATTGATATATATGAATTGGGTGATATTTTCTCGTAGACTCATTCAACACATGTGAATGAAATAGACTTGACTATGTTTCAGAAAACTATTCCCATTCTGGAATGTCAGATTAGAGGGAGAATGGGGAATTTGTTGATTTTTTTTTTTTGTCCATTCTCCTCTGTATTGTTTGATGAGTTGCCATGAGCTTCTATTACTTTTACTTTTTAATTTTTAAAAACAAAGAAAATTTCTCAGGAAGTTAAAATCAAGTTGTTGATATGAAAAAATGGCTTTGGACTGGCTTCTAGTTGTCTGTTTCCTCTTTGCCAAAACATGTCACTGCCTCCATCATTTATGAGGCTGGAAAATCGCAGAAGTTGCTGTCTTGTGAGCACTTGGCTTAGGCAAATTTCAGAGAGTTTCAGGGAGTCTCCAGCCGGGAAAGTTATTCAGCAGGATGCAAGCTCATTTCACCATAAACTGTGGCAGGTCCCTAGTGGTTTATAAAATCCCAAGGCTTCACATTTCCAGGAGCCAGGAAGATGAGACATGATTGATATTCTTGCTGGTATTAATGCTGACATTTAAAATTCTTAAGTTTCAGAGGCAAGGAAAAGACCTGGAAAAAGTTAAACAGCGATTAATAGAGATTGCTAATCACGTTGACAAGGTAAGTTCTTTTTCGGTAGTTAAATCATTCCGATCATACAAATGTTTGGAAATGAGGTTGAGGGACCTCATCTGACTTAGCAAGGAGAAGAGGTTCTGCCTCTGGGCCTTGGGTTGGAATTCAGTTTCCTGTCCTCTGGATGTGTAATTGCTGGGTCCTGGGGCAGCTTCAGGAGATGCCAAACCACGGCTGTCTGGATTCTGGTGGCCTTGGGGACATGTCTTCCTCCAGGCTCTCTTCTGGCCAGGTGGAACACCAGTCTGAGGGTATTTTGGACTCCTCAGTTAGCTCCAGAGTCCCTGCAGAGTCCATCTGATCCTGGGATTGCTCCTGAGCCAGGCCTCTCCCAGGTCTTCCAGCGATAGATCCCACAGGCCCCTTCAGTCTGTCTCCACCATTGCAGCCCTGTACCAATGTAACCCTGAAGGTGGGCTTGCATTTATAAAGAATAGGCTTCACTGTCCTGAGACACAAAAGTTGACTTTCAGCTCCATCAGTTATTGGGAAATCCCTCACCAGGAACAAGCAGGTCAGAAACTCACCTTTCACAAGACTATTTCCTTGCTGGAGGAGCCTCTGGAAACCGGGTCCTCCTCCTGGGGTACTTGTTCACTAACTGCTGCTCACACTGCGGGCTGGCAAAGAAAATGGCAGTGCTCTCTGTCTAAACCACCTGCCCTTCCTCATCGCATTCTGCTAGAGAGGATGTTGGCTGTTGGATGCTGACAACTCTCAGCCTAAAATAGGCTTCTCATATGCCCTGTACATTGGAGCTGCCGGGGAAGCTTCCAGAAGCATTGCTGCCTTCAAGGTGGGTAGGGAAGGGAGGAGGTTAGACCTCAGAATTTTCAGAAGGTTTCCAGCAATTCTCATGTGCAATGTAGATGGCGACTGCTGTCCTAAAGCAATCACAACCTCTCGGCAATAGAGTCTCTTGTCTGCAGGGACAGCATGAGAAGGAATCTGGTCATGGCTGAGCCTTTCATAGCCATGGTCCTCTGAAACAGCAGATTTTACACATAAGGGTTCGTGAGGATGCCTCACGATACCCTTGTTTCCAAGTAATCTGATTAGATGTGAATGGTGCTTTCTAAGTTTTTCAAAGGATGAAGGCAAGGCCCTTCCAGAAATTCGGCTCTATATTGCAAGGCCTTATGCACTCTGCATCAAGAATTCAGAATGAATCAGATGTGGTCCCTCCACTTGAGAAAGTCAAGGCTGTGTAGGGAAGCAGATATGCAACCCACATAGCATGGTCCAAGACATTAGGAAGTAGGTCCATGCTGTGAATGGAGGTCTCTGGGGATGCAGAAGAGAATCACTTACTTCTTCTGGGGGTCAGAGAGTCTTTGCAGGGAGAGGATCCTAAAAGATAAATTCAGTTTCACCACGAGCAGAGCAGAAGGAGTATGTGTGGTGTGGACGTGTATGTGATTCATGTGCATGTACATGCATGTGTGTTCCTATGTGTGTTCATGCGTGTGTTCATACATGTGTATGGCCTGCATGCATGATGTGTGTTTACGTGCATGCATGCTCATGCCATATGCAAATGCATGCACACACAGCTAGGGCAGGAGGAGATGAAGCTGCAAAGATTCAGAGCGCTCAAGGCCCCGGCTGCTCTACGAAGCCATCTTGATGTTACTCTGCAGTGAATGGAGAGCTAGGTGAATGTTTTTAAGCAGGGGAGAGAAGCCCAGGATCGTAGAAAGATATTCCTGCAGTTAGTGTGGAGGGTGGAATAACCAAAGACAAATAGGGCTGGGAGGAGCCTATGGCATAGAAATGATAAAGGCCTGACCCAGGGCAGGGGAAGTGGGGATGTGAGAAGGACAAGGATTGAGAGATGCTCGAAGGGATGTGTTTCTTGATTACTTCTTTTTAGCAGTTACTGTGTGCCAGGCTCTGAGTGCTTTGCATATGCTCTCAGGTATGTGCTATTGTTCCTTTTTTTTGATAGAGTCTCGCTCTGTCACCCAGGCTGGAGTACGGTGGTGGGATCTTGGCTCACTGCAACCTCTGCCTCCCAAGTTCAAGCAACTCTCTGCCTCAGCCTCCTGAGTAGCTGGAATTACGGGCACCTACCAAGACACCCAGCTAATTTTTATATTTTTTAGTAGAGATGGGGTTTCACCATCTTGGCCAGGCTGGTCTTGAACTCCTGATCTCATGATCTACCCACCTCACCCTCCCAAAGTTCTGGGATTATAGGCGTGAGACACTGCACCCAGCCTGTTTCTATTTTTAAAGCAGAAGAAGCTGAGATGAGCAGAGGTTAGTCATTTGCAGGACGAGAAATGAGACATAGTCTCACTGACCCCCAGCAGGGGCTCTTGGCCTTGACTCTACTCCACCTGCTGTGAGTCCCAGGACCTCATGATGACCAAGCAGAGGCTAAGGGCACGTGGGAGACCACATGACCGCCAGTTTCACTGGAGCAGAGAGGCAGGTAGATGATACTTCAGACCCAAGGAAAGCCAGAGCAGGAAGAGGAGTTCTGAAGGGCGTGCTGAGTAGTCAGAGATCTGGGCTTGCCACTCAGAGAGAGGCTGTGGCTGGATGGAAATTTCTGGAAGTCTGAAAAACCCATATAGCCATTGATACCCTGGGATGATATTACCCTTGTCCACCTTTGAAGCAGGTCAAACTCCCTGGCAACCCCTGCCTGTTAATGTGTTTTCAGTAGTTACTCTTTGCAGATTCAACTTCATCCCAAAGTCCAGGTGCGGGAGAATCCTGGTGAAAGGCGAGTGCTGGCAGGGGGATGAAGGGTGTGTCTTAGAGGAGACATCAAAGACAGCACAGCTGTTAGAACTGGGCCTCAGTCACGGCTGGGCATTAGAACCCCTGTGGGGAGTTTCGTTATTTGTTTATATGTTTACTTTTTGAAATATTGATTTCCATACCTGGCCCAGGGATTCTGATTTGATTGACTGGCACGGGGCCGAGGTGGGACTAAGATGCACTGTCCCAGAGGGCGGAAGGCTTAGGAGCCTGAGTTGGGAGCACAGGTGCCACTCCAAGGTGAGCGAGTTGGACTGTTGCCCGGAAGGCTTCAGGCTGTCCTCAGACTGTCCAGCAGGGAGAGAGCATGAGTTCTTCTTAGACCTTGGGAGCAAAAGGAAATGATGAACTCTGTTAAATCCAAACTGGAAATTGCTGAAGCCCCATTTTAAAAAGGGATGTGTTTGGGTCCTCTGTGTTTATATTTCTTCCCATTTATTCCAGGTTATATCTTGCTTCAGTTTGCAAAACCAAAAATGAGCAATTGGGGGTTTGTTAATAACTTGCACTGGTAATTAAAGAACACCGTGCCTCGGCAAAGTCCTAACGGACCCCGTGGAGTTTGCCAGTCTGGCTGTTCTTGCATTTCTGGCAGGGAGAGAGCCGATTTGCTGAGCACACAGCTACCCCTGGCCCTGGCATCCCAGTCCATGCCCAGCAGACTCCAAAAGCCTTGGAGGAGATACCCAGGCTCCCTGGGAGACTTGCTGCTTCCAAGTCTATTAACAGACAACTCCCAGCTCTGTTATACAGTTCTCTAAATTTCAGTTTTTCAACTCTGTAAGTGGAAGTGTCTCAGCCCAGAAAACAATGACTGTGCCGGTGGCAGTTTCCTTGTTTGCTGAAGTCTTGGCTCTCCTGGACCATTCTAAATTAATAACTGCTGGCTGCATGGAGAGGGAAGACATCTCAGACTAGAAGACAAGGAGTGGTTTAGTGGTGAAGGTGAAGTTTTGGAATGTTCAGGAAATCCCCCGTGAGTGAAACACAGAAGGCTTGTCTGGCACTCATGCTTCTAGGCCAGACACTGGGTTTTCCCACAGTCCTCATTACATCGCTGCAGGAGCCTGGGGAGCGCACCTGCCGATGGAGCTATTGCGGGGTTTGCGTCTTTCACCCTCGCCTCCGATCAGTCCTCCTTATTCATTAGGAAGTTAGTGTCAGCTGCAAATTCAGGCACCTGCTTCCGAAAGGACTCATCTCCTATGTACTTAATTTCTTTTCTTTCTTTTTCTTTTTTTTTTTTATTTGAGACAGTCTCACTGTATCCCCAAGGGTGGAGCACAGTGGTGTGATCTCAGCTTACTACAACCTCTGCCTCCCAGGTTCAAGCAATTCTCCTGCCTCAGCCTCCCGAATAACTAGAATTACAGGTGTCCACCACCATGCCTGGCTAATTTTTGTATTTTTAGTAGAGATGTGGTTTCACCACGTTTGAGGCTGGCCTCAGGGGTCTGACCTCAAGTGATCTGCCCACCTGAGCCTCCCAAAGTGCTGGGATTACAGGCATGAGCCACCAGGCCCAGCCTCTGTGTATTTAATTTCTTAGGGTATTTTCACTCATGTGACAGATTTCTTCCCCTCCTGTCCCAAAGCAGTTGCCTGAAGGATGCAAGTTCCCTCATTGGACCCCAGGGGATTCCACCTCACTGCTCCTTCCCGAAAGCCTCCAGTGCAACATCCCAAGACTTCCTATGTGCACCACTGCTTGGCAGTTCACTGTATTGGAGTTAACTGAACTAATAGATTAGTGTGCCATGCCTTAAGCCCCTGGTGACCTCTGAGCATTTGGGTGTCAAGGACAAGGGCATTCTAATCTTTGCTTTCTCTGCCACTGCCAGACCCAACCCACAGCAAGAGGCAAGCAAATATTTGTTGCTGTTTTGTAAACAGGTGAATTGCTTCAGTTGGGTCTCTGAGTGTGTCCACATATGTTCTGTGCTTCATAAGTCAGGCAGGCAGCTGCCAAGCTCCATTTGTACGGCAGAGGCCCATGAGCTTCTCTCCAGGCCTGGGGTCACAGTGGGCCATCATGGAAGGGAGTCTCAGCACTCACAGAAGAGGGCAGTGTGACCTGATGGTTTCAAACATGAGTGTCAGGGTTAGCTGGCCTGTGTTCACACCCCAGCCATGCAGTTGAAATCTTAAGTCACCTGGCTTCTCCAAGCCTGCATGCCTTTGGCTATAAAATGGAAATAATAACAATTCTTAACTCACAGAGTTGTTTTCAGGATTAAGCCACAGCACAGAAACCACCGTGGCATCGTGCCTGGGATACAGTGGTGCTCACTAAACATAAGCTATGGTGGCTGTTATTAGGAAGAATCCAAAGGAACCTGTCAGTAGCCCTGGAAAGACCTTTCAGAGCAGGCAGTAAAGGCATCATGTGTGATGACTTGATGTGAGTTTAGCATATATGACAGTCCAACAATGGCACCAGTTTTGGAGAGGGGAGGTCGTCTGTTATATTACTACTAAGTGAGAAATCAGTTCTAAGGATGTGGTTGACAGGCCTAGTGGGTAGAAATGTAAAACCCATCATTAGCATGAAAAGCTCCTTGATTAGGAAGCAGCAAACCTAGCACTGAGAAATGATGACAATTAGCCTTTGCAGACCTCCATTACTGCCTCTATACAATGCTCCTGGGAGGCAAACCTAGTGTCTCCTTCCCAGATGACAACCCTGAGCCCACGCAAGACATCTGACCTCAAGGACATCTCTTAGCAAGCCGGTGTAAGCATCAGCATTGGATCACCTCCATTGCTGCTTTCTGATCACTGTTACCTTTGCATACAATAGAGCTGAAAATGTAATCTCTCAATGGACAGCAGCCAAACATGTGCATTCAGAGTTCCAGAGCAGGCCAGGAACTTATTTTTACCGGGGAAGCCTGGGCTGGGAGTGCGCAAGCAGATAGCGTGGGCCATGCAATTCCTGATTGAAAACAAACTGTTGGGCTGTGTTGTAACTGTCTGGTTAACTCATTAATGTTATGTCTGTAACTGTGATCTCTTTGAAACCAAGTTGGACCAATGCAATCAGCGTATATTTTGTGATGCCGTTTGTACCCAGTCATATCTTCTGCTAACCCAGAGCTCACCAGATGACTGTGGGGACCAGCAAGGGAAAAGATGAGCTTGCCTTGTGTGGGTTAGAATCTAGGGTCAGATGTTCAACTTTGAGGAGCGTTTTGTACTTTAGTTCACCGCGTTAGAATGGTACTTAACTAGCAAATGCAGAACTTCTATAAGTTTTGTTACTCATTGGCCAGATGCTTCTAGCGACTAAGAATAGGACCTGTTCTCATCTGGTGCTTGGCTTTGGCTATTATCACTAGCCACCCTTTTCTCCTTGGCTACCTGGGGTCTCAGAAGATGAGGGCTTTCTCCCTGTCTGCTGCCTCATATACCAGGGGCATTGAAAGATTTGACAACCAACCAGGTGATACCATGTCCTCGCCCCGTCAACCATGAACACAAAGCCATCTTTTTGTCCATGTGATGCATATGAGGACAATGGGTAGGTCATACCTCTATGCTGACCACTCATCCTGGCCCTCTGAGCTCCTATGAGACAGAGCCATCCCTTAGCCCCAGAGGAGTAGCTTTTCCCCTCTCTGACCCAGGACTACCTGCCCGTAGGTGTAGTCAGGTATGGGCTGTAGGATGAAGTCAGAAATGCCCAAAGGTGGTGGGGGCAGGCATGGGGGTGAGAATTCTTGCTTTCAGTGGTGTGCCTGATGCTTTAACAAGCCCATAAAAGAGGATCTTTACTTAAAAGATCTTTCCATCACAGTGTTGGTGAGCTAACTTCTGGCTGTGGGGAGGAGAAGGATAGTCATTAATGTTCCTGAAGAGGGCTCTGTGTATGCCTTTATTATTCTGAAAGATATTGACTTCTTCATTTAATTACAACCCTCTAGGTTGATTATAGGTGACAACATATGATAGCGTTGGCCAAGGCTGAGATTTTGCTGAAAAATTAATACAGATTCATTTTCAGTAACTCATAGGCAGAATGTTTTGCTCAAAATGAACAAGATATTGTCCTTGGCAGAAGTGTCTGAAAGATCCTAATTCACTTATTGTTTCACTCGCAGTGGATATTAACTGGCCGTCTTTAGCTGTAATACACATCTGTATGTACATTTTAAATCACCGATGAATCATTTGAAATATGGGCTTCCATACAAATGTGGGTAGACAGTGCAAAAGCTAATACCTTTAGCATCTAATTGGTCAGCCTTCGAGAACCTAGTTAACACATCACTTTGCATTAGGCACTGCAAGTATTTCTTAAATTCCAACGCCACAGGAACCAAAGAGCACAGGGATATTTTTCTCACCTGTGTCAGTGAACCTCAAACAACGCAAATCTGTTCTAATTTTCATTTTGAGTTTTCATTAATGTGATCCCAACTCCAATGCCAGTTCTGTCTGTTTTGCCCAGTTTTACAGACCACTGAACATTCGGGTCGTGTTGGTCGGCGTGGAAGTGTGGAATGACGTTGACAAATGCTCCATAAGTCAGGACCCATTCACCAGCCTCCATGAGTTTCTGGACTGGAGGAAGATGAAGCTTCTACCTCGCAAATCCCATGACAACGCGCAGCTTATCAGGTAAGGAGTTCCGTCTCCTTCTGCTTTAAAAGAGTCCCCTCGACAAAGCCCTTAGTTTCATGTGCACAGCCCCAGAGCTGCCACCTTTCTGCAGAGCACACTGCTGTGTACAAGGGGGCTTCTCAGCTCACACCAGTGGGGAGATGCCACCCTCACCTGTAACTGAAGGTCTGTTAGGAAAGTGTCCCTCTGAGGCTGGGTGTGGTGGCTCACACCTGTAATTCCAGCACTTTGAGACTGAGGTGGGCAGATCACAAGGTCAGGAGATCGAGACCATCCTGGCCAACATGGTGAAACCCCATCTTTACTAAAAGTATAAAAATAAGCTGGGCATGGTGGCTTGTGCCTGTAATCCCAGCTACTTGGGAGACTGAGGCAGGAAAATCGCTTGAACCAGGGAGTCAGAGGTTGCAGTGAGCCGAGATTGTGTCATTGCACTCCAGCCTGGTGACAGAGTGAGACTCCATCTCAAAAAGGAAAAATAAAAATAAAAATAAAGAAAAGTGTCCCTCCGAACACCCTGGGAAACCTGTCCCTCTACAGAATTCTCATTTCCTTCTTCCGGAACCTGGACATTTCCTCTATGCCAATTTTTCTGATTTTAGCTGTGATGTAAATTTGTCCTGAGTAGCCTGTTTCTAAAGGCTCATCACTGTGAGTGGAAAATGTGTGTTGATACAAAATCTCAGGACAATACTTTAAGTGAATATTGTCGGATTCCTGGAGGGAAAAAAGACGTCACTCCTCCTCCTGTTTTGGCTGTTACTCTTTGGTTTTCTAGATCAGAGAATACCAGTAGTATAGCACATTAACCTTGTGTTCCCTCTTTAAATCAATATGCAATGAGTACCTGTTATGAACCGAACACAATGGTGACCAACACTGGAAATCTCCCAGCTCTCAGCAGTCTCCACTCTACTAAGAGAGGCAAGAATAAAGAGGAAAATGTCAGCATGATGGACTTGAAGATGATAAACTAAGGGAAAGCATACTTCTATTATAACACAAAAATTGGTGGGATGTTACAGATGCCTTCTTTATACTTTTTAAAAAAGGAAGAATCTTTTTTTTTTTTTGAGACAGAGTCTCACGCTGTCACTCAGGCTGGAGTGCGATGGTGAGATCTTGGCTCACTGCAACCTCTGTCTCCCGGGTTCAAGTGATTCTCCTGCCTCAGCCTCCCAAGTAGCTGAGATAGGCGCCTGTCACCATGCCCAGCTAATTTTTTGTATTTTTAATAGAGATGGGGTTTCACCATGTTGGCCAGGCTGGTCTTGAACTCCTGACCCCATGATTTGCCCTCTTCGGCCTCCCAAAGTGCTGGGTTACAGGTGTGAGCCACCGCACCCGGCCCAAAAAAGGAACAGTCCTACATCAGTCTAAATTAGTATGAAGTAGATGTTTCTAGAAGCAACAAATTTTTATTTAAATCTTTAAACACTTGGTGCCACTATTCTTTTGTTGTCATGTGACATATCACAGAAATGAAAGATTCTGGGACAGCGACTCTTTCCTTTGAGAAACCCAATGTAGCTATTGAACACTTGTGGAAAGTTAAAAAAAAAACAGTCCTATCCCATTGTCACTTTAGAAAATGCCTACGCCTGAACTGAGGCTGTTGGCATTCCCTGATAATTTACTTTGGCCATTTTCACAGGGTTCCCCCTGCCCCCACCTTTGAATATTTGTGGTTGCCTCACATTTTATGCATTGATTAGTCCTGAACTACTAAAAGTATATTTTATATATTTTGAGTCAAAGTGTTATGATATTTTTCCCAAATGGAGTCTGTCCAACTTGAACATCTGGAAATAAGTTATCATCTTATATAACCTTATTATTTATATACATGTATAATTGTATTTGTTCATATAGTCTATATAGATGTAAATAAGGACTGAAATTTCTACTACTGTAAATATTAGTGGGATAGGCGGATAGAGAGGGAAGGAGAGAGGGAGGGAGGGAGGGAGAGGGAGAGAGAGAGAAAGAGAGGGAAGAAGGGAGGGAGGGAGAAGGTTTTATATACACTTATCACCTTCTGTTCAATTGACCGTAGCTAAAATATCTAACTTTTCAAACAATATATCTGTATACATGCATGGCCAAGACAGTATTGGTAAGTCATTTGACTCCTTTAAAGGAAATTCAACAAATACAGTGCTCCGTTTTTCATGTATGAGGTTGGAATTAACAGCATCTGTGTTCAACAGGCCCTTGGTGTCATTAGATCCATGATTAGGTTAAGATTCCAGACAGAAGGACGACTGCATTGAAGCCATGAAGTCCCCTTGCAGAAGGCTCCTCCCTAGGTGCCAAGGCTTTGTGGGTGCTCACTTGTTCTACACTAGCTCCAGGATTGATAATTTTCCTGCCAATTTCAATTTTGCAAGCTATCTTAGCAGGACGTTTTGTAGGAGTTTGGGTTTCTGGCAGAACTGTAGTAAGTTACCCAGGAAAGCAGTTAAGCTACAGTGAAAATCTAGTAAACCATCTAATACATTTCTTTTAGTTAACGGTGATTCTCTGTGACTATTTTCAGCCTTTCCCTCAGCAGCCGTTGTTTAAAGGGAGCAGCTTCCTACAGCCCATTAGGAAATAGGCGGGATACAACTCATAAGTACAATGTAATAACTAGTTGTCTGAGTCTTGAAAACAAAACTCTAAAAACACGATGGAACCGTGATACAACTGCAGAAATAAAATTTTCAGGGAAAAAAAGATAAAATCACATGTGAATATACCCTCATGTTGCCAGTCTTATTTCTGCATATTTTATTGTAGGAATGTCCAACAGAATTTTTAAATATGAGAGAATGCCCCATTCTAATTTGATTAAAGAAAGTCCTCTTTTTTATTTCCTAGTGGGGTTTATTTCCAAGGAACCACCATCGGCATGGCCCCAATCATGAGCATGTGCACAGCGGAACAGTCTGGGGGAGTTGTCATGGTAAGCCAAGGGCATCAGGAGCTGGTTCCCCTTAGTAATGATTCCCCAGGAAGTCGCTACTTTGATCAGACTTTGTGAAGATAGATCCTTTCCTTTAATGCTTTTTAGATTTAAGTCTATTTTTACTGTAGCTGTATTTATAATTTTTTATATCCCATAGTATTTTAGGGACTGTTTAAAAGCAAATTGCACACAGGAAAGGCGGGCGTGTAAAATAGCTCAGCAGAGGCAAGCCTACCTCTCTTTTGGAGAAACATTTTCAACTGGGACTTTCCAAACCAGGAATTCCTCCCAGCACTGGGGTGAGCCAGGGCATTGGGGTCACCCTGGTCATGCAGCCTCTGGGACGCCCTGCGGTCTCACCAGACGTTCTCATTTGAATGGTTTTCTGATGGTTCTGTCTCCAAGCCCAATGGCCCAAAGTCTGAGGTTTTTAGCTTTTTACCAGTGCAAATGCTTTACATACCTTCTGGCCAGTGTACAATTTGTCTTTAAAATAACCTTATTCTTGGAAGTCAGAAACCCAGGTTTATTGCTTTACGAGGATCACTTTGTCATATATGGGCTATGTATGTTTGTGAAAGGAAGTAAAATGGGAAGCCTGTTAGAGGCTTGTTATGAATGTAGGAGGGAGGTAGCTTTGATAGGCTTGCCCAACAGGGAGCTTGTGCTCCACTTCATCAGATAATTAAAGGAGAGGTTTTCACCCTATGCTGTCCCTGCTCTGAAAATTTAGTGTCTCTTGTGCACCAGACCTCAGACAGGGAGTATCCTCAGAGACCATTCCTCCATCTCCATTAAACAAACAGAACCCTGCCCTCCCAAGAAACCGTGAGTTCCTCCGCGTTTTTTAAACAGAACGTGTGTGCATGTTCAGTTGTATTACAGGGTGGAAGGAGTTATGTTCTGCTGACGATCACTTTCTCTCCACGTACTGCCTAATCAAATCTTCCTCATGAATATACGGAACCAACGTTTCCCTCTTCTCTGGGTGCAGAGATTGGCAATTAATGTAAACCTGCACCAAGGTCAAAGCTGCGTGGACGGACTGCCCCCACTTACTAGATTTCTGGGTTGAGCAAGTGACTCCCTTGTTTTCTGTGGACCTGGATGCCCTGCATGTGATCTCCACCATGGCAGTCCTTGGCAAGTTTGGTTTTTGTTGATGCCAGGTTCATTCCAGGTCAGATCCCAACGTATTTTTACAGAGCAGACTATAAATTTTTAAGACGGAATAATTTTCTGTTTCATGGTTCCATGGTCAGTTGCTACTGACTTTGCCACTTAAAGTTGGCGTAAACATTTTTGTAGAGCTGAAACTCAGTTCTTCATAGGCACGGGAAGTTCTGCTGCTGTGCGGAGCTGAAATGCGCCTATAACCCATCTCACTAGCTTAAGTGACTGTCTTCAGGTTATGTCCCTTACTCCGTTTCCATACAAGCATTTTATCAAAATTCCTTCTTCAAAAGGATACCGGGAAGCCTATTTTTAAAAAGGATATATGAAAATGAAAGTGGGAAATAGAAGCAAATTATGTGCAATGCTGTAAGAATCAAGTGAAGATCAAAGTTAATTATCAGGAAATATGTTTTAGAAATTTGACAGCAGTTAACATCATACTTAGACACATTACTTATGTGTTCCACATATAAGAGAAACAGCAGGTAGGATAAAAATGCCTCGGCACCTTTGATTTCTATAAAATTCATGAAATCAGCAAGATCGACATCTTGACCAGACCTGTAAGTTCTAGACTCACTTTCTTCTGCGTCTCTAAAGCTACATTCACAGGCGTCCTATGTGACTGTGCTTCATTCAAGGACTCACAAATCTAAGAGGAAGGAAGCAATGCAGCCAGACAGCAGGGATCCTCATAAAATTGAAAATAGGATTGTAGTGCCAGTTCTCTATTTTTCAAAATAGAGCGAATCATTAATTTTAGTAACTTAAAGTCATTCCTTTACATCAAACTGGCCTGAAACAGCCTTAGTTTGGAAATAATATTAATAGCATGAATAAAGAGATTGTTTTTCTTAAGACAAATGTAAACTGTTTATTAAGGTCTCTTAAGAGACATTCTGTTTATAATCACTGATGCGTGAAAGAATGTAACATAATCTGGCAACTAAAAACCAAGATATTCAATGATACAAAAGAATCAGAGTGAGAATATTTTTTAAGGATGAAGTCCTTGAATTTTGTGCCAGAGCCTGCTAACTTCAGCCCGCATGTTCTTAGACTGACTACATTCTCTTCACCGGTGTGTTATTTTTGAGAACCGATTTCCTGAAACATATTTGTAAAGCTTCCTACAACAGGAAACTCTAAAATCTAAACAAAGTAATTCATTAGGAATTTCATCTACTCCAAGAATATCTTGGTTTCTTGACATGCCATTGTTTTCTTAGACTGAAGGCTAGTTGTAAACACTGTCAACAAACCCACAGGCCTTTCACATGCACACTTCTATCCAGAAGCCTCACACAGACTGTCCATATCAGTGTGCTCTCTGAAATACAGTATCATACTTGTTTTAGTCCATTTCTGTTGCTTCTAACAGAATACTTGAAACTGGGTAATTTATAAAGAAAGGGAATTTATTTCTTACAGTTACAGAGGCTGAGAAGTTCAGCGTAGAGGGACACACCTGAGAGGGCCTTCCTGCAGGTGAGGACTCTCTGCAGAGTCCCAAGGCAGTGTGGGGCATCACATGGCGAGGGGCTGTACCTGCTAGCTCAGGTCTCTCTTCTTATAAAGCCACTGGTCCTCCTCTCCTGATAACCCATTAATGTGTTAACACATTAGTCCATTAATCCGTGAATGGATTAATATATTATAAGGGCAGAGTCCTCATGACCCAATCACTTCTTAAAGGCCCCATGTCCAATACCGCCATATTGGAGATTAAGTTTCAGCATGTGTTTTGGAGGGAACAAGTATTCAAACCGTAGAAGCACTGTTTCTTGGAAGCCTCTAGGAAAACGTCTTATCTCTTTCCTAAGTAGCACAAAGCAAGATTCAAGCAAGGTTCTTTCCTTTCTCCACGGTATATAGACCTTTTCAGTAATGCTGTATATAGGCACTCTTCCTGTAGATCATATATGCTAATTAACTAATTTCTGTTTGTAAAAGTTAAGTAACTATATTCTTTAGTTAATTTCTAGTATCTATTTAAGCCAAGCCATCCAGGCACTCCACTAAGTTAGGGGTAGCCAAGTAGTGCTTGGTGAATGGAGAAACCGCCTTCCACATCCAAGCAAAAGGTTAACGAACCCCCGACCACAAGAGTCAGAGAATCGGGACACCCCATATTTCCAAAGTGTGCCTGGCAAAACAAAGGGCCAACAAGAATAAGACATAACCGGATTATACTTTTAAATGAATGACTCTTCAAACAGATGACTCGATGTGGTCAGATTTATTGTGAAGTGTTGTCAATTTTCCAACTATCCTCCCCAACCAAGCACACAGGAAGAGGCAGGCTCAATGACAACCTCTCAGGACTCATTTGGAATGTCACAAAGCATGCTCGTGCCTATCAGCTTCATATCAGCATCATCTCGATCGAGGGTAAAATGATACTTCTATTGCCCATGAAGGAATGAGCTTTTCCTAGGATGCAGGATGACTTTTTGCTTCATTCAGTGGAAGAGTTGTGCAATTGTAGGAAGCAGGATGGACACCCTGCCTTGAAGATGTCATATAAAAACAAAGAATCACACAGGTATACGTGAGGCATACAGACATTCCTCAGCAGAAGGGCCCCCAAATTGGCTCAATGAAATGTCAAATTATCTATTTTTAAGTTTAAATGATAGCATTTTACCTTAGTCCCTATAGGGAATTAGATTAAGTCAAATGTTAATGAAAGTTACATGTCTGTGGGGAGGGAGGCCTGGGACATCAGGACAAGAAGATACGAATTGTACACCTGTGCTTTTGTGTTTTCTTCGAGGACCATTCAGACAGTCCCCTTGGTGCAGCTGTAACCCTGGCACACGAGCTGGGCCACAATTTCGGGATGAATCATGACACACTGGAAAGGGGCTGTAGCTGTCAAACAGAGGCTAAGAAAGGAGGCTGCATCATGAACCCTTCCACCGGGCAAGTACCATCACTTCCATCTGCTTTGAGAGTGTGCACAGCTTGAAGAGTGTGTTGGGAACCAGATGAGTCAAAGTTTCCCTGGTTTTCTGGTCAGAGCACCCAGGGAAGTTTCCAAAAAGGAATTCCTTCCCAAGTAGCAAAAGTGGCCTGTGTTACTCTGGAGAGCCATGGACAGCCAGACGGCAGTGCTACGTGGTATGAGGGTTGACCTTTTCCTTGAGGAGTGGTTGGGATGGAGGCTGTCTGTGTTTAGAAATTGCACATTATCTTCCTGTCCTGGCAAGTGTTTTTTATTTGAGCCTATGGCTCCAGCTGCCAGGGAGTCCCAGGAACCAGCCATCTGAAAGCCTGGGCAGAGGTGAGATGGGCCACATGTCTTTAGAAGGTGCTGGGTAGAAGGTATTTATTTCCCTGGGGTTGGCCCTGGGGTGTTTCTGAAGTGTGTTAGTAGCTTGGAGGTTTGTAGTATCTCTGCCTCTGACATCACGTCACCTTACCAGATCTTAGAGGCTTAAATGAAATGATTTCTCTGCTTTGGTAAATTATGTTGCTCTTCCTTATTTAATGCCTTCCTGAAACTCCAGACTTGGTTCAACCAGAAAAGAGCAAGAAAGTTTCATTATTTGGAGTGTTCCAATAAGGTGGAAGCAGATGCAACATGGAATGATCAGAGATTCAGATGTGTTCTTACATCTCTAAAGGGCTTATCCCAAACTAGAACTTTGTGCTAGTTTAAGAAGATTCTCATTAGTAAGGGGAAACGTGTGCTGGGTACAATGCTATCTTCTTTATTATACCTTGAAACTTTATAAACACTTTCATGGAACATTCCAGCCACGCTTGCTCTCTGGGTTTCCCAAAAGGAGACATGGGGCAAGAGGCAAGTGCTCTAAACAGCCCCAAAACTCGTCTCTGTGAAGACTCGCTGGCCAAGGGACAAGTGTGGTGTGAGGGGATACCTGCTAATGCAGTGATGCAGTTTAAAAGACCCAGTAGAGGGCGGAATTGTTAAAGAATGTGTCTGCACTATTTTAAGCAATAGCTTTCTGGGCCTCCTGGGAAATAGTTTGTAGGGCAATGAGTTGCCCTTAAAACAAGGACTGGACAGAACCACACAGCTCATCAGGGTATTGTCATTTCATCTGAGCCATCGGGAGGTATCTTCTTACAGCGAGTGACTGATTCTTCATGTCCACCACCACCATTTGAGCAGAGCCTTTAGGGGCATCTTTCTGCTTGTGGTTCTCTCTTAAGCATAATTGGTTTATTTGAGATGGAATCTTGCTCTGTCACCCAGGCTGGAGTGCAGTGGCGTGACTTGACTCACTGCAACCTCCGCCTCCAGGGTTCAAGCGATTCTCCTGCCTCAGCCTCCCAAGTAGCTGGGACTACAGGCATGCACCACCAAGCCCGGCTAATTTTTGTATATTTAGTAGAGACAGGGTTTCACCGTATTGATCAGTCTGGTCTTGAATTCCTGGCCTCATGATCCACCCACCTCAGCCTCCCAGACTGCGGGGAATACAGGCGTGAACCACTGCGCCCAGCCTCTTAAGTATAATTCAAGGGAGTCACCAAGACTTTGTTGAGGAAGTTGCTCTATGAGTATGTAATGACAGAAACCAAGGATCTGTACACAAAGTGAAAGTATCTTAGACCAACACCACACAAAAGGAAATGAAATATTGCAAAACTCAAGATACTAACCAGTGTGCCTCTCCACAAGAGAGGCCATCCTAAAAAGTAATATGTCCCTAGTCACTAAAGGTGTCTGAGCAGAGGCACAATAATTGTTTGCTGGACGTTTGGGACAATGATTTCCTTCTTAGGGTATAAGGTTGGGCCAAGGTCCTGTAGATGCCTTCTATTTCCAACATTTCACAAGCCCCAATAGTGATGCTGGGCCACATGCTGGGTGACTTTCAGAGAGGGAGTTTGGCAGGACATGCAACTGCATGGTCTTCGTGTTTTCTCACTCTTGGTGAACTCATACAATAGCCATAGAAAATGCACTCTGTGTCTGATTTCCCAGATCATCAAATGAGCACAAATACCTTAGTCTATGGGCCTCCAGAAATTGTTCCTTATGACTAAGATCATATTGTTAATATTGTTAATGTTTTAGAATTAATGATAAACCAATGGAAGAGAGGAAAGCCTAGATCGGGAACGCTGAACTTGAAGAGATCTGGTTGTCCCAATTCTCACATCATTTTTAAGAATAATATAGGCAGATTAGTATCCCCATGGCTCTTACATTCCTCATCAGTAAGATGAGTGAGTCGGTCTTCATCCATCCATCCAACCATCCATCCATCCATCCATCCATCCATCCATCCAACCATCCATCCATCCATCCATCCATCCATCCATCCATCCATCCATCCAACCATCCATCCATCCATCCATCCAACCATCCAACCATCCATCCATCCATCCATCCATCCAACCATCCATCCATCTATCCATCCATCCATCCATCCATCCATCCATCCATCCATCTACCCTTCCACCCTTTCTTCTTCCTTTCTCTCCTTCTTTCCATCTGTCTATTCACCCACTTACTTGTTCACATAATAAACAAATATTTTTGACCCCTGTGCTTGTGGGAAGGAATACATAGATGAGGAAGACTCTACAGCTCTAAAAATTATATAAATCTGAAGGCACAATAGCAAGCTACATTTTCTGGCACTCTATATAGTTTGATACAAATCCATTTCAATTGGAAAGTCTTTGTGGCAGTGCTGAAGAATGCAAGCCAGATTGCCCCGGAGATATTCGAACACCATAGGTAGAAATGGTATTGTTAAGAGCTCAGCAAATCATTTAAAAGACTTTTATTCCCCCTTACCAGGGGTTTGCTAATAGCCTTTATTTGATTTATACCATATTAGCAATTTCTGAGTTTTCTCTTTTGCTGACCTTGTGCTTTTGTATAAATCTTTTCTATTTGCTTCTCATTTATGATCCCACATTCCTGTCCAGAGAGTGGTGTTTTTAATTTTCTCAGATGGAAAACAACTTCCTAAGCAAGTAGGTGAATTAATCACAAAAGCCCACAGTGAGGGGGAGGTCGAGTGGCCCAGCCAACCCCTGGTCATCCATCACCCGTGGTAGAGTTTCCCCAGCTGCTCCAGTATCATCTCAAAGTGGTGTTTCTCTTACCTCATCGTGTCTCCGAGAGAGTGGGAGAATGGACTCAATGAGATCACATGTCTGTAAATTGTAAATCATCCCACAAAGGTGGTATTATTATTACTTAGCTTACAGAGATGTCGGAACTATCAAAAAGTTAATGGCTTTTTTCAGAATTCCTACTCATCATTGCTGGAAAGACTTCCAGTGCCCTTAGCAGTCACCCAGCAGTATGTCCAGTTTCCGTGTGATGCTCGTTTTAAACTGGCCCACATCCAAACACCACCCTGCGTCTGTCTTCCTCCTCCCCACCCCTGATGGAGGCCTGGGGATGTCAGTTAATTTCAGTCTCAGTGAATCAGTAACTGCTTTAATGATATTAACATCTCAGAATCAAAAAGAACCAAGTAACTATATATATCTTAATAAAAGTATATCCCTTCCTATACCTTGTTTATTCTTCATCAAAACATTCCAGAATCCTAACTCTGAAAACATTAACCAACTGCTGTCACTGACAAATGGGACCTGAGGACTGCAAATACTAGGATAGAGTCCTATTTCAGCTTGAGTCTTGTGACTTCAGCTGCACATTGCAGGATGGTTGGAGGGGGTTCCTTATGGATTGTATCATTAATTACTGCAAGGCTTTAAGTGTGTGTGAGGGTGTGTGTTTTATGTCTCTGAACATTTAAGACTTGTCTTGGAAATGACTCTTTGGCAAAAGCAGTGTCTGGGGATTCCTGTGGGAGTTAAACTCAGTTGAGTCTATCCATTAATGAGCTTGGAGCCCTTGGTCTTAGAGAGGTGAGGGCTACGTATGCTGCATTTATAGGAGTAAGAAAATTGTGAACCACTTGAACACCCCCAGGAAAGAATATTTAGCATAATAGTAAATGTCACTTCCTAGAGTAGGAAAAAAGGCAATATTAACATTCAAAAAATTACTCTTACAGATCCCCCTTTGTTTTTCAGAAAGTTTTCTGTTAAATGAGAGTTGGAGAAATAGGGCCATCTCCTCAGGCGGGGCAGGTGAATCTGCACCTGCCCCTGTTACGCACTGATAGGTGTTAGGAGCACAACCGTGAACAGGACAAGCATGTTTCTTGCCCTCATTGAACTGGTGTTCTAATGGGGAAAACAACTGAAAAATGGAAAATTTAAAACCTGTAGACTGGGCCAGGTGCAGTGGCTCATGCCTGTAATCCCAGAACTTTGGGAGGCTGAGACAGGAGGATTGCTTGCGACCAGGAGTTCAAGACCAGCCTGGGCAACTTAGCAAGACCCTGTCTCTATTTAAAAAATAATAAAAATAATGAATTGCAGGTTGGAAGGAGTGCTGTGAAGGAAGCAAAAGAAGAGGACAAAGAGAGGAAACGTGGGCTGGGGGAGCCCACTTTTAGTGGGGGCTTGGGGGAGACCGAAAGGAAGAGAGGGATGGAAAGCCTGCAAAGCATGGAAGGAAGGGAGTTCAGGTGCAGGGGACCATGGGCCAATGGGCACTGTGCGAACCGCTTGCTGCCAGGAGCCTCGGGACTGTTGGGGGCTGGAGGGAAGTGATGCTGGATGGAAGTGGAGCAACCAGAGCTAGCAAAGCCTACTCGGCCAGAGTAGGTACGTGGATTCTTATCTGCAGAGCAGTGGGGCATCATTGAAGCTTCTCAGGCAAGACAGGAATATGATCTGATTTCTTTTTTAAGATTTCTTCATATTTAAGGAGTCTCTGCAGCCTCTGAGATATTGTAGTTTGTCAAGTTAAGGGGCTTTCTGTCTGTACAAAAAAGGAGGAGGCTTCCTGTAGAAGAACAAGTAATAATAGTGTATCAATTCTCATTTAATTTCCGTGTAATTCATAGGCATTTGGAAAGTGGGAAGAGGAACGATCCTTCGTTAGCATGCCAGGCACTCATCACACCACGCTCCACACTCCCCTCTCCAGCCTTGCACACTTGATGTAAAAGGTTTCTTTTTGTTTGAGATTTCTTTTTCCTTTTCCTATGGTGAGCATCCCTTAAGGATTCTGTGTCAGAGAGCCACCAAAGAGCACTTCCACATTTTCTTTGTGTGTATCTGAAAAGAAAGACAACCACAGTTGCGATGCTGAAGTCAGGAGTTTGTTTGGGTTTTGCTGGGTCTATACTGGCAAATGACTTCAACTGAGGAGCGTGTCCTCAGCTGCCAACTGGGAGTGGGGGCAGTGTGTTGTGTACTGAGGATAATGTAGGATGAGAAAATAAGCAAATGAGGGTTATCCCCGCTCTCCTGGGGCACAAATCATTCACTTGAAGCTGAGGTCAGACCTTCTACAATCTACACCCAGATCAAATAACCACGTTCAAGGAGAATGTGTTCTCATCCTACCCCCACAAGCACGTATGATTGGCTCATCTGATTCCATTTAATTCCATTTGGGACACATTTGCGGTACACCTACTTGCTACACAGCTGCCTAGAACACAACCAGACGTGCCCCAGGTCTGGGTGGCCTCCACTCAAGGTCAGCCTTTTTTTTTTTTTGAGACAGAGTCTCTACCTGTCACCCAGGCTAGAGTGTGCAGTGGCACCATCTTGGCTCACTGCAACCTCTGCCTTCTGGGCTCAAGCAGTCCTCCCACCTCAGCCTCCCGAGTAGCTGGGATTACAGGTGTGCACCACCATGCCCAGCTAATTTTCTTTGTATTTTTAGTAGGGGTTCCATCATGTTGGCCAGGCTGGTTTTAAACTCCTAACCTCAAGTGATCTGCTCGCCTCAGCCTCCCAGAGTCCTAGGAATGCAGGTATAAAAGACCGTGCCCAGCCTCAGCCTTCTCTAATGACAGCAGAGAAGACAGCAGCCCTGTCCCTGACTCAGGACAAGCTCACTGTGGGAAATAGGGTCAACAGACGAGCAACTGGCCACCAGCCAGAGCAAAGCCACCCATTTACTCAACTTGTATTTACTGTGTGCCGTCTGTGAGCCAGGTCCTGGGGAGCAGATTCGCTGAGGCCCCAGAAACACGAGGCAGGATCCTGGACTTCAGGGCTCACTGCAGGGTACCCCATCCAATCCACTTATGCAATCCTGGGTATCAAGCATCTTCTAGAAGTTATTTCAGCGTGTGCCTTTAAAAGACAAGGAGAAAAATCTAAACATAACCACAGTACCATTTCACATCTTTTAAAAAGTGACAAAAATAATCTATTGCAAACAGGAAGCAAAGGTTAGAAAAGGCAGTAGTCAGAGAAGATATCCTGGAATAGAGTCTAGTCTAAACTGATCTCGGAAGAATTAAATACAGGCTGGGCAGACCTCTCCCTGAAAATTCCTAGCTCCGACTGTGGGAAAACTGGATTTCTCTTGGAAGAGATTTCTGCCTGAAAAGGTGTTTTGAGAGGATAAAATGAACTGCAGTTTTCAGTGAAAATATCTCCTGGGGGCTTTGGAAGTGACAGAAATTCAATGTAGCAGGAAAGTCCACACTTTGTAGAACTCGCTTTTCCTGAAAGTCAGGACACAATACGTGTGATTAGAATTCTCCCTCGAACTTTGGGGTGCTGTTTGAGAGTATAAAATACATTTGTCATACCGGAATTTTACCAAGATGGAATTGGAGGAAATTATTTTCCCATCTCAGCTCTTCATTTGAAAGTGATAATTTTTTTCTCAATGAAAAGTTTAAGAAAATCTTCATTACCTTCCTCAAAGTGTTAGGTGAAAAAATGGACATCTTTATCCAGAGAGAGAGAGAAAAAAAAAGGAGGAACAGCTACAGAATGAGGAACTCTGGTAAGATGAATACTAGTCAGAATCAATTTAATTAATCAGCCAGAGTAATGGAGCCAGCTGTACCCTGACATTATCATAGGAAAAACCAACTGGCAGGAGGGATTCTTGAAAACAGTTCAAGAAGGGCGCGTCGTATAGACCCTGTTCTTGTTTCCTCTCCGTGTAATTAGACATTGCTCCTTGGAAAATGCAGGAATTTGTCTGCAATTAATGCCATTAAAATACTAAAAGCTGCTGCCCGAGGTAGAATTGTCCTCCCCTGCTAAGCTGGACACAAAACAGAGGTCAAGCTCAGGAGGCTGATTCTGCGTGACCACTGCTCCTTGAATATCCAATTTCGGGGAATGAATGCAGACAAACTGACATTGACCCTAGAGGATTGTGTTCATGGTGTCCTGTTTCATCGATGGGCTTTTTTTTTTTTTCTTTTGAGACGGAGTCTAGCTCTGTCACCTAAGCTGAAGGACAGTGGCACCATCTTGGCTCACTGCAACCTCTGCCTCCCGGGACAAGCAATTCTCCTGCCTCAGATGCCCTAGTAGCTGGGATTACAAGTACACACCACCATGCCCAGCTAATTTTTGTATTTTAGTAGAGTTGGGGTTTCACCATGTTGGCTAGGCTGGTCTCAAACTCCTGACCTCAAATGATCTGCCTGCCTCGGCCTCCCAAAGTGCTGGGATTACAGGCATGAGCCACTGCACTTGGCCCATAGATGAACTTAATGAGATGGGCATGACTGTACCCATGCTATTTTATTTTATATTTTATTTTCTGAGACAGAGCCTCACTCTGGCTGGTGTGCATTGGCCTGATCTCAGCTCACTTCTGCCTCCTGGATTCAAGTGATTCTTGTGCCTCAGCCTCCCTGGGATTGCAAGCATGCACCACCACACCTGGCTGATTGTTGGTATTTTTAGTAGAGATGGGGTTTTACCATGTTGACCAGGCTGATCTCAAACTCCTGGCCTCAAGTGATCAATCTGCCTTGGCCTCCCAAAGTTACAGGCGTGAGCCACCACACCTGGCCAAATATACCCATATTATATTTGCATTTTTTCAGACCAAACTAAGTAGAAGCCCCTGGACATAAAGTCAAGTGGCTTCCTGGTGTGTTTGACACATGGAAGTGGCCATGAGCACATCTGGGCTTTATGTGAGGACTAAATCTGCCTCAGTACAGAGCAGTGTCCCTGTGCAACCTCTGGGAGGTGGGAGGTGGCCCCATTTTTAAGCCATTTAATTCTGCAAACCTCCTTTAATTTATGTTCCAACAGCAGAGAATTCTTTCCTGTCACTGGCTCGTTAACCCAGCATTTTATTTGTCATAGAGCATGTGTGAAAACATTTCAGCTGAAATCCTGCCAATCCCACAATCCCCCTCCCACACACTTACCCCCATGGCTTCCTCCTCTCCCCAGGCACAGAGGCCACAGTGTGGAGTAAAGGGTAATTTCTGGACTTCTCTACAACAGACAATATCTAAAAGGACTCATTTTCAGCTCCACAAGGTCAGGAATTTGTGTTTTGTTTCTTGCTGAAACCCCAGCACCTAGAACAGTGCCTGACAATAGTAGAACTCAATAAATACTGCTTGACTGAAAGGATCCGTGGGTGGGTGGGTGGAAGGATAGATAAATAGATGATAGGTAGATGGGTTAGTGGATGAATGGATAATGGGGGGTGGAATGGCGGATGCATGCATGGATGGATGGATGGATGGATGAAGGATGGATGGATGGATGGAGGATGGATGGAGAGAAGGATGGGTGGAAAGAAGGAAGGATGGATAGATGGATAAATAGATGATAGGTAGATGGGTTAGTGGATGAATGGATAATGGGGGGTGCAATGACAGATGCATGGATGGATGGATGGAGAGAAGGATGGATGGAAGGAAAGATGGATAGATGGATAAATAGATGATAGGTAGATGGGTTAGTGGATGAATGGATAATGGGGGTGCAATGACAGATGCATGGAAGGATGGATGGAGAGAAGGATGGATGGAAGGAAGGATGGATAGATGGATAAATAGATGATAGGTAGATGGGTTAGTGGATGAATGGATAATGGGGGTGCAATGACAGATGCATGGATGGATGGATGGATGAAGGATGGATGGAAGGAAGGATGGATAGATGGATAAATAGATGATAGGTAGATGGATAGGTGGATGAATAGATAATGGGTAGGTGGAAAATGGATGGATAATGGATAGATGGATGGTATAATGGACAGATGGATCAATGTTGTCTGGGTGGGCGGATGGAGAGAGTGATGGTGAGTACAGCACAATTAGATAAGTGCAGAGTGAGGCTTTCTCTTCCCCATCTGTGTAATGGCTAAACCTCTGGGGAGGAGGCTCTGGGGCTACTGTCTTTTGTACTAAATCTGGCAATTGCAGCATGTTCATTTTCATTTTTTGTTTATTCCACATCATTCTACAATGGATTTACAATAGTTTACAATAATAGACACAATACAATAAATAGAAGAAAATAAAATCAATAACAAAATAGAGCCAAGAAAACACAGATAAAGAGGAGACAGAGTCCACTGGCTTTTGTACATTCTCCATGGAGACCTGGGTGAGGGGAAAAATTTGCTTGCAAAAGTAGAGTCTTTCAGGGGCTTCCACTGAAAGCCTTTGCTTAATTTAGCTAAAGTGGGAGGAGAGAGATCAAAAATATCAAATCTAAAAGTAGTTGTGAGCATAAGACTCTGTAGGCCCACTGTCCAGTTTACAAAGAACTTTGGCATCTCCTTTCATTGTCACAGCCCTGAAAATAAAGAATGGATACAATCGTCTCCATTTTACAGGTGAGCAAACTGAGGCTCAGGAAGGCCAGAGGGCCCACAGGTGGTCAGGGTCATTCTGGATCTCAGCCTGCAGCCTCCGGCTCCTGATCCATTCTTTGGCCTTTCACCCAGTACCTGTGAGCCTTTTGGCTCCCAGGCATGGGGATGGGGAGGGTTGAGAGGGACAGCTCTTCCCATTCTTGAGTGCCACACTGCCCTGGTGGTAACTTTAGTGTCAGTTGCTCAGTGGGGCAAGAACAGGGCACATGCAGACTTCAGCCCTGGTGGCAGGCTTGGAGGTATCCACCGTGACTGCTTTTTCTATCACATTTGATTAGAAGCCTCTGCCCTGTTATAGACTTGCTAAGTCAGCAGAAAGAACTGGTGTAATCGGTGCAGGTCTGTCTACTGGGATAGGAAGAAAGGGTGGCATCATTTCACACATGTCCACTGTCCCTTATGAACCACTGCATCTGTCCATGTCTACAAGAATCTGTTTCCCCAACGACCCCCACACGAAGTCAGCAGGCATTTCTTGCAGTGAAGCCGAGCAGCTCATCTGATACATTGCCTCTGATGGGCTGAGGCCCTTTTAATGTGGACACTGTGTCCCCTGCTCCTAGGTTCTTGGCCTTTCAGGATTTGGTTCAGGAGGAAGCAGCCATCATAACTCAGAAGTGGAAAGTCTGCTTTCTGGTAACATCCAGAAGCCTCTTGTACTTGTACTTGTCTCAGCTGACCAGAGCTCAGCTGATGTCTTTATTAAAAATTCTGGGAAATCATTTGCACTTTAATTGGTTTCAGGACCAGAGGTCAAAGTTCACAAGTTAAGACCACGAATTATAATGTGCTGAGGATGGGTGTGTTCTGGGGCCCAGGTGTTTGCTATTAACAGTGGAAATGTCCTACTAAAGATATGTTTGATCATTTGCTCCTGGTCTGGTGGTTTTCTTAGCTTTCTGTGGTCCATCTGGTTGGCCCACTGGGTCAGCGTCCAGTTAGAAGGCAGTCACTTTCCGTTTCTGGAGTGGACGTGAGGATGGATTGCCCCATTAGCTTCAACCTCAGTTCTGTTCTATCATCTGAGCCTGTGTTCTTAATGCTGTGTCCCTGTGCACCACTGGGCAGGCAGAGCGGGCTAACTCAGACCCTATTCTCTTTCCCATCACATCTCGAGGAGTCATAAGCCTGTTTTCCCTACCTGCAGCTCATTAGGATATGAACGGGCTCACAGCCCTTCTCAGGTGTGCATGATCTGGCCCAGGTTTCGCCTCAGGTGTGCTGGATAAATCCCAAGACCTGGCCTCCGTGTTCTGTTACACCAAAGACCTTTAGGGAGGTGCTCCAAGGTGCACCTGGAAGGAAGCATAGGACCTTGGGATTCCTTCTGTTTGCCTCTGGCTCCAGGGAGCCCTGTGGCATCGGGCAGCTGCCTCTCCCATGGATGCTGCTGCTGCTGGCATAGCCATTTGTGCTGGGTCATGCCTGAGGCTGCCCCTAGGCCCCACCCTGGGGCAGCTCCTGGCAGTTGCTCCAGGAGGCCCCCTGATAGCCTTTAAGAGCGTGTGGTTTAGTGGGAAGAACACAGGCCTTCCAGTCAGAGATCTGCGCTTTCAGTCTCCATGCCGGAACTGCAGGATCCCAGCAAGGAACCAAGCTGTGTGACTCAGTTTCCTCACCTCTAAAATAGGAGTCATGATTGGCTCACAGGGATGCCAGTGAGAGAACGTCTGCCAGGCTCCTGGTCCCCAGCAGGGGTTCACTCAACAAACAGTGGCTCCTATCCAGCCCCACTCTGGGCAAGACGGAGTAAAACGCCCCTAAAATGAGATGACCTCCTTGCATCCAGGGCGGTCCTGCCATGGCACAGAACAGGAGGCCGGTCCCTGCGAGTACAGATGCCACCACCTTGTCCTCACAGGCAGGCTACTGGGTTGCACCTAAATTCTGTGCATGGTGATTGGAAGTTTTTTTTCCTGGGCATAACTGGAGAAAGACCTGAAGATTTTCCTGAAGATGGCCCTAGAATTTTTGGTTTGCTGCTTGTCCAAGCAACGTCCACCCCCCTGCTGCAGTCTCCTGCCCCTTCGTACTGTGAGCGGACCTCGCTCTCACCTGAGAAGAGAAGATGGAATTCATGTTGGGCTCACGCTCCTCAAGGGACTAGGAATAAGTAGAACTGGCTGTGAACTAAGAATTACTAAGTTGTTTTTGAAAAGGCTCAGCAAGCTAGTCATGGAGTGAATGATAAAAGATATGGCCAGCGTGGTGGCTCATGCCTGGGATCCAAGCGCTTTGGGAGGCCGAGGTGACTTCACCTGAAGTCAGAAGTTTGAGACGATCCTGGCCATGGGGAAACTTCGTCCCTACTAAAAATACAATTAGCCCGGCGTGGTGGTGGGCACCTGTAATCCCAGCTACTCAGGAGGCTGAGGCAGGAGAATCGCTTGAACCTGGGAGGCAGAGGTTACAGTGAGCCGAGATTGCGCCATTGCACTCCAGCCTGGGCCACAGAGTGAGACTCTGTATCAAAAAAATAATTAAATTTGAAAAAAAAGATGAGTCATTAGATTGTCTTCTCCGGAGAATGGATCTCATGATTTGTGGCCATTTCTCACTCTGAGCTCGGTGCCTGGCCTTGGCTATGGTCAGGAAATGGACAGAGGAAGATGTGGAGTGAGTTCACATGGCATGAGCTTTAGAAAAAGGGCCAGAAAACGCTTTCAGGAACTGGAAACAACCACGGCGGCATAGCAGGTAACAGCCATCTCAATGGCGTTTGTTTGTTTCGTTTGTGGGTTGCTTTGTGGGTCGGTTGTGCTCCCAACTGCATGCTCTTGTCGAGCTAAGGAAAAACTGGCCCTTCCGGAATGGAACAGACTCTTTTGCTTCTTTGACACCGTGTATGTATTAAACGGAGGGATGATCTTTAACTGTTTGCTCATTCCTTCGCCTCCTGAATCATCTTGCTCTCAATTGACTTATAATTTGTGGTTTTACAGTGTAAAGCGTGCTCTATTTTGGCTACAAGTAATACATTGTACACCATATTGGAAATGTTTTTAAGCAGTGTCATTTACGGGGGATTAGCAATCAGCAATTTGAAATGGCTGAAGTGGCAATTCTGAATGGGAGAAAAACACTTCTTTTGCCTGTCAGTACCGGGAGCCAGCATTTCACAGTGCTTAGAAGTTAACCAGACTTGCATGTTTTTGTTTGAAGCTCGTTTATCCTGCCGTTCGGTGCAATGAGGGAGTTGTTACCCCTATCTTACAGGTGTGAAAACAGAGGCTGAGTGAAGTGCGGATGGATGGGGTGCTCAGACATAGGCTTCCGATTTCACCACTTGTCCACCTCCTCCTCACCACACGCCCAGGTAGAGGAGAGCCTCCCGGGTCTGCTGTGAGGAATAAAACAAAATTCCATTTTGGTCTGCAAAAAGCAACCAGTGGGAAGCAGAATGTCAGCAACGAATCTTCCAAAACCAGTTAGCCCTTTGCCCTCTAATCATTTATCAGCTGTGGGCGATGTGAGGTTTTCTTTGTTTGTTTTTGCTTTTGTTTTTGTTTTTTTCCAATCAGAGAAATCTGGGTGGCTTCCCGTCCCGGTTCCCTGCAACGTTGGCTTTTCCTGTCACACGGTTGTGTCAGCTCCAAGCTGTTCTCAGCCGCTGCCCGGCTGTTCCATCCTTCTTCCTCGGTCACTTCCACTCCTTTCCTGCCATCAGCACTCAGACAGATGTCAGTCCCTGAGCTTGGAGCTGGGGGACTTAGTGTGCGTTTATTAATGAGGCTGCAGAGTCACAGGAAGCAGCGGGACCGTGACCTGCAGGTCACCCAGCCCCGCCCGAATCCAGCCTGATTATAGCTGCTTTCTCTAGACGCCTAATTTCCAGCAAGAAAAGCAGTTGTCTCAGAATCATACCCAGAGAGCTTTTGCAAGGCAGATAACTCCCGACTTCCACTGTCAAGGTTGATAAATTGGCCTAGTGTGATTCACCCCCAAGAATATAGCAGTGAGACACACAATAGACTCCTACAAGAAAAGAACCTTCTGACTGCAGATTTTTCAAAGTAAAAGTAACTCCTAATAATGTTTTACTTGGCAGCTTTGTGATGGCTAAAATATGAAGCCGTGACTGCTTTTATGGTGGGGAGCTGTAAGTGGCATTACTCTTTTTAAAAGTGGTGTTTTTTTTCCAAAATCACCCAGCTGTCTGTTTCATCCTCTTTTTGCTTTTAACCTTGCATTCAATATGGTAAACTTTCCCCAACTGTCCCTGCTAGATAAATATTAGAGAAAAAGGAAAGCAGGGCTAACAAAAGAGGTCACATCCTAGATCCTAGCAGGGGTCACAGTCACCCTGCTGTGGCTTCGGAGATAAATTCTCTGCCTTTGAGCTGAAAGCAGCACTTTTTTTTTTTCTGGGCCCCAGGTATAACCATTCTAAAGCATTCTCATGCCAAGGGAAAGTTTCGTGCTAAAGGGCTTCTTTCCTGAGTAATTCTCCAGCTTTATTGCCTTGCACCAGTCTATCACTGGAGCGACATATCATGCTATATGTCAATTCAATTAGCTGCTGTCCTGGCACATTTGGGATAATTTATTAGACATATTAAAAAGTACATTGTGATGAGCTTGCCAAAATCTGTGGAAGAAACTGAGGCTTGTCTTTTTAACCACAGACGATGGGCTGTATGAGATCTTTCATGTCACGAGCAACTACCTGGCCCAAGTCAGTGTTCTTTTCATGGGTGCTCCAGGAAATAAAGCTACTAAATAAGAAAGAAAAATATAAGCACAAAGGAGGCACAGTTTCCATACTTTGGATTTTGAAGGAAGTAGATGGGAAGCATCACTCTGTTGACAACCACCCGAACCTTTCCTGTACCTTAGTGTACAGTATGAGGATCAATTTACCATAACACTTCCAGATATTTGAAAATTCATTTCTGATATGAATTTGGTTTATACGACAGATACTCATGGGATTTTTAGCACATGCCTAAAATCAGATCAGGTTTTCAAAATGCTATACATTGGGTTTTTCTTGGAAAATGGAACCAGAGAGCAAAACAGAATTATTTTTTAGGATATGACAGGTGGCCCATGGTGAGTCTAGACTGTATTTTTTATTGTTATGACACAAATAGGTACAACGACATTTGAACTTTAAATCTAGGTAAGTTGTTTCCAGACTCTAATGGGCATCAGAATCACCTGGACCATTTCCGGATGAGCAGATAGCAAACTGTGGTATGGTCTCACTTACAATGGAATGTCATCCGGCCATAAAAGGGAATGAAGTTCCAATGCATGCTACCATGTGGATGAACCTTGAGAACACTATTCTAAGGGAAAGGAGCCAGACACAAAAGGCCACATGTGTAGGATTCAGCTTACATGAGATGAACAGCACAGGCGAATCTGTAGAGACAGAAAGCAGGTTGGTGGTTGGCAGGGGCTATGGGGAAGGGAGAATGAGGAGTGACGGCTTAATGGGTGTGGGGTTTGTTAGGGGTAGGGGAAAAGTTCTAAAATTAGATAGTAGTGATGGTTACACAACATTGTGAATGTGCTGGAAAAAATTGTATTACATACTTTGAAGTGACTTAAGGGATATATTTTATGTTTTATAAATTCTATATCAACTTAAATCGGCTGCAAAGCTTATTAAAATACAGGTTGCTAGGCCCCTACCCTGAGTTTTTCTGACTTAGTAGGTCTGGGTGGGGCCTGACAATGTGCATTTCTAGAAAGTTCCTGGTGCTGCTTGTCCTGGGAGCATACTTTGAGAACCACTGGTCCAGGCATATGTGGGATCACAGCAGGACTTGTCCCGTGTTTAAATCGCTGCACTCAGGGTTAAACAGTCACTTGTGTTTCAGCATTCACTGAAGTGTGGAACTGGCATTGGTAATAAAGAAAATGGTTTTTAATAACTGAACATGCAACCATAAGAATTGATCAAGTCTAGTACTGCCATCCCCTAACTGTAAACTCTCAAAGAAATCCCTTCACCTCATTTGCAAATGGGGATAATAATACCTGTTTCATTGGATTGTTCTAAAATTTTTAATTTAAAAAAAAAGTATAAAAGAAAAATATTGCCATGAGAAAGCACCACCATATCACATAGCTTAAAGCAGGTATCCATAAATAGTTATGCCAGAAATGTATGTACTTTAACCCAATTACTAGTCTTGGGAACGTATAATGTTATGGCCAGAATATGCTGATACAGGAAGGGGAGAACTTACAACACAGCCTTGGACTGCAGTTTCACTCAGACTCCATTTATGTGGAATAAAGGATGTGTATCTGAGGATTTGGGATTTCAAGGACCATTTCTGGAGGAGTGGGATCATATGGGCCTTGGAGAGTGGCTAGAGAGGAGATGAAATGGGAGAGCGGGCACATCCCTTAAGGAAGGAGCTTGGCAAAGGGGCCGTGGGGTCAGGCTCAGGTCATGATGGAACTGGGATCCTCTTCAGAGCTTTGAATGTAATGGACACTTGAAAACTATTGCTTCATAAGTGAGTGAATAAATGAGAGAGTTGTGAATTTGCCAAAGTTGGATTCTGCCATCATCAGAAGTGTGTAGGCAGAGCTGGCACCTGGGTAGCAGGTGATGCACATGGCCTCGCTGAGCGTCTTGCCGGCATCCTCTCTCCCATGTGCCTATGTAGAGCAGTAGCAGTCTCATCAACGATCGCACTAACAGACTCTGCCCATGATTCCTGAGACCTTGGAGAGGGGATTCCTTGCCTTGCTTGTTGCCCATTGGCACATCTTTTATGCAAACCAACTCACTGCCCTTTGACTCCTTGAGCCATTAGTCATTGGCACCTTCTGTGTTCTAGGCACTAGGTAACTAGTGGCTACTTAGAATGTAGAAAGTATTCAAATATGTGTGGATTAGGATGGTGCTACCATTAAAGCAATCTATATTTGGTACTGGCAAATTTCCTTTATCTCTTGAGATTTCAAGTAATTTTAGATTGTTAAGTTTTGTGTATGGGGAGTCATTGGGTTTGCTGTAAGTTTTCGATGCTTAGTTGCATGCTCTGATCGAATTAGACTATCTTGGAGCAGAGGAAGGGAGGTGAGGAGTAGACCTTTGCCTACTTAAAAAAAAAAAAAAGCAGTTTGCTTTAAAAAAAAAAAAGGCAGGAAGAATAAGAGTTTGGAGTTCCTATGAAAAACACCTTTAAATCTTTAATCGATCTTGAGTTAATTTTTGTAAATGGTGAGAGGTAAGGGTCAAGTTTCAGTCTTCTGCATGTGGCTAGCTAGTTATCCAAGTATCATTTATTATTGAGTAGGAAGTCCTTTCCCCATTGCTTATTTTTACTGATTTTGTCAAATATTAGATGGTTGTAGGTGTCTGGGTTTATTTCTGGAGTCTCTGTTCTGTTCCATTGGTCTATGTGTCTGTGTTTGTACCACTATCATGCTGTTTTGGTTACTGTAGCCTCGTAGTATAGTTTGAAGTCAGATAATGTGATACCTCCAGCTTTGTTCTTTTTGCCTAATATTGCTTTGGCTATTCGAGCTCCTTTTTGGTTCCATATGAATTTTAGGATAGCTTTTTCTAATTCTGTGAAAAATTACATTGGTATTTTGATAAGGATATCACTGAATCCGAAAAATGCCTTGGGTAATATGGACATCTTGACAATATTCTTCCAATCCATGAGCATGGAATTTTTTTATTTATGTGTGTCATCTCTGATTTCTTTCAGCACTGTTTTGCAGTTCTCCTTGTAGACAACTTTCCTCTTCTTGGCTACATAAATTCCTAGGTATTTCATTTTTGTGTGTGGCTATTGTAAATGGAATTGCGTTCTTGATTTTGTTCTCAACTAGAACATTATTGATGTAGAGAAATGCTGCTGATTTTTATACATTGATTTTGCATGCTGAAACTTTACTGAACTTATTTATCTGTTCCAGGAGGCTTTTGGCAGAATTTTTAGCATTTTCTATGTATAGAATTATATTCTCAGCAAAGAGAGAAATTTGACTTCTTTTTTTCCTATCTGGATGCCTTTTATTTCAGCTTTGGCAAATAATTTATGGCTAAGTCCCCAAAAGCAATTGCAACATAAACAAAAATTGACAAGTGGGACCTAATTAAAGAGCTTCTGCACAGCCAAAGAAATTACCAGCAGAGTAAATAGATAGCCTACAAAATGGGAGAAAATATTCACAAACTATGCATCTCACAAAGGTCTAACATCCAGAATCTACAAGGAACTTAAATCAACCAGCAAAAAACCAATAGTTCAATTTAAAAATGGGCAAAAGACATAAACAGACACTTCTCAAAAGAAGACATACAAGTGGCCATATGAAAAAAATGTTCAACATCACTAATCATCAGAGAAATGCAAATCAAAACCACAGTGAGATGCAATCTCACACCAGTCAGCATCGTGATTATTAAAAAGTCAAAAAATAACAGATGCTGGCAAGGCAGTGTGGAAAAGGGAATGCCTATACACTGTTGGTGGGAATGCAAACTAGTTCAGCCACTGTGGAAAGCAGTTTGGCAGTTTCTTAAAGAACTCGAAACAGAACTCCATTTGATTCAGCAATCCCACTACTGCGTATATATCCAAAAGAAAATAATTCATTCTATCAAAAAGACATATGCCCTGATACTTTCATTATAGCACTACTCACAATAGCAAAGACATGGAATCCACTTATGTGCCCTTCAACAGTGGATTGGATAAAGAAAACAGTATATACATACACCTTAGAATACTACACAGCCTTCAAAAGAATGAAATTATGTCCTTTGCAGCAACATGGATGGAGCTGGAGGCCATTATCCAAAGCAAATTAATGTAAGAATGGCAAATCAAATACCATGTGTTCTCACTTGTAAGTGGGCACTAAACGTTGAATACACATAGATATAAAGATGGGAACAATGGACACTGGGGACTATTAGATGGGGAAGGATGGGAGGGAGCAAGGGCTGAAAAACCACCTATTGGTTACTGTGCTCACTACCTGGGTGACAGGACCCCAGACCCCAGCGTCATGCAGTATACCCATGTAACACATTTGCACATATACCCCTTCATCCCTAATACAAGTTGAAATTATTTAAAACAAATAAAAATACCTTCAGTCATTACCAGGGCCTGCCCCATACAGAGGCACAGCTCCCTGTGTGTTGACGCTCCATAGGATCTTCTCACCATCAGCATGACCTTGACCTACCAAGAATGATGCCAAGTCGAAAAGGGGTTGCCTCTCTGGGTGTGTGTCTGCAAGAAAAGCCTGTTTCCCACTGTTGAGTAAGTTCCTCCAGGCCAGTCCTGCCCATCTACACACACTTTTACGCCAGCTCTTTCCCCCAGTACACTCACACCTTCTTCCCTTTGTGTGAGGGGCTCAAATGACCCTCTTCCTGGTGAGGTCCACCATCCCTAAAAGCTCAGTACACATCCTCTTCCCTCTTTTTTATTTTTTTCTCCGTAATTCTACTCTTTTCAGCTCATTCTTTTCCCTTAGCTTGCCTATTACCTGTTGGTCCCGCTGAATGTAAGCTCCATGAGGGCTGAGATGTTTGATGTTTTCTTCATTCCTATATCCCCAAAGCCTAGAACAGTACCTGGCACCTAGTAGGTATTGAATAAACACTTGGGGAATAATGGAGTGATGTGCGATAGGTTGTTTTGATTTTCTTCCTCTAAAGCCTGACTTCATCTAAATGCCCAAATTAGGTTCATAAATGTCCTATCAGAGTAAATAGTCACCTGCCTCCTTGATGAGAAATCATGAAAGAATGTGATGAGTTACAATATCCTACATGTAGAAAATGCTCCTCAGTCTCATCACTGTTTGTCATCAAAAGTGAGTTCTTAAACAATAAATGAGGTATTTTTTTCTTCGTTACATAGAAGAAATGGTAGTGATATTGGCTGGTTCAGTCCAGGGAAATGGCAGGAATGTTTGGGGAAGGGCTGCTGGACTCCCCAGTGACCTTGCTGGGTCACCCTCAGTAAGTCAGAAAAACCCCAGGTTGATGGGAAGAGAAGCAGCTCACACCTGCTCATGGCTGGAGTTGTGACCCGTGGTCAGCAGTTGCTGGAAGCTTGAATTGTCCTGACCTGGTAGGCAGAAGGCACTTCAGTGAGATCAGGCCGTGTGGAAAGGAACCCTGAGAAAGGATCTGTTCAGTGTTGGTAAATTCACCAAGACTTCATTTCACATCTGAGGAGGACATTGCTGCTTTCTTGTTAAAACAGAGGCATCCCTGAGGAATTCATGTCAGGGTGTTGTTCCTCAGAGCAAGGTTGAAAACCCATGAATTGGATGAGGACTATTTATGCATGATTCTAAATGAGAGAGAATTTTTATAACATTTGGGGGTTTTCCTTCAGCAGAATGAGGAAAAACTGAGGGAAGTAGAAATGTATCATTACACAGATCACTACGCCATCTGACAACATCCAGTACAGACACAAAAATACAATGATGGTCTTTGCCAGTGATGATCTGTTCTGTTCTCCTCTCCTTCACACTCTGAAGTTTAAATCCTGGACTTAAACTGTTCTCATTCATCCTATTTGGATGGCAAACCCCCAAAACCCCAGTGTTTTTGTGTTTGTTACTTTGAAAGGAATGAGATAGGGAAGCCTTGTCTGAGCTTAGTGAATGGAGCTGGTCTCAGCTCTCCAATCCCAGGGATCTGTGGACATTCTCTGCTCCCTTGGGAAACAGGGCAATTCATACCATTCTTGTCCAAGCTTTTCTTAACTGCTGTGATTCTTGCTATAAACCCTCCCTGAGACTTACCGTTTATCCTAGGGTCTTTCCTAATGAACTTTAATATTTTCTAGAAATCAGTCCCCTTCTAGAAGGAACTGATAATGGTTTGTCACAGAACTAAGTTGCATATCATTGAGTGAGAACGATGTTTCGTCTCCTAGATCAGGCCTAGAGACATAAATGTCCTAGGAAAACTCTCAAATACAGAAGTTTCCATCTGTACCTCCATGATATTTATTCTTCCTTTATTTATTTATTTTTGCAAAGAGAAGTTCTCTTAACTCTCTGTGTATGGTACCAATTACTTCAATACAATACTCTTCTAAATTGAAAAGACATTATCATTTTTCTTGCGGATCATTGTTGGACCTCGACAGTGTCATTTTGATACCAGGGATAACCAGTCTGTCTGCCAAAGGAAGTTACAAAGATTTCAAAAGGAACCTTGTTACAGCGCTATGAGTAAGTCCTGGTATGTTGCCTTTGCATCCATACAGCAGCACATTCATTTATTAATTGATTTGTAGATTCGAATTATTAATATACTCCAGAGTTAATAGCCTGAGGTTGATAGAAACCACTTGGAGGGAAAACTGATGCAGGAACAGAAAACCAAATACCGCGTGTTCTCATTTATAAGTGGGAGCTAAACATTGAGTACATATGGACACAAAGAGGGGACAGCAGACACTGGGGAAGGAGAGGATGGAGAAGCGCCCTGTGGAGAACTATGCTTATTGCCGGGGTGATGAAATAATCTGTACACCAAACCCCATTAGCACACAGTCTACCTCCATAACACATCTGCACATGTACCCCTGAACTGACAATAAAAGTTAAATAAACTTCAAGGGCCAGGCATAGCGGCTCATGCCTGAAATCCCAGCACTTTGGAAAGCCAAGGCAGGCGGATCACCTAAGCTCAGGAGTTTGAGACCAGCCTGGCCAACGCAGTGAAACCCCATCTCTACTAAAAATACAAAAATTGGCCGGGTGCAGTGGCTCATGCCTATAATCCCAGCACTTTGGGAGGCCGAGGCCGGTGGAGCACGAGGTTGAAAAATCGAGACCATCCTGGTCAACATGGTGAAACCCCATCTCTACTAAAATACAAAAATTAGCTGGGCATGGTGGCAAGCACCTGTAGTCCCAGCTACTCGGGAGGCTGAGGCAGGAGAATTGCTTGAATCCAGGAGGCGGAGGTTGTGGTGAGCCAAGATCGTGCCATTGCACTCCAGCCTGGGTAATCAGAGAGAAACTCCGTCTCAAAAAAAAAAAAAAAAAATACAAAAATTAGCTGGGCGTGGTGATGGGTGCCTGTAATCCCAGCTAGTCAGGAGGCTGAGGGAGGAGAATCACTTGAACCTGAGAGATGGAGGTTGCAGTGAGCCACTGCACTCCAGCCTGGGTGACAGAGTGAGACTCAGTCTCAAAAAATAATAAAGTTAAGAAAAAAATAGCTGGTCATAAAAAAAAATCTGTGGCTAATGACATGCCTCATATACGTGGGGAGAAAAGGGAAAACCCCTCGGAGAGGATGGTGTGGTGTTATCAGTTGATCCTAGAAATCGTTATGTCAGAAGTTCGCCAAGCTCAGTCGTTAAGTGGCAGCTGGTCTGCCATCATCAGGGAACCGTAGCAGCTTGTGCTGGTTTGGCCAATTGGTTGAGATCCAGTTCTAATGTCATCCTTATAAACGTCTCCATCGGGAGAGGGTGCTTGGGTTTGCTGAACGGCGGACCCTGCTCCCTCTCTAAGTAATAAAACTTCTGGGTTTCTGGCATGCTTATACCTTAATAATCCTTGCTGCCTCAAGCCATGGGAAAATGCATTTGTAAAAAGTGAGACACTCTGTGTATGTTGGATAACACTGGCTGCTTTGGGAATCAAACCCCAAATGCTCAGTGGGTTACCATATTAGAAGCATGTTTTCCTTCTGTATGACGCTGTGAGGCTCTAGGCTGCAGGTGGCTTTCCTCCCTACAATGAGTTGGTGCCACGTCTGACTCTTCCATCTCCTAAAACCATGGGATACACTAATCTCAGCTGGCAGATGGGGAAAGGAAGGATGTGAAGAAGGAATATTCACTTAAATACCATCAGCCAAAAGTGACCTACATCACTTTGGCTCATGTTCTAGTGCCAACAATTAGTCATACAGCCCACCCAGGTACATGGGTGCTGGGAAGCCCTTCTAGAGCACAGAGGGGAGCATAACTTTGCTGGCGATTTGGCTGACCCTGCCATGCCCCTTTGTTGCCCTGGAATTGAGAGGCAAGGGCATTTCTGGACCACCTCCATTCTCTTACAACCGTGCTGAGGGAAGACAGTGATTTGACCTTTATAGACCTGAATGCCAATATCAGCAGGCCGTGCCCTATGGTGGAACCCTGTGTCCTTGGAACCATGGAATTAATAAACACCATCGATTGTACTTTTTTCTTCTTTGCACTTTCCAATAAAGACATTGGTATGTGTTTGTATTACAAGCTACAGTCGCTAAGAATTCATTTTTCATTGCATCATTTCACCCAGAACTATTAATAATGTCTTTAATTAATGAGGTTCTCCCTGAACTTGTTGATTTGAAAACCATCGAAAGATCATTTCTTTTATGATAAAGAACTTCTTCATCATTGGCATTGGCACTGTATAGGAATGAATGTCAGGATGAAATGGAATGTGCCTAGCTTTATACTGCATATCTGAGCCTTCATTCATTGAGATCACCAGTGAACACCTGGGCCGATGTGCCCAGCGGGTGCCTTCTGGGCACAAGAAGGGCAGGCAAAGCCATTTCATGCCCTGCGACTTACTGTTCTGGGCTCTCCTTTCTCAGGTACCCATTTCCCATGGTGTTCAGCAGCTGCAGCAAGAAAGACTTGGAGACGAGTCTGGAGAAAGGAATGGGGATGTGCCTCTTCAACCTGCCGGAAGTCAAGCAGTCTTTCGGGGGCCAGAAGTGTGGGAACGGATTTGTGGAAGAAGGAGAGGAGTGTGACTGTGGAGAGCCAGAGGTAAGAACCAGACTCCTCCGCCTCCTAAACCGTAGGATACCCTCATCTCAGTTGGCAGAACGAGGATGCAAAGAAACCTTGTATCTCTGCCTAGGCAAAGAAGAGAGAACGTGGAGGAATTGTACAGGCAGATGAAAGTACTGAAACTCAGGAAGAAAGAGTCCTATATGGCCACCCCGAACAAGCCCCGTGAGCTAGGGTGGCTTTCTTGAATTTTAACTATTGCATGGAATAAATGATCACTTGGTTTAATAGATAAATAATCCTCTCTATCAAAGGGTACAACATTCTCAGCAAGATGAGGACAAAAACTAAAAAAGCGTCTAGCCTTGAGTTTGACAGAGAAGAAAGCCCTGGAATTCTAGCTTTAGATAGCTAATAAGCATCATTTCTTTCTCTTTGTGAGACGTGCTACCAGAGGGGAATCTGAATAAGCAGCATTCCTTTTTCACCAAGAGCTTCCTGTCTAGTTGAAATTCTGCCTCACTGCCACAGACGCCTCTGTCTGCACAACTCGAGGCGTTCTGCCTCTTGTGCTTGTAGCTTTCAGAAGCAATAAGTGAAGGCAGGGAACATTTTTATCTAGCACAGGGCTTATTTAACCCTGTTTTCTAGCCAGTATCAGGAAATGTCCTTGTTTTAATAGGGCCCAAGATAATCAACATAAAAATTATAAGAGCCACTTTTTAATCTCCAAATAATCTCAAGAAGAGAGAAGACAGCTTGAGACCTCCTAGTAAAACAGGTGCCCCCTCGAAGTTTGGAGGAGGTTGTGTTTAGAATAAATTAAAGCAAGCCGTTGCACAGCAGGCAGTCTACATGTGGGATTCCCTCCCCGAGAGTTTATGCAAGCTGAAATGGTCGACAAGTTCAAGGCAGGCTTAGCTAATTCACAGATGGACTTAATGAGGGCTTAGGAGAGCATCTCCAAGGGCTGCTCTGAAAGAGGGAATTTAGGGTGGAGAAGAAATCATGCTGAGACTCTGGAGCACCCGGTATATTCCTGTGTTCATCAAATGAACAACTGGCAGACAGAATGTTCATCATACCTCCATCTTCAAGTCTCTGAGATTTTCCATACCAGAAGGAATGAGCTTGGTCTGACAGTTTCTGCAAGAATGTTGGAAGTGTGTAATATTGGGTGGGAATACGGGGGGATGTGAAGTAGAAGTGGCTTCTTCTAATGTTTGTATGCCCTTGCCAAACTCAGAACTTAACCATGATACTGACATTGTCTGCCGGGCTGTTTAATTTTGCTCACAACGAGCAGGGAGTGGTTGCTGTGTAGGAGCAAGTCCTAATTACAGTGCTACAGAAACCCTTTGTAAGATTAACAGAGGAAAACTTAAAACCATCATGGGTTGGGGTATGCAAAGGGAAAATTCCTTGTAGGCCTTGTTAATTACTTAAAGGAAAAAAATGAATTAGTTTAAATTACTCATATTTCTCAGGAGAGGCCCTGTTGGCTTAAAATGGTTTGTCTTTGATTTGAACTTCTTACAATTGTTTGTTAATCTAAATAAATTTGACAGCTCTTCATGAAGCCATGAACTCTGGGGTTTGGAATGATTTTGTTAGCAGTCATTTGCTCCACATGCCACCAGCAGCAGCCACATCACTGCCACAGTCACGACCACCACGGCTAACATTACCATCTCCACAATCGCCACCGCCACCTCCTCCCCCCAACATCATCAGCCTTTCAGTCATGAGCATCATCACCATCACTGCCGCTACCACTGCTATCATCACTGCCACCCTCACCATCACCCCACTGCTATCACCACTGCCATCTGCACAGCTACCGCTACCACCACGGCCACACCAGTATCCCCACCACTACCAGCATCACTGCTACCAACCCCACCCCCATCATTATCCACCCCACCACCATCCATCAGCAAATGCTTGAGTGCCTAAAATGTGCCAGCCACTCATATTCTGATCCTCTCTCTTCTCTCCATGAAGGAGTCATGCGGCTTGGCAGGGTGCTGTCTCTCTAGGTGGCATGTTGCATTATAGGGTAGCTTTGATTATTACAAACTCCTTCCTTATACAGAGCCAAATTCTGTTCACATGCAGTTCCCAACTTTGTATTTCTGTGGTTACGGTCCTTATTTTATAGCATAACTTCTTGATATTTGAAGCGAACGCTCATCCTCCTCGTCTAAAGTTCTTTCAAAGTCACAGGTGAGCCTTTGCCTCACTTTTTAGGTTTGGTTTTTTTTTTTTTTTTTTTTTTTTTTTTTGCTTTTCAAAAAATAATAGTTTCAAGTAGTTATTATTTGAAAATAATAGTTTCAAGGTTCAAACTCAAATTGTGTTTGGCAGTGTGATAATCCATTTACAGTGATAATCCATTTACAGTTTCCAAACTGCCTTGCCTAGGAATTTTAGGCAAAAAGACTTGTTAACCTAGGTTCTTTATCCCCCTACCCAGGGCTCAGGCCCTGGAATTATTCTACACGCCCTTGCGTCAGGTCGATCTGGGCATTCCCTGGCCCACAGAGGGACCCAGTCTGTTACCACATCAGGGAAGGAGCGAATAGTATCCAAAAAACGTCTGCCAGCACCCAACAGAACCCAGCTTCTCCCTTGCTCCCAGAAATAACCTGTTATTTTCAAGAAGATGCCTTCCAGTCTCCTCCCAGTTCATTGTGATTAAGAATCTGTGTCTGCTACCTACAGCCTGAGAATGACAATTAGGGCTTTGCAGAGAATTCTCTAATGGTTTCATTTTTCTTTCTTCTTTGGAGACTTGGTATTCATTGGCTCTGTTGGACTTCTCTATTCAGGACTAAATAATAAATGTAGCAGCAGATGAAGAATGTGTCTCTTCTGAGAAATATGGTACTGCAGAAGAAATAGATCCTGGGTGGTTTAAAGGCAGGTTGATTGCTGAAGCCTTCTCGGACAGGGCACTGGATTCATATCAACATAAGGAAATCCTGACAATTCACTCATTCTTCCAGCTAACAGGATTGGGGAAGCCACCTTATCTCCTTGTTTAAAGTCAATAGGATGCCAGTAGCTGGCGGATGTCTTTAAGCTTAGCTATCGTTCTCACATTATCATCCCCTTGGAAGTCAAAGCCATTTGGCTTGGCTGCATTTCCATTTGAGCTGCTGCTTATATTACTGGGTGATTTGAGAGAAAGGGGAAGATATTTCTTATGGAATTTTAGGACCCAGATTTAGGATGGCTGATTTAACATGGAATTTCAAGAAAACCTGTAACTTGGTAAATGTGTCATTCATAGAGCCATTTAGACCATAAGGAACAGGATCACATTGGTGTGTATTTGATGGCACTGATTTTAAAATGCAATTAATGGACTACATTAAAAAAAGGAAAGTTCCTAAACTCTTTTAGAATTGTAAGTCCACAGGTTAGAAACGCTTACTGTCATAAAAGTTACAGCTATGACTTCTGGTTGACAGTTTTATCTTATTGTATATATTACACATTTTGGATGTTTATACAGTCCTCAGGCAGATTTAAAATTTCATAACTTTGGACGTATGTATAATAGAAGCAAATGGAACATCAAATGAGAGCATAATTCATAGAGTTTTACACAGGATAGTTTCAGTATCTAGGTTTGCCATAAATCTTCTGGATTATTGACAAAATTTTATTAATTACGTTTATAAAACTCATGATAAATCCATTTAAGAAAGATGGTTTTCAGGAGTAAAGTATTATATTATTAAACTTGTATATGATTAGCTTCACCCCAGCCAATAGTATATAAATTTTTCAAATCATATAATATACTGGATAAAATAAAAGAACACTGATAGATTACCCAGTATCAAAGATCTATGAACTGTTCCATCTTATGATAATTACATTTCTTCTAAAATGTGTAAACTCCAAGTTACTCGAATGTTCTAAAGTACAAGGACTTCACTTGATAAATGTGTGCAGGCCTTATGGTGAGAACTAAGCAAAAAATGTCAATCTCTTGTTTGTTTTTGTTAGGAAAAAATGGAAAAACGGGTACTCGTGAAGCACAGCATTATAAAGGAGTTAATTTCTTTTCTCACTTTTGTTTCAGAGAGGACAGTGCATCTAATGCTTGATCTATCCATTTAAATCCCTTGCACATCAATGTGCACAGCCCATAGGCCTCCTTCCTTGGTTGTTGCAATGTCCATTTCTGACTTTCCGAGTGATGGAATTGTCAGACGTGACGACTTACCTGGGCTGCACAAGGGTCTCATCCACCACCCTGGTGGGGTCGCAGGGAACTGTAGTTGAAACCTTTGGTTTGACTTCATTTCCTGCCAGTACTCTCTAGATCAGAAGGGTTCATTTTTGAAGAGTACAGATTGTATGCATCTAGGTATATTTTTGATTAAGTAATTTCAAAGTCCTTCAGGGATCCTGAGGCAGTCCATTGCAATGAGATCCGCCTGGAGACCCCTCTACAGAGCCCCAGTGTACTGCTGATTAGAGTGACGTCCCCAACCGGCCAGCCTCTGTCACATCTCCTTTACCTTGCATGAGGGCACCTGTACCCTTTTTCCAGGGACTCGTAGACCAGTTGGTTGATAAACAGCAGAAGCTTTGGTTTCCTTTCAGAGGGAAATAATCATCAGGCAGGTGCGCAGTTCTGGAGCAGGGCCCTCTTGGTCTCTCTTCCCTTTTGCAGCCGTTTGAGGTGTGATGTTTGCATTCAGCGGGTGGTTACCTCCATAAGACCCTGTCAGACAAACCCCATTCCCCTCTCCAGGAATGTATGAATCGCTGCTGCAATGCCACCACCTGTACCCTGAAGCCGGACGCTGTGTGTGCACACGGGCTTTGTTGTGAAGACTGCCAGGTGAGTCACCGGAGCTGCAACTTGACCCCCAGGTCGCCAGCAGGTTCAGGTGGTTCAGATCTGATGCAGGGTGAGCAGTGTGGCTGGAAGGTTCCCAGCACTCACTGCAGCACTCAGCATCCCTCCTTCTCACGCCAATTGGTGTTACCCACCTCTTACTATCTTCCAATCTTCAGGCGAAATGCACGCTTTAATTGCCAGTCACCTGTGTTTACTTAGGGGCTGAAAACTCATGAGACCGAAAAACCCTATTTCAACTTTCAATGTTCCCTGTGTGCTGTCAAAGGCATGTGTGGTCCTACTATGCTGACAAGAAGAGCAAGGCAAGAACAAGTCCCCACCCACCGTCACCCAGGCTTCCCCAGTTCATCTTCTTGATCCCGTGAAGGTCTGCCTGCTGGGTTGTCCCAGAAGTTTCGTATAAACAACTCAATCTTAGTATCCTCCCAAAAGAAGGTGCCACCGACCCAGCCCAGCCAAGAATGGCAGTTTTAGTCTCTCGCCATTGCTGCCGGCCGGGACGGCGTTTCTTTTGGCAGTTCCATTGTCTCGTTATTCAGAGCTGATATCTGACAGAAGAGAAGGCTGAGCTTTTGATTCAACATTTCCAAGGGTAGAGTTTTATTTCTTTTTAATTAAGCAATTGATCCTGACATTCTGCTTACAGGAAACTCCCTCTTAGCTGCCACATGTGAGCACGGTGATTTAGAAGTGCATTATAACATTTAATGTTCGGCTTTAAAATATCCTTCATCCCCTTCCTAATGGTGATTAACTTATGGGAAATGTTATTAGCAGCTGGCTCTCCCTGGCCCCCAGCAACTGGTGAAGGAAGGTGCCTGGAAGGGAGTTGGGGAAGGGTGGAAGCAAGTCTGGGCCTGTGCCCAGGGGATGCCCAAGTAAGGGGAGGGAGGACCACAGGGCAATCCCTGGGCGTCACCCACTTTTAGGTTATGACTTTTCAACAATTCCCTTCAACTTCCAGATCTTCTAGAAGTTGGCAGGGGTCTTATCTCTTTGCCTTTGAGGAGTGTGCAGGGAACCAAGCCCAAGGCTTGTGGGGGTCCCTAGCTGTGTAGCCTCAGGCCACTCTGAGCCTTAATTTCTTCAACCACAAAAAGCCGAGCCGTTGGTCAGAAGGCTTCTAACGTCCTTCACCTCTCCCTTTTTCTTCTCCTGTTCTCCCTATAAAGCAGTAGAGAGAGTGAGTTCCAGTTCTATGATCTGATGACAAAGTAAACTTGCTACTGTGATTGTGACCTTAAAGTTATTTTTATTAGCTTGCCCGCAAATGCTAACACTATAAATGCAAATGTCCCCTTGAGACGTGTGATAGTGTTGACACCCAGATACCTTTTTCTTAAGAATCAACCAGTCCAGCAGCCAACACTTCCCTCCCTCTTCTTCCCCTGAGGTGCCAAGTGCCAGCAGCCAGCGTGCATGCGTGTTCCTCAGAGAACCCTAATGTTGTGAGACATTAAAGGGAGGCTGCTCTTGGTAGTCCCACCCACTTTATAGTGGAACAGTGAACCCCAGAGCCCAGAGCGAGAATCTGATTTAATGAGCTCTCTCTACATTAGCAGGGACTTCCTTTGAACTCCCCACCCCTTTATGTGGGACTTTAAGATGGCCTTGTCCACTCCACCCCAGGAGTGCTGCTGAGAGCTGCCTGTCCCTTTCCCTGGGTACCTGTGCCATAACTAGCCCTCTCCTTCCAGCTGAAGCCTGCGGGAACGGCGTGCAGAAACTCCGGCAACTCCTGTGACCTCCCGGAGTTCTGCACTGGGGCCAGCCCTCAGTGCCCAGCCAATGTGTACCTGCATGACGGGCACTCGTGTCAGGGTGTGGACGGCTACTGCTACAATGGCATCTGCCAGACTCACGAGCAGCAGTGTGTCACCCTCTGGGGACCAGGTACGTGGCCGCCGTGAGCTTGGCATCAGGAGAGGCACTGGCAGACCTGGGCTGTGGGCCTGGAGGTGTGTGCTTTGTTGTGGTGAGCCCCCACTCCTGGTGGGCGCTGTCCACACAGCATCCGCTGTGTTCAGTCGGGAGTGATTGACTCCCAGGGAGGGGCTGGGGCACACTGGGTATGGGGTGTGCAGAAACGGATACTGCCTGGACCCTGGCCTTAAGGAGCTCAGTACAGTCCAACAGGAGATGCAGGAGCGCCTACTGTGTGCCCCATGGGATGACAGGGATGAATCGCCGTGACTCCTGCCCTCAGATAGCATAGCACATAGTCGGACAGAGAGAACTTCCGCACCACCGCTGAGATTTTAGTAATGCCCCTTTGTACTCAAAAGAGGACCCCAACCGAGTGAGGGACCCAGGGCTCCACGGGGAAGGCCCTGATCAGACTTGAAGCATGAGCACATCTGTGATCAGAAGGCCTGGGAGCAGTGAGTGGCTCTCAAACGGGACAGTGGGTGGTTGAGTCAAACAAGAGGCCACCAGTTCACCAGTTCAGGCGGGGTACTTGGTGCAGATTGCCTCTTCTGACCCTCCAACAAGCCCCTGAGTTGGGGACTGTCAAGTTTTACAGAAGATGATGCTCAAACTGTGAGACCAAATGTCAGTTTCCCCACATCTCCAGGCTAGGATTTGAACCTGGGTCACTGTAACCCTGTGCCCATGTGTTACTCCCACAATGCACAGTCACCCCGAAGAGGGAGGTCTTGCTCTAAAGCTCCACCATGAAGCAGAAGCTCAGATGCAAAAGGCAGAAGAATCCATCCCCTGCGTGTCTCTCCGCCATGCCCCACCTTCTGGGGTCAGAGATCCAAGGCCTCACTGGGCAGCCCTGGACTCCAAGGCCCCGTCACTCCAGAACCATTTGAGATTCAATGCCTGTGTCCAGCTCCCACGAGTCCAACCACGAATCCACAAGTGCGGGCCCCACCCTGTCCTGCAGTTCTCTTTTCCTTATTGTAATGTGGTCGAGTCCTTTGTCACTCCCTCCTCCCGCTGGCTGCAGGAATGACCTCAGCCCTGGCCAGAGACCCCAGCTCTGGCAAGGCCACTGTGGTCAGCTAGGCCCAGGCTAAAAGCCAAGCAGACTCAGGCAGGATCTCTAAGAGGAGGGAAACCCGATAGGACCTTTGTCAGACTTTTGTTGTGAGGCTTTGGTTTTAGGAGTGATGAGGGAAGTAAACTGGAACAGAAAATGATGACTAAACCTTGAAGCTAGGGTTTTCAATAGAATGTGAAAGCCAAGACCGGGCATGGAATACAAGATGGATGTTTCTCGGAGCTGGGTCCTGCTGGGAGGCCATGATCCCTGCCAGCCAGCGATGCCCTCTGTACTTGGAGCTTTCTGGGGGAAAAGAAAGGGCAGCCTGGTGGCAAGGAAAAGTGCAGGACTCCAGCTCAGCCTCTGAGTTGTTCCGACGCTCCTCAGTGCTCAGGGATGTGCTTGGGCAGGTGGGATGGGGAGGCCTGCAGGTCCTGAGCCCTTCCTGCTTCATCCTTAGTCCTGGCATCATCGCCTGCTGGGCCTTGGGGCCCTCTAGGCAAAGCAAGGGGCTGCAGGGCAGGGGAACAGCCTGTGCAGTGACAATGACTAAGCCTGTACTCGCTATACACATTGAAGGGTGTTTGGGCTTGACATGGTTTAGTGACTTTAGGCACCTTGTAGCCAAGTGAGGTCACGTTGGGACTGTGGCTACTGCCACAGGCCAGATCTTCATGGCTTTGGGCATCCCTAGAAGCTCTCCCCTTCCCAGCCTTTCTCCAGAATCAGCAGTCTCCTTTTCTTGGGTTACAAGGGCCATGATGAAGCTCCTTTCCAAAAAGCATTTTGTGGCCAGAGCACACACAGCACTTGGAGCTTTGGGAGTGAAATGTGTTCCCTAATGCCCTGCTTCATTCGAACATCTGGCCCCACTTCCAGAGTGAGGTCAGATGGAACACAACAGCGCTCTCTGAGCCACCCCCACTGTGTGACTCAGCTGGCTGTATGCCTCTGATTCATGGTGACCAAGGCTGGTATTCATTATCTCATCAAACTAGTCCTTCTGCAGCTGCCTAACCAGAGATAGAACCAGACAAGCAGACAGACAACCTGACCCACAGACTGAGCTTTTCAAAAGCAAGAGCAATGGGAAGTCACCTGCATGGACTCTCATCAACCCCATGATGGAGGGGGATGCTGGAGGTCTGAGTGCCCGGGTAGCCACATCCTCTTCCTTAGGAGGGGGCTGCCCTGGGAGCTCCCAGCTTAACTCTGCTCTTCCCACCCACTCTCCCTGGTAACCAGGAGGCCTTTGCTGGGGTGGTGGTGGCTGGCGTTGTGTGTGGCCACTGCACACAGCATGGCACATCCATGGCATCAAGACTGTCAGTAAAAATGTGTTTTGGTGAAGAGACTTCATCTTTGAGGAGACAGCTCAGGGTTCCTGGAAGCCACAGCACAGAGGCCAGGCTTGGGGAGCCACCTTGAGCTTGTGACATTCCGGGTTTTGGTCTGTCCTGCCTGCCTTTTCTCAGGTCTTCAGATCATTATACAGACTTCCTCCAGAGAACAGAGAGTAGGGAATACTGCAACCCACTGTGTCTCGGGAACCCTTAGAATGGGCCATCGACCACCTCCTTCAGGAGTGCAGTGTGCTCCTTCCTTCCCGTGTCAGTGTTTCTGCCTGCTTTCCAGTTTACAGGCAATGTGTGAGTTTCCCATGGGTGCTGTAACAAATTAGCACAAACTAATAATGGCTTACAAATTCTTCATCTTACAGCTCTGGGGGTCAGAAATCCTGAAATCAAGATATTGGCAAGGCAACATTGCTTTGGAAGGTCCTAGGGAGAATCCGTTTCCTTGCCTTTCCCGACTTTTAGAGGCCACTCGCATTCCTTGGCTCATGGCCCCTTCCTCCATCTTCAAGGCCATCAGCACCGCATCTGCAAATCTCTGTCCCTTTCTGACTTCTGCTTCTGTAGTCACATCCCTTTCTCTGAGGCTGACTCTCCCACCTTCCTCTTCACAAAGTACCCTTGTGATTCTATCAGATTCACCTAGATTTTCCAGGGTGATCTCCCCATCTCAAGATACTAAGCAGAATCGCATCTTCAAAGTTCCTTTTGCCATATCAGATAACATGTGCATAGGTTTTAGATAAGGATGTGGGCCTTTTGGGGGAACCACAGGCATTGGACTTACTAGCAAGGGACCTTCTGCAAATTACTCAACCTTGTTGTGCCTCATCTGTAAAATGAGGATAGTGACCTACCTACCCCATGGGTCTGTTATCCTCTAACATAGCCTATACTCTATTCCATGTAATATATGTGATTCTGTGCTACATGCAGAACTCCTAGTAAATCTAAACTCTATAAATAAGATACAACTGCGCTCTCAAGAAGCTCGGGCTAGTGAGCAAGATATTCAAATCCTTGGGGTCTGTAAAATGGGCTGTAAGAGGGTCATGGGCCAGATATGTTGGGCTGGAGGAAAGCAGCTAACTAGGAGGCTTTGAAGATAAGGTTGCCCTGGAATAGTGATTTGCCAGCGGCGTAAGAGGAGGGATATTTCCGGTATACAGAATAGCACAGATCAGGGCACACAGGGACAGTGGGGCCAACCAGGGCAAGTTCAGGTAGTTCTATGTGTGCAGAGCTTGGGCTGTGACCTGGAGAGTGGAGATCCTCATCTGCCACACCATTCTCTCATTCATCAAATATTTGTTGACATCCTGCTGTGTGTAAGATGCTGACTCAAGCACCCCAACTCTGCCAGAGTGACACACTTCCCACAGTCCCTGCGCACTCCCGCCTGGATCTGGAGTGGAGTGCGGATGTGAATCCATCACAGTATCCCCCTAGGAGGCATGGATCCCGGACAAATGCAGTCCTGGGAGCAGCAGAGGTGACTTCCTCGGCCAGGCCCCTGACCAGCCAGATATACCAGGTTGAGAGCATTTCAATGCTTTGTTATAGTGGTTGGTTTGAATTAGCTTTTCATGATTCAGAAAGGAAAACTTATTGTCAAGTTTGCATTTGCAATATTTCCCCACCCAGGAGCAAATGATTCAGGATCTGGATCACGTATGCTCTGGGGTCATCGTAGACCTCCTGGGAAGCATAAGAACTCAGAGCTCTAGGAGTCTTTGAGTCCTTGCCTCACAGGCCCTTGACATTTGCACCGCAGTGACCTGGACAGCTTGCTGAGTCGTCCAGAATTCTCCAGTTACATTCAGGATGTCCGTTACTCACCCTCCAGATCTGGAGACCTGAACACTTACTGGATGAAGCCCTTCCTTCCAACTAACTATTCCCTTTTGAAATGGGCTTTTCTCAATCTGGCATTATATTTCAATAAAATAATATTGCTTCCAAATCTTTCTACAAATAAAACAAAAGAAAATTCAAAACATATGCCTGCAACTTCTAACTGGCAAAGTAATATAGTTTCAGAATGCCTTTTGGGGTTTTCTGTTCATTTATTTGTTGTTCTCTAATTGTTTTTGTTATTGATAATGTACATTCTTGTTGGCTAAGAGTATAATTTTTTTCTTACTGATTTTTGACCCATAAACCTTGTATCTCAAGAATTCCCATGTTGATTTCAAACACACAACTGTTATTCACAGTTCAAACTGTGTGGCTGGCATTGAGCTCTCTTTGTCTGGTTTAGTCTTAATATCTACAAAGATTTCTGTCAATGTGACATCTTTACTCCTTTTGAAGTATAGCTAGTTATTTTTATTTGGGTAGCAAATTTACCGATGTTGTTTGTCAGAACCACTAGCATGGTTACTTAAAAACATTCCTTAGCAGTTAATCTCACAGATAACTACACATCTGGGGTCACAAACAGTTGGCATCAGAGAATTCCCAAAATGTGTTAGTTTTTTTTATTTTATCACTCACTGGAATCCGGTGTCATTTGATTTCTGCAGTGTGAGCTGGCCAGACCATCCTTATGGGCTGGTGGAGACTCAGTGTTTATCTGCAAAACTTCTTTTACATGAGCTTGGTTTATCGTGACCCACTTGGGGCGGTGCATTGATGAATCACCTACGATTCCTGTGGCCGCAAATGGGAAGAAAAGAGATTTTTGCTAGAAGTTGTATTGTTTGGAAGTCAGGAAAGTCTCCCTTTTGTCTCACCAAGTGAGAAAGTTTGTTCATTTGGAATTCATTTGTTGATGAATGTGAAGGTCCACGCGGTGAGAGATGGGAAGAACAATACAGTATCCAGTTGTTTGTAAAAATGCCTTTGCTGTGGATGTTAGTGGCAGGGGTCGGAGAAATCAGTGACAGAGGGAAGGAGGAGCTGATTTCACTGAACTGGAGAAGTACATTTGCATAATGGAGCCATTTTAAGTAAGATTAGATTGAGTAAATTGTGGGCTTAATTCAAGATGCCATCATTTCTCTTTCAAAAAAAAAAAAACATAACGACGTTGGAAACTTCCAAACTACAATTACAAATATAAGTTACAGCACTCTGAAGATAAAACTAGTCATTAAAATCCATCACTTCCTACATAATTATAAAATATAGTATGGTGTCAAAATTCCCTCTGAAAGGCTAAATTTCATCTTTTGATAATGACAAGACATCTAAGTGTTCCATTATTAAGGACACAAAGGCTCTAAATTGATGTAATATGGTAGTGATAAGAAAACCGCTGTCATTCTATCTCAGAGACCTGAAATCTCCTGTCTTCATGAAGACAGACATTTTTAATGCAATAATTTTGAACCAAGTCTGCCTTTATAACATCTTACAAATGGATAGAAGTCATTTGCAGTTTTTAAATGATTGACCATTCTGTCTCTAAGATAAATGCCAGATGGCAGCTAACGCACGAAAACCACAGGAAGCACTTCGCTGGCCCCTTCTGCGCTATCCTGACCGGGATCAGCAGGTTCTGGACGGGCAGGGCGCACAGAGAGTTGTCTGCGGGCTCCATGCCTTTGAGCCTCTTCCCTTTAATGATATTTTCTTTTAGTGCTGGAGCTGCATCTGCCCCCAAGGTCAGCATCCAGCCCCCTTCGGTTTCCCTGCTTATAAGTTTTCTTCCTGAACTTTGAGGGAATGACAGTTTACCTTTCCAGGAAGTAAAACGTCTGTCTTTTTATGACCTTACATAAGATCCCACAGTAATACTTCATTTGATGTCAATGAATAAGTGGAAATCCAGAGTCGTAGAAAAGATAAAGCATCAGACAGTGTTCATTTACCCAGGCTGCTGTGTTCACAGAGCCACAGCTGACTTCCTCTGGGAAGGGCGCTGGAGACATGATGTGCTTTCCCCAAATGGGTTTTCACTCACGCGTTCTTGGAACACATCTGCTACGCTCTGGCCCAAAGCACCATCCCTGCCCACAGGCAGGAGGCCAAGGCAAAAGCAAGTGTGGTAAATACAAGGAGAGGACAACCTTGGGAGGAGGGAAAGGAGGACCGATCCCAGCCTCCATGGGAAAGCGGGAGCAGAAGTGAACCCTGAAGGACACAGGAGTCCTGGAGCCTCATCCAGCCAGCTCAGGCATTGAGCTCCAAGGAAGGCACTGACTTCCCTGGCTTTGCTCATATGCCCAGCATTGACCCAATCATACCACCTGTAGGATGGATCTCTCTGATTCAATCGTATGTGCATACCTCTGCCGTTAGATAGGAAAGTTAGCTCCAATTAACCATATAAAATGGATTTCCCATAATGTTCTTGTTCCTAGAAGAACAGATATAGGAGAGGTGTTCCACAAAACAGTAAACAACCCCACGTCTCCTGTCCCACAATCTGTTTTCACAAAGTGCTGGTGCTGCTCCAAGCTCCCAGAGCAACCTCCTGCCACACAGGTTCCCTGTGAAGAGAGATTCCACCCCGGAGGGGTGCGGCCAGCCTGTGGTTCGGGAAGGAGTTGTGCTAAGTCACTCCACTAGCTGGTAGCTCCCTGGCCCAGGAAGTGGCCCAGAGCCCGGCTTGGCACCATCCTACAATCTAACATTGGGGTTCGGGGCAGCAGGTGTGTGGCAAATAGGACCAAGTTTCGGCCGCTGTGTCCTCAGAAGTTTCGTTCCTTTTAAACCCCTTGGTCTTTAAACATCTGTATTCCTCATGGGAGATTTTGATTATAGCCTGGAGACTCCAGGGTAAGGCATCCTAGCCCGCGGGATGGGAGTAAGCATTGCAAACAGGGCTCTGTTCCATCTTCTTCCCACCTTCCTGTACCCCTTTCCCCCACTACCAAGTTAAAGCAGCAGCAGTTTCAGAGGGCTGATAAAAGGATGCAAAAGATTGCATCTATCGAGGCTAGCCGTGACTTATCATAGCCATTTTTCTTCATTCTCCAGAGAAGAGAATGAACAAAGCAGATGACAGGGGCTGGAGCATGCATCCAGGCCTTTGATTCCATAGAGAAACGCATCTGTCCTGTCCCCACCTTTACGTGGCTGATGGAATCACGGCCTGCCTCGCCTTTGCCACGCAGCAGTGAGATGTATCATTGCTATGCCCGAGGGACATATTTCAATGGTAGAGCGTGACATGGCATCTCCCACTCCCTCATGGTTTGGGTGAAAGCTCAAATGAATAAAACTCTTAGAAGGCGACCGTTACTGCCTTCCTGGAGGGAGACAGAAAGTTAACCTTTGAAACTGCGTCGCTCAAGCCGTTGGACAAATGAACAGTAGAGCGGAGTCGTTTTTACTGGCCAAACTTCACCAAGATTTATTTCTTGAGGAGTTGACTTCTCCTTCAGAAGTGTCCAAGTCATTCCATTCTGAATTTTTCATTTCTTTTTCTGATCAGTATAGATGCAAGAAAGAGCATACAAATATCTGCTGCCTGCCTCCATTGTCCTGGTTTTAAAGGGAAATCTCACTGAGCATGCTGAGATGCAGGGGGGTAGTGTGTGACCCATGTCAGTTCAGCGCCTGAGACGTGAGCATGAGGCGGCTGGCATCCTCGCCTATCCTGTGATTTTTTTGGAAAAAGATTTGTTGGAGATGGAGTTGACTCCAGGAGCAGGTGGACTACGGGAGAATATGTTGGTGGCTCCGAAGAGGAAAGTGGCAGGGACAGGAGTCGGTAGCCAAGTAGGGGCTTTCCAAGAGGAAGGCGGCACAGATCATGGCTGGATAGAAAGATCGTGGGTTTTGGCTCTAAACCAATGAGTCAAGCCCAACTTCGCCATTTACATTGTGATAGTCGGCAAGTTTCTACAACGCTGAGGCTCTGAAATGGGAAAAATGTAGACCTTCTGGGGCGATTATAAGGATCACAGATGCTGTGTGCTGTATCCAGCACCATCCTTTATTTATAAACGGCCTGCTGAGGATCTCAAATGTGTCGTTCATTTAAAGTGTGTGTGTTGTGTTTGTTAAGGTCAAGGAGAGGAACAATAGGAAAGTGATCTTTGTTCCCAGGGTTGAGTGGCATAAAGAGAAGTCAAACTCAAGGGTCTTTGCTCAAGGTTGCCTGCTGCCTCTTTCAGCATGGCACTGGGTGCTGACTCACGGGAGGTCTGGAGGCCCAGCCCAGGGCAGGCCAGGAGGGCTCCCAGAACAAGCTGGGATTTGGGGCTGTGGTAAACCGCACTCATTGAAAGGAGTAAGGAGATGGGTGCAGGGAAGTGGAAATCCTTATGCTGGATGATAGTTCCGATTATTTGCAAAGGATGTGCAAAATCTACCAGGGTTTCAGGTGAGAGTCTCTTCTTTCCTCATTTCCTGAGGCATCTGGTTAGTCCACAGTCTCTCCGAGTCGCCCTTAATGCTCAAGGCCCTGGGGATCCATGAAGTGTGAGGGAGATGGGTGTAAAGCCCTAACGATGTGAGCATGAGTCATTACACGCGTGGTAAGTGATGTGAGCAGGGGCTGGTACGGGAGCTCTCTTCTCCCCACACACCCTCCCAGCCCTAAAGTCCAGAAGCCACCCCTTCCCCACAGTCTAAGGCGGTCCTCATTATCGTTTGGGTTTCCTAGGGACCTGCCACATGCCAGGAGCTCTACACGCTGACTCACTAAGTGGCACAGTGCCTTTGAGTCAGGTCCTTGTCCCCATTTTACAGATGAGGGGACAGAGCCTCAAGAGCTTGTACAATAAGGGCCTTTTGTACATTGAATGCCAGATCAGCCCAGTTCCAAGCCTTTGCTCTTCTAACTCTGAAGCATGGATACCGAGTATATCAATCAGACGGGAGGGGGCATTCCAAAAAGGCTGAAGACTGATAGGCATTTGTAATCTTTCTTAGATCCCACACATGCCCAGCTAGACAACAAGGCTTCCCCCTGAAAGTACCCACAAAAAGAATCGCTGACCGCTGACCTGTCACTCCCTTAGCCACACCTTTTAGATATCACAGAGCAGGTGGGAAGGCGCTTTGGCTTTCATCAGCCTGCAACCACACAGGTTCATCAAGGCTGCCTGACAAAATCAGGTTTAAAAAAAGGCAGGCGCATCTATCACATGCTTAAATCTTATTATTCAGCTGTGATTTCATCCCATTTTGGTTATTCTGGTAAAAGAGTTTTTAAGGGATCACTTTGATAAGAAATAGAGTGAATGGTTCAGTTGCAGAGGTCATGAATATACACCCACTGGGCAAATAAAGTGCTCAATGTTGGATGAGGGGGTACTCCAACCTAGAAACAAGGTTTTCAACAATGACATCATAACAGAAGACAAAATGTCAGCATTCTGAGAAAGCCAGAAGTACAGGGACTGTGCCATGGAAAACAAAAAGACCGACACCAGGCCAGGTGAGGTGGCTTATGCCTGTAATTCCAGCACTTTAGGAGGCCGAGGCGGGTGAATCACCTGAGGTCAGGAGTTCGAGATCAGCCTGGCCAACATGGTGAAACCCCATCTCTACTAAAAATACAAAAATTAGCTGGGCATGGTGGCGAGCACCTGTAATTCCAGCTACTCAGGAGGCTGAGGCAGGAGAATCTTTTGAACCCGGGAGGCAGAGGTTGCAGTGTGCTGAGATCACACCATGGCACTCCAGCCTGGGCAACAAGAGCAAAATTCCATCTCAAAACATAAAAAGAATGAGACCAAAGGAAACATAATCTCAGTAAAATTGTTCCATGATGTGGGAGAGATTTTTAAAAACACAATATAAATTAAAATATGATTATTTTCACTATTTCTCATTAAGTTAATTGACAGCATATTATATAAAATGCTTCACTGTGTCATCCGTGTTGGCAAAAATTCACATATTCAAATTGGCCATAAACCTTTCTGAGGTGTCTTTGGGAGAATGGCAGTGCTCCTGAAACGCCAGGTGGCCTTCTGCTTGGGCGCGCACAGTGCTTTTGCATTATTGGTAAACAAGTCATTGCATCTTACCCACACTGGGTTTTCTGAGCTGTGCTACTCCACTGGCATTTGGGGCACTAAAATCATAAGCACGGCCAGGTGTTGTCGCTCACGCTTGTAATCCCAGCACTTTGGGAGGCCAAGGCAGGCAGATCATGATGTCACGAGTTCAACACCAGCCTGGTGAAATCCCGTCCCTACTAAAAATACAAAAATTAGCCAGGTGTGGTGGCACCTGCCTACAATCCCAGCTACTTGGGAGGCTGAGGCAGGAGAATCGCTTGAACCAGGGAGGTGGAGGTTGCAGTGAGCCGAGGTTGCACCACTGCACCAGCCTGGGTGACAGAGTGAGATACCATCTCAAAAAAAAAAAAAAATTATAAGCACACCTTGTATTAGTCTGTTCTCGCACTGCTACAAATAAATACCTGTACTGGGTAATGTATATAGGAAAGAGGGTTCATTGGCTCTTGGTTCTGCAGGCTTTACAGGAAGCAGAGTGGCTTCTGCTTCTGGGGAAGCCTCAGAAAGCTTACAGTTGTGGCGGAAGGTGAAGGGTAAGCAGGCAGATCACATGGCCAGAGAGGGATGAAGAGGGAGGCGCCACACACTTTTAAATGACCAGATCTCAATAACTCACTCACTATGCGAGAACAGCACCAAGTGGATGGTGCTAAACCTTTCAGGAGAAACTGCCCCATGAACCAATCGCCTCCTACTGGGCCCTACCTTCAAGTTGGGAATGTCAATTCTATGTAAGACTTGGTGGGGACACAGATCAGATCCAAACCGCATCACACTCTGACCCAGGAGGCTCAGTGTGTTTCGGCTTCGGATTCCCCAGTAGCGATCCAGTGTTTGTTTTCACTTCCAGAAAGCTTTCCTACTTGATTACACTGTTTCCACTCCTTTGCTTGACCTCTAGCATAATGTTGGCCTTTTATCTGGTATTCATACATCAAGCTTCCCCTTTGCCTCACCGGTACATTTGCAGTGTCTTCAGTCCCTGTTGAGGCTGGTCTCTTTCTCCTGCTTCCTCTCTCCCCCTTCCGCTCTCCTTTCATTTTTATCCTTCTGTACTCCTCAGTCCAGCCTCATCCAGCTCTCCTCCCAGGCTGCCAGCGAGCTGTTTGTGACCTCACATGTCTGAAACTGCTCAAAATCTCTGTATAGCTCCCTATAAGGAAAACAAATTTATCGACTGATACATTTGAATTGCATCGTAATATGTATATATTTTAAGTGGCTGCAATTCCCAGGAAAGAAATTACCTTATAATAAAGGTAGCAGAATCTAGGACATCAAAATAGCATTGTGTGGAATGGCAGTGACGTCAGCTCCATTCACCCGGTCCTAGGAGCTTAGCAGTCACTAGGAGCTGCTTGTATTTCTGAGTCCTTGTCTCATGAAGTAGGGAAGGAAGCTACAAAGCCATTTTCTGCCCCATTTCAATAGCCCTTCCCCGGGCAGCTGCAGCAGCACGCCCCGCATCCACTGAACCTGGTGTTGCTTGGGCTGCAGGCCCAGGACTGATTCTGCTCTCTATGCCTGAGACCCAGTGCGGGGTCCAGCTCCTGTGAGGCCTCAGTAAACATCGGAGCACAGGAGGGAATGGCCCAGAAGCCTGGCTTCACCCTCAAATGATTCTGTATTCAATACCTATGTGAATCTAAGCAATATATTTAACCTCCGATGTTCTAATTTTCTTGTCCATAAAATAGAATAATGAGCCCTACCTTGTAGGATTAAATGGTAGGATTCAGCTCATGGTGTCCTCTCTAAGAGGTCTTCCCTGACCACCCTGCCTTTAAAAGCAACAGCCCCCTGCACCCCCCTACTCTGCTTTTTCCTTCATAGCATAGGACTTTAGAGGAACATAATCATTTGGGTTTTGTTTTTTTCTGTTTCTCCTTGAAATTTTCAAGTAAGCAGGAGGTTTGTCCAGTTTGGTCACTCTTTTTTTTTTTTCTTTCTTTTTTTTTTTTGAAGTGGAGTTTCACTCTTGTTACCCAGGCTGGAGTGCAGTGGTGTGATCTCGGCTCACTGCAACCTCCGCCTCCTGGGTTCAAGCAATTCTCCTGCCTCAGCCTCCCGAGTAGCTGGGACTACAGGTGCATGCCACCATGCCCAGCTAATTTTTGTATTTTTTAGTAGAGACAGGGTTTCACCATGTTGACGAAGATGGTCTCGATCTCTTGACCTTGTGATACACCCGCCTCAGCCTCCCAAAGTGCTGGGATTATAGCAGTTTGGTCACGCCTATACTCCCAATGCCTGGAAGATAGTAGGTGCTGAATAAATACATGTGTCTCATTGAGGCCTGCAACATGATGGATGGATGGACGGATGGACGGATCAATAGATGGGTAGATAAATGGATGATGGAAGTACAAAGGTAAGAAGGAGGACAAGGAGGGAGAAAAGAAAAGATGGAAAGAAGGATGGTTGAGAAGGAGATAGTTAGACAGGCAAACAATAAATACCTAGGGCTTCTGCAAAAACGAACAACTGCCGCATTGTTCCTATTCCAGATGCCAGGTTTTCCAGACTGCTTTGATGAATCAGATCCAAGTACTTGGATCAAAAGTGCCGCCAAACAGGATTAAATTAAGTACAAAGTGCAGGTTCCACACTGAGGCGCACCCTCCCCATCCTGTCCTGCTCCAACAGATAGATCAAAGAGAAAAAGCGGGCAGAATGCAGGTGAATTGGGTCCTAATAGACAGGAACGGAGTGTGTCAGTGGCGTCATCCCACTGTAAGCAAAGCAGAGCTGGGTCAGATGGAAGGAAAGCGAATGTGATGTGAAGAGCTAGGGACCTGATCTTTCTCCATGACAGAAAACTGTCCAGTCTGGACTGGTGCCCCTAAAAAAAAAAAAAAAAGATTGGGGAGGCTTCTCTAACATGGTTTATAAAATACTGGGAAAAAGAGAGGTGCAGGGCTGGCTCATTGCAGAGGTTGAGCGCTGAGCACATTGCTCACTGCAAATGGTGCCGTGGGGGTGGTGTATGCGTGTTTAATGAGATGATCATGTCTGCTAGTAGCTGATGAGGAGGGATCAGGTGCAGGCTAAAGAACGGGGATGTTGTTAGTAATAAGAACTTCTTCTGTTCCCTGGGAGGAGGCATTTTAAGTCCATTGTCACCTTGGAAGTCCTCCCCAGGTAGGGCACAGGAAGGGCAGGAGTCTGGGTGGGGCTCTGAAGTGTTGGCATCCTGGCCTTCAGAAGCGATCTGAGATCAAGTGCCCAAATAGGATGCCAATGAGGGAGAGAAAAAGGACCACGCCGCAGGGCATGGTTTGTTCTGAAGAATGTGGCACGCTTTCTTGACGTGCTCAAAAGTCTTCAACAGATATCACTATGCGCAGGATTCAAGAGTCCTCCAGAGCTTTGGCACTGCAAACCCCGAGTATAGTGCTCTCTTTCCGTGGCTGGATGTGCTAAAAATGGCCTTTCCCGAGCTCTCTGGCTGCCCTGACCCTCTCTGCTGGAGCCTGTCATGCTGTACACAGGGATTACCAGGGTTTATGATTCCATGGCCTCTGAGAGAAATCTCTGCCTTGCAAAAAGAAAAAAAGAAGAAGGTATTAATAGAAGGTAATACTTGCTGTTACAGAGAGCTTTATGGGACTGAAGGTATCGTAGAAGTTAGATCCTGCATTGCTCCTTTAGAGCCTGCCCTGGCTTGCATTTTCTCACCGGAATTGTGTGGGATGTTGTTAAAGAGAGCAAGCTTCCCCTTCTCTGCAGCCAGCCAGCCAGCTACCTCCTTTCTGCCCTGGATCGGATCTCGTCCCACAGCCAGGCCTCATTTCCTGAGAGACCACACATGCCACGAGCCCAGATAGCAGACCTAACGAAGAGTCAGCTATGAAACATGTGCTTTGCCGTGGGCTGAGTCAAGAGAGGATGCGAGCTATTGGCACCCTAGGCTTCCCCTGGCCAGCTCCCGCCATGAGTCAGTGCAGACACTGGGTGTGATTTCTTGAACACAAACTCCCCTTCACCATTTGAGAGGCCCAGAGTCATGCAAAGAAAACCATTAAAAACACCTGCAGGAGATGAAAATGCAGTTCTGCTTCTGTTTCAGGTGCTAAACCTGCCCCTGGGATCTGCTTTGAGAGAGTCAATTCTGCAGGTGATCCTTATGGCAACTGTGGCAAAGACTCCAAGAGTTCCTTTGCCAAATGCGAGATGAGGTATGGAATCCAGACATCCTGGCAGAGTCTTCACTTTGACCTTCCCACATTGCACAGGGTTGGTTCCAAACCGTTTCTCTTGGGAATTGTTTGTTCTTACCCTTCCAGAGATGCTAAATGTGGAAAAATCCAGTGTCAAGGAGGTGCCAGCCGACCAGTCATTGGGACCAATGCCGTTTCCATAGAAACAAACATCCCACAGCAGGAAGGAGGCCGGATTCTGTGCCGGGGGACCCACGTGTACTTGGGCGATGACATGCCGGACCCAGGGCTTGTGCTTGCAGGCACAAAGTGTGGAGATGGAAAAGTAAGACCCAAATGTGTGCTTGTATCATAAATGTAAGTCTGGAACAGGGCCCATTGAATAATGTCCTCTGCAAGAACTGGGTTACAAGGTTTGTTTGTTTTCCTAAATCTATTTCTTCTCAGGTGCACCTACAAGAAAAAAGTCAATAAATCCTAGATCCTGGTCTGACTGTTAAAATGCAGATTGGGGGAAATCAAGCCTGTCTTCTCAGGCCTTGAGTGTTAATAAGTCATTTCTACACTCCAGGTGTCATGAGGACTTCTAGCCAGGAAATTACTTTGGAAAGAAATACAATCACATATTATATTGGTTTTGGATATGTGGCTTGGTTTTTAGCACAGAGTTCTTGGGGGCTTGTCCTCAGCTGGACAGAATGGGGAATCAGATGTATTTTTAGAGGCTCCGTAGAGAGAAGAATAGGAGAGGGAAAGGAGTGGGAGAGACTCAAAACCAAAAGGGAGTCCTTTCCGAGAACAGGGAGAAAGGTACGTGGAGATATTTTGAGGTTTAGAAATAAAGTCAAACTTTTTTAAAAAAGAAAAAAATTGAGATTTTCATGCTCTGCCATACGGATTTTTTTATTTTTCGCCAAACTTTCTCATCAGACTACATGACAGCAAGCTAATGCTACAATGTTTTAGGGAAAAGATGAAACAATCCCCAAATGCTTTTTAGGACTCCATTTTCAACATGATCTTGAAACCACTCACTAACATGAGGTCACAGGAAGAAAAGACAGAAGCAGAGACAGAATCCTGAGGACAGGTGTTCCCTCCACTCTCCTGTCTTCATCCCCGCACACCCTGAGCCACAAATGCTTTTTCCTTGAGAAATAGGATAATACGTGAATCTTATTATACATTCTGAATGTCTCCTTAGCCACATTTGCTCATATTCAAGCCTTGACATTAAAATGACACCTGAATTTTTTAGTCTCAAATCATATTTTGTTTTTTAACTTTTATTTTAGGTTCAGGGGTACATGTGCAGGTTTGTCATGGGGGTTTGTGGAACGGATTATTTTGTCTCCCAGATACTAAGCCTAATACCTATCAGTTATTTTTCCTGATCCTCTCCCTCCTTCACCCTCCTCTCTCTGATAGGCCCAGTGTGTGCTGTTCCCCTCCATGTGTCTGTGTGTTCTCATCATTTAGCTCCTACTTATAAGTGAGAACATGTGGCATTTGGTTTTCTGTTCCTCCATTAATTTGCTTAGGAAAATAGCCTCTGGCTCCATCCATGTTTCTGCAAAGGACATGATCTCATTCTTTTTTATGGCTGCATAGTATTCCATGGCATATATGTACCACATTTTCTTTATCCAGTCTATCATTGATGGACATTTAGGTTGAGTTCACATCTTCGCTATTGCGAATAGTGCTGCAATGCACATATAGTGCATGTGTCTTTATGAGAGAATGATTTATACTTCTTTGGGTATTACCCAGTAATGGGTTTGCTGAGTCAAATGGTAATTTGTTTTTAGGCCTTTGAGGAATCACTACACTGTTTTCCACAATGGTTGAACTAATTTACACTCCACCAGCTGTATATAAGTGTTCCTTTTTCTCCACAACCTCACCAGCATCTGTTATTTTTTGACTTTTTAATAAGAGCCATTCTGACTGACAACTGTTTTATAAACTGTAGCCTGAACAGCCAGGGCCAGGTGCATCTGGACAATCAAATTCCAAGGGCTCAATTTATCAAGTTTGTTTTCCATCGAGATGAAACATGCTTTGATCTCAGCACCTTGGTTCTCTCAGGGCTCAGGGATTAGCAGTGATTCCCATGAGGGTTCTGCTGTGTTCACTGTAATCGGGCCAGGTTCTTTTATCAGCTGGAATGTGACCATCTCCTTGGCCAGGATTCCCACCCACATAGTGGGGAACCCTCAGTGCTGCTTGGCCAGCACTTCTCCCAAAGGGCATGCCTGTTGCCTTAGATGAGCTGTTGGGGTCAGAGGGTGACCTTCTTCATAGGAAGTTTCTACTTGATTAAAAGTTCTTCTGCCATTGAAACATTAGATTCTTCTTCCTTTGACTCCACTGATTTGTAAACTCTTATGAACGAGAAGGGGCTGCATCCCTTGAGTCTGGAGTGTATTACGCACCTTTGAAATGAGGCTGAACTCTTTCAGCCAGCCCAGTATCATTTAGCAAATTCCTGCCACTTCGACAGCTTGATAAATTCAAGGAGTCGTCTGTTTTCCTCTGCTGAGCCTCGTTACTGATGGTTTATGTCATTGATGATATTACTTGTCAGTCTGTATCTGGAAAAAGTCCCCATATTTCATTCTCTCCCTTAAAAGACTCTTCAACCCTGGATTCTTGGAGTCTCTCCATCTATGTCTATACAGGCCCTGGGATAAGGAGTAATCTGTCTCACCCTCTCCCATATCTTTTAATGGATGAAAAAAAAATGCTGCAGTACATAGATTTCATTACAAGCTCTAAACAAAACTCATAAGAAAATCAATTATAATTTTGGGATCAACTGAAAGTTATATTAAAAGCCATAAAATGCAAAATAATTTAATAGTGTTCCCATTGAACTTAGTCTCGAAAAGTGCTGAGTTTGGAGGAGTCAGGTAACGGGATCCAGGCCAGAGTCCAGTGTAGAATGTGTTGTTATGCAGCATCCGTATTAACTGAGAGAAGGCTGAGTCTTCGCCAAGCTTTCTTTTGCTTGTTTTTTGTTTGAATACACATATGTGTGTGTGTTAGTGGGATTGGAGAAATACTAAGATATTTGCGTGTTTCCCTCCTCCTACAGATCTGCCTGAATCGTCAATGTCAAAACATTAGCGTCTTTGGTGTTCATGAGTGCGCAGTGCAGTGCCACGGCAGGGGGGTAAGTAGGCTGAGCTGCCCTTTTACAGCCAGCCCATAACAAGTTAAGCAATAAATCACTCATTCGTAAAAGGTTTTGCAATCCATAGCATCTTTAAAATAGAGCAGTTAGTGTCTTCGCAATATTTTCTTCTAAAGACATTCATTTCCTTTGACCTTTTCATGTGATTTTTATTTAACAAAGAAAATCAGATCCAGCAGTAAGTACCTTCTTAATTAACATTCTGTGATTTTAAAAAAGATTTTTGTTGTTCAAAGTAATTTGAAAACAAACCTTCCTTTGTGAAGAGTTTCAGATTAACATTTCAAACAGCCCTGTTCCTCTTGCTACCAACATTCAGAATCGGCGTCTGAACTGAAATACTTCCAAAAGGAATTGAAACAAGGACAACAGATCATATTAAGCACATGTTCTTGAAATCACACACAATGGGCTTCAACTAAAGAAGGCTGTTATTTTAGTTCAGAGAACCTTTAGGTTAGAAGAGGACTCTAATTGCTCAAAACATAATTTATTTTTCTTGATGGGCTTAATTATTTCCAATGGAATCATATTAGTCTTGATTAACCGCACCAGAGGTTCATTTGTTTTCCTGAAACCTTTTTTTACAGAAATCATGCTCCAAAGTCTTTATTTTAAAACTTGCAGACACTTGCCAATGATTCTTACACAGAATTACGGGGTTGGGGAGGGGGTGAGGTTGTAAATTACCATCATGCTGGAACCATAAAGGATCACGGTGTTACCTGAGATGGGTGTGTTGACGGTAAGCCTAGCTGACTCCCAATATAAAATGGAATCTTTTTATGTCTTCATTGGATCATAGATTATTTTCTGATGGCTGTTAAGAGCTGATCAAGTCCAGTCCCATTATTTTACTGAAGAAGCCAAGCCCTGAGCTGGGGGGGATGGTGTGCCCCGGGTAATATGGCCGGCCAGCTGCAAGCTGGTTGAGGACCCTGGACCACTCCCTTTCCAATATCCCTGGCCCTCATTCACACCTGGGAGAGGAGAGGTCCACATTTGCTGGGTAGGTGGAGCAGCTGGCCAAGCATTGCTGAAGAGTAGCTTGGCCACTGTCCTACCCTAATGAGAGAGCCTCACAGCAGCACCTTCATGTGGGTTGTAAAACGAGGCACGGGACCACAGTTGCAGAGAGAGGCCATGCGGGGCAGGCGTGCATCTGGGGCTAGTACGTCTGCAGCAGCATCTTTGAGGGATCAGGCAAGATGCTTATGGCACAGGCTCTGCCTCATGCTAATTCTACTCAATTTCTGCTTTGTAGCAGTCTACTTTCTAGTTATGAAAGCCTATCTTGACTGTCGGCCTTCTTATCTGAAGCAGTGGGGGTGGGTGGTTGATTCATCAAAACCAGTCGGTTGAAGCAGGGAAGCATTACGTGGGAGATGTATACTCCACACGTTTTATTTTGCCTTAAGATATGAAAGTCTGTATCTGGCAGCCATATTTTGATGGAGGGCTGAGGACTTTGGGTAATTGTCCCGTCGACTTCCTGATATAAACCACCCAAAAATGCATCATCAATAATTTCTAGGTTGTTTCTTTAAATGGGCGGTGGGGGGGACCTTGGACACTCAACAGCATCCAAGAACAGCTTCCTCCTCGTCCTCTGCAGCTCTTCTCAGTCACCGTGCAGTTGTCTCACTCCTTCCTAATTTTTCAGAAATTCTTTTAGTGATTTGTCTTTCTTAATCCAGTGTTCCCAAAGGATTCAACCTAATTTTCTTTAAAAAAAAAAAAAAAAAAAAATTTTGTTTTCTTTATAAAGACAGGGTTTCACCATGTTGGCCAGGCTGGTCTTGAGCTCTGGGCTTCAAGTGATCTGCCCACCTTGGCCACCCAGTTGCTGGGATTACAGGTGTGAGCCACCATGCCTGGACCTAACAACCTAATTTTCATGAAAAAAAAAAATATTAAATATATATCGTCTTGTCTTTATGGTCATATTCCATTGGTTCACGTACTTTCAGTGAGTTACGTCTGGCACAGTAACGAGTCCAGCCAGCATGGACAGGCTTGGGAGCAGCCACCATCAGTAGCCCTTGGTCACCAGGTGGGCAGGAGCTCCTGGCCCCTCCATGGAATGCTCTGGTCTACAGGCTGGGCCCAACAACGGCAAAGCACAGCCTCCTCGGGCTTTCATGGTCTCCCTTTCCTGCTGTGCCAGAACCAGTCTCTTATTTCACAAGGAAGGGAATCCACTGTTGGATTTGCACCCGGTGCATGACTGGAAGCCAGGGAACAGCCACGGGGAAACTGCCAGAAGGAAGCAGACACTGCAGGAACAGCACACAGGGGAGGCTTCCAGGAAGTGTCAGTGGAAATCCCACGCGCGCTGCTGGGCTCAGGAAATAGGAGGCCTTGCCGTGGCCTGCCTTGGACCCCAGCCTGCCTCGGGACCTGGCAGTCAACAGCCTCTGACCCTTCTGTCTGAAGGGGACAGGGATGTGCCGAGTGAGCATCTGTCAGTCCCGCAGTGCCCCGGGGCTCTGGGTCTGTAACCCCGAAGCAGGGTCCCTCCTCACTGCTGAGAGGGCTTCTCCTCATGGTCAGACAGTGAGTTTTCTGGATTAAAAAAGGAAGACAGGAAGATGGAGAAGGAAGTGAGGTGGGTGGGGGAAGATGAGCCCAAATAATCTTCATCACTCTCTTAACAGCCGCTAATAGGCAGATGATGTGTCTTTGCAGCCTCAGGGCTGGTTGCACCTGTGTGGTTCGTTGTGCCGAGTTTGGGCTCATTCACACCATGGCAGGTGCTGAGTCTGGCTATGCTGGGGTGTTGGGGGGCTCTGACCGTGGCCCCCTTGCTTCTGCTGTGGTGATGCACAGACCATGTGCCCTAACCCCACGTCCCTCCCCTCTGCCCTGAAAGGTGTGCAACAACAGGAAGAACTGCCACTGCGAGGCCCACTGGGCACCTCCCTTCTGTGACAAGTTCGGCTTTGGAGGAAGCACAGACAGCGGCCCCATCCGGCAAGCAGGTCAGTGAGGCCTCGCATCCCAGTGGGAGGTGGCTGAGCGCCTGGGGGCAGTGGGCTCACCAGCTGTCAGCATGAGTGCAGGCAGAACCAGCAAGAAACCCGATGGGGGCTCCACATGGGTCTATACAGCCTAGAGTCTCCCCCAGTTTCCAGATGCCCCTCTCATCCCTGCCCGATCTTCGAGGCTCCTTGCTCTCCGCTTTGACTGAGTGGCTGAGTTTGCAAATTCCTTAGCCTGTGACACTTTTCTTAGCTAAGGTCATTTCTATAGTGAACTGCTGAATGGGTGTGAATTTCATCATCATGTCGAAGGACTTTGTAAAGGCCAGCATCTGTGTGGTAGGGTCAAGAGGTGTGAAGTTCAATGCCTTTTAAAAGTCTTACTGGAAAGACACCCACCTCTTAGTAAAGGTGACAGTCAAGGGAGAGTCGGAGTCACTGCAGCAGCTTCTGCGTGTGGAACAGCTGTGCAGGTGCTGTGCAGTGCATTTCACGTGCATGACGTCATCCACTCCTTACACAACTTTGAAGAAGGTCCTATGATTCTTTTTTCATATACAAAGAACCTGAGGCTCAGGGAAGTTACGTATTTTATCTAATGGGATCTCGCTAAGATTTAGACACAGGTCAGCCTGTCCCCCAAGAAGCTCTTAGTAGCGACTGTGCTTGGAATCGCAGCCCTTTTTCCTCAGATGACCTTTAAAAATGGTCTCCTGATGTGGGCTGTTTTCTCTGAGTTCTTATTGGGGAATTCAGAGTCAAATCTGAATGACACGCCTTTCTGAGGGAAATAAGCAAGGCAGGAAGCCACAGAGCTCCAACAGGGAGCGCAACCGGGGCCAGGAGCCCGTGGGGTCTCATGAGCATGCACCTGCGGCCACACTGACACTCATCTGCGCCCTCCCATGACATGGAGCCCACTCCCAGTGCTGCTGCAGAGGAGGTCACGCATCCCCAAGGCCTCCTGTGACAGACAGCATTGACTCTGTGGCTTTGCTGTCATTTCCATGACAACAGACACAACACAGCTCTCAGGGCTCGGGAGGGGAAGTCAAGCCTACCAGGCATGTCTGCAGAAACAGCTCGAGGAAAGGCAGCGAGTTCCTGGTCCAGCTTCTGCTAAAATGTGGACGTGCTTCAATGCCACGCCTGAGAGTTACCATTGTAGCAGGCCCCGGCGCTGCAGCAAGGAGGAAAAGGACCCAAAAGTCTGGCCTTTCACTGAGCCTCCGTAGCAGTGAAGAAAGGTTTGGACCCAGGGTCCCCTTTCCCCAGTGACAGCTCTGCTTTGACAGCCCTGACCACTGGTCTCTGGCTGAAACTTAATGCTCTGATGTGGCTTTTTAGCATTCATTATATGAAAACAGCAAGGTTTTAGTTTTTAAATTATCAGAGCCCCTGCTATGCATTGTATGTCCATCCAAGCAAACTGAATGGCATTGAAACAAAACAGGGAAGAAGGCAGGAAAAAGGGCGGTGAGCTCCGTAGCTCTTTGGTGTGGACATACGTGACCGGCAGTACTCAGGTTGGAGGGTTTGCCAAAAGCCAGGGAACTCACAGAGTCACTGAGCCTTCATTTAACAAATGAGCATGCTAAAAAGCGATAACAACTGAAGAGCCTAACTCCATCCCCTGTGGCCATTATTTCATAAAAGAAAGTACATTTTCAATACCGCTGCCTCCACCCTGCATACATATACAAAATCAAGGTGGGCCGTGAGCAAGCATGACCCGCTGCCCCTGGCCTGGCCGTGGCTCAGAGGCTCATTAAATGAGTACTTGTGTGTCTGCCGCATGCCAGCCACTCTCCTGGGTCCTGGGAAGACATTACGCAAGTATGACATGGCGTAAGTGGGGGAAGAGAGGGCGTCATGGGAGGGGAGCAACCCCCACGGAGCAGCAGGAAGCCTCCTGGGGACTCTGCATCTGTTGAGGTCTGAAGGGGCGAGGGAAACGTGCATTCTGAAGCAGAGACAGCTGGCTGTGCGAAGATCCAGAGTGTGGACTGGGCCGACAGGAGGGGACACAGGACACGGTGCTTGTGCTGGTCATGGGGAGGAGGGAGATGGAGTCACTCACTGCCCGGGCCTCTGGCTTGAGCAACCCTGGGGCGTGTAACAGGTTCAGTGTGGGGGCCTGTAAATGTTGTTTCATAGATTGATGCACTGAAGACTTACGGGTTCACTTTATAGAACTAGAAACTATAGTTCAAGTCTTTTGCTGCTCACTTTTTAAATTAGCTTTGTTACGAGACACCAGAACTCTAGCCGGAGCCCCCTGTGATCACTGCTAAGGGTCTGAAAAGAATGACATTTTGGCCAGGAAACCAGAAGCAGCGCTTTTCCGGTAACACTAACAAATGAGTCAAGACTGTCATCTGTTGGCTGTCTTGCTTAGGCTAAGACACATCCCTGATAGGCCTTGTTAGTGGGGGATGAGGTCCAGAAGCAAAGAGGGCGTGAAAGAGGTTCTTCCCCTGGAGTAGGAGCTGCTGCTGCTGCGGTCCACAGCCAGCTGAGGGTCCAGGTGGGAGCAGGGTCGGGAGAGCTCAGGCAACCGCAGTCAGCTTCATGGCGATCACCAGCAGCCTGAAAGGACTGTGGTTCACTTACCTAATGTGAAGTACTCCCTGATCCTTGCTGGGGTGAAGACGAATGAGTCAAGATCCCTGTCCTCTGGGAATCCACAGTCCAGCTGACATCACAAGTAGACCTCCTCTAAGTCTGAGTCTTTGGAGTCCTTCCCAGACAGGCTCTGACCATAGCTGCTGTCAGAAATCCATCTGACGGTTTGATTTTTCCTTCCTTTCTATACCCTGGAGGATGCTCTTACATGTACTAAACAAAATGGCAGCAGGTCATACAAAAGATGATGTTTTCATAGAGAAAATAGCTTCCTCCCAGGAAAAGGGTTTCCCCTCAAGTCTGTGTTTTTTAAGACCCTAATATAACAAAGCAAAACCCATGGGTGTTTCATTGAAGTGGTGAGTTTTCTTTTTTTTTCCCCCTATCTACTTTGAGACATCCAGAAAAAAAGCATCTCGTTTTTTAAAAATACAGAAAAGATAAAGCAGAACGCAAAACTACAGAATGAGAAAAGAGAGGCACTTGGAGGTGGCAAATCCGTGCTGAGGGCTGGGAACATTTTAGCCTGGGGATGGCTGCATTTCTGGTGAGGTTTCAGTGATGACTCCCTGCTACTTTCTGTGGCAACCATGGTCCACTGTGCCATTGTCACGCCTCACAAAGCCTGTGTGGTCCAGGCCATCACCCCACATACCCGACTATATTCCTGTTTAGCAAGTTCTAGAGTTGTCAGGAATGAATGATGGTAACATAGATTGAACCTCAAGCGTGACCTTTGAAGTAAGACAGTTTATTAGTACATCACTCAAGGGTTTACTCTCTTCGTTCCTGTTTGTTGCCTGAAAGTTCACTTTGCCATAAATGTCACAACTTGATACCTCCCATACGTCACTGTAACTGCCGCCTTCCGTGAGCCCAATGTGTTTTGTTTCAGATAACCGAGCTTTAGCCGTAGGAATTCTGGTGACCATCCTGTGTCTTCTTGCCGCTGGATTTGTGGTTTATCTCAAAAGGAAGACCTTGATACGACTGCTGTTTACAAATAAAAAGACCACCATTGAAAAACTAAGGTACCCTGGGTTTAACTTGTCATCTTTTCAAGAAACGGTGGCTCAAAAAAACTGCTTCTCACTTCATTTTTTAGCAAAGGTCAGATTTTCTGGATCATAAAACTGGGACTTGGTTCTTTTCAGGTTTTTTTTTTTTTTTTTTTGGTTTTAAATTTCTGCCAGATCAGCTGCCTCCTTTACTTCCCTTCAAACAACGACGTGCTGCTCGTTACATAAGCGAGCGGGATGTCAGGGAATTCCGCTGATGTGTTTTCTCCCACCCTTATATGAGTAATTTTTATACAACGTGGAGACATTGAAATATTTTCATCAGATGGGGTAGCTTTTGATCCAAATATATTCAAAGACATAATCGCTGAAATGCCAGCTTCATACAAGTCATCTTCCGGGAGTCGCTGCGCCGCACTTCTGTGGAGTGCGAGAACTAATTCGACAAAATAGAGGTTTGGAGGGGGAAAATTCATATTTATTTCTTAATCTTCTGAGAGTGTTAGGTAATTTTTCCTTTGCATGTTAACTTTCCTTTGCCTGTTAACTTTAACTGAGTTAAGTAAACTGTCTTTTGAGGGCCTCTGTGAGAAGGGAAACACGCTTGGTCAGCAGGTGTGGGATTGCGTTGCAGGTGTGTGCGCCCTTCCCGGCCACCCGGTGGCTCCCAGCCCAGTCAGGCTCACCTCGGCCACCTCGGAAAAGGGCTGATGAGGAAGCCGCCAGATTCCTACCCACCGAAGGTAAGTCCTGAATAGATGTGAGCACTTAGTGCACACATGCAGATATGAGGTTTTCAATACAAGATTGAATCAGAATGGGATCCTAGAGGCACTGCCTGTGAAATGCTGAGTCAGCATCGCCAGGTCAGCAGGCTCTGGGAGGGTCTCTGTGATGATCGGGCCAGAGGGAGGCCCCACGGTGCCCCAGTGGAAGCCCACCTAGATCTGTTGAGGCAGTCAGTGTCCCCTGCGTGATGTGGTGCAGCCTATCGTGAGCTGCGATCCCTCCAGTCATCCAAACCGGCCACATTTCCAGGGCCCCACTGGGTCAGCAGCCCAAGCTGGTTCCTGATACTGGCCCCAATCCCAGCCCCACCATAGCTTTCAAATGCCACCACCTCGCTTTAGGTGAGTTGCTTTGGCCCACTGTTACTCTTAAAATATTTTTCTAAGTTACATGGAGCCATCAGAATTGCCCATTTTGTCCAGCCCTGAGCCGAGGAAGCCCTGTCTACCCTGAGGGTTCAGAGAACTGGATCCTTAACCCAGAGTCCCCCATGGCTCCCTGCTGTCTCTTAACTCTCTTGCTATCCTGGTGACTTACAGCTAGAGTTCATTCTCATAGTTTTTCCCCACCAGATTTTTCTGATGTATCCACAAGAATTCTTGAATATTGAACTCATTTAACAAGAGTCCAAATAATAATAGTGAACAAGATTGGTGTCAAAAAAATGAGAAGTGATTGAAAAATCATTGCCGCATAATCAGCAGACAATAAACTGTTTTAGCTCCCTTGATCCAAAAAGTGTAGAGGGTGGGGCACCAAGGAAGAGGCTGCCATTTCCAATAAGCTTTACCCCTACCTGTCCCCAAAGGTGGAACCATAAGTGAGAATGGCTTTGTGTGGTAGCCAAAAGCACATCTTTCATTTTTAAAAATTTTTTTAAAAAAGCAAAAATTTAAAAATAGCACAGCCTTATTTCTGAGAGCCCCAGACTGGAAGCAATCCAAATATCCATCACCCAGTAAAAGGATAAACAAACAATGGTATATTTCCACAATGGAATGAACCATTGATGTATACAACACTGTGGATGAATCTCTAGGTAATTATTCTGAGTAAAAGAAGAAAAACCAAACAGAGTCCATACGCTATGATCTCACTTGTATACAACTCTGGCAAATGCAAACTAACTGATAGTGACAGAAAATAGATTGATGTTTGGAGGGAGAGGGAAGGGATAAGGAAGGCTGGCAAGGAAACTCTTTGGGGTGAGGGGTACATTCATCTGCCCATTTGTTTGCTGTGACGGTTTCATGGGTATAAAGATAATGTCAAAAATGACCAAATTTTACACTTTATATCAGTTATACCTCAATTAAGCTGTTTTTAGAAAGAGAGGAGGGAAAGGGTGGAAGCCTGAGGTATAAGGGCCCCTGCAGCACCTGTTCTAAGAACAAGGGTTACCAGGTGGGAGAACATCTCCCACTCCAAGCCCCACCCCAGCTGTGGCTTCTTGAAGCGGTCACCCTCCTTTCCCCAGTGGTTTTCTCAGTTCTCATTGAGCCTTGTACACATTAAGCTGTGTCTTATTTTCACATCTCTTTTTGTAATTCCCCGAAGATCTCGGTCCGTGTCTTTAGACTTGGTACTTTTTCAAGTGCTTTGAACCTATTTGTTAATTAAACAGTTTTTAAAAATCTAAATAAAAATCGATCCTTCTATTACAGATTTGGTGGGGTGGAGGTGGGTGGTGCTTCTGTTAGAATTTTGAAGTTTAAATAACTAATAGTTTCCCTCTTGTGTACACCCTTGATTTCTTTCCTTTACCCCACCTTGGCCTTCAGCTATAGCAGAGGAGTTGGCACTGCTTTTCCCTTAAGGAATTGCTGATATTTTTGAAACCCACTGGTAATTTTTGTTCTAAAATCTACTTCATCTGATGTTAGTATATTCACTCCAGTTTTATTTTGATTGGTATTAGTGTTGTCTTTTTGAAACCCACTATAGCATGGCTTTTTACTTTGACCACGCAGGACCATCCCAGGAGATTGCTACAGTGTCAGAATGTTGACATCAGCAGACCTCTCAATGGCCTGAATGTCCCTCAGCCCCAGTCAACTCAGCGAGTGCTTCCTCCCCTCCATCGGGCTCCGCGTGCACCTAGTGTCCCTGTCAGACCCCTGCCAGCCATCCCTGCACTTAGGCAGGTCCAGGTATGCTTTCAATACTAATATGATAGGACGTAGTTGAAATCCAGATTCTGCTGCTTGTTAACGTGTGAGCTTAGACAAGTTGCTTACCTTCTCGGTGCCTCTATAAAACAGAGATAATTCAGCTACTCAGATGGTTAAATGAGATAATTCACATAAAGCAGTTAGTTTGGTGCCTGGAGTATAGTAAGGGTGTGATATATTTTAATTTACTAGTCCTATTTTTTTAAATATTTGAATAGTTAGAGCACCCATGCAACTAATATAAACTATGATACTTTTGAGAATAGCAGGGGGACTAATAATAATTAGGCCTGGACAGTAAAATAGAGACAGACAATCCAAGACATAGGCACCCTAAGAATAATCAGTTACAGTTTTTCATCATTTTATTTCAAAATTATTTATAATTATACCACCTATAGAGCGTCTCTGTGCCAGACCTAGCACTGTATTGGTTGCTTTGTGTATATCATCTCATTTTTATGCTGTTTTGGAAGTAACCATTTCCGTTTGCTGCAATAATGAATAATATTTCACAATAGAAAACAAAGGGAGGAGAAAAAAGCATGAGATAATCACTAGTAATTTTTCACTGCTGTTATATTTTCTAATTTTTTTATAATTGTATATTTTAACATAATTTAGATTATTTGATAACAGCTTTATAAACTGCTGTTTTTGCTTTAAAAATCAATCCCATTTACAATGGCATTAAAAATCCTTAAAAATATTATTTAACAATAACACTGTACTTGAATGATTGTTTAAGTACTTGCCAATTATTGGGCATGTTTTGATGTCTGTAATTTTTGCTCTTATAAACAGCTCTGTTATAAAGTTCTAGACAAGTAAATATTGAACCTCTTTAATTACTCCCCTAGGAGAGATTCGTAAAAGTGAATATTAGATTGAAAGATTGTATGACCCTTTTACGCCTCATGATTTAACAATATTTTTTCAGAACTCTTATATGTTTGTGTTTCCACATTATTATTGTCTTTCTCACTATGACTTTGCTAATGCTGAATTTTAACTTTTACCAGTTTGATAAATAAAACAAAATATCTCAATTTTTTGCTGTCTAATAGTTCCATCAGTTACCAAGAGGAGATGTTGGACTTTCCAACTGTAATTGTGTCTCCTTTGAGTTCATCCATTTTTGCTTCATGTATTTTGAAGCTCTGTTGTGATACACACAATTAGGATTGTTGTGTCATCTTGGTAAAGTGAGCTTTTATCATTATGTCATGTCTCTATTTAGCTCTGGTAATCTTTGTTCTAAAATCTACTTCATCTGCTATTAGTATGTTCACTCCAGTTTTATTTTGATTAGTATTAGTGTTGTCTTTTTGCAATCATTGACGATATTTCACAATAGGAAACATAATTCATGACTGCAGCAATGAGAAATGGATACTTCCAAAAACAGCATAAAAAGCAAGGTATATATTTTCCCATCCTTTTACTTTTAACATATGTATGGCATTACATTTGGGAAGAGTTTCTTGTAGACAGCATATAGATATTTTTTCACCCATTTAGCCAGTTACTGTCTTTTAATAGGTGTGTTTAGAACATTTACATTTAATGAAATTGTTGGTATGTTTGGACTTAAGTCCACCATGTTAATATTGTGTTTGTTCCCTCTGGTTTTTGTTTCATTGTGCTCTTTTATTCTGTGTTCCCGTACTTCAGTTGAACATATATTAGTATTCCATATTGATTTATCTACATTTATGTTTTTGAGTATACATCTTTGTAGATGTTTTTTGTATGATTAGGACAGTTTCTCAACCTCAGCATTTTGACATATTGTACTGAATACTCTGTGATGTGGGGCTTTCCTGTGCATTGTAGAATTTTCAGCAGCATCCATGGCTCTATCAACTAGATAGCAGTAACATGTGTAATTATGTCTCCAAACATTGCCAGAATGTCTTCTGAAAGGCAGAACCTTCCAACTGAAAACCACTGCTCTAAAGACTACAGTATATGTACTTACTTTATCGCAGTCTACTAGTGTTAATATTTTATCACTTCATGTAAAATACAGAAACTATCACCTTTTAGGTCTTTTTTTCTTCCTCCTTTTATAACACAGATGTCTTAAATATTACCTTTATGCGTATTGAGTTATTTCAGATGTTGCAGTTTTGCTTTCAGCAAATTATAGAAACATAATCTTTAAATCTTAAGAAAAGTCTACTCTATTTACTCATATATTTACTTTTGCTGTTCTTTCTTCACTCCTAATGTTTCAAGTTTGCTTATTTTCTGTCTGAAAAACTTCTTCAGCCATCTTTTAAAGCAAATCTGTAGGTGACAAATTCTCTTCATTTTCCTTTATCTGAGAATGTATTTGTGCCTGGAGGATAGTTTTGCTGGATATAGAATTCTGCATTGACTATTTTCTCCTTTCAATACTTAAAAAATGTTGTTCCACTTCCTTCTGGACTCCATGGTGACAAGAAATCAACTAAAAGTTCTACCCATAGTCTTCATTCCAGGGAAGGGATGTGGCATGTTATTTTAAGAAGTGATGGAAAGTAGAGATCTGCCAATCTCTAGGCCATGATGCCTGGTGAGGAGCGGAAGGGAGGCATGGCTTTTTTCAAGTGTTGTGCTGGAGTAAGGTCAGGTATGGGCAAAACAGTTCTGTATTTCTGGAATGCTCTTTCTCTGGTATTTTGGCTCAAGATAGCAGGCTTTTCCAGTTGTGGGCCTATCTAAAGCCCAGGCCAAGAGATATAAAAGTGCACACACACAAATACACCATTGAGTAGTTCCTTGAGTTCTGAGATCCTGAGCTAGCATACTTTCTTTTCTCCAACTTTCAGTCTTCTGTTAGTTGCTTTACAAATTATATCCACACATTTTTGTTACGCTTAGCAGGAGAAATAGGGTGAAATGTGCTTATTCCACTTTATCTAGACCTCATTTCTTCTTGTGTTTTTTTGATTACTGGTACACTTGAACTACTTTTTATATATCCATTAGCCAATGGTATACCAGCAAACTGGCCCTTTAAAAAATATCCTGATTTATAGCTGATTTCTCTGGTATAAAACCTCCCACCATGGTCTGTTTCAAGCTACTAATATGACATTACTGAATGAGGAGTAGGGAATTGGCAGTTATGAGTCAGTACCAGCCAGCTCAAGCATACCACTGCTGTTAACTGTATTTGTTCTGTGAATTGTGTTTTCCTATCCTCTGCCTATTTCTTTCTGTTTGAGAAGTAGATTTTTTCTTCCTGGTTTATAAGAGTTTCTTCTAAAAATATTTTAGTAATTTATTGTAATTTTAGTTATGATTTTTTGGCATAAGAATAATCCTGGTTTTGAATATTGAATTTTTCTTTTGTGAATTTTCCCATTCCTTTCATGCTTGCAAAGCCACTCCCATTTCATTATTAGTGAAAGTCCACATATAATTTCTGCTGTTTATTAGCTGTTGATAGTTCTTTTACATTTGTTTTTCGAATTTGTTTTGGATTTGCAGTCACAGAAGGTGGTAGGCACACCCTAAACTTTTCTGGTCCGTGGACTTACTTGAGAATCTAACAAAAGCTATGAACTCATAAAATGCACCAATATCAGTATTTTGTGTGCACATTTCAGGTAGGCAAAGAGCAGGGAAGCTCCTTTCCCACGTACCTGTCATCCTGAACCTTTTTATTTCTCCTTTAAGCAACTCACCTGGGTACCATGTCAAACTGGGGCTATCTCTAACAGACCATGTGATCAGAAGAAAGTATTCCTACCGCTGGTGTTTTTTTCTCTACCAGCAGGGACTCTTCCAAGATTTCCTTTAAATCAGGCCGGAAAAAGTTCTTCATTCTGTTTTATGAAACTAAGGAAATGTTACCCTTTAAACATCAGTCACTGAAAAGTCCACATTTCTCACTCCAGGCTTGTGTCTGTCTGGAACTTTTCTGAGACATATGATATAGATTAAGTGTGTGATTTCTCTCCCATCACACATAGGGGACGGGAATTAATTCCATGCCGGTGTGGAGAATATTTGGAGGTGGCTCTTATTTGGCAGCACAAATTGAATCCACTGACATTTTGTACTTTGGAGTTCCTCATGCCCTTCCCTGAACCACATGACAAACACAGCTACACAACTAATCCTGCTTCATTTGTCCAAGTTTACCATCTAAGCATTCCAGAAGACGACAGTATCACAAACACCATCTTGGTACACCTCACATTTAAAGTGTGAGCTAGGTCTTTATAGAAACCATTTCATCTTCTATAAAATGTTCTGTTCGACTTTTTAAAATGAAGGACAGCTGAATGAACTTACTCTCTAGTCCACAAACATACCTTTGCAATGTACCATTTCCTTGATGGCAAAAGGACCCTTGGAATTCAAGCTTCTCATCCTAACTCCCCAGTGTTGATCAAGGAAACAAACTTATTTTCTTTTCATCCCATCAACTATATTAGAGGAAAAATAATTCAGTGTATTCATCTAGCTGTTTGCTGCATCTTAGCAAAGGTGGAGATCTTCAGTTCAGTATTGCTGTCAAGATACATTTCTCCTAATCAACATCTTATCTGACTGTATTATATGCAACATACGATATTTTATAACACAGGATTCACCAGTCTGGCACAATCTCTTCTAAGAAAAGGCCAATTTGCTGAAGTTCCCATGGGAAGAGGGTGGCCGCTATTACAAGGAGGTCCAAATTCCTCCTCAAACCCATAAAAAAGGTGATGAATGATGAGCTGGGGCTGTTACTGGGAAGCAGCAGCTATTCCTTCACAAATGCTCAGGCAGGATGCAGATGTGAGCAAAGCCAATTAATTTAAGCCATGACTGTAGATCAATCAGGTGCTGGCCAGTTCACTCAGAGGTTGAGCCCAGACTTTCAACTGTTCAACAGAATGAATTTGGCTCTGAATGGATAAGGGTGTGTGCCCTTCTGACCTGTGTGGGTGTCTGATATTGAAACCTGCACTTGCAGAGTCTAGAAATCTGGGGGTTGGATCCTTGCTTATCAGAAATACCAATATGTAATGAGAAAACAAGACCCATTTGTCAGGATGTTCACCTAAAGAAGATGAAATACAAGAAAACTGAGTTTTTTTGAGAGCTTTTGTTACTACCCGCAAAACACAGGCTAAAAACTGAGAAGGTGCTGCTGAGTGTCCTTCCGTGCCCACTCTCTGCTTTCCAGCTCTCACCCTCCCCTAAGATCTCTCCATCCTTGGGCCTTTCCACAGTCTTCCCTCCAGGACCCCCTGCCCACCTGCTGCGATAGCCCGGAGTTAGTCACCAGTATGCCAGCTCTGCCCTAAAAAGGCACAGACTGAGCTTCTAAGTCCAGTCCCTTGAACACAGTAGATGTGTAGGGAATATGCTGAATTGATGTGGACTTAAAATAGTAAAAAATCAGTTGTCACAGTGCCATTCTTTACGGAGCCATCACACTCAGTGAGTTACGAATTAATGAAAATGAGTCCATTCCTCCTGTAAATCTAAAACACAGCTACCAAGGCCTTGGACTCTCCCTGCCAGATACACAAGACTTCCAGAAACTTTAACTGAATTTCTTTGGCTTTATATAACATACTAATTATTCATCAGACACACCCATCAAATGGCTTTAAGGGTAACAATTATACACAGAAGCACTCATGTCTCTGAAGTGAAAGAGCTTCTCAGAACACAGTGTTTTCAAGGGGAGCCATTCAAATGATTACAGTATTCAGAGGGGTGTTTGTTTCCCACTTACGTTACTATAAACATGCAAAGTCTATAAAAAGCAGATGCCTGATATTTTAGCCTTTACATTTGTTAATAGGTAAGACATGCCTATAATTAAAAATCTCAACGGTATAAAGGGTCATTCAGAAAACAGTCTCCCTCCCCAGAAGCAATCATCACTGGTACTAAGCTTTTGTCAAATACAGTTTGGGATGTAATGAAAAGTCTCAGTTCTACCCCTGCCCCCTTCACTCTCTCTGCAGAGAGAGACTATGGAAATTGTCAAACACTCAAAATTGGAGAGAAGAGTACAGTGAAACCCTATCTACCCATCATTCAACTTCAGCAACTGCCAACTTGCTGTCACTCACCTGACATCCTTGTTTTGAATTCAAATGGCAACACGTTAGGTACTTTCTTCTACTTTGGTTATTCCTTATTAGCTTTATACATCTGCCTCATTCTTTTCACTGGCTGCATCGTATTTCATTGTGAAGCTATACCATGACTTCTTTAACCTGTCCCTTACAGATTCCGATATGGGTCGTTTTCAATCATTGGCTACATCACATAGGCATATTCCTGCCCAAGATGGCTGTAGGGTAAAGTCCCGATAGCACAATTGCCGTGCAAAGGCCGTATGCATTTAGAAATTTGATAGATCGGATGAAACTGCCTCTAATGGAGTTGCTCCAGCCATTCTGTTCTCTAACTCATCACCAACACAGTGTGTTCAGAGATTTCCCTTCTCTTTGCCAATTGATAGGTTAAAAACAATGGTCTGTACATTTTTCTTCATAGGAAATACTTCACAGAGAGATGAAATGCCTTTTCACAGCTTTAAGATCTTCTTTTTCATTAACTGCCTTTTCATCTTTGCCATTTTTAAAATTTAGGTTTGGGGGTACACGTGCAGGATGTGCAGGTTTGTTAGAGGTAGACATGTGCCATGGTGGTTTGCTGCACAGATCATCCCATCACCTAGGTATTAAGCCCAGCATCCATTAGCTATTCTTACTGATGCTCTCCCTCCTCCCCTTGCCCCATTGTGTCCATTTGTTCTTATCATTCAGCTCCTACTTGGAAGTGCAAACATGGGGTATTGGTTTTCTATTCCTGCATTAGTTTGCTGAGGATAACAGCCTCCAGTTCCATCAATGTCCCTGCAAAGGACATGATCTCATTCCTTTTTATGGCTGCATAGTATTCCATGGTGTATGCCATTTTCTTTATCCAGTCTATCATTGATGGGCACTTAGCTTGATTCTATGTCTTTGCTATTGTGAATAGTGCTGCAGTGAACATACGAATGCATGTATCTTTATAATAGAATGATTTCTATTCCTTTGGGTATATACACAATAATGGGATTGCTGGGCCAAATGGTATCTCTGCCTCTAGGTCTTTGGGGAATCATCACACTGTCTTCCATAATGGTTGAACTAATTTACACTCCCACCAACAGTGTCAAAGTGTTCCTTTTGCCCTGCAATCTTGCCAGCATCTGTTGTTTAACTTTTTAACAATTGCCATTCTGACTGGCTGGAGATGGTAGCTCATTGTGGTTTTGATTTTCATTTCTCTAATGATCAGTGATGAGCTTTTTTTCATATGTTTGTTGGCTGCATGAATGTCTTCTTTTGAGAAATGTCTGATCATGTCTTTTGGCCACTTTTTACTGGGGTTGTTTTTTTCTTGTAAATTGAAGTTCCTTATAGATGTTGGTTATTAGACCTTTGTTAGATAGATTGAAAAACCTTCTCCCATTCTGTACGTTGTTCTTTCTAATATTTCTTTTGCTGTGCAGATGCTCTTTAATGAGATCCCATTTGTCAATTTTTGCTCTTGGCATCATCATGAAATATTTGCCCATGCCTATGTCCTGAATGATATTGCCTAGATTTTCTCCTAGAGTTTTATAGTTTTGAGTTTTATATGTAAGTCTTTAATCAATCTTGAGTTGATTTTTGTATATGGTATAAGGAAGGGGTCCAGCTTCAATCTTCTGCATATGGCTAGCCAGTTCTTCCAACACTATTTATTAAATAGGGAATCCTTTCCCCATTGCTTGTTTTTGTCAGGTTTGTTGAAGAACAGATAGTTTTAGGTGTGCAGTCTTATTTCTGGGTTCTCTATTTTGTTCCACTGGTCTGCGTATTTGTGTAAGTACCATGCCATTTTGGTTACCATAGCCTTGTAGTATAGTTTGAAGTCAGGTAGCATGATGCCTTCAGCTTTGTTCTTTTTGCTTAGGATTGTCTTGGCTATTTGGGCTCTTTTGGGGTTCCATATGGATTTTTAGTTTTTTTTTTTCTAATTCTGTGATGAATGTCCACAGTAGTTTTGATGGGAATAGCACTAAATCTATAAATTGCTTTGGGCAGTATGGCCATTTTCATATTCTTTCTGTCTATGAGCATGTAATGTTTTTTCATTTGTTTGTGTCCTCTCTGATTTCTTTGAGCAGTGGTGTAGTTTTTCTTGAAGAGGTTTTTACTTCCCTTGTTAGCTATATTCCTAGGTATTTTACTCTTTTGTGGCAGTTCTGAATGGGAGTTCATTCATGATTTGGCTTTTGGCTTGCATGTTGTTGGTGTAAAGGAATGCTAGCAATTTTTGCACATTGATTTTGTATTCTGAGACTTTGCTGAAGTTGCTTATCAGCTTAAGAAGCTTTGGGGCTAAGACAGTGGGGTTTTCAAGATATAGGATCAAGTCATCTACAAACAAAGATAGTTTGACTTCCTATTGGAGTACCTTTTCTTTCTTTCTCTTGCCTGATTGACCTGCCCAGAATTTCCAATACTATCTTGACTAGGAGTGGTGAGAGAGGGCATCTTGTCTTGTGCCAGGTTTCAAGGGGAAAGCTTCCAGCTTTTGCTCACTCAGTATGGTATTGGCTGTGGGTTTGTCATAAATGGCCCTTACTTTGAGGTATGTTCCTTCCATACCTAGTTTATTGGGAGTGTTTTCACAGAAAGGGGTGAATTTTATTGAAGGCTTTTTCTGCGTCTATTGAGATAATCACATGGTTTCTGTCTTTAGTTCTGTTTATGTGATTAATCACATTGATTGATTTGTATATATTGAACCAACCTTGCATACTGGGGATGAAGCCTACTTGATCATGGTGGATAAGCTTTTAGATATGCTGCCAGATTCTGTTTGCCAGTATTTTGTTAAGGATTTTTGCATCAATGTTCATTAAGGATATTGGCCTGGAGTTTTCTTCTTTTATCTCTGCCAGGTTTGGGTATCAAGATGCTGCTGGCCTCATAGAATGAGATAGAGAGGATGCCCTTCTTTTTAATTTTTTGGAATAGTTTCAGTGGAAATGGTACCAGTTCTATTTTGTACCTCTCATAGAATTCAGCTGTGAATCTGTGTGGTCCTGGGTTTTGGTTGGTTGGTAGGCTATTTATTACTGCCTCAATTTCAGAACTCATTATTGGCCTGTTCAGGGATCCAGTTTCTTCCTAGTTCAGTCTCAGAGGGTGTATGTGCTCTAGATTTTCTAGTTTATGTGCACAGAGGTGTTTATTCTCTGATAGTTGGATTTCTATGGGACCAGTGGTAATATCCCCCTTATTTCTGATTGTGTCTATTTGATTCTTCTCTATTAGTCTAGCTAGTGGTCTAATAATTTTTTCAAAAAACTAACTGCTGGATTTTTTTTTTTTGGAAAGGTTTTTCATGTCTCTATCTCCTTCAGTTCCACTTTGATCTTGGTTATTTCTTGTCTTCTGCTAGCTTTGGGGTTTGTTTGCTGTTGGTTCTCTAGTTCTTTTAGTTGTGATGTTAGGTTGTTAACTTGATCTTTCTAGCTTTTTGATGTGGGCATTTAGTGCTATAGCTTTACCTCTTAATACTGCTTTAGCTGCATCTCAAAGATTCTAGTATGCTGTCTCTTTCTTTGTTCTCATTAGTTTCAAAGAACTTTTTGATTTCTGCCTTTATTTCATTATTTACTCAAGAGTCATTCAGGAGCAGGTTGTTCAGGTTCCATTAGTTGTGTGGTTTTGAGTGAATTTCTTAATCTTGAGTTCTAATTTTATTATGCTGCGGTTTGACAGTGTTATGATTTCAGTTCTTTTGCATTTGCTGAGGAGTGTTTTACTTCTGATTATGTGATCAGTTTTAGAATAAGTGCTGTGTGGTGATGAGGAGAATGTATATTGTTGGTTTTGGGTGGACAGTTCTGTAGATATATCACAGGTCCACTTGCTCCAGAGCTGAGTTCAAGTCCTGAATGTCTTTGTTGATTTTGTCTAATATTGTCAGTGGGGTGTTATACTCTCACACAGTAATAGTAGGAGACTTTAAGTCTCTTTGCAGGTCTCTAAGGATTTGCTCTATGAATCTGGGTGCTCCTGTGTTAGATGCATATATATTTAGGATAGTTCGCTCTTATTGAATTGAACCCTTTACCATTATGCAATGCCCTTGTCTTTCTTTTTGTTGGTTTAAAGTCTGTTTTGTCAGACACTAGGATTGCAAATGCTGCTTTTTTCTGTTTTCCATTTGCTTGGTAACTTTTCCTCCAGCCCTTTATTTTGAGCTCATGTGTGTCTTTGCATGTGAGATGGATTTCTTGAAGTCAGCATACCAATAGGTCTTGCTTTGTTATCCAGATATTGGGCCCAATATGAAATTCTGGGTTGGAAAATCTTTAAGAATGTTGAATATTGGCTCTCAATCTCTTCTAGCTTGTAGGGTTTCCACTGCAAGGTCTGCTGTTAGTCTGATAGGCTTTCCTTTATAGATGACCTGGTCCTTTCTGACTGCCCTTAAGATTTTTTCTTTCATTTTGACCTTGAAGAATCTGATGATTATGTGTCTTGGGTTTGATCTTCTCATGGAGTATCTTATTGGGGTTCTCTGGATTTCCTGAATGTTGGCCTGTCTTGCCAGGTTGGGAAATTTCTCCTGGATTAACCTGAAGTATGTTTTCCATTTTTGTGGCCTTATTTATCTTTGATCTTCGAGGCTGTAGACCTTTGGATGGGGTTTTTGTGGGTTGTTTTCTGTTTGTCTGGCCACTCTTCTGTAAGGCTGCTGCGGTGTGCTGGGGTGCGGGAGGGGGGCTCTGTTCTGCCCATCTCATTTAGATACTCCAGTCACTTGAAGATTTGGTCTCTTTACATAATCCCATATTTCTCATTTTGTTCATTCCTTTTTTTCTCTATTCTTGTCTTATTTCAGAATGATAGTCTTCAAGTTCTGAGATTTTCTCCTCTGCTTGGTCTATTCTGCTGTTAATACTTGTGATTGTGAAATTCTTGTAGTGTGTTTTTTAGCTCTAACAGGCCAGTTATGTTCCTCTCTAAACTGACTATTTTGACTGTTAGCTCCTGTATTCCTAGCTTCTTTGAATTCAGTTACCACATGCTCCTTCAACTCAGCAAAGTTCTTTCTTACCCACCTTCTCAAGCCTATTTCTGTCATTTCAGTCCCAGCCCAGTTCTGAGCACTTGCTAGAGAGGTGTTGCAGTCATTTGGAGAAAAAGTGGCACTCTGGCTTTTTGAGTTTTCAGTGTTTCTGTGTTGATTCTTATCTTTGAGGCTGCTGACCTTTGGATGGGGTTGTTGTTTTCTGTTTGGCCACTCTTCTGTAAGGCTGCTGCAATTTGCTGGGGGTCTGCTCCAGTCCGCAGTAGCCTCAGGTTTTCTCGTACCACTTCCTGGGGTGGGGGTTCCCTTGGCTCTGCGTCACTCTCAGGTGGGCCATCACCTCACCCTGTTTTTTGTTGTTGTTGTTCTCCATGTGTCTTAATTAATCCCACCCAGTATATAAAGAATCAAATTTTATTTGTCCTCGATAGGCCTATGTTTTATTAGATTTGTCCGGTTTCTCATTCTACTCCACCCTCAACCAGCTCAAGGTGTTATATGACCTTCCTCTCACTACCATTAGAACTTGGAAACATGACTTTAATCTCCCCTCTACAGATGTGGAATAATAGTTACATGAAAATATTAGCAACTTTCCTCTAAACATTGCTTTACCTTGCTCACTGTTCCAGTTTGTAGTGTATTTTATATTTTTTAAATAGTCTACATATTGTCTTCTGTTTTCTTCCTTGGTCCAAAGATTGAAATTATTTTATGTTTGTTTTACTTTTCTATATTTTAAATATTTTAAAAACTGTTACATTTATTCTACATAGAAATAACCATTGTTTTACATCTTTCTAGATGTATATGCCTATTTAAATTTCAGATATATAATATCCATACATACGCTACCCTTTTTAAAAAAAGCAAAACATTACCGATAAAGTCACTACAACTACATTAGCCTCCCTCCAGATACAATCACTGTGTAAGTTTGGTGATTTTTTAATAGAACATTTTGAATATTTTTGTATAAATATGTATCCATGAATATATAGTTTTGAGTTTTAAACTTGACGTAAGTGGTATCAAACTGTACTTACCTTCATGCAATTTGTTCTCATCTATGTTGTACTTTTTTTTTTATTGTTTCTAGAGGTTCTTCCTGGTTCTGATTCAACTATGCTAGCTTGTCTTGCACTTCCTTAAACATAGTAAGAAAACTTTTTCCAACAGTCCCCAAATCCGAAGGCTTTGGGTATGTTACTGCTAAGGCTGCTATCACTTTTCATTCCTGCTTCCTTGTTTGTATGCTCATTTTTTTCTATGAGTTCATTGTTTTTAATTATAGTTCTTTGAGGCCTGGGATGCAGGTGTGTCCCTCTGTAAGGGGTTATTTTTGCCTCTGCCAGGTGCCTGGAGGCAGTACCAGTTTGAGACCACTTTAAATGGCTTGGAGCCTATTGAACTACCCAGGTAACGTGATTTCAGCTTCCTGTCCTCAAGGACAATTTGTGGTGACAGGTTTAGTTTCCTCCCTTGGTCTGCCCAGCATCAGAAGAATACTCCTTACAGTATCCTGGGGATAGATTATACTATGTATTTACTTCTAGAAGATTCTTAACCTGAGGTCTTATCTGTAGAGCCCAACTTGAATGGAGAGGAGTCAGGAAGAGAATTCTCTCTCATTAAACTTGGGCATTTGGTTTCTGTCCACATGTCTTGACCTCAGTTGGATTTCTGTACTTCTCACTGTGAAAGAGTATCAAAACCAAAATTATTTACATTCCCCTAATTTGGGGTTACTGCTCCCTCTCCAGGTTGCTGCTTTCACTTAGATTTTGGCCTGAAAACATTTACTGCCTTGTGGCTCTTGGTTATGAGAAGGGGAAAGGCGCACCACAGCCTGCCATGTTACTGGAAATGGAAGACCCACCTCTCAACTGTGGCAAGTTCCACAATGCCTACATTATTAGGGTTTATAACATTCATATTCTGTTCTATAGCCGTAATTCCCACAATAGTTTTTAGCTAGAGGTAGACCGAGTTTGTAAGTGAAACATGTTGCCACCGCCCCAGCCCTGCATGAACTCGCCAGGGATCTCTGGCATTTTCCTGTGATGATTTCCAGTCTTCCTGTGGGGATTTCTCTGGATAAGCAGGGCATGTTTACCATGTGAAGTTGATAACAGCTGAGGCTTCTTCATGATGCTGGTCAAGGGAAAGTGGTTATATTTGGATTTAAAATTGTTTTGAAACCTCTAAAAAATTTGAAATATGTGGCTACTGCCAGAACATGAGCAGAAAACAGAAGAATGGAACAGCCCTATTTAATAGCATACCTGGATTTTTCTTTAATATCTGGAAGAAGTTAAGAGGGCAGAAGAATGGGGTTTGAATTCTTCATTTCCTTGTTTAAAATGAAAATAGATGAAAAGCAGCATTTATCGTGTGTGAGCAACCTGCCTAGAGTCATTTCTCAGCTCCCTTCAGATGATGCTTGGTGATCAGACTGGACTTTTCTCGGAGAGGTTCAGGTTTAGATTTTTGCCAAGGCAAGATTAAAAGCAACACCTAAAAGGGAGCGTGGCAATTTCACCCCTTCCCTCAAGGTCAAAATGTGTAGCTGGTGCTTCTTGCATCATAGGTTCCACACCTCCATGCCTGATAGCTAAGAACTGAGCCTACATCTTCTTGGACCAACCCCACTATTCCATGGCCATTCTAGCCCAGTGAGGTCCTGGCAGGAAGCCAGCATCTTACCTAAGCAACATCTTTGCACGCAACCTGTTTCATGCTTCCATCCAAACCATGTCCTGGGTGTGGCTAGAGGGAGCAGATGGTACCTGTGCTGAGCCCCAGGTTGCAGGTCAGACCCTTCAATCAGCTTCTCAGTCGTTTGGGTTTTCATCACTATGGTGACCACATAATTTATCCTCTTGAAGTAGGAGACATGCCTGAGAGAACGTGATTAATAATTAAGCAGGACGATCAACATAAATTGGGAATGTCCCAGGCAAACTAGAATGAACGGCCAACCTAATTATCTCCTATGTTTCCATGATAAATCCAAATATACTGTGATACATAGCTCCCTTTTTCTCCAGCATTTCAGTAAAAACCTGGCGTTATCTTTATTGCCAAGACAGCTTAGTCATATTCAGCAGTAAAACTAGTATCGCTTAGTAATTATTTCAATTTGGTAAGTGCATACATCCATTTTTACGTGACATACTAATGTTTTGCTCATAGTTTTCTGTTACCTTATAGAAAAGGGAGCTTGATTTGTTACCTTAATTATCCAAAGTTTGTTGGTAGGGTTATGATGCTTTTTGGTGACAAAGTCACTCCATCAGTAATAGTTGTAATACAGCAGCAGCTAACACTCATGGGTTACCGCATGCCAGGCCCTGTGCCAGAAGCCTCAATGTCTCATTTAACCCTGACATCATCTCCTCTCCACCAGTGAGGATACTGTGTGTGTGTGTGTATGCGGAGCTGGTTGAATATATAAACGACCCATGCTCTTGGGCACATTATATGGTCTTTATTCCTAGCTAGGGAATTTTCTCTATTTAATGTTTCCTTTAATGAAAGCTAATGTAGAAATGTCACTTCTAAGCCTGTCCCTTGTTCAGGGACTCTTTCCTAGCCCAATGTGTCCATTCTTCTAACTCAGCTTATTTTCCGCAGAGCTGTGGTTTACAAACTTCTGTGGTAACTTCCTTTGCTTTACAAAGAGATGTTAAATGGTGATTACACTGTTGCATTCTTTCAGTTGAGCCCCGATTGCTAAATGTAATTTTCTTGTAATAGGCACTGAGAGAAATGCACCTCAAGTGTTTGAAATGATTGTTGAGCGCTGCTAGATACATGGAACACTGGGTCCTATGATGGTGAATTGGTGCATTTGATTAGGGGTGTTCTGTCTTCCTGGAGGTTCTAGCACCATTTCCGACAGATGTTCCCTGCATTCGTAAGTGTTTCCAGGCTTCAGGGACAAAGCAGAGCACCGACATTCACCTAAGGCCAAGAGCAGAGATGTGGCCAACACTTACCGACTTCTGGATGCAGCTCCAATGAACCCCTCTCATGGGGATCCACAGGAGGGGCACAGTGTAAGAACATGAAAACAAGTGCTATGTGTCTTACACTGTTTTTGAAACTGAATCTTGCCCTGTCGCCCAGGCCGGAATGCAATGGTGCAATCTCGGCTCACTGCAACTTTTGCTTCCCAGGTTCAAATGATTCTCCTGCCTCAGCCTCTTGAGTAGCTGGGATTACAGGCGCCCACCACCACGCCCGGCTACTTTTCATATTTTTAGTAGAGATGGGGTTTCACTAGGCTGGCCAGGCTGGTCTCAAACTCCTGACCTTGTGATCCACCTGCCTCGGCCTCCCATAATGCTGGGATTACAGGCGTGAGCCACTGCGCCTGGCCCTTTCCTCCTATTAAATATTTTTAAAGTGTGGCATGAGGCAGTGCTGATATTAATAACTTATCTGTGTGCTGGGAACTTCCTATGCATTATTTTCTTTAATCCTCATAACTATGCTGAGATAGGTCTTTTTCCCCACATTTTCCAGAGACAGAGGTTCAGAGAGGTCAGGTGACTTGCACAAGTCCCAAAGCATCATTTGACTAAAACCCAGAGTGGAATAAGGCTTCTGGTCAACACAGCCCTGGCCCTTAGTGTGTTTACAAAGCTTTACTTGCCCCTCAGCCCACTGTGTCAATTCTTTGAACTTACTAGAATAAGTATTTGTGGAAAAACTTCAGCGCATTTGATGGAGCAACATTTGGAACAGCATCTGCACGTGGCAGACTGAGCATGACCATCCTCGCTGTCTAATCCACCCACAGGTGCACGAGTCCTGCTCCGTGATCCTGGCAAAACCCAAGGAAATGGATGTGATGTTTGAAAAGATTTCCACCAACTTCTCATTTTAGGGTGAATTGAGAAGCTGCTTAACTAAAGGCGCAGGAAAGTGTGTGTCCTCGGGGTAACACTGGCAGAGAAACCAACATCAGCTATACCCCAGGGGCAGCCCAGAAGCCCCGCAGTCAAGTGTTTATAACTATGATCCATGGATAAGTCTCAGAGAAAATTTTAGCAAGAAGGTTAACAGAGGTCAGCCTCCACCCACCTTGTATGGTGAGAGGATGATATTCAGGAACCAGAGCCTGTGCCAAGTGCCAGGCCCTGCTTCTCCATGGCTTCTAGAAAGTGACCCTAACTCTATGTTTATTGCAGGGGACCCGTAAGCCAAACCCCCCTCAGAAGCCTCTGCCTGCAGATCCTCTGGGCAGGATGACTCGGCTCACCCATGCCTCGGCCAGGACCCCAGGACAGCGGGAGACCGGGCTCCACCTGGCACCTCTCAGGTTTGTGTAACACACCGTGCCCATCTCTTTCTCTCTCAAACTCTTGTGGGACCAACCACAACTAACCCAGTCTCTTCCCAGTCCCTGGGATCCTGAGACATTAGTCAGGTTGGAGGCACACAGCTGGAACAAGGGACATATGAGGAGTAAGGCAAAGCAGCTGCCTGGCAAGAGGACACTGGGAAACAGGGACAACAGGCAAAAGGAATCACCTTTCACAACTTCTGCTGCTTGGTCCGCTAGGAAGGCAGAGACTTCCATCCCAGCTAATGGAGGCAAGCTAATCCCATGGTGTGCTGGAGCCAGCTCACCTTGGTTGGTAAGAGCTATCAAATGTCCAGGAATTTTGCAAGCTAGGTGTTAAACCTAGCCAATATTAAGGATTAAATTTTATGATATAAGTTATATTAGAAAGAAAGGTAAGAAGTGCTCAAAGCTCACTTCACATTTTTGCCCATTTTGCTGTAATTATCTGTACTCTTGAGATTGCGCTCATCCATTATTTCTGTATGGCAGAGAACCTAGGTCGTAGCAGCTGCTCACATCTCCTTCACGTTTAGTGACGTCAGGTGGTAGCTTGAAACCAGCCACAGTGGGAGCATTTACACCATGGAAATTGGCAAACGCTGCAAATCAGGCTTTCGTTCCCCCACCCCCTTGAGTTGTTAAACCCACAGCCAAAGTACTCTTCTGACACACATGCCCTCTTGGCAGGAAGCCTGCCTTTTGAGCTCAAAAGAACCAAAGGTACTGTGCTGGCCAGGCCCAGGGTTCAGTAATCCTGTATCTCTGTAGGAGAAGACACATTGGAGTGATTTCATTACAGCTCTTGGGAAGAATGTTTGGCCCATGAAAGAGCTGCCTAATAAATCTCAGAGATAAAGGCGGTCAAAGGGTCAGGAAATTGTTTAATTCCCAACTGCATAAATAGAGAAAAACTGCATAGCATCCTAATTATTTCATTGTGGTTTGCATGTTGATCTTGAAGTTATTTTTCCTGTTCTATTTGAGGAAAAAACACTACTTTACATGGACACAAGGAGGGGAAGTCCTTTGTGTTAAATGCCCGCAAGCCGTGGCCTGTCTTACCTCTGCCAGTTACCGATTTCGGTCATGCACATTTCATTTTTGAGGGATCCTGGGTGCCCACCTTTGCTCCCTCTGGAGCTGTGCTGCGGGACACAGGGGCTGTGAGGCAGGCTGTGCCTAGCACAGCTATCAATCAGTTTTTTTCTATTGATAATAACCTATTCAAATAATCCTCTAGATATACTGAGTTAAATGTATTACTAAAATTAATTTCACCTATTTCTCTTTTTTCATGTGGCTACCAGAAATTTTAAAATTCCTTGTGTAGCTCACACTTTTTCTGTTGGACAGTGCTGTTCGAGACTTGGCTTGTGGGTGGGAGGTGCGGCTTTGGAGAGAGGTCTCCCGCCCCCGTTATGAGGGGCAGTGGTATCTGACACAGAATACATATCCAACCCCACACTTCTCTATCCTCAGACTCACTTCTCAAGGCCTCTGATCTTTTTATTTTCTCCTCTCGATTCAGACCTGCTCCGCAATATCCACCCCAAGTGCCCAGATCCACCCACACCGCCTATATTAAGTGAGAAGCCGACACCTTTTTTCAACGGTGAAGACAGAAGTTTGCACTATCTTTCAACTCCAGTTGGAGTTACTTTTTTGTACCAACTTTTAGGATTTTTTAAATGTTTAAAACACCATTATTTTAAGAACTTTTGAGCTGCTGCCGTTGGTGCTGTGCTGTGCTATGGTGCTCTGTCTACTTGCTCAGGTACTTGTAAATTATTAATTTATGCAGAATGTTTATTACAGTGCAGTGCGCTGTAGTAGGCATTTTTACCATCACTGAGTTTTCCATGGCAGGAAGGCTTGTTGTGCTTTTAGTATATTAGTGAACTTAAACTATCCTGCTTGATGGGATTCTGGACAGGATGTGTTTACTTTCTGATCAAGGCCTTATTGGAAAGCAGTTCCCCAACTACCCCCAGCTCTGGTTATGGTTATGCCAGATGCAGCTCAAGAGACCCCAAGAAGAACCTCGTTTGATTTTCTGGATTCCCTATCTCAGGCCAAAGCCAAGGAGCTTCAGGTCCAGGCTGTGCTTGGCTTTCGGGGAGGCCCTGTGCCCCTTGACAACTGGCAGGCAGGCTCCCAGGGGCTGCCCCATGAAGTTTTGGGATAGCAGGGAGAAATCTGGCTTCTGGCCAGGAAGCTTTGGAGAGAATGTGGGTTGCAGACAGGAATTTTAACATGTGGCCATACCAGGATAGAGACTGGAACACTGGACAAGCCGGACCTTGACCCTGAGCTGACCAGCCATGAGCATGTTTGGAAGGGAGCTGTAGGGTCGCTTAAGGCTGTGCTTCATAGAAGTACCAAGCACTTCTTTCTCTGGCTGCCCTTTCCAGAGCACGGCCATCCCCAGGTTATCTAGATTGAGAAACGTGGTGTTTCTACAAGAAAGGTACTGCCCAGTCACTGCAAACCTCCACCTCCCTGTACTGCTTGGAGCCGAGCAAATCGCTACAAACTGTAACACAAAGATCCTGTATTCAGACAGTTGAGGCTTTCTTCAGATGTGAACCACTAATTGGGTCTAGTCAATCAAGTCTGTCAATGAAAAATCTCTTTACTACAAGGTTCAACTTACTTATTAAAAATTAGGCAGAATCTTTATGCTTGCAAAAACTATAGCCCAATGGAACGTGATGCTCATGGGTATAGCCTATGTTTGCTATCATCATAATTGCAGATATTTGACAAAGAACCTTCTCTATGGGGGCATCCTCTTTTTCCAGCTTGGCTGCAGGAGTCTTCTTTAAAAGATGTTTTTAACAGAGTCTGAACCTGTTTCTTCATTGCTTGCAACCTACCTGTTGAAGCATCACAGAATGTGATAAGGAAATCAGTTTCCTAGCTGTAAATATGTACGAAATGCTGGCTTGGGCAGCAGCCCCTTGAACTTTTTACTCTTCAAATGTCTGACTAGGAAGCCGTTTTTCACAAGGTCTTTAAGATGATGACTATATCTAATGGCATGAGAAATATAAAAATACTCAGATAAGGTAGTAAAATGCTATGATGCCTCTCACTGTCTCCTGGAGGGGTCATATCTGACTGGTTTTCACATAAGAAGACAATTGACAACAGTGACATAATTCACTCTGAGTGTTTTATGAAAAAGGCTTCTTTTGGGGGTCAACAGTTTTCCTATGCCTTGAAACAGAAAGAAAAATACATGTCAAGAATCTTGGTTTGCCTTCCAGAAAACAAAACTGCATTTCACTTTCCCGGTGTTTCCCACCGTATCTAGGCAACACACACAGTATTCATGACTATGGATAAACCAAGTAAACACATGTCACAAACACAAAAGGAAACCCAGCTCTAATACATTCCAACTCTTATAGCATGCATCTGTCTATCCTACAGTTATTAAGTTCTTAAAATGTAAAGCCATGCTAGAAAATAATACTGCTGAGATACATACAGAATTACTGTAACTGGTATTACATTTGGTAATTGTACTGAAGCCAAACATATATATACTATTAAAAAGGTTTACAGAATTTTATGGTGCATTATGTGGGCATTGTCTTTTTAGATGCCCAAATCCTTAGATCTGGACTTTTAACCTTTCCTCCTGTCGTAAGAAGATATGAACTGAGTTTTGTTGTTGTTGTTTGTTCTTAGCTGTAATTCCCATGCTTCTGTTTCAGAGAGCCAGGAAGAGTCTGATATTAAAGGAGGTTAAAACTGTGATCGTATGCCATGTCATCAGTGGCCACTTAGGGGCCATGGCCGATGACACATTTTTATCTCTACAGTACTAATTTCTTTCTACAGAGCCACGCAATTTATTTCTGAATAAGAACATATTTAAACTAATAATATTCCCTTATGATGCAGATGATAGTATTATTAAAGGAATAATCCTTCCAAGATGCAATATTTATCTAGTGAAGCGTATTTAGCAGAAAATTCCATTTTAATATAACTTAGGAAAGGAAGCAGTAACCAGGGGCTTTGTGGTTGGGGAGGCAGGGGTGGAGGGTATTCCTCTCCTTTTTTGTATTCTCAGAACAACCACCCAAAAAAATCAGTACTTGTATTTCAATGGCAATGTCTTTGGTATTTTTTTAAAAGTTTTTATAGGCATGAATAAAGAGGTGGTTTGAGTTTTGCAAGGCCATCACCTGGAAAGTCAGCGTGACTAGACACAAAGTAGCCCAAAGGTTACTTTTCTTCCTACATCTTATTACAGTTGTAGGTTCTATGACCTCACTTTATGGGTTCCAGGCGATTCCAGTGAAAGGTCTGTCTCCTGAAATTTTTTAAGTTTGTTTTCCTGACACATGTAATCAGATGTGTAGCAACCGAGGGAAACGAAGCCTAACATTCTCCATTGTGGAAACACACACAGGAGGTTACACTTCCCAGCGTGGATTTTTCCAACTTACACATGTGGGATGACATCACAGAAACCACAAAAGCAGCAAATTAAACTGTAGGAGCGTAAATACTCCTGACGAGTCTCAGGGGGGACATTTTTATGCCTTCTTAACTTTATGAAGAATTCTCAGGCTGAACTATAAGCCATTGTTCCCTGGCAAATCAATACATCAATGCATTCTCAAAAAAAACCAAAACTGCTAAAATTCTGTCAAAATGTTCTTAGGAGCCTATGGTCTCCACGGTGCTAAAAACAGAGCCTGGTGCTAGGCCGACTGGCAGGGCCGAGAGTCCTCCTGCCCCCTCTCCACTGATGTTTACTAAGCACTCTGAGCCAATGAGACCCCCAGCGGCAGAAAGGGCACAAGGCGGTGCCAGGGCCAGATCTTTCTCATGCACCCTGAACTCTTGCAGACTTTCCTCGTGAGGTTTACTCAATTTACAACTGCTATGCAGGGCTCCCCTATATATTCTGGGGGCCCATGACACACTCAGGCTGGAGATCCTTCCTCACTGCTCTCAAGATGGCCCCAGCCAGACACCAGTGACCCAAGTGAAAGTCACACAACCCTCCCAGAAGTCTCCCAACACTGATGCTGACCAGAGGTGGGGCTCTCAGGCTGCGAGTTTCACACACTCTGACGGGCTGCTGGAGGACATTACAGGACCACCCTTTCTCCTCCTCTCCCATGCTAGAAGCCAGCCCTAGGCTGCTGCAGTTACTCCCTGTGACTCAGCAGCAGACTCACTCAACACAGCTGCCAACAGGAAGCCAGTGGCTAATGCATCTGTTTGCCTTTCCCTATGACCCAGACACAAGTCCCTTTCCCAGGTCAAACCCCAGGCCGATGCATCTCCAATTTCTGACAGTCATATTACTACCTCAGTTGCCACTTTAGATCAGCCAAAGTGGTGACTGCTGCGGTGGGTGGCTGTCCCTACAAGGCCTACCCAAGGGATGCCCAAAGCCCAACCTTCTCTAAGACTGCAGCCCAGAGCAACCCCACCAGCCTTTAGTCCAGCAGGGGACCTCCCACCCAAGGTATTGTTCTAATTAGAAGGGGAAGTTAGCCATAGGAAATCAACTTACATCTATAATTACAAAATTCTCTTAACTCACCCTAAAATTTCTATTGACATCTATTGCTTTTTAACCCTATTTGAAAACTCTGATAGTAAAACAAATGACACATGTTTGGGAGCCCCATGCTGAGAACCATTTCTGTGCAGTGAGGATGTTTCCAGAAGCTACTTACCTACATGTGAATGTGCCATTTTCTTTCATTCGTAGAGAAAATCCCCTCTTTACTTTTTGGAAGAATAATGGCAGCTTCTAGGGCAGCCATGACAGTTTCATATGAGAAAAACTAAGAAAAGAATAACTATAAAATTATTAAAATATCCAGTAATAGATCATGATAGCCAGAAGATTTAACACAAAAAGTCATTCTCAATTTAAAGCTATTCGGCTCTTCTAGGTTGAATGCCCTGTAACCCACCCTGACCTTCCACATCATCTTCAAAAGGTTCTGTTTCCCATGATTCTCCTATACACTCTTTAGTCCTCCATTTAACACAATTTAAATGCTCCAAAGAATAAGTATCATGTGATTGTTTTAGTTTTGCAAAAAAGTTGAATGGCATTTTACTTTCATGGCCTGTAAGCAGGTAGCTTAGTTGGGCAGTGATAGGAAAAACAAATTAGACCAAAAAAACCTCTACAAATCCAAGGCAGGAAAAATGGTGGCAGAGTGAATCATTCTCCTGTCCCTCCCATCAGGTCAAATCGGGAGGCTGCAGTAAATGCCCGTTCTTTTGATATGTGGCAACTGTTCCTGTAACTCTTCAAAACTTGGCTACAGGCTATTTAGCACAGTACAAATTAAAGATACAGCTATGTAAGCCAGCACAGGAATCCTATAGTGCTTCGTCCATGTATCATGCTTTGGTTTGCTAATTTTTCCACATACCTTTTTATGTTACAGTCTGTTGCTTTTGTACACATTTCTCATATTGGGGTTCGACAGATAAACACAACCTGCTATTTCAGTAGAAAAAAGTTATTGTTATGAATATTAAACCCAATAAATAGTACACAGGTAAATGTCAATGTGTGTCTCATTTGTTACTGAGAATGTTACAAAAATTTGGGGAAGATCTTTCATGCAGAAAAATGTATTCTTGTTCATGTATAGATATTTGAGAAAATTTTGGAACAGTACATAAGAAACTAAGAATGGTTGGCAGGGTCGGGGGGTAGGGCGTGTGTGCCACGAATCTCATGAACCTGTCAGACAGGAGGGAAGATGCTCACACATGGCATTGGGGGGTAGGAGTTGATCAGTTTTTGAACCATGTGATGTATAACCTATCAAATAATTTTTAAAACTTATTTACATAAGAAATCCAAAAAGAAAGTAAGCAGTGGTAGAGATATTAATAGCGGAGTTATTTGGTATGAAAACCTAAGTGTAAACAGATACCTATTTACAAATTTAAGAAAAACAGCATCCAACTTAATAAAGAAAACTAAAGAAAAAGAAAAACAGCTGGTCCGAAGGCAGTGAGTTATCTCAATCGATTGTTCACAGTCAGTTACAGATCCAACTCCTTGTTCTACTCTTCCCCCCTTCTCACTACTGCACTTGACTAGTCTTAAAAAAAAAGAAAAAGAAAAATACATGTACAAAATGCTAACAAGAATAAAGGGGTCTTTTTTTTTGGATGGAGTCTCACTCTGTAACCCAGGTTGGAGTGCAACGGTGTGATCTCAGCTCACTGCAACCTCTGCCTCCTGGGTTCAAGTGATTCTCCTGCCTCAGCCTCTTGAGTAGCTGAGATTACAGGCATATGCCACCGTGCCTGGCTAATTTTTGTATTTATAGTAGAGACAGGGTTTCACTATGTTGGCCAGGCTGGTCTCGAACTCCTGACCTCATGATTCAACCACCTCAGCCTCCCAAAGTTCTGGGATTACAGGCATGAGCCACCGCACCTGGCCAAAGGAATCTTTATCCTTACTACTCTTCACCCACAATCAAGCAAGCCAGCAAACATTAGTACATACAAAACTTCAAACATAATTGATATATATATCAAACAGGATACTCCAAACATAGAAAATGTATCTTATTTCTAAGTTCCTTTGAGGAAAAAAAATTCTCAAAAAATAATTCCATACCCTAGAAATGTAATGATTCATTAGTTTTCAAAGATGAATTGCAGGTTAGAACATAGCAAGTGAAAACATTTATAATAGCACACGTGATGGCAGAGATTCTCAGACTCTTTGAATTAGAAGAACTCACTTGTGATGCGTGTTCAAACCCATTAAAATCCATTGTTCATGCCCTTTCCCTGGAGATTCCAATTCAGAGAGCTGAGATGGGGCCGCAAAATGTATATTTAGCAAGTTCTTCCAATTGAATTTTTCATCAGAAAAGTTGAGAAAACTTCTGTAATAATATAACTAAAACAATGCTGGGAGAAAATTCATAGCCCTAAATCTACATATTAATTTGTAAAAGATGAAAAAGGGAATCTAATATCTAAGTTACAAAAGGAATAAAATAAACCCTCAGGGAAAAAAATAGAAGAAATGAATTTATAGAAATAAGGATATGTTCATTAGTAAAAAATAGAGCTAATAAAACTGAGTTGCTCTTTGGGAAAAGTCAGACAACAGTGTATAGACCACTTTCTCTTCTCATTAAGCAAAAAGAAGAAAAAGAGCAAACACACATAGCACATGGGCATGAAGAATCCTGCAGTCCACCATAACCCAGGGAGACGACAGCAAGAATATAAGGATGGTTCGATATTTACCAGGAGGGTAGACAGTTTTGCCAAGCTTGATGTCAACCAGAAGGGATGCACATGCCTTCCACAGAACAGGCTAGTGAATACAATCTACAACAGACCAAAAAAATGCAACTAAGGTGAAAGTCAACATTGACCACCAATAAAAGGAGGGAACTTTGGAGAGTTGTAAATGTGCTCCAATTTTTGGAGAGGTTTTACAAATCTAATCTGGGAAATCTAAAGGAATATGCATTTGTACAAAAGGTAAAACACTCATGAAATATCTAAGGACAGGACAGGACTATGGCCCACAAATCCCGTTCCTAAAGTGAATGTTCTGTGAGCTCTCTGGAATAAAGCTGATTGCTAATGTCAATAGAATTGTGTGCTTTTTCACTATGCCCCTCAGCAAAAGCTTTGGAGCTTTAATTACCTTTTATTAGTCTTTGCCTACAGAAAAAAAAAAAAAATCCACTCCTGTACAGACCTCTGTAGCTGGTTTGCTCACGGGGCCAAGTTAACCAGTGTGCCTCTGGAGACACAAAATTCATGTGGTCTGTGCACTCATTTTTTTGCTGATTTTTAAGTGTGTTTGCTGAGTTGAAGCTCTACCACGTTTGTGTCTTTAAGCTCCCAACCAGCAGACATGGCTGTGGTTAATTCCTGCTTGTCAAGGAACTGCATGATCAGCATCAAAAAACCTTCTGCTCTGAAGACAAAATTTAATATAGTACCCTTTGGCTACGTCGTCAACCCACCAGCAGGCTGAGTCTTTCATTGTCAAGGCGTGAGATATGCAAACACATTCACAGGTCTGGTCTAAGAAGGCTGACCCTCAACCAGACACCTCTAATAGAACAGAATCGGAGTCTTGAAATATGTATTTTGAGCTTTGATGTGAGGCCAACAGCTGAAGAGAAAACTCCTGGGCTTTTCGGAGGAGCGCCACTCCAGGAGGGAGCAGCGGCCTGACAACCAGCCTGGAAGCCCCAGGTTGGGAGGGGAGGATTTAATTGAAAACACATGAGGGAAAGAATTCCAACAAGGCCTAGCGTGGTCGAAGGACAGCTTGCGGGGCAGGAGCCGGAGTGGGAGATCCATGTGTGTTTGTGTAGCTCCAGTGCATAAATATTTTGTTTCATGTCTAACTCTAAAAGGCACAAGTGCAAGAAAACATCCCCATTCTAAAGACGCCCAATAATGGCACCACAGACGCGTGTGCTTAGGTAAAAAGATGTATTTCAAAGTGGGAACACTGAATCTTCAACTAAATAAATAAATGTACAGCCCTCCAAGATGCAGAATTTCCCATCCCTAGATTAACAGTCACGTTTCACTTTATGTGGATTTCGCAGATGAGTGGTGCTCTGATCAGCAGACAGAAGACTTTTCCGGCCTCTACTTTTTCTTCCTTTCTTCCAATAAGGAAACTATACTCTAGATAAACAAAACAGACAGGTGAATGTAATCCAGGATTTTCCTGGTTTTTCTGAGTCTTAAAGGACTATAAAATTAGCCTTGATAGGCAGAAAGAGCATCCCAACCTGTCTGGCAAAAACTCTGGCCATTTCTAGGACACCTTTGCCGAACTGAAACAGGAAACAACAAAAATGTTACATGCTTATAAATGTTCTTTCTCCCCCTCTGAGGAAAATCGTTAAAGATGGACTCATTTACCTCATTTTTTATACTTGCATCTGCCCCTTTGTCAAGAAGTAACTGAACTAACTCTTCATGATTATTTAACACAGCCACCTAGAAAACAAAACCCAGGGTGGTGTGCATGAGCTCCTCCCTCCAGGGCACGCACAGCAGCAGGGAGCATGAGCCTGGCACGTGCGGCGTCCCAGCAGCCCCCCTGCAACCCACAGAGGGCCACTGTGGCTTCGGGTGGCCTGCAGGCACAGCACTTCCTCTGCAGCTGCAACAGTAGCAACTCCAGGGAAATGGACTCTCCCTCTCTCCACACTAAAACCAGGACAGAAAGCAGCTTGTTTGTTTCACCAGATCTGTTTTGATCCCACAGTGGTCCTGGGGATAGGGGTTCTTTACTCCTTAAAGAAATGGTTGTAAAAAGATAAGAAACGTATTCTAGGGACGGCCTCATGCCCTTCTGAACAAGCCGACAGGAAACACACACACACAGTCAAAGCCAAGGGCTGGTGCAGGCACAGAAAAAGCTCTGACCTTAATTCCATGCAGAAAACTGCCTATTTTCGGGAGGACGACCTACCATAAGAGGCGTCTTTCCATTTCTGTCCTTCACGTTCACATTGGCCCCAGCCTCAATTAGAAGAGAGGCCACCCTCTGATTTCCCGACACTGCAGAGACTCTCATGAGTGGGGTCCATCCTGAACCAGTGTCCACTACGTCTACCTGTTGGGCCAGAGAAACAGCTATGTTGAGCCCAATTTCTTTTCCTTAAAATGATTCAAACTTATAAAAGGAGTATTTCCTTGCCCCAACGCCCAGACTTAGCCGTCTTTCCACATTTGGTAGGTGTTCATTGCATTGTGCTAATTTAAGTCACATTTCTATGCTGTGAGGACACATGTTAGAATTGCATTAGAGTGCTGAGAGGCCCCAGGGTCTCCCCACTGGCTTCTTCATCTACATCCTTTAAAGTAGAAAAAAGATGGGCTAGAAAAATTAACTGAACGACTTTCCACTTGGCCCCTGGAGCATTCTTATTCTCTCTTGCCTAATTTTCCTCACCTAGCATTCATTTTTCTTACTTTAATGTATCGTTGTAAGCAGCTTTACATCCTTTCTGGAACAAGACAGTAATAATATCAACTTTAGGCAGAAGACCTACAGGTAAAATACGGAACAACCAGATTCATTACACGAATTTTGTCTGAAAAGTCTGACTAATGCCTTCTCCAAAACAGCATGCACGTAATCAGATGGCTGTCTCCTGACTGTCTTCTCTACACTGAAACCTCTCTGTTTAGTGTTTTAAAATAAAGATTTTAGATTAGGAAAATGTAAATGTTGTCTCTTCCAATTCCAGTGAAGACCTTGCCAATCCATGAAGAGTGGTGCTGAAGATAGATACGTGTGTGTGCTCAGACACAGGCACACACATGCACGTGTGCATCTACACACTCATGCATACCATGTGCATACAAGTACACACACACAATCTGTTACAGAAGAATTACTCAAAGATGATCCATAGCTTTAGTAAAACATCAGAATGGAACAACAAACAAAGAATTTCCAGGAGATCTTGGGGGCACCTCAGGGTACTTCTATGTATAAGATTATCCACTGCAACATGCTTTGGATTTGCAGCCCTCCTTCATGCAAAGAACTAACCTGTGGGCAACACGCTTCATTATATTTGAAGAATAATAAAATAAGCGCCTCATATTACATGATGCTTTATACAGTTTTCAACCCTCTTTACACATATTTTCTCTTTTGGTCCTAAAGATTAATCAGAGGTAGGTATTTTTATTCTTGGTTTACAAATGATCAAACTAAATCTCAGAGAAGTAGCTTCTCCGAGGTCACATGGCTCATTAAATGCAGAAATGAATAAATAAGTCGCCAAGTGAATAAGTCACTCTTAGTATATGATCATTACATTTCGGAAGAAGGTGGCAATGCCATGATTGGCCCCTAAGTCCTTCCCATGGGCTTCAGAAGCATCAGGTGAGCCATCTGCCGAACATGGAGAGACTCATGTTGACATCATCCATCTGCCACCAGGCCAGTCATGTGGAAATCTATAGTAAACACTTCCATGCTTATTGTTCTGTCCTCTGCAAAGTAGTTCCAGTGCTTCAAACAAAGACGGAATTTACCCCAAATTAGTGTGTTCATATATGAAGCCCGGAGAGCCTACATTTCCAAAACTCCAGTATTTAAATGTTGATACCTGAGACTTGCCCTATTGTGGATGCTTTGCTTTTCCTTTTTTTGTTGTTTTTTGAGATGGAGTCTCACTCTGTTGCCCAGGCTGGAGTGCAGTGGCATGATCTCAGCTCACTACAACCTCCACCTCCCGGGTTCAAGCAATTCTCCTGCCTCAGCCTCCCTAATAGCTGGGATTACAGGTGCCCGCCACCACGCCAGGCTAATTTTTGTATTTTCAGTAGAGACAGGATTTCACCATGTTGGCCAGGTTGGTCTCGAACTCCTGACCTCAAGTGATCCACCTGCCTCGGCCTCCCAAAGTGCTGGGATTACAAGCATGAGCCACCACGCCCGGACTGGATGCTTGACTTCAGCAAAGTACAAGCTTCTTTTTCAACCACAGACTTTTACTAGGTGCAAAACCTGCCCAGAGTTGATCATAAACCAAACAAGCAGCATGTGGCTGTCACTACCATACGTGGCACGTGGGCCCGGCTCTACCACGGAAGCCTGCAGGCTCAGCCTTCTACCTCTCTCTGCCTCTCACAGGCTCTCTCTTCTGCCTCCCTGTCTCGAAAACAAAAGGAAAGTAATTCTCCAAAAGCAGCAGCAGGAACCAGGTAGATCCCATAACTGCAGCCTCACTTTCCCTCAATCACCCTTCAGAAACAATCTGGAACAAATCCACTGACATCTTCCAGGAGACATGACTTTTCTCAATTTGAGTTGATTTTCCAGGTCATCGACTTAATTTCTCAGCGCTCTGCATACCATCTGGCAGTCACAGATAGCACCGCACTTTGTCCATCGTTCTTTAGTTCCATGCCTTGAAATTTGTAGCTAATTTCTCAAAGTCTTGAACTAAAGTTTTCAAAGTTATCAGCAATTTCCATAATTGATCGAATTCTAATTACCCATCTTCAAATATCTGTAGAAGTCCAAACAACACTGCTTCTATTTGCTAAATCAAATTTGCACTTTCTGGTAACGTTAAATCAAAGGTAGACCCACTTGCCTGTTTCCAGGTAAAGATACAAAGAATTGAAATGCTCTATTCCTGATATGGTCAGTCTGCTCTTTGGAAATTTTTAATGACTAATCTTTAAAACAAACCAAGAATAAAAATTGTCTAATTTTAGAAGCAAAAAGAAGCACAACAGCTCTAAGAGCTCTTAATATCTTTGTATCTCCAGCACTTGAAATAGTAATCTGGTACATGCTCAGTAAAGCTTTGGTGAAAGACTAAATGAAGAGAGAAATAAGCCAATGAACCAAAGAACAAAGTAGAATCATCAGGCCGGGCGCAGTGGCTCACGCCTGTAACCCCAACACTCTGGGAGGCCAAGGTGGGTAGATCACTTGAGGTCAGGAGTTTGAGACCAGCCTGGCCAAAATGGTGAAACCCCATCTCTACTAAAAATATAAAAACTAGCTGGGCTTGGTGGCACATGCCTGTAATCCCAGCTACTAGGGAGGCTGAGGCAGGGGAATCACTTGAACCTGGGAGGCAAAGGTTGCAGTGAGCCAAGATCGCACCACTGCACTCCAGCCTGAGCAACAGAGTGAGACTCCATCTCAAAAAAAAAAAAATGGTAGAAGCATCAGGTCCAGCTCTGGAGTCAGACCTGTTTCTCTTCCCTACACAAGATAAACCCCCACGACAATCTGAAAGCTCATTATCATGTCAGTTCTACGATGATCTCTTTTCCCAAAGTTTCAGGGCTTTCTTGCTAAGTCAGAAAAATTTCTCCAGTATTTCTAAGGTTGACTAATCAAAGGCCCTGCCTCTGCTAGACCCCATGGAGCAGCGTTTCAGATTCTTACCAACGTGTGCATGGTTAACAAGGCAGGTCCCGTACCTCACAGCCATCCTCGATCATCCACTCAATCACACTGCAGTGGCCTCCGTCTGCAGCCCAGTGCAGAGCTGTACAGCCTCCCAGGTCTCTCGCCTGCCAAGAAGCACCGTGTCTTCGGAGATATTTCACGACATCTAGGTGTCCCGCGTAGCACGCCAGCATTAGACTGCAACATGTGGAAGCGGCAGCATGTGATGATAAGCACAGTCACCAAACTCAGCTCCACATTCTACCCTACCTGTCTCAAACCAAGAAATCCTAATTTGAGTGGAAAAGCCATGCAATTGTTCATATAAAATGTATATATATCCATCAAGTGATGTAGAAAATGTGGTATATCCATACAATGGAATCTTAGAAACGAAGAGCTTCAAACATGAATGAACCTTAAAACACTGTGCTAAAAAATGCCAGATGTTAAAGGCCACGTATTGTCTGATTGCATTTATATGAAATGCCCAGAAGAGGCAAATCAGTAAGACAGAACTAGCAGGTGAGTGGTTGCCTGAGGCTGAAGGGAAGGAGTAATGGGGAGTGACTGCTCAAGAGTACAGGGTTTCTTTGCGGGGGGTGGAGCGGGGGCGAGAATGAATGTTCTGGAATTAGATAGTAGTGGTGGTTGCACAACTTTGTGAATATATTTTTAAATGTTGAATTGTATGTTTTAAAAGGTGAATTTTATGGTATGTAAATTATATCTCACAGTGACTATAACAGGGTAAACTATTGGATTTTAAAACATCTAAAGATGATATTCAAAAAAGAAAAAATACTCATTTGACACTATTAAAGATAACTATCAAACCAATTCCTTATTCTAAAAATTGGTATTTAAGAAAAAAACTAAATATTTTGTTTTTTAAGGATAAAATGTAGTCCATCCCCAGTTGGTGAGCTGTTTTTCACAGAAGACTGCCAGCTAACAAATATAAAAGTAACTCTGGAGTTAGAAAACCCCTTATTTGCAATTCCCAATTAAATAATTGATTCAGGCAAGGATCATCAGTGGATACTGAAATTACTGGATAAATGTTCATGGGGAGGCCGGGTGCAGTGGTTCATGCCTGTAATCCTAGCACTTTTGAAGGCTGAGGCAGGCGGATTGCCTGAGCTCAGGAGTTCAAGACCAGCCTGGGCAACATGGTGAAACCCCATCTCTACTAAAAATATAAAAATTAGACAGGCGTGGTGGCATGAGCCTGTAATCCCAGCTACTCAGGAGGCTGAGGCAGGAGAATCGCTTGAACCTGGGAGGCAGAGGTTGCAGTGACCCGAGATTGTGCCACTGCACTCCAGCCTGGATGACAGAGCAAGACTCTGTCTCCAAAAAAAAAAAAAAAGAAAGAAATTAATGGGAAAGGGAATATTCACACAGCAATGAATTATTACCCCAAAGATTTTATTTTGTAAGTGTAATGGGAAAACTGTATCTTTACAGAGAAGAAAATTTGCTGTCATCACTCTAAAAAAATAATGAAACCTAGAATCACTACCTTAGACAACCTGCATCACAGGCTTCCCCATGGATGTAACCTGCAGTCACAACACTAGCTCTGAAGTATTCTTGTGAAAAGTGTTTATCTGAGCCTAATTAAGCCTTTAATTTTTTTGTGTGTTTGTTTAATTCTTTAAAAAATTCACTTTGTTGCCCAGGCTTGTTTCAAATTCATGGCCTTAAGTGATCTTCCTGCCTGAGACTCCCAACATGCTGGGATTACAGGCATGAACGATAGCACCTGACACAATCAAGTCCTTAAACCTGTCTTAACTTTATTGTTAATAAAGGGATGGAGGAACAAGTGAAATGCCTGCCCCACAGGTGGGAGACAGGCAAATCCAGAACATAGGACATTCTATAAGATAACAGGTCTGGTCTCCTCAAAGAGTCACTGCTATAAGAAAAAAAAAATTTTGAGAGAGAGGACTGGTCTAGAACAAGAGAGACTAAAAAGAGGGAATGGCCAGATGAAATGTGGGAACCTCAAGTGGATCATGGTCTCGCCCCACACCACCCCTCAAATAAAGCGGTGGAAGAGCTTTGGGGAGCAGGTAGGGAGAGCTGCATGGATGCTTGGGTATCAATGATATTAAGGAATTAGTTGAAGGGTCTTAGGTGTGATATGATAGGATTATTATGCAGGTTAATGACTGATTTTAGGAAACATTTTCTGATGTATTGAGGGATGGAGGGTTATGCTATACTAATTTCAAAATAGTTCAGCAAGAATGAAAAAAAAAAAAAAGAAGAAGAGGCAAATATGGCCAAATGTCAACTGCCAAGCCTAGGTGGTGGGTATACAGGTGTTTGCTGTACTGTTCTTTCACTTTCTCTAAATGTGTATATGTTTCAAAATAAAGAGTTGGAAAATAAAACAGAAGATCTTCCCAATAGGGAAATGTGCAAAGCCTCTCTCTGAGTGATAACTGGAACAACAAGCCCCGAAGGCAAGGCCCAGGTGAGCTGAGATGGGGCCAAACCCCTGCAGCCCCACATCCTCACACAGGCCTTCATTTCTTGGAGACCCCTAGAAGACAGTGAGCATGGTGCATCACCTGCCTGCCGAGTTTACGGTGCTCATACTCCTTCCCAAACACTTGAAGGTCTTTAGAATGACTTTTGCTAAGGAAAGAAAACTTCATTTTTAAAATTACATTCAAATAGAACTCTAGCTATCTGCATGATTTTGAAATAATGCTTTTCTGATTATAAAGTAAGGCACGGTACCTAGAAAAAAATATCTCATATCAGAGTCACACATAACCTGATCTCACAGAGAATATACTCTTAAGATTCTGCTGAATTTGCTCTAGGAGGTGAGGAGGATTGTCTAATAACCAGCCCCAGAGGCTCTGGACTGCCCAGCAATGAGCTCATTGAGACCAGGAGCTCTTCCTTCCCAGGGACAGGCACAGCCCTGAACCTGCTTCCCACTGGCAGCAAGCCACCAAGGTCCTCCAAGTGCCAAGCAGCTGGAGTCAGCCACCACCCCAACTGCCATCTGAACTCAAACTGCCTGGCACCTGCGGGGTCTGTTATCTGCTGCTTTATAAAAATGCCCTTCTCTGGTTCACACAACACACTCCTGAGCACAGCACTGCAGGGCATCCCCGTGTGCCCAGGGCAAGCCCACCAGGAATGGAGGACCCGCCCCACTGGCTGGCTGCTCAGTCCCCTGCTCATACTCCCAGCTCTACACAAAATCCCGTCTTTTCTCTCGTGTTTTATCTGTATGATGTTCTTTTCCCCCTGCCTTTTAAAAAGTATTATCTCAGTTTCTTATTATTTCATATAGTTCCCTGTTTTCTTAAGCACTGAAAACAGTATTTACAGACTAAATATTCCATCATATGAATATATCATAACTTCAATCAGTCCACTATTGTCAGACATTTAAGTTGTTTCAAATTTCTCGCAATTTTAAATAAGGCAACAGCAAACACCCTTACTAGTCTTATTTGCATTTCTGATTGTTTCCTAAAAATGAGATCACTGTGTCCATGGATGTGGCTTACTTTGGATGCACATTTCCAAATTGCTTTCCAGAAAGATTATACCAATTTACATTTCTATCAACTGTATTTGAAAGTACAGGTATTTCACTGCATCTTTATCGACATGATTACTTTTTAATAACCAATTTGATAGGTAGAAAATTTTTTATTACTAGTAATGCTAAACTTTTTTTATATAAATTGCTTATATTGATTCTGCTATAAATTGTCTTCTTGTGTAAACTGCTTTTTTCTACTGTGTGTGCAGGCTGTTGTGGAGTATTTATATGGCCATACGCGTGTTCTATACATTAAAAATGCCAGTAATTTGTCTATAATACATTTGTAAATATCTCTCTGGAATGTCCTTAACATCCTAATTTTTTAAAAATGTATAATCTTTTCCTTAATGATTCCTTCCAATGCGTTTATTCCTTTCACATTACAAGCTCAAATAATTATGTGCCTGTGTTTTCTGGTCATTTGTTTTTATGGTTTTGTTTTTTACATTTAATTCTTAATTCATCTGGAATTTATTTTGGTGCGTGCTATGAGACCAAGATCTAACTTGACTTTTTCCTTCATCCTATTTTTCCAATACCTTCCTCATTGGTTTATGTTGCTTCCATCAGCACATACCAGGTTCCTACGTAGATAGGGATCTATTCGAGGATTTCTATTCCATTCTACTTCTTTTTTTGTTCCGGTATCATGCTACTTTAATTACTATAACATTATAAGGCATTTTAATAACCGTCAAGGCAAGCCCTTCCACATTCTTCCTTGACAAAGTTTTAGTAGATATTATCTATTTGTTCTTCTAGATACATTACAATCATTTTGACAGGTTCCCACGAATAATTCCATTGGAGGCTGCACTGAACCTCTATGCAATATTTGAGAAGAACTAAAAATTTTATAATAGTCAATCTTGCCATGCTGACCTATGACATGTCTTTATTTCTTAAATTTTTACATCACTCAGTAAGGTTTTTAGGTTTATTTTTTCATTCAGATTTCCTACTTTTCTTATTTTCATTCTATTTTATTTCCCCATTATATTTATTAACTGGTAATTGCAGGGATTTAAGAAGTCTTGTCTTTGCCTTGTAGCTGTCCACTTTTCTGAACCTCCTTATTAAGTCCAAGTTTTTGAAATCGATTCTGTTAGGTTCTACAGGAAAGAAATCATACCTCTTACCTCAGTTCATATCAAGTGGATCAGCCTTCAAAATGCTGTCTAGTCATGAAATAACAAAATATATCTGTATGTACCATATGCCAGGAACTATTTTATACATTTTTCATATTAACTCATTAAATGCCTACAACCTGTAAGTACTTCTATTATCCCAATTTTATGGACATGAAACTAAGACACAGGGAGGTTAAGTAGCCTGCCCAAGGTCACACCACATCCTCAGAGGGATGAGGATTTCACATCAAGTTCTCCACCACTCTCTTGGGCTTCGCTACTAATTTTGGAAAGGAATCTGCCAATAAATGACACTGGCTGACTGAGATGATATAAAAACAAAAAACCTTATATGCTGCAATCAAAGGGATTCTTCATTCAACAGACACTCCCTGCCTCCCATGTGCCAAACACTGTTCAAAGGCTGAAAGTATCCTTCACTTTAAAAAATAAGATACTTTTTAATAAGCACGCCAAGTTACACCCAATTTTTGTTTTGCATCTACACAAATAAAGGTTTTCACCTTTAATCTACTGATGGGAAGTGTTATATTAAAATATTTCCTAATACTTCACCCTCTGGTATGGCCCTCATAGGTGGGATGGAAGAGATTTATAAATACCTACAACGCAAACAAACAAACATACAAATAGCTTTTTTTTTTCTGTTACTATTAGATTTTAGCAATAAAGTGATCCTCTGGAGCATTCCAGCTTCCTCTCTGCTCTGGAAAAGCCCAGGGTTATTATCAGTGACTAGAAAATCTCAACAGCTTCACTGTTAGAACAACCAAGCCACAGAGCCTACATTGGAGGTAATTTTTAAATGAATTTTCTGTTTCTTGCATGGATATTGGTAATTTTGGATTTTCTGCTTCTTCAGTTGATTTGGTGGTTTAAATTTTCTCAGAAAAAGAATCCACTTCAATGGAATTATCTACTACTATAGACACAAACACCATTTTCTTTTCATGTTTACATTTTCTCTATAGCCATTGTTATTGTCCTCTTTCAAACTTCTAGGTTTTTTTCTTTTTTCTTAGATTTATAAAAGATTGGTGTATCTTATTATGTAGGTTTTTGTTTAAGAGGCAACTCTTACATTCTCAATAATCTTTAATTTTTAATCCATGTCTACTTTTAATTCTTTCATTTTTCCTATTGTCCTTAAACTTCCTTTCCCTTTTCGGACTGGACCATTCTTTTCAAACTTGGAGTTGATAGCTTAGTCTCAACTTTACCTATGAGTTATTTGGAAAAATACTTTTTAAATGTATAAGTGATATTTAAGATATTGTTATTTAAAATCTATTGCTGCATTGTGTCCAGAGAATGTAAATGTAGAAGACAGGCCTTCTGATTTGAGAAGTTAGTTGGGGTTTTCTTTCTGGCCTGCCGCAGAAGGTCAGTTTTTTGGGGTTTTTTTGTGTTTTATTTTTTTGGGATGGAATCTCACTCTGTCGCCCAGGCTGGAGTGCAGTGGTGCGATCTCTTGGCTCACTGCAACCTCTGCTTCCCAGGTTCAAGCGATTCTCCTGCCTCAGCCTCCCAAGTAGCTGGGATTACGGGTGCGTGCCACCACGCCCGGCTAATTTTTGTATTTTTAGTAGAAATGGGGTTTCACCATATTGGTCAGGCTGGTCTCGAACTCCTGACCTTGTGATCCACCCACCTCGGCCTCCCGAAGTGCTGGGATTACAGGCGTAAGCCACCATGACTGGCCAGAAGAAGGTGAGTGTTTGGCAGCTGTTCCATCAATGCCATGTGCAGTGCCCAAGCCCTGGTTCTGTGTGTGTCATGACCATAGCCCCTGAAGCCGAGGCCTGGCATTTTGCTCACTGTTTCACCCAAGCACCAAGCACAGCGCCTGGCAAGTAGCAATCAGTCAATAAACACGGGTTAGTTGGAATTAATTAATTCACTCCAATGACTAGACTAGCAAGTGTTTCTAGGTCTTTCAGGAGCACTCTCATCTGTCCTTCACGTGCTTCGTGTTCTTCCCCTGAGCTTTTAGTGTGACGTTCTCAGCCCTGCAAGGGGACCTGTGCCCCTCACCTCAGGAAAGTGCTCCGGCTGTCTCTCTGGTGGCAATTTCTCTCTGCTTCTTTAGAAACAACAAAGATTCTGAGTAAAGAGTGAGGCTGAAATGGAGTGGGGGGCTGAGAGGCACAGGCTGCTGGGGACGGGCACTTGCACCCATGCCCAGCACGGAGCTGGCGAGAGCTGCTCTGTAGCTGCCATTTCCCACGCATCGCATGTCCACCAGGCACAGGCGCCACGCCAGAGAAGTCACCACAGATTACAACAGATGGCCCCCCAAGTACCCTGGTGAGCAAAAGCACAAGGCCATGTGAGCAAGCCGGCTTTTGGCATCAACATCTTTCCTCGGGGACCCACTCACCTCTCAGGACTGTCAAAAGAAACTGGAGAAAATGGGTGAAATCAGCCCTCTGGGCACAAGCCTAGCAACACAATTCTGAGAACATGAGCACATTTTGGTCATACCCCACCTCCTACCTGTCCTTGCCACTTCCATTCTTCAGATTCACGTCTGTGCCATTAGAAACTAGGATTTTCACAAGCCTAAAGGAAACAAAAGACAAAACTGTAGCTAGACAAGTCACCTTGATCACTCAGAGCACACAACAGTCCAGTAAAAATGGGTAACACAGTATCCAAGAGGCATCTTTGCGACAGTTTCCTTCGCACCTTCAAGAAGCCAGATGGTTTTAAAACCAGGCATCATTAAACCAGAAAACCACCTCTTCATTCCAAATACGTGGGCTTTCACCTTTGACAAGAGTCATTCATTAAAATCAAACTAGAGCACATGAAGCAAATTGTGCTACCAAAAGAATTCACTGTCCTTTGAATGGCCATTGTTAAAATATTTTTAAATGGTAGCATTTAATGAAAACACATTTCTATTTTTTTCAAATGGCATTTAATTAAAATATAAATGAAAATAAAGGATTAATATTAATACTTATCTCTGTGTGGAACAGATAAGAGTGAATCTGTGAAAATTATATCTTAGCAACCTAGCAGAAAGTTTTCCAGAATAAACCTCTCTTTACCTTTTTTGAAAAGAGAAATTCGAATTCCAATAACCAGTTTTCCAAGAACATATAAAATATATTGCATGTAATTAAATGGTTACCTTTCTTCCTCAACATATGATTACATGTTTTACATTCTCTCCTGCATGTTGTGTAACTTTATGATTACAACAGCTGGATTTCTAAGCCATCATATGGTATGGTTTGGAGGACACAAAAGAAGTGGGGTTCCTCTACAGCCCTTTTCCCTCCCATCCCTATCCTGAGCAGAGCCTTTAAATAAAGTAAAAAGTTAAATCCCCAAAGCAGATTTTTTTTTTAAAAAAAGGAAAAGGCATACCCGATGTATCCTTTCTGGGCAGCAACCATCAGAGCGGTAAAGCCAAACTTATTGGGAACGTCAATCTTAACATGGCTTGGGAAAAACACAGAGAAAAGAGATGAGCATGCTCCGTACAGCTCCTGCAGATTCAAAGCTGGTGGTTCTCACGGGGCTTAGGTGGCTAACATGACTCATGTTACTAATTTCTTCAGGGTCATTAAGTCTTTTCTTGTCTTAGACTGCTAAGAATCTTCTAAAATAGATCCCAAATATTCTACAAAATTCAAATGTATAATCAAAGAGAAAACTGTTGTAATTTCATTTAAAATAGGCACTCTCTTCGGCTGAAAGCTATTATGCCATCAGACAAAGCACTGTCCGACACACACTGCTCTTTAAGATAGCTGAGGACGGTATCTTCACTGCTGATGCTCAGTTCCACCAAACATGAATCTGTATATTGGTGGAGACTCAGGCTTTATCCCTTGCCTCGCATCTCACCTATCGGGTAGAGAGCAGTGCTGTCCAGAGAAGAAAACAGAGGTCTTCACGCCCATGCTCCAGCATAGCTGCTTTGGCTTTTTGTGGGAACCTTCTCTTAAGAGCTCCAAATTACAGAGCTGAAATTCACAAATGACTTGTCTTCTAGGGCGCTCAAAACTATTGATTCAAAAAGAACCTAGGTAACATCGTCTACTTTTCATTTAGGAGGCAGCTTCAAACATCTCATCTGCAGCAGCTGTATTCACCATTTTCCCTCTAGTGTTATATCAACCTTTTAAATTAGAAAGCAGTTGATTTCGCGATTCCCTCATTTCATCAGAAATTAGACATGGGCATTTGGGGGTGAAATTTGCCTAAATGGCTTGTAAGCAAAAGACAGAAATTATTTCTGGGAAGAAAATAGGACACCCAGCCTTGTAATTTCCTTTTACAATTTCTGTTACACAGTTATGAAATTTAACATTTACATGGGGCTTCAGGAGCATCTTTATTAACTATGGTTTATTAAGTCACACCAGTCACCTGAGATCCATTTTGGAGGCAGTTACAAAGGCATGGGAAATTTTAGGAAAACAAAATGAAGCTACTGCATGTATTTCTGCACATTTCATAGGCATGGGAGAAAAAAAAAACTGGCTGAGTTCTCTCACCCTCCTTGAAGTATTCGGACAAGCAAATCTTCATCATTCACATTGACAGCCTGATGAAAGTGCTCACTACTTATGGGCTCTCCTGGGGAAATGAGATGGAAGGCCGTTATCCAGAACATCAGGAAAGGAGATTCCTTCTCCTTCTTGCCATCTTCCTCCTGTGGCCTTCAGGGGATCATCTCCAAGACGGCGCTTGGCTAGTCCTGTAAGTACATCTTACATTTCCTACTCAACTGCCTTTTTTACCGAAAAAGACCTTGTTTTCACATATTAGGAGAACATTTTGACTGACCTAAAGGCTTGGGACATTTTCAAGTTATAAAGTATTGCTTTGTGAATGTTATTTTGATATTTGGAAATAATCCTTTTACATTTCATAAGACTTAATAAATGTCTCCTACAAGCAAGGGAAACCTCAGCCACTGTCACAACGTGCTAGTTTTATTTGCCAAAGTGATGTTAAACTACTTGAATAAACAAAAAAGGACAAAGCGCTTTAACATTTGAAATTAAACTTCTCAGTTCCTCCCAGGAATGTGACATACATAATGAATGGCCTTGCCTGCTCTGAGCTTGTGGAAGCAGAAGGACTTCTACCCACAGGGAGGTAGGGAGGTGGGGAGCCCCTGGAAGAAACTCCAATTAGGGGAGAGAGCTTGCCCAGGGGAGTCCAGAAGCCTGAAAGAACAAGGGGCAACAGCAGGGGAGGAGGGCGTCCTTTGTACAGGGGCCATTAGCTCCACAGGGAGGCCGGCAGGCAGAGGGAGAATAAAGGGTTACGGGGATGCCGCCCTTCTTTCTAGGCCTTTATCGTTTCATTTGTTCCTTATTCTACACCTTCTGATTTTAAAAATTATCACCATTAAGCATAAATGAAATAACACAAGTGAAGCACCTGGAATAGCACCTGGCATGTCGTAAGCACCCAGCACACACCTGTTGTTGCAGTGACAGTAGCGGCAGCTGCCATCGTCACTGGATACAGCCCCACCATCTCTTACGTACTCCAGCTGTACGCCCAGCCCCTCACCCGCACTCGGCAAGCGTTTGAGTTCATAATTCCTGGTCTAAGCAACCTCAAAGGTCTCATTCACTCACTCAACAAACCTAAGTAATGTATATGCCAAGTCCTGTGCTAGGCTCTAGGGGGTTAGCATGAAAAGAGCTAACCATTAGCTCCCATGCTCATTTACACTGTAGTGCCCACTTTCAGCCCGTTATTACTCTAAACTCTGAAAGAAAATATCCACTCCTACCCTATCCTCCCCCACTGCACCCCACACTGCCTCCTGGGGCTCATTCATCCTCCCTCTTACAGTTTGGTCCAGAGAGATCAGCAGGCCTCCCTCTTCCTGCTCCTTATGGTAGAAAGCCTCTCTGGGATTCCCGTGCCTGGGCATAGGAGACACTTTTCTCTGGGTTTCCCTGGAGGGTTTCAGTGGTGCACAGTGACTTGGGGAACATACAAACTGGGAAAACAGTGAGACAGGAGAATAAAGGGATTTCTATCAGAATGATCTTTAGCTGAGACCTTTTCCTTTCTTTCATAAAGATAAATTTATGCCAAGTTTAAATTATTTTGAAATAACAATTTTGTCTGCTAGAGTTTGCCAATCTCTTACAAATTTTTTTTTAGCTACATTATACTTCCTTTTCATCATTCCACACATTTTTTAGACCAAAAAAGCTTTAGGACAAAGCTTCAAATAAAAGTCGCATGATAACCTGCACAAGGCCAAGTCTCACAGTTGTCCCTGGCCTTCCAAGGGAGGTCAGGCGTCGCCCAGGGGTTTCACTAGAAGGGCTTAGGAAGGAGCCGGGTTTTATGCCCCAGAGGACATGTGGCACTATCTGGTGACATTTCTGGTTGCCACAACTAAGGGGATGGTGCACTGACACCCAGAGGATAGAAGCCAAAGAAGCTGCTGAATATCCACAGTATACAGGACAGCCCCCCACAACAGAGAGCCATCCAGTCCTCAAATCCACAGTACACAGGACAGTCCCCCACAACAGAGAGCCATCCAGTCCTCAAATCCACAGTACACAGGACAGTCCCCCACAAGAGAGAGCCATCCAGTCCTCAAATCCATAGTACACAGGACGGCCCCCACAACAGAAAGCCATCCAGTCCCCACATCCACAGTACACAGGACAGCCCCCCACAACAGAGAGCCATCCAGTCCTCAAATCCATAGTACACAGGACAGTCCCCCACAACAGAGAGCCATCCAGTCCTCAAATCCACAGTACACAGGACAGCCCCCCACAACAGAGAGCCATCCAGTCCTCAAATCCACAGTACACAGGACAGTCCCCCACAACAGAGAGCCATCCAGTCCCCAAATCCATAGTACACAGGACAGTCCTCCACAACAGAGAGCCAGCCAGTCCTCAAATCCACAGTACACAGGACGGCCCCCACAACAGAGAGCCATCCAGTCCCCACATCCACAGTACACAGGACAGTCCCTCACAACAGAAAGCCATCCAGTCCCCACATCCACAGTACACAGGACAGTCTCCCACAACAGAGAGCCATCCAGTCCTCAAATCCATAGTACACAGGACGGCCCCCACAACAGAGAGCCAGCCAGTCCTCAAATCCACAGTACACAGGACAGCCCCCCACAACAGAGAGCCATCCAGTCCTCAAATCCACAGTACACAGGACAGTCCCCCACAACAGAGAGCCATCCAGTCCCCACATCCACAGTACACAGGACAGTCCCCCACAACAGAGAGCCATCCAGTCCCCACATCCACAGTACACAGGACAGTCCCTCACAACAGAGAGCCATCCAGTCCCCACATCCACAGTACACAGGACAGCTCCCCAAAACAGAGAGCCATCCAGTCCCCACATCCATAGTACACAGGACAGTCCCCCACAACAGAAAGCCATACAGTCCCCACATCCACAGTACACAGGACGGCCTCCCACAACACAGAGTCATCCAGTCCCCAAATGTCAGTAGTACCAGAATGGGAACATTGAACTAGATAATGAAGGACTTAAATTTATGATGCGTCTCATCTACATGTAGGTGGATGAACTAAACCCATAGATTGTTTCCCTTCATGTTACTAACCAGGAGAAGAAAAGGGGTATGTTTATAAAAGTCTCTGTTAGCCCACCAAACAGGTCCCATTTTCTCCTCATCTCAAACTTCAACTGCCACTAAAAATATAAAAACAAGTCATTTGGATAGAAGCACCTATAACAACACACAAATCTCATTCTATTTCTACTAAGTCGTACAATGTGTGGTATCCTAAATCAAATCCTATGAGTTAGGCTGTATGTAGGATTTTTACACCATGCTTTTAAAATTCTCCACCAAACCACAAGACTGAGAGTCAGAAGGGCTGAGTTGTCCAAGGTTGCCCAGTTAGCAGAGGGCAGGATCAGAGTCAAGGCCAAGTCTTTCATGAGGCTCACTCCTTCCCTTTAGTATTTAGTAAATACTGCAGTATCAACCAATTCTCTATATGTCTCCATGCTTATTAAATTTTGAATACAGATGAACATCTTAAGTAAATATGGTCCTTCCGCAAAGTGTTAAAAGAAAGGGGATACCTAAAAATCTTCCAGAAAGTGCTAACTGCTTGAGATGTTAGGTTCTAAGGACACACCCCCAACCACCTCTCTACCCCAACCCCCTCTACTCCACAGCCTCAATATTACCTGAACAGCCAGGCTCTCCCAGTGGGGGTCGGGGGGGCACTCCCTAGCGCATCCTAGCCAGGAAGATCTGCAGCATGCAATGGTTGGAAAATGAAACAAGTTCACTGCATGCTTATAAGCTTGAGGACCATTTATAGCAAAGACCAGGGCTTTTGGTATTGGGATATAATCAATGTCATGTCAATTCCAGCTTCCACAAGAGGTAATAAGCACTTCACAGCTTACTCTAAGAACAAAGGGACACCTCACAGAAGAGAGAGGAATGACTTAATTATTCCTCAGTCCTTGCTTGCTGAGCAGTAACCATGGTACCTTTCTGGGGTGTGAGAGCTCTTTCTCAGTGTTAACCATCCTCCGCTACTACCAGGAGGGAAAGGAGGGACTGAGGATTACTCTGGAACCTGTGTGAAGCAACAGAGGCACTGAAATGTCTCCGTTTACATGAATTTGACAAAGAAACAGAAAAGAAATGAAAAGACCCTTGTTTGCAGTGCACAGCAATTCTTTCTACTCCCACTATCAGCAGGAGTCCTGCAGAACAGAGAGGAAATTCCAGGGTGAAGAGAATGTTCCATTCCTCCCACCCCTGAATCCTTCAAGACTTTGTGGGCCTGGCCCAAGGGAATGCTATCAATAAGTGCAATTGAATATTTTTAAAAGGCTGGCTGTTGCTTTGTGGGTTTGTTTTTCTAGTTTTTACCCCGAGTGTTGCAATTACAAATATCAAACTGATTCTGCCCATGGTGAGGATGTCAGCCCATGCTCATGTAAGCCAGATGGAACTCACCAGTCAGGGCCAGGTGAGCAGGGACACCGGTGAGGAGAAGGGCAGAGCAGGGCAGAGTGGGCTTGAGGAAGCCATCGCTCATGTTCTCTAAGAGGGTCATTTAGCTGCAGATGTACCAGCAGATAGTCTAATGTGGTGATAACCCCTTTCTTGGTGGAATTTTAAGTCTTTATTAAAAGCAGTGAATAAATCAGGAGCTCATTGGAGAAGATATTTGCCAATTAACAAGTAGCAGCTGTTTTTCTTTCTTTATAAGGGCCCAACTGATTAAAATTGTATGCCTCATTTAAGCAAGAATCTCGTGTACTTTACCTGGGGAGAAAAAAAGGCCGTGTATTCTTTATTCAAACAAAGTGCATGCCTCTGTGATTCATTAAAACACTCTGAAACTGAATGCAAATTATCACCACACAGAAGCATTTGCACTTGCTCTGTATCCTGTGCACATTTTTAGTTCTTTGTTTAGCATGATCTGCCTCCTTAGGAGAATCTGCTTTGGATATTATAAATATATAACAATAGCTTAAGGGAGCTGCAGTCAGCCCACAGAGGCAACAGCCTGCCCCAGCCGGGAGGAGGAGGACACCTTATCCTCACCACCTAGTACAGCCCCCTTGAGGCTGAGAAGGCTTACTGGCTGCAGGCAGTGACGCTATTGTCTGGCAGTGAAATGGCCAGGATCACTTCCCCAACACACACACACACACACACACACACACACACACCGGTCACCACCTCACACTCATCCCTGCAGGCCTCATCTAATCACTCATGGAAGCCATGGGGCTGTAAAGACAAACACCCTGCACAGGCTCTCCATGGCTGCCTCTGGAGCCAGCTCAGTGAGGAAAAGGCACACCTGGCCCACAGGCACAGCCTGATCTAGTTTGGCTGTGTCCCCACCCAAATCTCATCTTGAATTGTAGCTCCCATAATTCCCATGTGTCATGTCATGGGAGGGACCTGGTGGGAGGTAATTGGATCATAGGGGTGGGTCTTTCCCGTGCTGTTCTCCTGATAGTGAATAATTCTCATAAGATCTGATGGTATTATGAAGAGAACTTCCACTGCACATGCTCTCTCTTGCCTGCCACCATGTAAGACATGCCTTTCCTCCTCCTTTGCCTTCCACCACAGTTGGGAGGCCTCCCCAGCCATGTAGACTGAGTCCATTAAATTTCTTTCCTTTATAAATTACCCAGTCTTGGGTATGTCTTTATTAGCAGCATGAGAACACACTAATAATAGCCCTTCCTAAAAGAGCTCCAAATGGTACGTCAACCCCATGTAAACTCAGGCCAGGAGGTCCAGAAGCCCCTGCCCTGGCTTTGATGTGCTATTAAGAGGATGCTAGAGGCCACCTGAAGCCGACCATGGAAGGCTGCAGAACAACCACATTCACCTTCACCTGGAAGGTTCAGGTAGACTCTCGCTGGCCAGGGGAAAACTAATCCATCTCCCAACTGACATAAACGCAACCTGAGAAAACCAGGGTTTCTTTTCATACTCTTTATTCTGCCACTGGTCCTTAATTCATCATCCATCCATCCATCCATCCATCCAGGATCTTCTTTTTTTAAAGAAAGAGTTCTGCTCTGTTGCCTAGGCTGGAGAGTACAGTGGTGCCACCATAGCTCGCTGTAGCCTTGAACTCCTGGGCTCAAGCGACTCTCCTGCCTCGGGCCATAGGCGCACACACTGACTTATTTATTAAGGATCTCCCACAAGCTAAAGATGGCCGACGCATCACCCACCCTTTCAGATCCCACAGTGTAGGTGGGAGGCCAAAACATAGACAAATATGTAGGAGAAGATGCAAGAAGTGTTCACAGAGCGGGGGGATTACTGCTCTGTACCTGGGGAGGAGGGAAAGCATGTGGCAGAGGAGGGGAAAGCCACACGAGGAATCACCACCACCATGCTTGCCCATGGAGCAGGCTCAGTGAGCACAGCAATGGAGTGGGTGCTCCAGGGAGGAGGGGCAGAGGTGGGGGAGTATGGAGAGGCAGGAGGCCTGTGGGTGGGTGGGGACAGCAAGAGGATGGGAGGGAGCAGAAAGGTAGCCTGGGATGGCATCCTGGCCAGGGATGCCTGGCGAGTCTCTGTTCACAGGCTTGGCTCCCTCTGCCACCTCTTCTCCTGCCCCTTCTCCTGCACACCCTCGGCCTTCCTTCAGAACACAAAGCTCACGTTCTGCCTTCTTTGCTTTCTCTTAAGAACCCCAAGGGTAAATACCTTACATGTAACAGCACATGTTCTCAACACTGCCAGATGAAGGAACAAGCCCTCTTTCTTACCCTGAATCCCCAAAGTTGACCGTTTCACATCACAAGTGTCCTCTGAAAGTGTGTTTTTCACAGCTAAACTCCCAGTCTGCTAAACTCAGATCCTGTCCCCTAATGCCACGTCTGCACGACTGAAGGTACTCAAAAGCTGAGTTAACTTTGGTCTACACAAAAACTGTCATGAAGAAATGCCTAAAGGATATAGTTGAAAGCCACAGAAAGCACATACCTCCGAGCCAAACGCTACGTGGAATAAAATGGAAAAATAACTTTACTCACAAAAAGAAAGTTTCCTTTGTGCAATCGAAGAATGACTCACCTGTGTTTTTCAGTGGGTGGGCCAGGGAGAACACCTGTGACCACCCTAATTTTTACAACGTTCTTTCTCAGAGATGGCCCTGGACAGAGCATCTTTAAAATATCCATCCCAGAAACAATCTTAAAACTCGGCCGGCTGAAGGGCTCAGGGCCTCCACGTGGAGCCCCCCTCACAGGGTTCTTCGTGGATACAGCAGCACCCTTGGTTCTCCCTCACTCACCGTGACCCCAGCAATCAGGTTTATACGGCGAGTTCAGTCTCACACCCTGGGCTAGTCAGGATGGACAAGATGCTGAACAGAGCTGCTCACCCGAGGACGCCCAGGCAGGCGGCCTGCTTGGCTCTCTGGGGACACTTAGGCTTTCCCAGCCCGCATCCCTGTCACCCCTCACCTAAAAAGATGACTCTACCCTTTTGTGCTGAATGGCTACTAGTAGGACGGTTCTGGCACAAAAAACAGCTCTCCCAGTTTGAGAAAGCATAATTACACTTCCCTGACATTACAGGTTCTGGCAAGGACCAACTAGTAAATGTATTGCAGTGTTTAAAATTGGAATCATTTCTGCTTCTGGTAAGGCCAAACAAGAGGCAGAGTATTTTTATCTCTAAATTGCTTGTCATCTCCACTGATCTTCAGACAGGTGAGCGCAGAGGGTCTGAATACTCACTGGTTGTAGACACTGAGACGAGTGGGCTGTACTCACACTCCCCAGAGGGGCTGGTGACCCTCAGGCGAAATCTATATAGCGTCCTGGGTTCCAGACCTTCAACAACATGCTTCGTTGCATATCCCCTAGACAGGAGGAAACAAACATGCTGAGGACACCAGGTAAGCTAACCCACACTCTGATAAGACACGAGAAGGGCAGGTGGAAGTGATTTTCCTTCTATTTCCAGGACAGAGCTGATGGCTCCTGCTTTGCTGAAGTCCTAGAGAATGAAGGACAGGTCCCACATGGTGCCTCTATCCCTACCCAGCAGGTGCCCTCTGTCCCATAGGGCCTAGCCCAGGGCCTGACACATAGCTAGCATGCAGTTTTGTCCTTTTGAGAAACAATCATGTTAACCGTGACATTTGTCCTCAAGTGACAAAGTTTTATATTTGAAAGAGATGACAGGCAGTCAAATCATACACACATTATTTTCAAGTGGGGGCCATCTAGTGGTGGGGGCAGTGAGGTTCACACATAGCTGCATAGCTACTGCAGGCAAAATACCACTGCAGGGCAAGGACCTGAAGAAGTCACATGCAAGACTGCCCGTAGCCCATGAGCAGCTTCCAGCAGAGCTGGGAGCTCAGGCAGCACATGGAAGACAGTGCTAATATCATGCCCCATTGTCAAGTTCATCTTAGGAATGTTTGTGGGAAATGGATGCTGAGCACTTCTGGGTTAGAGACTCACAGTGGAAATCCACACACCTCCAGAGGGCAGTAGTACTGAGTCTAATCATTTGCAGCCTGCAAATGAGCACCAAGACATGCAGTTAGGCAGTCTGCCTGCCTGCTAAGATGATGCCGGGACCCAGCAGAAGTGCTAAGGTAAGATCTCACCCTCCGCTTGTCAGCAGGTCCCAGGAGCCTGGCTTTGACTTGGCATGCATTCTCTAACATCAGGTCTCCAAAAGCTGACAGAGCCATACATACTTCCCAGTATCACCCAAAGCCTCTATATTACCCATTTCTCTTTGCTGCCAACATCTTTTATTCTTATCTGACTAAACTCCATGTATCCTTTTGCAAATCCTAGCTCTAAATTGTTTTCTTCTACTCAAAATCTTGGTTTTTGTGAGAGAGAGAGAGAGAGAGAGAGAGGAGAGAGAGAGTGTGTGTGTGTGTGTGTGTGTGTGTGTCATTTCCAGCTCTTTCTTCTTTCCCGCTTCAACACTCAAGCTAGTTCTTGTCCTCCTCCCTTGCACCATTCTCCATAGCTCCTTAGATGCCAAGGTTACCACTGTTTCCTCCTATTTTTTTCCTGTCTCTAGTTTTCCTTTTATTCTGAACAGACCTTCCAAAAATACCAGAACCATTCTATGGGATTCACAACTAATTTTTCAAGGATGATTACATGCAACTAAATATGTATACATCAATTCTATTCCAGGCAACTCAACAAGTGTATCTCGTGCCCATTATTTGCAAGGTGCTGGGACAGGCTGGGATGTAGCCCTGAGCCAGCTCAGGGCCAAAATCAACCTGTGAACACTAAGTTGACCCCAACTTTCTACTGATGGGGTGACAAGAAGAGGGGCATCAGGGACAGTAGGAAGGGAAGTTGAGCAAGAGTGAAATGCCAGTACTGGAGTTAGCATCACCAATAACACCTGAAAAAACCTGACTTCAGATCTGGGCTGGTGGGCGAGCTAACACCTCATCTAATCATCAGACAGCCTTGCCCACTCACTCCCAGCACCCACCAGATTCTTCCCCCTGAAGGACAAGGCATGGCATCAAGTGTGTGGCTAAAGAACAGACCCAACACTTGTTCTAGAGGGAGGAATATCTCCAAAGGAGAACCCAGAAGGGCTTCTAAGTTCCTTCTGCCAGACTCATCCATCAAACAAGTAATTCCCCCACTGAGGAACAGGCATAGACAGGAACAGGTATCTGAGGAAAGGGTACAGGGCAGAGGAAGTGAGGTGGCAGGAGGGTGTCCTCTGGTAGAGGTATCTCTGATGTCAAGTGAGAAATGGCATAAAGGACTTCCATGACAGACAGGCAGACATCTCCCAGGCAGTCTGAGAAAGGGGCTCCCCAGCAGGGTTGGGACGACACACAATGCCTGGGAAAGTCATGGTCTGGGCGCTCTTATTGCCATGAGAGTCAGGGTGCAGAAGAGTCTGGCGCATCCAGGAAGGAGGTTCCTCTGTGAAATCTGGAGACAACTAACTCTAACATCTAACAGAACCCTTTTTTTGAAAACTAGAAAACATTTACAAAGATCTTCTTTACTTGACGCTTCTTTCCTTTGTTAAAATGTGACATTGTAAGGTAAATCAATATCAAGTACTGAATATTAATCCTTTTTTTGCATCACAGTCACTTGAGGCACCAAATCCAGATGACTTCTTGGGTGTAGCGTGAGCAGAGCCAAGAAAAAGACTAAGCACATCAAGGCACCTCTGACCACGTACATGCCCCTGCCTCCTTGCTCTGTGCTGGTGGATTCAGCCTCCTAACTGACATCATCTGTGCTGGAAACACATTTTTCTTCACCTTCAAGAAGCCAAATGTGCTGGAAGTCAAGCTGTCCTCCACAGTCCCTACCATCCCTGCAGGAACATGTTCCTCTCCCCACGGAGCTAGAGTCTAGTTCCTCTCCCTTTGAACAGAATGGAATGTGGTGGAAGTAATGCTGTACAGCTCTGGGTCTGGGCCTTAAGATGCCCAGAAGTTGCTGCTTCTCCTCCCTTGGAAGCTGGCCACCATGTAAAGAAGTTCAATTTCCCTGTTGGAGAAAGAGGCCACCTAGTAAGACAGAGTCAGCGGAAGATCCAGACCACAAGGGAGATGAAGAAGCCCAGCCAGTCTCCTGTTGTCCTGGCCATCCCAGCTGATGCATCACACCTGGGTGAAGCCATTTGGATCTTCCAGCCCCAAGAGAGCTGCAACAGCCAAGACCACATGGGGCAGAAACAAGCCATCAACACCCTAGACAAATTACAGATCGTGAGCAAACACATGACCATCTCTGCCGTAAGCCACTAAGTCTGGGGCTGGTTTGTGATGCAGCAGATGACTGAGATAGTATGTATCAACAAAAAAGAAGCTGTAAGAAAGACAATGAAGAAATAATACCAACGGCATTACAACAACTCTTCAATCCAGAAACCAAGAAGTAGATAGGTGTTAAAAATTGATACAAATACATTTACCATAACAGTAACAGCTATAAAACTAAGATAAATATTCAGAAAAACGGCCTGGGCTAAAAAGTAATAACTTTTTTTTAAACAAAAATGTATCAGCCTGGCACAAAGTAGTCTTGTGAGTAGGTAAATTTTGATGTTAAATGAAAATAGGCCCATGAATACTTAGATATTTTAGTCATAGAAACTGAGCCCTCAACAATGCACGGCATCTGAAAAGATTTTTAGAAGTTCAATGAGAATATAATATCCAAGCCTCACTGGAATTCAATGCAAGGAGGTGTCAAAGACTTAGCATAGTATTAAACCAAAATAAAACCAGAAGTGCTCCCAATAAAATCCAGTATTGCTGAATATCATAAGGTCACCCTGAAGCAAATGGTACCTCCATAACCCCCGGAAAGGGTAATAACCAAACTGTGTTAGAAACCAGATGTTACCAAGCACACTTAGGGAAGGCTGAAGACTGGCGTCCCTAGAGATGGCTCCAAAGAGGACAAAAGGCACAGCAGGAACCCAGGTCACAAATGTCCACCAGGGTGCTCCGCAGTGATTGCCATGCAGGCGCAGGGGGACTCACAAAAGCAGTCATTGAACCCGTGGAGAGGCACAACTTTCCCTAGACATGATAGCTTAAAAAATGAAAGAATCTTGGAACTATTTCCACAGTAGAGGAAAATACACAAACATGTAAAGCACAGCCTTGTTTTCGTTATCAGTCAATAAGCAAATGTTTGACACAAGAGCTGAGCAAATGTGAAACATAAGAAGCTAAATATTGAAAAGCCCAAAGACTCAAGTTACTAGACTTCCCTTTCTTCTCCACACTCCCTGCCCCAGAACTCCAATCCAGCCTCATGCTGATGACTCTGGAGTCTGTCGCTCCAACCCAGACCCTTTCCCTGGCCCTTTCTTCCCCAACAGCCTCCTTGACATCTCGGCTTGGAGGTCGGGTAGTTCCCAAACCAAGCATCTATGCCACTCACAGTCTTCCCCATCTTGGTTATTACAGTTGCTCAGGCCAAAACCCTGGCTGCCTCCTGTGGAAGTCTGGATTGTTGTTCAGAGACATGAGGTGCCCTCCCGCAAAGATCCTACCTCCCTGACTTGTTGAACTTGGACATGGCTGCATGTCTTGCTTTGAGCAATGAAGTATATGCAGAAGTGAAGTATGTCATTCTGGGTGGAAGCTTCAAGGAACAGCGAGCCATGCTCTCTGCCCTGCCACAGTGACTGACAATGTTCAGGCAGAGGCCGACACATTGGCCTGGGCTGCAGTAGGGGGACAGTGCAGGATGGAGCCCCGGCCGACCCACAGTGGGCATGGTGGGTGGGAGAAACCCACTGCTGCCATAAGCCGCCGACACTGTGACGCTGATGCTTCAGGCAGCATAACGTGGCCTGTGCTGGCCATTACATATCCCTTGACCATCCTCTCTCTCTCTCTCACATCCCATATCCAGTCCATCAGCAAGGTTTTTAAATCCATCTTTAAAGCACATCCTGCATCCTCCCACTTTCCACACTGTTGTGTTGTCTCCCACCTAAACCGTTTCAAAAGCTTCTCCATCAGCCCTCCCTGCTGCTTGCTGCCTGGCCTCCCTATGGCCTGTTCTCAACTCAGCAGGCAGAGGGATTGTCATAAAACATAAGCCAGATCACGCCCCTCTTCAGCTTCACAATCTCCAATGGCTTTCCCTGCCTCTCTCAGAGTACAAGCCAGAGTTCTCCCAATAACCCCCAAGACCCAGGTAGTGACCTCTCGTGACCCAGTGCCCTCGCCCCCATCACTCTCCTCCTCGTTTCCTCTGCTCCTTAGTGCTCCTGGGACACACCAGGTACTCTTGCCCTGCCAGGCTTTCTCACCAGCCCTTTGCTATGTCTGGAAAGTTCTTCCCCCAGACGCTTGCAAGGCTCCAGGTATCCTTCCTTCAGACCTAATGAGAAGTTACCTTCTTGGTGAAGACTTTCCACCTCTACCCCAGGCCCCCAATTTTTCCTATGCTGCTGCCCCTTAGTTCGTATTCCCTGCTGACTACCTGTTTTTACTTACGTATCATTTCTTGTTTGCCTTCCACATCATGAGGGAGGAATTTGTATCTGTTTATCCCCAGTGCCATATCCCCAGCATCCGGAGCAGCGTCTGATACATGGCAGACAGTCGGTAATACATGCTGATGGGGTAAATGGAGTGCGTGAGCAGAAATGATCACAGGGATTTAGGGGACAGACAATAGGGAAGTAAGGAGAGCTTCTCCGTGGAGGTAAAATCTGACCTGGGCAGAGGAAAGAATAGAGTGAGAGGGGAAAATCTGTCCAAACAGGGAAAACAACTGATCACACATGCAAGGCATATTCACAGGACAGTAGGAAATCTGACTGGAGGGTTTGTGCTCAGAAACAACAGGCAACAAGAAAGGCAGGTGTGGGCTAACTGTGAAAGGCATTCAATGCTAGTCTAAGGAATTTGGCCTTTATCTTTCAAGAAGTGGAGACCCACCAAAGACAATTTGACAGAAGAAAGATTAAAATGGAAATTCAGCAAGATAGAATGATGAGATAGAAGGTTTAAAAAATAAATAAAAGAGGAATAAGGTCAACTCCCTCCATCAGAAAATACACTGGGCAGGTGTAGGAGCCGGGCGTCCACGCATGAGCTAGACGGAAATGGAGCTTAAATCCTGCAGGGAGCGCCGCAGCTAATGAGGGGAAGCACAGAAGCGACTCTACAAATGGAGAACACAGTAACTGACACTATGAGAAGCCAAGGAGGAACGCGCCAGCCAAAGACAATGTCATTGATTCCAGATAGACTGATGACTGATGGGAACAGAAACTGACAAATCAGGAAGTTCTTAAATCCACAATCCAAAAATCAGGTACTCTAGATAATCACTTTTTACAAAGAAAAGTATTTGCTTGTTTAACACTATGTAGAGAAAGATAAGGAAGCAAAAGAGGTCAAGATTAATGCAGCCTAATTCTGCCACCTAGCGTCAAGGTTTGTACCGTATAATTCTGCAAGAAATGCAGGCATTTCCCCACTGCCCTTAGAGTGGGGACCACAGATGTCAGTGCCAGCCCCACAACGCCAGGCTGTCTTCAAAGTGTGAATGCGTTTTTCAGCCTGACAGCAAACGGGTCTCTGGGGAGAAGGCAGACAACACAGACCACACCTCAGGCTGGAAGTCAGCACACACAGCTGTGGTTTCTCTAGCTGAGGCTGCCTACCTGCCACCCAGCAAAGGAAGAGCCAAGGAAGAAAGAACAATTCAGGATGGCCCCACTCACCTGCCCAACCACAGCCCGTGGTGCTAAGGAGATGTGGGAAAGAAACATGTCTTTTTCTTTCTCCAGAGAAATACTTATCATAATTCATGCTTTTAGATAGGAACTACCTTCAACGAGTAAGTCGACATGATTAAAATAGCACTTGAGTAGTTAGGACAAGAATTATTTTTACATTGTAACTACATTTCAGATTTTTTTTTAAGGTACAGAGAAATTTCTCAAATATCAGATATATTATCACTCAGGTAACAGTTGAAGTTGAAGCCTTCATATACAGATTATATACATACATATTTTTATATATTTCACACACGCACACACACCCCATGTCAGAACTTTTGTCACAGTGCAAACTCGGAAAAGGCCGGAAGAGTGACGGAACTGTTGTGCATCTTGAGTGCATCAGTGCCAACATCCTGACTGTGATACTGCACTGCAATTCTCAAAGATGGCACCATAGGAGAGAAATGGGAAAAGGTACATCTGATCACTCTGTATTATTTCTTACAACTGGATATGAATCTATAATTATTTCACAATTAAAAGTTTAATTATAAACTATATTTGTATCTCATTTTTCATATTCCTGAATCACAAAATAGTCATTTTGCATTTTGCAAGTGGTAAATCTAACAAGGGGAAGAAATAAGTCAGAGCTGGTATGAAGGCGAAGAAAAAAGTAACTTTTCTTTTTGAGTCAAGGTCTCACTCCGTCACCCAGGCCGGAGGTCAGTGGCGCAATCGTGGCCTACTGCAGCCTCAACCTCCCAGGCTCAAGTGATCCTCCTACCTCAGCCTCCCAAGTAGTTGGGACTACAGGCATATGCCACCACACCTGGCTAACTTTTGTATTTTGTAGAGATGGGATTTCGCTGTTGTCCAGGCTGGTCTTGAACATCTAGGTTCAAGGGATCCACACACTTCAGCCTCCCAAAGTGCTGAGATTACAGGCATGAGCCACCATGCCTGGTCAGAAACGACTTCCTGATTACTCCTGGTGGCATTTGTTCATGCAAGAAGCATGTGGAGGGCCTGCTGTATAGCAGACAGCACTGTCAAGTAACCAGCTAAAGCGTTAAGCAAGCAGGAGTCTTATTGGTCCTCTCACTGAGTTTAATACTGGGTGGGGAGGCAGGAAAGGAACAAGGAAAATAAGTAAACAGGTAAACAACAAAGTAAACAAGTAAACTAAGCAAGCAAGTAAAATGAGCCCAACAGAGCTAAGTGCTATGTGGCATACAAAAAGAGATTCTGAACTACGGGAGGCCTGCGTGGAAGAATGGCTGCTTCAGATGGCCTTCTGGGGGCGGGGGCATGTTTGATCTGAGATTAGCATGGTGCAGAGGGACCAGCTGTATAAAAACAGAAGGAAATGTACTCAAGACAACAGCAACAAGCAAGACCCTGTGATGGGAACCAGCGTGGTATGAGAGAGTTGACAAGGGGACAATGGTATGACATGAGATCAGAGAAGGGTAGACCATGTGGGGCCATCCCACGTCAGTGAACACAACAGCCTTATGGGAACCTCACCTAATTGTATCAAGCTATCGTTTGAGTCTGTCTCTACATTTTGGATTTTAAATACATATCATTAAAGTATTTCCAAAATCAAAGAAGCTCTCAAAGGTCCAGAGGTTTAATTTCAAAGTTATCGCTAATGCCTATTTCCCCAAAATTGTAATTCATAAAACAGCATGAATACAAATGATGCTGACTCATTCTTTAATTTCAAACAAGCAGTGGCCTTTTAGAGACAACAGAAATCGTTCTAGCTAATCAGGAAGTCAAAGTAAAGTGGTAAGCAATTCAACACTGCACCTACGTATAAATGACGCCGTAAGTGTGCATTTTGGGGTCTTTTTCTTCAATCGAGAACCTACACTGCTGCTCCTGGGGTCCTCGGCGTTTGGCTTTCTTTTCCAGATCCCAGTATAATTCAATGCTGTGATGAGTCACTTTGCCCACGACAGGTGGATGAGGCTTTGAGGATGGCATGATTTCTAAAAAAAGAATAATACTGAATTTGAGGACCTAGTTTCAATAAGGAAGAGAGACTGGTTGAGCGGATTACAGTTGCTTAGTGATCGGGCTATTTTTTTTTGCACATAAGGCACACATATGAGTATACCTCTCTGCTGCTTCAAGAACCCCTGAAAAGCTACAGAGATATAAAATTCAGCTAATGCGTGAACTACCGCAGTCTTCAACAAGCATATTGTACCAAACCCATCAACATCGTACCACCCATGGACCCTTCCAAAGGGTTGCTTAACATATCAAACTAATAAGGTTGTACTCGAGCTGCTGGAACTCAGTTTGCTTCTATAATCCTTCAGTGACTGGCTAAGAAACAAAGCCAAGAGATGAATGCTTATCTGATCCAAATATCTGTAACATAGATAACAAAAGTTGACATCTATGCTGTATAAACAGCCCTCACAAACTAATTAAGAATAAAGGCCCAAGGTTAGCAACAAACCTAGCAAAAGATGAGCTGCACAAAAAGGGCAAAAACACATTGCCAAGGTAAGATCAGAAAGATGTCCATATCCCCTAGTGCTCACAGAAATTGATAACAATGGGGTATAACTTTATCTCCAGTCAGAAACTCAGAAAGAGATTTCATAACTATTGAAATTCACAAGATAGGGAGAGGATATTCTCATGTGCTGGCTGTAGGGAAATATGAATTATGGCCTTTTTAGAGGGCAATGTGGCAGCATCTATTAAAATTAAAAATACACATACCCTTCTCTTTCCAGCCATCCCATCCCTGGAAACTGCAGAAATACACACGAGAGTGAGTGGACAAGACGGCTGACGAGCAGCAGCTAGACTGTCTGGCTCTCAAGGAGAACAGACGGGGCGAGTGAATCCAACACCTTCAACTGAAACAGCCAGGTACTCACACTGGGACTAATCAAGGAAACAACTTGACCCACAGAGAATGAAGAAAACAAGACAGGACAATGGCCCACCTGGGAGCAACACGGAACCAGGGACCCTCCCCTGTCCACGGAAGCAGTGACTGAATGAGTGACCCAGAAACCAGGCTTCTCCTACAGATCTGTGCAAACCTCAGGTCAAGAGATCTCCTTGTGAACCCCTCTCCACCAGGGCCTTCAGTCTTCATCCAGACAGACAGAGCTGCATGGAGTGTTGGCAGAGCGGCCGCTCAGGCGTGCGTGGAGACCTTGGAGCCTTAGCTACTCAGGCTTTCCAGCAAAGTGGTCATAGCTCTGGCAAACTGGGAGGTTAGACTCCTGTCCATACCCCTAGGAAAGAGGATGCATCCCGGGGGCTGAGCAGCAACAGCCCACAGGCCCCACTTCCACTGCATCTCAACAGAAGACCACTGACTTGGAATTCCAGCCGGCTACTGGTAGCGGCATTGCATGTCCCTAAGAAAGAGCTCCCGGGGGAGGGGCAGGCCACCATCTTTGTTGTTTGGGCACCTTAGTCATTCCAGTCTTTAGGCTTTGGAGAGTCTGAGGCAACACAGGACAGAAGGGATCCCCCAGCACCGCACCGCACCTCTACCGAAATGTGGCCAGACTGCTGCTTTAGGCAGGTACCTATCCCGTTCCTCCTCACTGAGCAAGACCTTTCAACTGGGGCCTCCAACCACCCCTCCCCAAGCTGTCCAGCTGACAGAGATCTGAATTTCCCCTGGGATGGCACTCCCGGAGGGAGGGGTGGGCCACTATCTTTGCTGTTTGGGTGCCTTAGCGGTTCCAGCCTGTGGGCTTCATAGTATCTGAGGCAATCTGGGGCTGAAGCGGACCCCAGCTGAGCACAACTGCTCTACTGAAATGTGGCCAGACTGCCTTTATAAGTGGGTCCCAATCCCATTCCTCCTCACTGGCCAGGACCTCCCAACCAGGGTCTCCAGCCACTTCCTACAGGTGTCTTTGGGCCAAAAGCAGGTTCATACTTCCCTGGGATGAAGCTCCCAGAGGGGTGGACAGGCTGCATCTTTGCTGTTTTGCAGCCTTCACTGGTGACATATCCAGGTTCTAGAAAATCTGAGGTGACTAGGGACTGGAGCAGGCCCCAAGTATACCACAGCATCCCTATAGAAAAGTGGCCAGACTGTTACATAGGTGCCTGTTCCCATATCTCCTCACTAAACAGGTCCCTCCAGGCCTGGGCCTCCAGCCACCCCCTGCCAGAGCTATGGAGCCGGTACAAACTCAGCAACCCCCTGAACAGAGCCTCCAGGGGCAACTGAAGGCCTCTCTGCCACGACCTCAGCAGTGGAACTGCCCTTGCCACCCTCAAACTAACAAAGGAGCAAAGACCCTAAGAGTGCCTTATCTACACCTCCAACAAGCTAGAGTTGACTCAAGGGGAGGCAGCCAGTCCATCTCCCATGGGTCCCACACACCCCCACCTGCCATTGCTCATCACCAGACAGGGAACCCCTGGCTTGGGCACACAGCGCAAACCCTCCATCTTGGGCTGACTGCACTGAGTGATTGCTGACCCACATCTCTCTGGGGTGGAGCCCCCAGGAGTCAACCAAATGACCCTTGGCCACAACCCCTACTAAGATCTCTTCCTGTTCTGCCTCTAAGCTGGGGATGGAACATAAACACTGAGATCACCCCAGGGCTGCAGTGGGCATCCCAGGAGTGCCAAGTCACGAACTACAGCCAGGACTCAAGTGGGAGAGGAACGTGCAGTTTCAGAGCACTGAGAGGGAACATGGCTGAAACTGTGAGGAAACAGGGAAGCCACACAACCACGGAAGAATCTACTAACTAACTGACCAATACCCCTAAGCACCGTCTACTGGATCACACCCCAAAGCTCGAACACCAAAAACACCTCATTAACATACCCCTCCCTGAAACCCGAGACAACAAGTAAGCTTCAAATACAGACCCTACACAAAGCATCAATGCAGTGAAAACATCCAGAAAAGAAGTCTGTTGACTGTACTCAATCTATACTAAAGGAACACCCACACGCATAGATGAGAAAGAACCAGCAAGAACTCTCAAACGGCCAGAGTATCATATGTCCTCCAAATGACCACACCAGTCCTCCAACAAGAGTTCTTTACCAGGTAGAACTGGCTGGAATGAAGGAAATAGAATTTAGAATATGGATAGGAACAAAGATCAGAGATTCAGGAGGTTGGTGAACCCCAATCTAAGAAAAGTAAGAATCACAATAAAATGATACAGGAGCTGAAGGATGGAATAGCCAGTATAAGAAAGAACCTAATGGATCTGACAGTGCTGAATAACACAATATAAGAATTTTGTGACCAGGTGCAGTAGTTCACTCCTGTAATTCCAGCACTTTCGGATGCTGAGGCAGGTGGATTGCCTGACGTCAGGAGTTCAAGGCCAGCCTGGCCAACATGGTGAAACTCTGTCTCTACTAAAAATACAAAAATTGGCCAGGCATGGTGGCAGGCACCTGTAGTCCCAGCTACTCAGGAGGCTGAGGCAGGAGAATCACTTGAACCCAGGAGGCAGAGATTGCAGTGAGCCAAGATTGCACCACTGCACTCCAGACAGCCTGGGTGACAGAGTAAGACTTTGTCTCAAAACAATACAAAACAAAATAAAGCAAAAAAAACTTACATTGCAATCATAAGTATCAACAGCAGAATAAACCTGAGGACAGAATCTCAGAACTTGAAAACTGGTTCTCTAAAATGGGACAGTCGGACAAAAACAAAAGAATAAATAAAAAGGAATGAATAAAACATCTAAGAAGAATGGGATTATGTAAAGAGGCCAAATCTACAAATCACTGGCATCCCTGAAAGGGAGGGGAAGAAAGCAAACAACTTGGAAAATATATTCCAGGATATGATCCATGAAAACTTCCCTAACCTTGCTAGAGAGGCCAGCTGTCAAACTCAGGAAATACAGGAAACTCCTGCAAAATTCCACACAATATCATCTCCAAGACATATAACTGTCAGATTTTCCAAGGTTGAAATGAATGAATGTTAAAGGCAGCTGGAGAGAAAGGGAAGATCACCTACAAAGGGATCTCCATTAGGCTAACAGTGGATCTCTCAGCTGAATCCAGAAGAGATTGAAGTCCTATATTTAATATTCTTAAAAAATATATTCAACAAATAATTTCATATCCAGCCAAACTAAGCTTCCTAAGCGAAGGAGAAAGAGGATCCTTTTCAGATAAGCAAATGTTGAAGAACTTCATTACCAGACCTGCCTTATAAGAGATCTTGGAAGGATCAGTAAATTTAGAAAGGAAAGATCACTACTAGGTAATACAAAAATACACTTAAACACACAGACCAGTGTCACTGTAAAGCAACCACACAAACAAGCCAACATAATAACCAGCTAATAACAAGATCAATGACAGCACCAGCTAATGACAGGATCAATGATAGAATCAAACAGCTCAATGGCAGGATCAAATCTACATATATCAATACTAACCTTGAATGTAAACAGGCTAAATGCCCCACTTAAGAGGCACAGAGTGACAAGCTGGATAAAAAAGCAAGACCCAGTGTCATGCTGTCTTTAAGAGACCCACCTGACACGTAATAACACTCATAGGCTCAAAATAAAGAGATGGAGAAAAATCTATCAAGCAAATGGAAAGCAAAAAAGCAATGGCTGCTATTCTAATTTCAGACTAAACAGATTTCAAACCAACAAAGATTTAAAAAGAAAAGGAAGGGCATTACATAGTGGTAAATAGTTCAATTCAACAAGAAGACCTAACTATCTTGATTTGGTTTGGCTGTGTCTCCATTCAAATCTCAACTTGAATTGTATCTCCCAGAATTCCCACATTTTGTGGGAGGAACCCAAGGGGATGTAATTGAATCATGGGGATCAGTCTTCCCCATGCTATTCTCATGACAGTGAATAAATCTCACAAGATCTGATGGGCTTATCGGGGGTTTCTGCTTTTGCTTCTTCCTCATTTTCCCTTGCTGCTGCCATATAAGAAGTGCCTTTTGCCTCCCACCTTGATTCTGAGACCTCTCCAGCCATGGGGAACTGTAAGTCCAATTAAACCTCTTCTTCCCAGTCTCGGTTATTTCTTTATCAGCAGCATGAAAACGGACTAAAACAGTAAATTGGTACCAGTAGAGTGGGGCATTGCTGAAGAGATACCCGAAAATGTGAAAGCAACTTTAGAACTGGGTAACAGGCAGAGACTGCAACAGTTTGGAGGGCTCAGAAGAAGAGAGGAAAATGTGGGAAAGTTTGGAACCTCCTAGAGATTTATTGAATGGTTTTGACAAAAATGCTGATAGTGATAAGAACAATAAGGTCCAGGCTGAGGTGGTCTCAGGTGGAGATGAGGAACTTGTTGGGAACTAGAGTGAAGGTGACTCTTGTTATGTTTTAGCAAAGATGACTGGTGACATTTTGCACCTGCCCTTGAGATTTGTGGAACTTTGAACCTGGGAGAGATGATTTAGGGTATCTGGTGGAAGAAATTTCTAAGTAGAAAAGCTTTCAAGAGGTGACTTGGGTACTGGTAAAAGCATTCCATTGTAAAAAGGAAACAAAGCATAAAAGTTCAGAAAATTTGCAGCCTGAAGATGCAGTAGAAAGGAAAAACCCATTTTTGGAAGAGAAATTCAAGCCAGGTGCAGAAATTTACATAAGTAGCAAGAAGCCTAATGTTAATCCCCAAGACCATGGGGAAAATGTCTCCAGGCCATGTCAGAGACTCACAGCAGCCCCTCCCATCACAGGCCCAGAGGCCCAGGAGGAAGAAGCGGTTTCATGGGCCAGGCCAAGGGTCCCCGTGCTGTGTGCAGTCTAGGGATTTGGTGCCCTGTGTCCCAGCTGCTCCAGCCATGGCTGAAAGGGGCCAATGTACAGCTCAGGTTGTGGCTTCAGAGGGTAGAAGCCCCAAGCCTCAGCAGCTTCCGCATGGTGTTGAGCCTGCAGGTGCACAGAAGTCAAAAAGTAAGGTTTGGGAATGTCCGCCTAGATTTCAGAAGATGTATGAAAATGCCTGGATGCCCCAGCAAAAGTTTGCTGCAGGGGCAGGGCCCTCATGGAGATACTCTGCTAGGGAAGTTCAAAAGGGAAATGTGGGGTTGGAGCTCCCACACAGAGTCACTACTGAGGCACTGCCTAATGGAGCTGTGAGAAGAGGGCCACTGTCTGCCAGACTCCACCGATAATTTGTACCGTGTTCCCGGAAAAGCCACAGACACTCAATGCCAGCCTGTGAAAGCAGCCAGGAGAGAAGCTGTAACCTGCAAAACCACAGGGGCAGAGTGGCCCAAGACTATGGGAACCTACCTCTTGCATCAGTGTGACCTGGATGTGAGACCTGGGGTCAAGGGAGATTATTTTGAAGCTTTAAACGTTGACTGCCCCACTGAATTTCGGACTTGCATGGGTCATGTAACCCCTTTATTTTGACCAATTTCTCCCATTTGGAATGGCTATATTTACCCAATACCCAATACCCAATACCCAATACCCAATACCCAATACCCAACCATTGTATCTATAGGAAGCAACTAGCTTGCTTTTGATTTTATAGGCTCATAGGCAGAAGAGACTTGCCTTTCCTCAGATGAGACTGAACTGTGAACTTCTGGGTTAATGCTGAAATTAGTTAAAGATTTGGGGGACTGTTGGGAAGGCATGATTGGTTTTGAAATATGAAGACATGACATTTGGAGGGGTCTGGGTAACAATGATATGGTTTGGCTGTGTCCTCACCTAAATATTAACTTGAATTGTTATCTCCCAGAATTCCACATGTTGTGGGAGGGACCCAGGGGGAGGTAATCATATTACAGGGGTCAGTCTTCCCCATGCTATTCTCATGGTAGTGAATAAGTCTCATGAGATCTGATGGACTTATCAGGGGTTTCCACTTTTGCATCTTCCTCATTTTCTCTTGCTGCTGCCATGTAAGAAGTGCCTTTCATCTCCTACCATGATTCTGAGACTTCCCCAGCCATGTGGAACTGTAAGTCCTGTTAAACCTCTTCTTTTTCTCAGTTCCAGGTATGTCTTTATCAGCAGCATGAAAACAGACTAACACATATCCTAAATATATAGGCACCCAACACAGGAACACCCAGATTCATAAATCAAGTTCTTAGAGACCTACAAAGAGACATAGACTCACACTCAATAACAGTGAGACTCCAACACTTCACTGACAGTATTAGATCATCAAAGAAGAAACTTGACAGATATTCAGGACCTAAACTCAGCATTGAACCAAACGGATCTAATAGACCTTTATGGAAGTCTCCCCAAAACAACAGAATATACATTCTTCTCATCATCACATGGCACATACTCTAAAACTGAGCACATAATTGAACATAAAACAATCCTCAACAAATGTAAAAGAACAAAAATTATACCAAACACACTCTCAGACAATAGTGCAATAAAAATAGAAGTCAACACAATGAAAATCACTCAAAACCATACAATCACAAGGAAATTAAACCACATGCTCTTGAATGACTTTTGGGTAAATAATGAAATTAAGGCAGAAATCAAGAAGTTCTTTGAAAATAATGAGAACAAAAGTACAACATACCAGAATCTCTGGGATCCAGCTAATGCAGTGTAAAAACGAAAATTCATAGTACTAAATGCCCACATCAAGAAATTAGAAAGAACTCCAATTGACAGCCTAACTTCACAACTGAAAGAATTAGAGAAGCAAGAATAAATCAACCTCAAAGCTAGCAGAAGACAAGACGTACAAATCAGAGCTGAACTGAAGGAAATCGAGACACATATGTAGAATGTAGACCATTTTTACAGAAACCATTCCAAAAAATCCAGGAGAAGGAACTTCTCCCCAACTCATTTTATGAGGCCAGCTTCATCTTGATACCAAAACCTGGCAGAGACACAACAAAAAATTAAAACTTTAGGCCAATATCCTTGATGAACATTGATGTAAAAATTCTCAACAAAATACTGGCAAACAGAATCCGGCAGCACATCAAAAAGCTAATCCATCATCATCAAGTAGGCACCCGGGGATGCAAGGTTGGTTCAACATAGGAACATCAATAAATTTGATTCATCACATAAATAGAACTAAAGACAAAAACCACATAACTATCTCAATAGATCAGAAAAGGCTTTTGATAAGATTCAACATCCCTTATGTTAAAAGCTCTCAACAAACTAGGTATTGAAGAAACATACCTCAAAATAATAACAGCCTTCTCTGAAAAACTGGCAGCCAACATTATACTGAATAGGCAACAGCTGGAAGCATTCCCCTTGAAAACTAGCACAAGGCAAGAATGCTCTCTCTCACCTCTTCTATTCAACATAGTATAGGAAGTCCTAGCCAGAGCACTCAAGCAAGAGAAGGAAATAAAGGACATTCAAATAGGAAGAGAGGAAATCAAACTATCTCTGTTTGCAGATGACATGATTCTATATCTAGAAAACCCCACAGTCTCAGCCCAAAAACTCCTTTAGCTAAACAACATCAGCAAAGTTGCAGGATACTAAATCAATGTACAAAAATTACTAGCATTCCTATATATCAACAACAATCAAATTAAGAGCCACATCAGAGAGGCAATACCATTTACAATTGCCACACACAAAAAAATACCTAGGAATACAGTTAACCAGGGAGGTCAAAAATCTCTACAGTGAGAATTATAAAACACTGCTCAAAGAAATCAGAGAAAATAAAACAAATGGAAAAACATCCCATGCTCATGGATAAAAAGAATCAGTATCCTTAAAATGGCTATAAGCAATTTTACAGATTCAGTGCTATTCCTATCAAACTACCAATGATATTCTTCACAGAACTAGAAAAAAATATTTTAAAATTTATATAAAACTAGCTGGGTGTGGTGGCTCATGCCTTCAATCCTAGCACTTTGGGAGGCTGAGGCGGGCAGATCACCTGAGGTTGGGAGTTTGAGACCAGCCTGACCAACATAGAGAAACCCCGTCTCTACCAAAAATACAAAAATAGCTGGGTGTGGTGGCACATACCTGTAATCCCAGCTACTCAGGAGGCTGAGGTAGGAGAATCACTTGAACCCAGGAGGTGGAGGTTGTGGTAAGCCAAGATCATGCCATCGCACTCCAGCCTGGGCAAAAAGAGCGAAACTCCACTCAAAAACAAACAAAAAAAATTATATGGAACCAAACAAAGAGCCCGAATAGCCAAGGTAATCCTTATCAAAAAGAACAAAGCTGGAGAAATCACATTACCTGACTTCAAGCTACACTATAATGCTACAGTGACCAAAACAGCATGGTTCTGGTACAAAAATGGGCACAAACTCCGCTAATAATGTGCCAGTGACCAAAACAACATGGTGCTGGAATAAAAATAACCAGTGGAACAGAGAGCCCGGAAATAGGGCAACATATCTATGACTATCTGATTTTTCACAAACCTGACAAAAACAAGCAATGGAAAAAAGACTCTGTATTCATTAACTGGTGCTGAAATAACTGGCTAGCCATATGCAGAAGACTGAAGCTGGACCCCTTCCTTACACCATATAAAAAAATCAACTCAAGATGGATTAAAGACTTAAATGTAAAACCCAAAACTATAAAAACCCAAAAGACAACCAAGGCAATACCATCCTGGACATAGGAACAGGCAAAGATTTCATGACAAAGACACCAAAAGCAATCATAACAGAAGCAAAAATTGACAAATAGGATCTAATTGAACATAAGAGCTTCTGCACAGCAAAAGAAACCATCAACAGAGTAAGCAGACAACCTACAGAATGAGAGAAAATATTTGCAAATGGTACCAATCCTTCTGAAACTATTCCAAACAATTCAAAAAGAGGGAATCCTTCCCAGTCATTTTATGAGACCAGCATCATCCTGATACCAAAACCCGGCAGAGATTCAATAAAAAAAGAAAACTTCAGGCCAATATCCATGATGAACATAGATGCAAAAATCTTCAATAAAATGCTGGCAAACCAATTGCAACAGCACATGAAAAAGCTTATCCATCATGATCAAGTGGGCTTCATCCCGGGGAGGCAAGGCTGGTTCAACATAAACAAGTCTATAAATGTAATCCTCCACATAAACAGAACCAAAGACAAAAACCATATGATTATCTCAATTGATGCAGAGAAGGCCTTCAACAAAATTTAACAGCCTTTTATGCTAAAAACTCTCAATAAACTAGGTATTGACAGAACATATCTCAAAATAATAAAAGTTATTTATGACAAACCCACAGCCAATATCATAATGAATGGGCAAAAACTGGAAGCATTCCCTTTGAAATCTGGCACTAGACAAGGATGCCCTCTCTCACCACTCCTATTTAATACAGTATTGGAAGGTCTAGCCAGAGCAATCAGGCAAGAAAATGAAATAAGGTTATTCAGTTAGGAAAGGTGGAAGTTAAGTTGTCTCTATTTGCAAACAACATGATTGTTTATTTAGAAGACCCCATTGTCTCAGACTAACAGAGAGCCAAATTAAGAGCAAACTCCCATTCACAATTGCTATAAAGACAATAAAATATCTAGGAATACAACTAACAAAGGATGTAAAGGACCTCTTCAAGGAGAACTATAAACCACTGATCAAGGAAATAAGAGAGGACAGAAACAAATGAAAAAACATTCCATGCTCATAGTTAGGAAGAATCAATATCACGAAAATGGCTATACTGCCCAAAGTAATTTACAGATTCAACAGTATCCCCATCAAGCTACCAATGACCTTCTTCACAGAACTGGAAAAAAACCACCTTAAACTTCATATGGAAACAAAAGAGAGCCTGCATAGCCAAGACAATCCTAAGCTAAAAGAACAAAGCTGGAGGCATCATGCTGCCCAACTTGAAACTATACTACAAGGCTACAGTAATCAAAACAGCATGGTACTAGTACCAAAACAGAGATATAGATCAATGGAACAGAACAGAGGCCTCAGAGGCAACGCCACACATCTACAACCATCTGATCTTTGACAAACCAGACAAAAACAAGCAATGGGGAAAGGATTCCCTGTTTAATAAATGGTGTTGGGAAAACTAGGGGAGAAATAGCATTAGGAGAAACACCTAATGTAGATGGCAGGTTGATGGGTGCAGCAAACCACCTTACTGTGTATGTACCTATACAACAATCCTGCAAGATCTGCACATGAACCCCAGAACCTAAAGTACAATTTAAAAAAACATAGACTATCCATTTCGTCAAAGGTAACAAGGGGTACGGTAGCGTGTATACCAAGTTGTTTAGCATGCAATTGTTCTATGTTAGTTTTGTCTCCCTTGCTACACTTTAAAGTTTCTTATAGGTTGGGTCTATGTCTTACACTTCTTTGAAACTTCTCCCTGTATCTCAATGCTTCTTGAGCCTCAAATATGTCACAGATTTACTGCATTGCTCATTTAAAATGAAAGGATCTTGGATTTCCCTTGAGCCAATGTCCCAAGTAGCTGACCAGCCATGCTCTGAAGACCCAGGGGTCCTTCTACAGTGAAGTCCCACTGAGGAAGACAAGACTGCCCTGGTCTTGACCACCCCAGGCCAGTGGAGCACACCACCACCAACTTCCCTTGTATGAAGATCCCAGAGATATGCTAGGAGGCAGCCTGTAAGCTTATTTTCCCAACTTTATTTTCCAAATGTTTATAGAAAGCATGATGGAACTACATAAACCTAGGTTTGAATATGTTCTCTGAAAATACCACAAAGTGTTTTGTGATAATTAAGTTAAAAAGTGTTGAGAATAAGTGCTTTTCTTCCAATGTCACCAGGAAGAATCAGCATTCAAACAAAAGGTTTTTCAGCAAGGCTTTCTTTTACTTTTTGCAGAAAGGGTACTGCTCATCAGCAGTCTTGCCACAAGAGTGCACCAAACAAAGGAAGAGCAGGCATATTTACGTCTAACGTGTTCAGCCCTATTGCTGTGTCCTGATTCCATTGGCTGGAACTGGACATCACATTCTAGGCTATACCCTATTGGCTAACAACTTAAAACTTTTCTAAACAGGTAAGGGCAGAGGAGAACAAAGGAAAAGAATTAGCTTATGGAATGCTGAGAGAAGCAAAAATACTTCTAAATAAGGAAAGAGGAACAAGCTATGATCTAAGGCTTGCCTGAGCTTATCCAGGCGTGTCAAGGCAGATATCAAAGTTCAAATGTAAGAACAAAATACGCTAATTTCTTTATTGTAGCTAGCAGATATAACAAGGCCTTTGAAAAGATTAATCTAGAGAAAGAGACTACTATCTATTCTTAATAGGCCAAGAGAATTTGAAGAGGAACTTTTATTTATTTCACTTTCTACAAAAAGTATCTAAATAAATGATGGCATGTTTCCTACAGTAAAATCCTATTCAACAACTAAAAGACATTAGCTGTGAGTTTTGTATATACCTGCATCAACACAGATCAACTCAAAATAAATGGGTGGATAAGAGGGGTTGCAAAAGGATGCACTACATGATTATAACACACACAACACTCCAGGTTATTTATGAATGCACAGATATGTAATACAAGGTAAAAAGCCGATGGGAAGAACACACACCACCTCAGCAACATAAGGAAAGGGATGGGGGTGTGACGGGCGGGAAGGTGGTCTTACCGGTATGTCTGTAAGATTTTATTTCTTCATGAACAGACTTTAGGACATACATAGCAAAATGTTAACATTTTAAACCAAATGGTACGTTGAGTACAATACCATTTGAAATAATTTTGATATGTTTAAAATACTAGTTTTTGAAAAATAACTATAAAAATCAACAATCTACATTACTCTTATAGGCCTCTTGGTTTTCTTAGAGAAACCAATTTCAGGGTTCTAGATGCTGAGGGATACATGTGGAAGAAGGAATTACTGAGCCAGACACTGACGTCTTACTGTGAGTCATCTCTGAATCCCAGCAGTTCTGGCTGGTGGATGTCATGATGACTCACATCTTCATGTCATTGTATCATGACATCATTGTTGAACAACTCGTTTTTTTCACAGCCCACTAAAACCAAAGACCAGGAATGGTAGACTGTTATGGATTACCCCCAAAATAACCAGAAGCCAACAGGTATTTCAATTCCAAAGACAACCGGCCTAGAATCCCACTAGGGATCAGAAAAGGCAAGAAATTCTAAATTTATGTCAAATTTCAAAACAGTTTGCCATGAAGTTATACGAGGAGTAAAAATATAACACTCCCAGAGACCCAAGAGTTTCTTATGCTTGCTCTTTACTGATCATTGATATAGGTATGTAACAAGAGATCTCCATCCGTGAGCTTGGCACCAGCCACCAATGGCCCACTGCCACCAGAGCTGGCCACGGGCCCACTCCCAGCTGCTGACTCAGGATGGAGCCAAAACCCTCACTGCTAGTCATCACCCCTCCAGATCCTGTACAGAGCCTGGAAAAGGCGTGGTGCTTGGGAAAGCTGATTCATATTTTTGTGTGTGTGTTGGTTGGGGGTGGGTAGTGATCCAAATGTAATGGCAGCATGGTCTCTCCAAGGAAGCCTTGGGTGTGAGTGAAGCCTCACTGAATGCACACACGTCAGCAGTGGGCCAGCTGCTCCCACGTCACACAACTGTGCAATACATTGCTCGCACAGAGATGCCAATGCTTAGTGTAGAGTCCACTGATAATGTTCCTGCATCTCCTCTACTTTCATACAAAACTCATTGAGATGCAAATCTTCACATAGGCAGGAGCTGCAAAAAGCGATTATTGCCAGATAGGACCTGGATGGTCAGGTTATTTTTAAGTTGCCAAAAATGGTGGATAAGACCCAGTTTGTATTGCTTTGTTTCTTAGCCAACCTAGAGTAATTTAACAGGCGTATTCTAATCCTTACAATATTGTACCCATATACTTTCTGTTTTCTCTTTGATAAAAATTCTGATGTTTTTTGTCATAATCTGCTAATACACATATCTTAGGATATTGGTTTTAGGATCCTACAGTATGTACATTTAAAGGTCACTAGCAAAGTGCAAACATTACTTTGACAATGGAGCAGAGGCCTGGGGCAGCACTGAGCCTTGGTAAGGCTGACAGAAGTGGCAGGTCACAGGCCCAGTTACTCAGAGGAGAACTGCAATACAGCAACACTTACACAACACTTAATTGGGGTCATGCACTAGTGTACATTCTTTATTCATTTAATTTTCACCACATATAACTTCACCAACTCTATATGCTGTAAGGATTTTTATTATCTCCCTTATAAACAATCTGAGGCACAGAGAGGTTACATAACTTGCCCAAGGTCACACAGAAATAACTCGTAGAACCAGGATTAAAATGCAGATAGTGTGGCTCAGGAGTCCCTTACTTTTAACCCTGTATCATACTGCCTCTTAAGAGTAGAGATATAAAATGTAGACCTGGGGTGAAAAATCTACTATTTATTAGTTCTTTCTCCAGATTTCCTTAAAACATTCCTTTAAATCAGGTCTAGCTTGTGAACTGGGCTGAACCCCAATGAAATTTTTAAATGATCAAGAAAACGTGGTCAGAAAAAGTGAGACAATGCAAACCAGGTAACTGAATAAAGTACAGGGATGCCATGTGCAAGAGGAGAGAAGGCAGCTGATTATAGCACTGAGGTCAGGGAGGCTGCCGGCCTCCAGGAGCCCAGTCCCTGCAAGGAAAGATGCTATAAAAAGCCCACAGCGACCAGAGTGGAGACCAAGAAGGCAGAGAGTTTAGCTGCTATTTACCTGCAGACACTACGGCATGAGTAGGAAGCCAGTCCAGCGCTGCATTAGGCTCAGCATGGAATGTGGAAGAGGCAAAGAGTCGGCTCCACAGGAGGGAAAGGCTACAGAATGTGGGCAAAACAATTAGCAAGAGAGCTCATAGATAAATCTGAAAAGATTGTTTTATATGCCTAGGGCAGAAAGCACACATCACACTGGAAAAGCACTCTCAATTTATGACTGATACATGAACAAGTCCGTCTATTTGTCAATTGTATCACCCCCAAGTTTTATAATACAGCAAAAATTGCAAGGAGAGGTGAGTATATCTAGTACAGTCCTGGCTCACCTGACACCAGGGCTTAACCTGCTGGCTGAATAAAAAGTAACACATCTTTCCTAAGGTGACAAAAATCTACATTTTGATCCTTTCTGCTAATCCTTTCTGCTATTTATTTATTTAACCAAGATGTGTATATGCCTATCTGTATTTATCTGTTATCAGTAGAAACACTCTTGAGAACTGTTTTTATAGACTCTACTCAAGTTTTTTTTCTCTTCTTTTTTTACTCCACTCAGGTTTTGTAAAACAGATACAATGCATCCACAGATACACTTTCATAGACACAATTTACATGCTACTTTTATACAAAAGTTTTAGAACTCTATTTTTTCCTGGTCATAAGTAAGTCTCAGATCTTTCAAAAGGTACTTATTATTTTTTTAAGTCTGATAACCAGCATCCAAATTTAACTAACCATATAATTCCATCACAAAGTTAGGCTTTAATTTTAACTTTTCTAAAGATTATTCACAAAAAGAAAAATGAGACCTTACGTTCAAGTTTAGATGGTTCTTTTAAACAATTAGTAGGATCTATCATGACAAATATTTCTTAAAAGTTTCCCAAACGTTGAAAAAGGAAGAACAACAACAATGAAACTATAAGAAGTGCCTCAAAAGGACGATTATGAGAATTTATGGATGTGTTACATACCACAAAAGCTTTTTGTAAGAAAGTTCTTATGCAAATCTGACAAATAAAACAATTTTATGCCTCTGGTGCCATTTGTCAAGTCATAAATAGGAATACAAAAAAATAAAGGGCTTCATACACTGTCACCACTCAGTCCCTATGGTTACTCAGAGGATGGCATAAAACGTGACTCAAGTACATCAGAAATCATAGTAAAAAGCTATCACTCACAAACTATAGGTTTGAATGTAGAAAACCATAAAGTTTACATAAAATGCTATATAATATTAGGCCTTAGCATCCTACATTTTTTAAAAGGATTGTAATAGTAAAAGAAATGCACCAGAAATGTGCCAAGAGGAGACTCAAAAAACAAATTAGTAAAACAAAAATATATATATCAGGTTATTCAGTATCCTTATGATAAATAGTTGACCGTATCTCAAAAGCTACAGAGAGCGCCTGTGATCAGACAGTGTACTGGAATTTGGAATTAGCAGTTGTGATCAGTATCATGAGAAGTGGGAAATGATTGAAGAAAAGCAAATATGAATATATTCGTTATATAAATATAGAACACCTTAAAGCAGAATTGTAGTTTCCCTGCACTTCCAAAACTCATCTGAAAATTTACTGAAGTCCAATTTCTCTGGCAAGGGGCATCTGCAGTCTAGCCTCTGCTGGCAGATGGTTCACAATGAAGATGACTGCACACCAAGGGGGACGCTATATGAGACCAGTGGTGGCTGTCACCTTAGAGCAGTTTATCATGGCTTGATCACAGCAACCATTAATCAAAAATATGTTCTAGGCTGGGTGCAGTGGCCGACCAACACCTGTAATCCCAACACTTTTGGAGGCCAAGGTGGCAGGATCACTTGAGGCCAGGAGTTCGAGACCAGCCTAGGCAACATAGAGAGATCCCATAATCACGCCGCTACACTCCAGCCTGAGTGACAGAGCAACACCCTGTATCAAAAAGGAAAAAAAAGGAGAAATTAAAATAACTGTAATGTACCATTTTACCTATAAAATTAGATGAAAAACACGTCATGGTAATAATATTCAGCGTTAAGACTGATAAAACTGTTTGAGGATTGCACTGTATATTACGCAATTCTTTAAAAAAAAAAACAATTTGGCTGTATTCGAAAATGATTATAAAGATCTCCTACTCGGTGGTCTTGCTTATAGAAACACATCCAAAAAAGTAAATTCAGAAATCAAAAAAAAATATGTAAAAGCTAAAATGTTTTTGCATTGTATGTGATTTCATTTTTATTATTAAAAAAGTTTCTGTCTGGGTGTGGTGGCACATGCCTGTAGCCCCAGCTACTTGGGAATCTCAGGTGGGAGAATCAACTGAGCCCAGGAGGTCGAGGCTGCAGTGAGCTGTGATTGTACCACTGCATTCCAGCCTGGGCTACAGAAAGATACCGTGTCTCAAAAAAAAAAAAAAGAAATGTAAACATAAAAAGTAGAATGAATAGTTTGGCAAATCCCCTTGTATCTGTCACCAGGCTTCAATTATCAGCAGGACTATGGCCATTCCTGTTTTACTCAGGAGTCCACCCACCATCCCTGCCCAAACCTAGGTTATTTAATAGCTACGTTTTGATAAGACTTTGCTTTGTATCAGTGTTCTAAACTCTTTATTTTTAATCTTCACAACAACCTTATAAAGTGCTAGAACTTTCCTCCTACCTTTTACCCATAAGACTGTATACACACAGAGGTCCCATAATTTACCAGAGAGGCCACACAATAAGCAGCGGAGCCAGGATTTGAACCCAGGGAACCCAACTCCAGTGGCATGGCCTTAACTTTCTATGTGCTATCTACTACTGCCCTATGTTTCACTACACACACATAGACATAAATCACAACACACAATAAAAACCAGAGAGAAACACTCTAGTTTTTATTGCTGTCAATAATGTTAATCTAAATGTCCAAGAATATGGGCTTTGTTAGATGCACTTTGGTACATGTTTTAGATATAAGAATATTTAGTCGCTAAAGGCACGGAAGATGATATGCTAATGTAAGCATGTTTAATATGCTAAGGAAAGAATATGAACTTACACTGATGCTATGATTATAATGGCGTAAAACATACAGATGCATACAGACAGAAGAACTCAAAGAATTTAGAAAAACAAAAGACAAAATAGTAATATTATGCCCGATTTTTTAATATATTTTAACCTGTTATAGTACTGAATAAGGGGGAAAAAACAAAACGTAATTGAGCATTTTTACTTATTCTTAATGGAAAAAAAGATTCAGCTAAGACAAACTGCTGGCCTAGACTCTTCCTTGCTGAGCTTATACATGTATGATGGCAACACATCAGATAAAAATAAAACCAAGAATAAGTCAATGTGGATGCTTCAAAGCATGAGACATTTCAATTACACTCTGGCTCAATTTATCGACCATTTCGGTGTCAAGCAAATCTCCTGCATTACATTTATTTCCAAGGAACAGGCTTACTCACACCCATTCATTCAGCACAATTGTGGGACACCTCCCCTGTGTCCTGAGGGCACAGGTGTAACCAAGATGACCAAGAGGGAAGGGCTAAATGAGGAGCGGGGAACATTAACGCCACACAAATACAAACCAGGGGCATAGGGAGGCAGGTGCAGAGGGAGCCTACAGGAGGCGTTCAAATGCGTATAGTTTACATACATTCTAATCCGGGAATGAGGTGCCTGAAGTGAGGTCTCAGGATCAGGCGGGCAAGTCTGCCAGAGCCTGCAGGCAAAGAATACGACATCTAAAGAAAATATTTCAATATACTTAAATTGTTTTCTTATATTTTTATCCCCAAACATTCCTTATCCTTTAAAAGAAAGTAATATAAGTACAAACTCCCCGAAAGTTGTTTTCCTCTACTTTGTTAGTAAGTTATTCGAGGGCAAAAATCAGTTCAAACAGCAAAAACAACAAAAGACAAAACTCCCTAGCGTAGTAATCAGGAACACTGCTTCCTCTCCCGGCTCTACCATGGATATTCCTCAAGAGAAAAAGCGGGTGATAAATAAGGATACCTGTCCTGCCTCCCTCTCAGATTTACTGCAAAGAAAAAAATAATGTGACAAAATATAGCAGTGATTTGAAATGAATAAATGACTTCGCAAACATAAGGTAGTGGTAATGCCTTTGAAAGTCACAAGGCTCACCTATTTCACACTTTTAGCTACATGGAAACCCTGTTGGAGTTCTATATGGGTGACAGTAGACAAAGAAGGAAAGGTACTTCCAAGATATTTCCTTTACTTAATTACAACTTCAGTTTACTGCAGGCTTGCTCTAAGAAATCATACAGGACACTCAATCAACAATGAATCCAACCTCACTATGATGAGGTGTTCTCAATTTACAGATAAGGACAGAGGAGGAGACCAAGGCTCAAAGAGGTACAGTAGCTTGTTCAAAGCTACAGAACTGGTAAATGGGGGGCAGGGATTTCAACCCAGATCTCTAACTCCAAAATCTGTGCTCTTTCCCCCACAGGCTGTGCCTGGTAGCTCCTGAGATTTTCTATGGAAATTCACAATGAGTCTGTAAAATGACAAAGTCTTTCACAATCAGATAGGAAAAGTCAAATTGCTATATATATTCTTTAGACACAGTATGTCACTGAAGCCTAAAATATATTCGTAGTGAGAAGTGGTAGGATATTTTAACAATAACAAAGTGTTCAAACGCATATGATCAGCTTGTATTCACTCTTAAGTAAAATGCGCTCCTGAAGAATATAACCAAGCAATTCAGCAGAAGAGGAGTGCCAATGAAACCTATCAACCTCACTGATAATCAAAACGATGCAATTACAATGACATTTCACATTCATCAAGTTTATTAAATCTAAAATCTGCCAATAGCAATGAAGAGGAAGAGTGGATCTATCTCAAACTGCCAGTAGAGTATAAATTGGGCAATCTCTTCGGAAAACAAGTTGGCAAGGCTAAGTTCAGGATGTGCATTCTCTGTCATTCAGCAATTCCACCCCTAGATATGGTCCCTTACATGTACAAGAATGTTCACGGCAACTTTACATTTAAAAGAAATGGAAAACTACTGAAATGGCCAGCCTGGGAAGATTGGACAAATTATGAATAATCAAACATTAGCATACTATATAGCAGTTAAGAGTAAAGTTAAAATTAATGGGGCTAAATATATCCACGTGGATAAATCGAGGGGAAGGCTGAACCACAAGAGAAAATTGTAAAATAATATGTAGAGAATGATACAATATAGGCCAGGTGCAGTGGTTCACGCCTGTGATTCCAGCAATGTGGGATGCCTAGGTGAGCGGATCACTTGAGGTCAGGAGTTTCAGACCAGCCTGGCCAACACAGTGAAAACCCCATCTGCACTAAAAATACAAAAATTAGCTAGGCATGATGGCTCGCACCTGTGGTTTGAGCTACTCAGGAGACTGAGGCAGGAGAATCACTTGAGCCCGGGAGGCAAAGGTTGCAGTGAGCAGAGATTGCACTGAACTCCAACCTGGGTGACAGAACAAGACTCCACCTCAAAAAAAAAAAAAAAAAGGAGAGAAAGTGAGAGAATGATACAATCTACATAATATTTGATTAAAAGAAACTATTGCAGACAGAGGAAGAGACAAATAGAATGAAAAAAGTATTTTGTCAGCAACGATTTGTTTCTTAAGCCAGATGGTGGCATGGAAGTATCTTACATATTTTATGCCTGAACTATTTAATAAAAGAATGAACTACTTCATACATGGATATATTTCTATCCTTATTTTTGTATTACCCTCTCCAAACTAAATAGGTATCCAGGTAAGCTGCACTGCAAAATTATCTTAAAATGTTATATAAAGGTGGTTCAGCTTCAAAATCAGAAATCCTGAGAGCTATGCATCTTTAGTATTTTCTATACTCCAGTATAGTTTCAATGCAACTATAGTTTCCCCTCCGGGTTGGTTCCAGGACCCCCAAGGAGACTAAAATTCAAGGATGCTCAGGTTCCTTATATAAAATGGCATAGTATTTGCATATAATCTATACACATCTTCCCATATACCTTATAGCATCTCTAGATTACTTTTATAATACACAATAATATGTAAATGCTACGTAAGTAGTTGTTATACTGTATTTTGTGTGTTTTTCTTTGTTGTTGTATTAGTTTTGAGATTTTTTTTCCTACAAATACTTTGAACTCATGGTTGATTAAATGTGCAGAGCAGAACCCACAGATACAGGGGATCGATTGCAGAGACAAAACTCTTGGAGGAGAGTGAGCTGAGGTTATTCACTCTCCACCCCAGTGCTATCAATAGTTGTTTGATTTTAGCTGATCTGATATTATTTAAATATCCGTAAGATTCTGTTTTATCACATCTTAAAATATGTCACAATTAATTTAACCATGACAGATAAGTAGTGTCTTAACACACAATACATAGCACATTTTATTCCATGGCCTTTGGTGCATAACCGCATTTACACTGCATATAATTTACCAGTAAGTGTAAAAATTAGATACTAACTTCCAATATGCAAACAGAGGTTTCCAACATTTCTGTCATGTGAGTTCCCATCATCACATGAACCCACCTCCTAGTTCGTGTGTGTCACCCACAGGATGTGACGCTTTCAACTCAGGTTTGTCATGCTGCCCTCCGTGGAGCCCAGTAAAAGCTCTTGATCCAGCTAGTTACAGAAATCAGTTAGATTCTTATGAGCGTCTCTTCACACGACTAAAACGACACATACTGACACAAAAATCTCTGAAATCCTGTTTTTTTTTAAGCACATAATGTGGTATTAAAGGGTGATTACAACTACATCAGTGATCATTCCTAAATTGCCCTCTACTGCTGTTTTCATTCTCCTGGCCTGCCAATATCCTTTTTTATATTCATTCTCTGTTCCTTTGTTCACAATATTTTTTTGAGTGTTACTATGTGGTAAACCTATTGAGAACAGGGAGGACAAGATACTTTCTGCCCTAATTGAGTCTGAAGTCTTGCAGGAGAAACAAATATTAAACAAAGACATTACCCACACCCCCCCGCCGAAAAAAGTTACCACAATTGTGATGATTGCTCTAAAGAAAAATAACTGAGGTGCTGAAGGACATCCGAGCTCATATCTCAAGGAAACAGCCCAGAGAGGGCAATGAAGAACATAATAGCAAGAAAAAGAATTCCTTCTTCCACTTAAGTCACCAGTGATGTGCGCTGCAAACTTGCCCCATGCAAATCCAAACCTGAAAACGAATCCAATCATCTTAATATCACTACAGTAGTCCAACTAACGTTAAGCCCTCTGGAGAAAAATCTAATCCTCATGATTGACAAACCTGATAGACAACCCCTTAAGGGTTGTAATTTTTAAGGAAAACGTAATTTTCTGTTTATACATCAATTCATAGTATCTGCCACACATTGTTGCTCTTCAAAATGGAGTTTCTTTATAGTCTACAACTGTATTAGCCCATTCTCATGCTGCTATAAGGACATACCCAAGACTAGGTAATTTATAAAGGAAAGAGGTTTAATTGACTCACAGTTCCACATGGCTGGGGAGGCCTCAGGAAACTTACAATCATGGCAGAGGGGAAGCAAACAATTCCTTCTTCACATGGTGGCAGGAAGGAGAAGTGCTGAGTAAAGGGGAGGAAAGCCCCTTATAAAATCATCATGAGAACTCACTATCACAAGTACAGCATGAGGAAACCACTCTCAAGATTCAATTACCTCCCACTGGGTCCTTCCCATGACACGTGGGGATTATGGGAGATTTGGGTGGGTACATAGAGCCAAAGCATGTCAACACCATGTCGTTGCTTCTCTAACAGCTTTCTACAATGCTTTACAGTAACAATAGCAAACAGAAGGGCTGGAGGAGCTTACCATATAAAGACAAACTTTGTGCCTAAATCTCCCCAAACGTACTCATTCTAAATAGGTTACCAGGGTATACACAGAAAAATAAATTGTATTTTTGTAACCTGTATGAAAATCACCAGGATCATAAATCAGGTATTAATTATAAATAATGGCCATTCTTCTTTGTATTTACCAGAATAACGTCCTATATAACAAATCCCCTGCTTCTATTATGGAACTGTTTTCATATTCATCTGTTTCTTGGCTCCAAGCATGTCTTAATAGCCAAGATTCATGTACAGACCCCTACTGCAAACAGTAACTAAACCTATTCTGCAAATAAAATGCAAAGGCAGCTACTATATCATAGTTGTCCTTCCAAAAAATCTTCTCCTATAGAAAAAAAAGAGTTTGAAAATAGATGTAATTCCCTTTCTCTGCACTAGCTACAAATGTACACTTTTAATCTCAGTTTGAATACAAACAAATCTCTTTAATCTTCTGATTAGTTATTGCTTCCCTCTTCTTCACTTTCCAACCTCCTTCCTCAAGCTCCTATTTTCTTAACACTTAACAGCCCCTTCAACTCTTTCGTTAAACTTCCTAAAAATGTTTAGGGGACTTCCACTTGAAATTATCTTTAAGCCACCAATTTTTGTTCTGATTCACCCTGTCTTACTATAGTATGTAAATGCATATATCCCTCTCAAAATTCAAATTACAAAATGTGAGGCATTTAGGCATAACCTTGATGAACGAGGATTGTAATAAATGCCATGCAGTCATATGGGTTCCAGAATGCATGCTCTGTTGTCTCAAAACAGAAGCAAAAATAAATATTTAGATATTGGAAACTTTTATTTTTTGAGACAGAATCTCACTCTGTCACCCAGGCTGCAGTGCAGTGACATGATCTCGGCTCACTGCAACCTCTGCCTCCCAGGTTCAAGCAATTCTCCTCCCTCAGTCTCCCAAGTATCTGGGATTACAGGTGCACGCCACCACACCCAGCTAATTTTTGTATTTCTAGTAGAGATGGTGTTTCACCATGTTGGCCAGGCTGGTCTTGAACTCCTGACCTCAAGTGATCCACCCGCCTCAGGTCTCCCAAAGTGCCGGGATTACAGGCATGAGCCACCGTGCCTGGCCTGGAAACTTTTTAAAATATTTACTGATATATCTTTTTTTTTCTTTCTTAAGCATATTTTCTCCCAAAATGACATTGTTCTTTTCTTACATAAAAGAAACACCTATTGTTTAAAACTATGTATATCAAGCAATTCAGAAACACTGAAGCAGAAAATAAAAGTTCTCTCATATCCATACCCCCGCACCACCCAGAGATCACCACCCAGAGATGACCACTAGCAATAGCTTGGTGAAATTTTTTCAAAGATTTACTTAGCATAGATACCTAAGGTTTTACAAAAAGCCATCATATTCAAGGTACTGTTTTGCAGCTTACGTGTGTGCGACACAAAGGAAGACTCTGTGTGTGTGTTTGAGAGAAAGAGCGAGAGAGCGAGAGAGAGCGCACAAGAGAGAGAGCGAGAGCAACAGCGAGCAAAACTGTCTCCCAGACTGAAGTACAGTGGCATGATCACGGCTCATGGCAACCTTCGCCTCCCAAGTTCAAGCGATTATCGTTCCTAAGCCTCCCGAGTAGTGGGTACATGGCGCCAGGCTAATTTTGGTGTTTTTAGTAGAAACAGCATTTCACCACGTTGGCCAGGCTGGTCTCCAACTCCTGACCTCAGGAGATCTGACCCGCCCACCTTGGCCTCCCACAGTACTGGGATTATAAACAGGAGCCACTGCATCCAGCCCAAGCTTGCCTTTTTAAATTAACGAGCTACTGCTAGATATTTTTGCATGTTAGCACATGGGATTTTAACTCAGCTTTTAAAAACAAGGGTACTGTCTGTATAAAATAATTTTTACAGACAACACTTCAATAAAAATTGTGCATCACTTTATATAGTGATGAAAATACTTTTAGATACATTATGGCAAATTCCTAGAAGTAGAATTGTTGAGTTTTTGATGTGTATAGGTTTAATTTTGATACATACTGCCAAAATACCTTTTAAGGAGCACATGTCAATGTACCAACTGCATGTAATTTCAAGTGAAAGACCCCTGAAGACTATCCATCTCCTCCTACCAGCTATAAGGTCTAAAGACACATTAGCACATGTATACAAGAAGACCCAGTCAAGAATGATCATGGTAGCATTAGTGCTGTAGGGATAAAAAATTGGAAGTAGCCTTTTCAGCAGAAGAATGGATAAACAAATTGGGGTATGTTTATGTCACAAGATACTATCCATTTTCTGACCCTCTGTTAGATAAGTTAGAGTATCTGTTATTTACGATCTACCTAGAACTACTATGCTTTACTTCAGCTCATATTCAATATGTTATCTTATAAAATATGTAAAATAATCTGTTGTCATAAATAAATGCAGATGTAGGTTAAGTATAAAAACAAATTTATTCATTCAGTAAATACTGGGCAAAATACACAGAATGTTAGAAATAATTCTTTACAATCATGGATAAGAAAGATCTTTTATATAGGACAGAAAAAACAACTACAAAAGAAAATAATTTGATAAATTGAGTTTTAATAAATTAAAAACCTCTGATCTTCTAAAAACATCAAGAAAATAAAAAGGCAATTCACAGAATGGGAAACAATATTGATGATACATATGTCTAAGAAAAGACTTATGTCCCGAATGTATTAAAAATGCTTACAACTCACTAATAGGAAGATATACAATCCAATTTTTAAATAAGCAGAAAATTTGAAATAATCATCACAAAAAATTGACAAATGTCCAATAAGGATACAGTAAGATGACCGTTCAGTAGAGAAATGCTAGTAAAAATAGCAACAAAACGCCAAAAATGCACAAAATTCAAAAAGACTGAAAATACCAAATGTTGGTAAGATGTAGAACCGCTGGGCCTCTCATCCACTGTGAGGGGAAATTCGACATCGTAGAACCACTTTAGATAACTGGCAACTTCTAACAAAGTTAAATAGAGTAGATCTGCCCTATGAACCAGCAATTCCATTCCTAGATATTTGCCCAAAATGAATGAAGCATGTCCACACAAAGGCTTGTACACAAATGTTCAGAGTAGCTTTGTTCATAATCACCAAAACTTAAAAACATACCAAATGCCAATCAGCAGATAAATGGATGTTATATCCATAGAACAAAATACTACCCTGCAATAAAAATGAACTGTTGGTACAGGCGATAACACAGATAATCTCAAAAAACATTATGGAAAGCAAGTGAAGGATTCTGAGGCAAGGAGCAACATGATCAGACTCAGGTTTTAACAGGATCCCTCTGGCTACCATATTGAAAATAGACCAAAGTGAGGTACAGGCAGGAGCAGGGAGATCAGATAGGAGGCAACTCAGTAATCCAAGTGCAAATATGATGAAGGTGGTACCAGGGAAGGAGCATGACAGGTCACGAAAAGTGATTAGATTCAGTCATCAAAAACTGTCCTACTCTGAAGGGCTCTCCACTCTACAACAATTAAACTTGGGCCAGGACGCATCCTTTGAGGCATTTCTCATAAAATGTAAAAGAACCATCCAGGGACATCCCACCCTTTCTTCCCACAGCTTCTTGCCACCAAATTAAAACTTTAAAATATGAGCAGAACTCAGATCAGTCGGAAAACAGAACAGAAACCAGTGTCTCCATGTTCCAAAACCACTACAGCAGCACCCAGAAGACAGGAGCCAAGGAATCTAGAGAGGGAGAGGACCCGGACCAGAGAAGCAGGCAGTGAGAGCAGTGCAGAAGCAGAGCAGGCCTGATCTGCACACAGATGGAGGAATGAGATTACCACGAGGCCAGAAGAATATAGCAGCCATGCGGCAGGGATACTGAACTTGGAAAGCAGCAAGAAATCGAAGCTGAACCTGAGACTCTTGCTCAGAACAAAAGTCTCCACTGGATCCAATATGATCATGGTTTGGACAAGCCCCTTGACTACCTCCAGAGGCAAGTGCAAATGCTCTGTAAAGGAAGGATTCGCCAAGTTGGCCACCCAGTTTAAGATCAGATTAAACACAAAGGGCGGCAAGCAAACTACACTCAGAGATGTATACCCTCCAAGAAACAAAGAGGCTGGAGTGTCAGATTCAGAATATCCAAGAGCTATGTACAAAACTTTAAAGAAATAGAGGATTCTATTACAAATTGAATATTAAACAAAGAGCTAGAAATTAGCAGAAATATTTGAGAAAAAAGGCAAATGGAAATTCCTAAAATAAAAAACTGTTGAAATAAAGTAGGTGGGCTAAATGCAAATAAGGCAAAGATAAAAAAGATAATTACATATCTGAATAACTGATCCCATTTACCCAAAACAAATATGGAAAACACAAATAGACATTTTTTAAAAATCAGAATATCTTACAAATATTTAATCAGAGAACCAGAAAGGAACAATAAAAGGAACAAAAGAGAGGAAATATTTAAAGAAAAATATATCATAACTAATTAAAAATATAAATATGAATTCAAATTCCAGGAAGCAAAACATATCAAGATAAAAAGAAAAACATGACTAGACATATAAAAATGAAACAGTAGAACATCAAAGGCAATAATATGATCCCCAAAATGAGAGCAAACACACGTCACCTACAAAGGAATGTCAGAATGACAGCAGAATTCTCAATGATGACAATGCAGACCAGAAAGTTGTCCAGTAAGATCTACAGAGAGAAGAGAAAAGGAACTGTTCAGAGAACTATATATCAACTAAAATTCCCTCCGGGAACAACAATAAAATAAATGCATTCACCAATTTTTAAAATGAAGGCATTTTGCAAGTATTTGCAAAACATACCCGATAAAAGACTTGTATCCAAAATATACAAAGCATTCTTAAAACCCAGCAATAAGAAAAAAAGTCCCATTAAGAAATTAAGATCTGGGCCAGGCTTGGTGATTCATGTCTATAATCCCAGGATTTTGGGGGGTTGAGGTGGGCGGATCACAAGGTCAGGAGATTGAGACCATCCTGGCCAACATGGTAACACCCCACCTCTACAAAAATTAGCTGGGTGTAGTGGTGCATGCCTGTAATCCCAGCTACTTGGGAGGTGAGGCAGGAGAATCACTTGAACCTGGGAGGCAGAGGTTGCAGTGAGCCAAGATCGCACCACTGCACACTCCAGCCTGGTAACAGAGCAAGACTCCATCAAAAAAGAAAAAGAGAAATTAAGATCTGAATGAACACTTTACCAAAGATGTACAGGTGGCAAATAAGCATACTAAAAGATTCTCATCATCAAATGTCATTAGGGAATTGCAAATTAAAACATGATGCCACTATACACATATTATAACAGCTGTCATTCAAAAGCCTACCACCACCGAGGTCTAGCAAAGATGCAGAGCAACAGGAACTCTCATACACTGCTGTTGGGACTGCAAAATGGTACAGCCACTTTGGAAGTTTCTCACAAAGTTAACCATTGTCTTATCATAAGATTCAACTATCATGCACCTCGGTAATTGCCCAATTTATTTTAAAACTTGTACATGAATGTTTACAATGCCTTTATTTATAAATGCCAAACACTAGAAGCAATAGGTCCCTAGGTAAGTGAATGGAGAAACTGATATTTTTACAATGAAATGTTATTCGGTGATAAAATAAATGAGCTGTCAAGCCATGGAAAGTCATGGAGGAAATTTAAATGCATATTTCTAAGTGAAGAAGCTAGTCTGAAAAGGTACATCTGTCTTATCCCAACTATATGCCACTCTGGAATAGGTAAAACTATGGGAACAGTAAAAAATCAGTGATTATCAGGAACTGAAGAAGAGGGAAAAAGGGTGAATAGGGTTACAGATGGAGGATTTTATTCAGGCAGTAAAACTATTCTGGTTTTTTCTTGAGATGGAGTTTCGTTCTGTTGCCTAGGCTAGAGTGCAGTGGCATGATCTCAGCTCATTGCAACCTCTGCCTCCCGCATTCGAGCGATTCTCCTGCCTCAGCCTCCCAAGTAACTGGGATTACAGTATCCCACCACCACACCCAGCTAATTTTTGTATTTTTAGTAGAGATGGGGTTTCACCATGTTGGTCAGTCTGGTTTTGAACTCCTGACCTTGTGATCTACCTGCGTCAGCCTCCCAAAGTGCTGGGATTACAGTGTGAGCCCCTGCACCTAGCCATTATTCTTTACGATACTGGAATGGTGGCTATATGGCATTGCATTTGTGAAAGTCTATAGAACCTCACAGTACAAATAATGAAGTTTAGTCTTGCAAAGTTTAGAGAAGCATTTAGGAAGCTGGGGAATCCCAGGTTAGAATGCAGATGATGACAATATATTGATGATACAAGAAATATCAACATACATATATCTAACAAAATTGTGTACAATTTAGCTGTATTACAAATGGATGAAACAACCTTATTGAAAGGGTGAGGGGAAAGGGTTTTGTCCTAAATAACTCTGGCAATGAATGCAGTTTCTGAGACTAAAAGCAAAGGAAACTGAACATAAGCACTGTACTCTGGTTGACAACATATGTCTCACAGAGATACAGCTTAACAATTCTGAAATTGCTGTGCATGTATACTGGAAGTGAACAACGAAGTAAATTAGTGGCAGATGACGAAGTCCAGATTTCTCTGTCGGAGCAGGAGTTTACATATAAGCAAGGGAAGGAGGCTAGAATGATCCATGTGGTAATAAATTACAGTTAAAGACATCAGTTGAACTTCTAGTTTAGCTCATATAAACAAGTATTTACAGGTATATGTGTATAAACAGGTAAGTAATACTAATACATTTCCCAGAACTCCTTTGAGAAATAGCCGATTCCAGACTGAGGGCAGGAAATTATACAAAATGAGTCTAGAGCATCTTAATGTGCCAAAATGTAAGTTAATTTTTTAAAAAAAGGCCATCCCACTATATAAGGGGTATGCCAAAGAGACACAGGAGAAACTGGAGAAACTGAGAAAACTTCCAATGACCAAAACTGGAACATCTGAATAACAAATTAAACAGCATTGGATATAACTGAAGGTATAAAAAATAGTCCTCAGTCCATATTGATATAATAAATGAATAAACACAGGAGAAGAGGCAAAACTATGCAAATAACTCATGTAGATAATCTACCCTCAAGGAACTGCAACGTAACTCTTCACTCCCTAAGTGTGGTTGCATATAGAGACTTCCAGAAAGTACACTATGGAAAGAGAGGAAAGCGCCACTTTGCAATGGAGAAAACTGACAAGCACAACCTCAGCCAGATGATTAAAAAATCAACAGCAGGGCCAGGCATGGTGGTTCATGCCGGAGGCCAAGGTGGATAGATCACCTGAGATCAGGAGTTTGAGACCAGCCTGGCCAATATGGTCTCAATCTCCTGACCCTGTAAAAGTACAAAAATTAGCCAGTGTGGTGGTGGGTGCCTGTAGTCCCAGCTACTCAGGAGGCTGAGGCTAAAAAATCGCTTGAACCCCAGAGGTGGAGGTTCCAGTGAGCCGAGATCGTGCCATTGCACTCCAGCCTGGGCAATACAGCAAGACTCTGTCTCAAATAAAAAAAAAATCAACAGAAGTTATGGGGATAGTATATGTTCTTGATTTGAGGTAATGAAAATCACATTTTTACCTCTGTGATTTTCCTCCCAAAAAAATCTATAAAATCCTTCCATGAGAAAAAAACTGAAAAATTCCAATTGAGAGACGTTTGCAAAATACCTGAGGAGCACTTCTCAAACTTGTAAAGGTCATCAAAAACAAGAAGAGTCTGAGAAACTGACAGCCAAGGGGAACTTCAGGAGACATGACAACTAGATATGTGGTATTCTGGATTAGATCATGAAAAAAAAGAGGACATTAGATAAAAACTAAGAAAATCTGAATGAAATATGGACTTTGGCCAATAATAATGTATTAACATTGATTTGTTATTTGTAAGAAATGCACCATATTCATGCAAAATGTTAATAGGGGAAAATGGGTGCAGGTTATGTGGGAACTCTAAGAAATATATGTGTACTTTAAAAATCTAAAAATATTATAAAAAATAAACTTAAAAATCACCAATAGGCAAGGAAATATGACCAACAGAAAGAAAAAAAATCAAGAGAAGTGAACCCAGAAATGACATCTATGATAAAATCAGTTAACAAATGTATCATCCTACTGTAAGTATGCTGTCTTCAAGAAGATAAACATGAGCATAAGGAAAGAAAATAATTTAAAAATACTTACAACTGTTAGAAATTTTAAAATACAATACAAAATTGAAAAATGGAATTAACAGGTTATACTTGGCAGAAAAATATATCAATAAATGAAAAGCAATAGCAATTTTAAAAACTGGCAAAATGAAGGACACCGAAAAAATGACTGAGAATAAATTAAGAGCACCAGTGACCTAAAGGACATATCAAGCAGTCTAACATACGTGTAACTGTAGTCCAAGGAAGAGAAGAGAAACAAGAGACAAAATGATTTGAAATAATGGTCAAAATTTCCCAAATTTGATGAAAAGCATAAACCCACAAATCTAAGAACTTCAACAACTCCAAGCAGAATAAACTTAAGAAAACGATGCCAAGCAGCATTCTAATTGTTAGAATTCAGTGGAAAATCTTAGAAGCAGCCATGGTGGGTTACAAGGGGGTCTACAGAAAAACAAAGACAGCAGACTTCTCTTAGAAGCACGTAAGCTGATAGTAGAGATGACTTTAAAGTATTCAGATCGTTTTTGAGATGTTTGAGCTCCTTGTGTATTCTGGATATTAATCCCATCAGATGAATAGCTTGCAAATATTTTCTCCCATTCTATAGGTTGCCTTTTCACTTGATCATTTCCTTTGCTGTGCAGAGCTTTTTCGTTTGATGTAATCTCATTTATTTTTGCTTTTGTTGCCTGTGCTTTTCTTTTTTAGAGACAAGTTCTTGCTCTGTCACCCAGACTAGAGCACAATAGTTCGATTGTAGTTCACCGCAGCCTTGAATTGATGGACTCAAGTGATCCACCTGCCTCAGCTTCCTGAGTAGCTAGAACTACAGGTACATACCATCACATCTGGCTAATTTTTATTTTTTGTAGAGACAAGGTTTCACTATATTGCCTAGACTGATCTTAAACTCCTAAGCTCAAGTGATTTGTTGATGGCTTTTGAGGGCATATTCATAAAATATTTTCCCAGACCAACGTCCTGAAGGGTTTCCCCTGTGTTTTCTTGTAGTATGTTATCAGATCTTACACATTTAGGTCTTTGATCCCATGAGTCTATTTTCATCCTTCTGCATATGGATATCTAATTTTCCCAGCATCATTTATTAAAGAGATAATCCTTTTCCCCGTGAGTATTCCTGTTGCGTTTGTCAAAAATCAGTTGGTGGCTGGGCATGGCCACTCATACCTGTAATCCCAGTACTTTGGGTAGGCTGATGCAGGAGAATCATTTGAGCCCAGGGATTCAAGATCAGCCTAGGCAACATAGTGAGACTGTCTCCACAGAAAAATTTTTAAAGTTAGATGGGGGCCAGGCCAGGCCCAGTGGCTCACGCCTGTGATCCAGAACTTTAGGAGGCCAAGGCAGGTGGATCATGAGGTCAGGAGATCGAGACCATCCTGGCCAACATAGTGAAACCCCGTCTCTACTATAAATACAAAAATGAGCTGGGCATGGTGGCACATACCTATAATCCCAGCTATACGAGAGGCTGAGACAGGAGAATCGCTTAAATTAGAGAGCTGGAGGCTGCAGTGAGCCAAGATCACGCCACTGCACTCCAGCTTGGGGACAGGGCGAGACTGTCTCAAAAAAAAAAAAAAAAAATTGTTAGCTGAACATGGTAGCTTGTACTTGTAGTCCTAGCTACTCAGGAGGCTGAAGTAGGAGGTTTTCTTAAGCCCAGGAGGTCAAGGCTACAGTGAGCCATGATCAAGCCATTGCACTCCAGCCTAGGAGATGGAGTGAGACCCTGCCTCAAAACTTAAAAAAATTTTAAAAAGCAGTTGGCTGTAGATGTATGGATTAATTTCTGGGTTCTCTATTCTGTTCCATTAGTCTATATGTCTGTTTTTATGCCAGTACCATGCTGTTTTGGTTACTACTGCTTTGTAGCATATTTTGAAGTCTCACAGTGTATGCCTCCAGCTTTCTTTTTACTCAGGATTGCTTTGGTTATTTGGGGTCTTTTGCAGTTCAATATAAATTTTTTTTTCTATTTCTATGATGAATATCATTGGTATTTTGATAAAGATTGCATTGAATCTATAGATTGCTTTGGATGGTACGGTCATTTGGCAGTGCCCACACTCAGGGCCTGGCAGCGCTGCCCCACATAGCGTGCCCTTGGAGCACAGTGCTGCTGCCATGTCTTCCAGGGCCAGTGTGAGTGCCCTGCAGTGTCTGTTGGAGCAGCTCAAGCTGCAGGTCAGTGTGGTGAGAATCAAGATCTCTCAGGCAGCTGCAGAGCTGCAACAGTATTGCATCAGAATGCCTGAAGGGTGCCCTGCTGGTCAGCGTTCCAGCTGAAAGTAACCCCCTCCTGGAGCCCAGATCTTGTGCTTTCATCTGAAGACTCTAGGAAAGAAATCTGTAGAGGAATGCCCTCAAGCACAAAGTGATAAATGACTGCTTCCAAGTCTAAAGAGAATGCTTTTCCCAAGTCAAGTGACATTTAGTTATTTCAGACCTTTCCTGTGGCCTGGTCCTATATCCAAAATTCTAAAGAAATTGGTGAGTTTCTACTGAACTAAGGAATATAGCTCTGAATAGTCTTTTTAATAAATGAAGTGCTTTATATGTAAAACAAACAAAAACCTTACCAGCAGATATGCCAAAATGTATCTCTTTCCTAAGTGAATTACTGATGTTTCTATACCTGGAATATCGTTTATGTTTTATTTACTGGATGTTTACATTTTAGGGAAAAAAACATTTTATTTAGAAACTGAATATTTGCTATTTCTTGTTCCTGACAAATATTTTTATACCAAATTCTATAAAGTTTGTTCTATTCATGAATTTACAATTTCTAAATGAAGACAAGAAACTACAAATTGCTGGGGAAAAGAGTAGGCTTCACTAACTGATGTTTTGATTTTTCTGAATGAGACGGTTGTTTCACTTTTTAACAACTAACATGGGAGCTGTTTCTTAGCAAACTTGTTTGGAAAGATTAATGTTATGTTGAGCATCAGGCTGCCCCATCCTATATAGGGACGAAGCAGATTCAGTCTTCATATTAAGTTCCTCTGCTTTGTAGTTGTGGTTGTACCTGAAGAAATACATTATTTCTTATCTTTTTGTTTTTTGAGACAGTATCGCTCTGTCACCCATGCTGGACTGCAGTGGCATGATGTCAGTTCACTGTAACCTCAGCCTCCCAGGTTCAAGCAATTCCCCTGCCTCAGCCTCCCAAGTAACTGATATGTGATTACAGGTGCATGCCAACACACCCAGGTAATTTTTTTTTTTTCTGTATTTTTAGAGGCAGGATTTTACCATGTTGGCCAGACAGGTCTTGAAATCCTGACCTCAAGCAATCCGCCCACCTTGGCCTCCCAAAGTGCTGGGATTACAGGCATGAGCTACGATGCCCGGCCCACTTCATATCTTAAGAAATGTTTAAATATGACTTGCAGAATATTGTAAACAGTTAAAAACAAAAGAATGTACAAATACTACAATCTAAAAGAATTCTTAATGGCACAAGTGTTTTATTTTGATGCTGTGCCTTTGATTTGATTTGGGACACTTTTAGAAGACTATTTTGTGTTTGCAATAATCTTTGAAGAGCTTGGAAATAAAATTTCTGCTTAATTCAAAAAAAAATAAATAAATCCTTCTGATCCATGAGCATGAGATGTCTTTCCATTTGCTAGTATTCTCAAACTATCCAGTTTAATTATGGGCCAATGATCTACACAGACACTTCTCAAAAGAAGACACACAAATGGCAAACAAATATACTTTTTAAATGTTCAACATTACTAATTATAAGGGAAATTGAACTTAAAATTACAATGAGGTATTATCTCACTGCAGGTAGGATGGTTATTAACAAAAAGACAAAATAACAAATGCTACTGAGGATGCAGAGAAAAAGGAACTCATACACTCTTGGTGGGATGTAAAGTAGTACAGCCACTATGAAAAACAGTATGGAGGTTCCTCCAAAAACCACAAACAAGCTGGACATGGTGGCTCATGCCTACAATCCCAGCACTTTGGGAAGCCAAGGCTGGCAGATCACTTGAGGCCAGGAGTTCGAGACTAGCCTAGCCAACATGGTAAAACTCCCAAAGACATGCCTGCTTCCTCTTTCACCATGATTGTAAGTTTCCTGAGGACTCCCTAGCAATGCAGAACTGTGATTCAATTAAGCTTCTTTTTAAATTACCCAGTCTCAGGCAGTTCTTTATAGCAGTGTGAAAACAGACTAATACAGAATCTAAAAAAATGCTAATCACATGGAAGTAAAAAGGAGAACAGAGGATACCACAGGCTGGGAAGGGTAAAGGGAAGGGAGCGGAGAGATAGGAAGAGGTTTGTTTTTTTTTTTCATTTTGTTGTTTTTTTTTTTATTGCACTTTAGGTTCTGGGGTGCATGTGCAGATCATGCAGGATTGTTGCATAGGTACATACATGGCAATGTGGTTTGCTGCCTCCATCCCCATTACCTATATCTGACATTTCTCCCCATGTTATCCCTCTGCAACTCCCTACCCACCACTGAGCCACCCCTAGTCCCCCCGCAAGAGACCCCAATGTGTGATGCTCCCCTCCCTGTGTCCTTGTGTTCTCATTGTTCAACACCTGCCTATGAGTGAGAACATGTGGTGTTTCATTTTCTGTTCTTGTGTCAGTTTGCCGAGAATGATGGTTTCCAGATTCATCCATGTCCCTACAAAAAACATGAACTCCTCGTTTTTTTATGGCTGCATAATATTCCACATTGTTTACATGCCACGTTTTCCTTCTCCAGTCTATCATCGATGGGCATTTGGGTTGGGTCCAGGTATTGGCTATTGTAAACAGTGCCACAATGAACATACGTGTGCATGTGTCTTTATAATAGGATGATTTATAATCCTTTGGATATATACCCAGTAATAGGATCGCTGGGTCAAATGGTATTTCTATTTCTAGATCCTTGAGGAATTGCCACATTGTCTTCCACAATGGTTGAACTAATTTACACTCCCACCAACAGTGTAAAAGTGTTTGTATTTCTCCTTATCTTCTCCAGCATCTGTTGTCTCCAAATTTTTTAATGATCGCCATTCTAACTGGCATGAGATGGTATCTCAATGTGGTTTTGATTTGGATTTCTCTAATGACCAGTGATAATAAGCATTTTTTCATGTTTGCTGGCCTCATATGTGTCTTCTTTTGAAAAGTGCCTGTTTGTGTCCTTTGCCCACTTTTGAATGGGTTTTCTTCTTGTAAACCTGTTTTAGTTCGTTGTAGATTCTGGATATTAGCCCTTTGTCTGATGGATAGACTGCAAAAATTTTTTCCCATTTTGTTGGTTGCCAGTTAACTCTAATGATGTTTCTTTTGCTGTGCAGAAGCTCTGGAGTTTAATTAGATCCCATTTGTCTATTTTGGCTTTTGTTGCCTATGCTTTTGGTGTTTTAGTCATGAAGTCCTTGCATATGCCTATGTCCTGGATGGTTTTGCCTAGGTTTTCTTCTAGAGCTTTTATGGTGTTAGGTCTTATGTTCTAGTCTTTAATCCATCTGAAGTTAATTTTAGTGTAAGGTGTCAGGAACGGGTCCAGTTTCTACTTTCTGCACATAACTAGCCAGTTTTCCCAACCCCATTTATTAAACAGGGAATCCCTTCTCCATTGCTTGTTTTCATCAAGCTTGTCAAAGATCAGATGGTTGTAGATGTGTGGCATTGCCTCCGAGGCCTCTATTCTGTTCCATCGATCTATGTCTCTGTTTTAGTACCAGTACCATGCTGTTTTGATTACTGTAGCCTTGTAATATAGTTTGAAGTCAGGTAGCATTATGCCTCCAGCTTTGTTTTTGCATAGGACTGTCTTGGCTATGCAGATGCTCTTTTAGTTCCATATGAAGTTTAAGGTGGTTTTTTCTACCAGTTCTGTGAAGAGGGTCATAGGTAGCTTGATGGGGATAGCATTGAATGTATAAATTACTTTGGGCAGTATGGCAATTTTCACAATATTGATTCTTCCTAACCAGGAGCATATAATATTTTTCCATCTGTTTGTGTCCTCTCTTATTTCCTTGAGCAGTGGTTTGTAGTTCTCCTTGAAGAGGTCATTTACATCCGTTGTTAGTTGCATTCCTAGGTATTTTATTTTCTTTGTAGCAATTGTGAATGGGAGTTCCCTCTTGATTTGGCTCTCTGTTAGTCTGTTATTGATGTATAGGAATGCTTGTGATTTCTGCACATTGATTTTGTATCCTGAGATTTTGCTGAAATTGTTTATCAGTTTCAGGAGATTTTGGGCTGAGACAACGGGGTCTTCTAAATATACAATCATGTCATCTGCAAATAAAGACAGTTTGACTTCCTCCTTTGCTAATTGAATATCCTTTATTTCTTTTTCTTGCCTGATTGCTCTGGCTAGACCTTCCAATACTATATTGAATAGGAGTGGTGAGAGAGGGTATCCTTGTCTAGGGCCAGATGTCAAAGGGAATGCTTCCAGTTTTTGCCCATTCAGTATGATATTGGCTGTGAGTTTGTCATAAATAGCTTTTATTATTTTGAGATACATTCCATCAATACCTAGTTTATTGAGTTTTTAGCATAAAGGGCTGTTGAATTTTGTCAAAGGCCTTCTCTGCATCTACTGAGATAATCATATGGTTTTTGTCTTTGGTTCTATTTATATGGTGGATTATGTTTATAGACTTGCATATGTTGAACCAGCCTTGCAACCCAGGGATGAAGCCGACTTGATCATGATGGATAAGTTTTTTGACGTGCTGTTGCAATCGGTTTGCCAGTATTTTATGGAAAATTTTTGCATCTATGTTCATCATGGATACTGGCCTGAAGTTTTCTTTTCTTGTTGAGTCTCTGCCGGGTATTGGTATCAGGATGATGTTGGTCTCATAAAATGATTTGGGAAGTATTCCCTCTTTTTGGATTATTTGGATTAGTTTCAGAAGGAGTGGTACCAGTTCTTCTTTCTATGTCTGGTAGAATTCAGCTGTGAACCCATCTGGACCTGGACTTTTTTTGGTTGGTAGGCTATTAATTGCTTCAACTTCAGCCCTTGTTATTGGTCTATTCAGGGTTTTGACTTCTTTCTGGTTTAGTTTTGGGAGGGTGCAAGTGTCCAGGAACTGATCAATTTCTTCCAGGTATACTGGTTTCTGTGTGTAGAGTTGTTTGTAGTAATCTCTGATGGTAGTTTGTATTTCTGTGGAATCTGTGCTGATATCCCCTTTACCGTTTTTTATTGCATCTATTTGATTCTTCTTCTTTTATTAATCTGGCTAGTGGTCTATTTTGTTGATCTCTTCAAAAAACCAGCTCCTGGATTTATTGATTTTTTGAAGGTTTTTTTGTGTCTCTATCTCCTTCAGTTCTGCTCTGACCTTAGTTATTTCTTGTCTTCTGCTAGCTTCTGAGTTTTTTGGATATTGCTCCTCTAGCTCTTTCAATTTTGATGATAGGGTGTCAATTTTAGATCTTTCCTTGCTTCTCATGTGGGCACTTACTGCTACAAATTTTCCTCTAGACACTGCTTTAAATGTGTCCCAGAGATTCTGGTACGTTGTGTCTTTGTTCTCGTTGGTTTCAAAGAACATCTTTATTTCTACCTTCATTTCATTATTTGTCCAGTCGACATTCAGGAGGCAGTTGTTCATTTTCCATGAAGTTGTACGGTTCTGAGTTAGTTTCTTAATCCTGAGTTCTAATTTGATTGCACTGTGGCCTGAGAGACTGTTGTGATTTCTGTTCTTTTGCATTTGCTGAGAAGTGATTTACTTCCAATTATGTGGTCAATTTTAGAGTAGATGTGATGTGGTGCTGAGAAGAATGCATATTCTGTGGATTTGGGATGGAGAGTTCTGTAATTGTCAATTAGGTCTGCTTGGTCCAGACCTGAGTTCAAGTCCTGGATATCCTTGTTAATTTTCTGTCTCGTCAATCTGTCTAATATTGACAGTGGAGTGTTAAAGTCTCTCACTATTATTGTGTGGGAGTCTAAGTCTCTTTGTAGGTTGTTAAGAACTTGCTTTATGTATCTGGGTGCTCCTCTATTGGGTATGTATATATTTAGAAACATTAGCTCTTCTTGTTGCACTGATCCTTTTAACATTATGTAATGCACTTCTTTGTCTCTTTTGATCTTTGTTGGTTTAAAATTTATTTTATCAGAGACTAGGATTGCAACTCCTTTTTTTTACTCTCCATTTGCTTGGTAAATCTTTCTCCATCCCTTCATTTTGAGCCTTTGTGTATCCTTACACATGAGATGGGTTTCCTGGATACAGCACACCAATGGGTTTTGACTTTTTATCCAATTTGTCAGTCTGTGTCTTTTGATTGGGGCATTTAGCCCATTTACATTTAAGGTTAATATTGTTATGTGTGAATTTGATCCTGCCATTTTGATGCTAGCTGTTGTTTTGCCCATTAGTTGACGCAGTTTCTTCATTGTGTCTATGCTCTTTACCATTTGGTACGTTTTTGAAATGGCTGGTACTGGTTGTTCCTTTCTATGTTTAGTGCTTCTTTTAGTAGCTCTTGTAAGGCAGGCCTGGTGGTGAGGTAATCTCTCAGCAATTGCTTGTTCGTAAAGGATTTTATTTCTCCTTTGCTTATGAAGCTTAGTTTGGCTGTATATGAAATTCTAGGTTGAAAGTTTTTTCCTTTAAGGATGTTGAATATTGGACTCCACTCTCTTCTGGCTTGTAGGGTTTCTGCTGAGAGATCCACTATGAGTCTGATGGGCTTCCCTTTGTGGGTAACCTGACCTTTCTCTCTGGCTGCCATTAGTATTTTTTCCTTCATTTCAACCCTGGTGAATCTGATGATTATGTGCCTTGGGCTTGCTCTTCTTGAGGAGTATCTTTGTGGTGTTCTCCATATTTCCTGGACTTGAATATTGGCCTGCTTTGCTAGGTTGGAGAAGTTCTCCTGGATAAAATCCTGAAGAGTGTTTTCCAGCTTGGATTCATTCTCTCCGTCACATTCAGGTACACCTATCAAATGTAGATTATATATGTATAATTATTATTATACATAATCCCATATTTTTTGAAGGCTTTGTTCATTTCTTTTCACTCTTTTTTCTCTAATCTTGCCTTCTCATTTTATTTCATTTAGTTGATCTTCAATCTCTGATATCCTTTCTTCTGCTTGGTCAATTTGGCTATAGAAACTTGTATATGCTTTGCAAAGTTCTCATGCTGTGTTTCTCAGCTCTATCAAGTTGTTTATATTATTCTCTGTTAATTCTAGTTAGCGTCTCATCTAACCTTTTTTCTAGGTTCTTAGTTTCTTTGCATTGGGTTAGCACATGTTCTTTGAGCTCTGAGAAGTTCGTTATTATCCACCTTCTGAAGCCTGTTTATGTCAATTCATCAGATTCATTCTCCATCCATCTTTGATCCCTAGCTGATGAGGAGTTGTGATCCCTTGGAGGAGGAGAGGCATTCTGGTTTTGGGTGTCTTCATCCTTTTTGTGCTGGTTTCTTCCCATCTTTGTGGATTTATCTACCTGTGGTCTTTGTAGTTGGTGACTTTCGGATGGGGTCTCTGAGTGGGCGTCCTTTTTGTTAATGATGAAGTTATTTCTTTCTGGTTTTTAGTTGTCCTTCTAACAGTCAGGCCCCTCTGCTGTAGGACTACTGGAGGTCCGCTCTAGATCCTGCTTGCCTGGGGATCACCTGCGGTGACCTCTGCATTCTTGTTGGGAACTGCACTCCAGAGTTGTTCCTATTCAGTCATTTTGGATCCGGAAGAGGTTTGTTAAAGGATACAAAATTACAGCTAGATAGGAGGAGTTCATTCTAGAGTTCTACAGTATTATAGAATGACTATAGTTAAAACAGTAATATGTAATTTCAAATAGCTAGAAAGAGGATATTTAATGTCCACCCCCCAAAAAATAAAGAATGTTCAGGATGATATGCTAATTACCCTGATCTGATCACAAAACATTATATGCACCAAAACATCACTATATACCCCATAAATATGTACCAAAAAAAGTCAATTAAAACTTTCAAAGAAACCAATTTTTAAAATACTTTTTAAAAAAGTACTCAAAAGGAAAGTGTGTCAAACTAGTGAGTCCCCTCATGGTCACCATAATTGCTAAATAAACACACTCACAAGTTACCACAAAATTATCTAACTCTTATAACAAACTAGAATTTCCAATTATTTTAAATTGTATAATTTTAAAATTACTTTATACTATTAAAAACATATACAATACATATATTACATTTTATGTACCTGCTCTATATTTTCTGTAAAACCAAAGAGCCTTTGGTCAAAAGTTAAAAATTCCAACTTGATCTGAAGTGGAAAAGCAATAAAGACAAAAATTATTCATGCTCATACATAATAAATCTGCCTGCTCCTTCCCATTTTCTATACCAATATAACTTGCATTATATTGGGAGGCTTAATATTAGAGCTTGCAGGCAAGGGATATCTCCAATAAATCATTTTCTGTACAGTCTTTAAGAGAGCCTTTGATTTTTTTGCTTTTCCAAAGAGAAGTGTTCAATAAACATCACTCTGAATCTCCTTTCAAATATATTCAATCCTCATCCTGGCTGTTTCCTCCCTTTATCCCCCAAAAATCTATCACAGAAGAAGTGGTTTAAGCTTCAAGAGTAGAGACTGTATAAATCATTTGCATCCTTGCTGGGTACAACGTCTTTTAGCCGAACTGTGATACAGCAAAATTACTTATCTCAATGCCCATTTTCCTCCTGATTCTAACTTTAAAATGGGAGTAAGTGGGAATGTGGGCTTCAATGCCCCCTACCTGCCATCACATCCAGGATAATTAGTCATAGTTTCTTTGACTACAAGTCTTTCAAAACGTTAAATTATTATAATTTTGCTGGAGCTTGATATATTCTCCACAACCCCCCTTCTTTCCACTGCCTTAGAACATATGTTATTTTGTACTTGGAAGGAACTTGATTTGTTTTGGAGCTAAATAATCACTTGAGATGAAGCATATAACTGAGATCTTATTAAAACCTCGTTTAAAAATAAGATGTGGCCAGGCACGGTGGCTCATGCCTGTAATCCCAGCAGTTTGGGAGGCTGAGGCAGAAGAATCATTTGAGTCCCGGAGTTTGAGACCAGACTGAGAAATGTGGTGAAAATCTACTTCTACAAAAAATTATACAAATTAGCTGGGTGTGGTGGCAAATTCCTGTAGTCCCAGCTACTTGGGAGGCTGAAATGGGAGGATCTCTTGAGCCTGGGAAGTCAAGGCTGCAGTGAGTCATGATCACACCACTGCACTCCAGCCTGGGTGACACAGCAAGACCCTGTCTCAAAAAATAACAATAAGATGCATCAGATTTGGTATTACAACTATGCAGCCATGAAAAGGAAAGAGATCATATCCTTTGCAGGGACATAGATGGAGCTAGAAGCCATTATCCTCAGCAAACTAATGCAGGAACAGAAATCCAAACACCACATGTTCTCACTTAACAGTGGGAGCTGAATTATGAGAACACATGGTCACATGGAAAGGACCAACACACACTGGGGCCCATCGGGGAGGTGGGTTGGGAGGAGGAAAAGCATCAGATGAACAGCCAATGGATGCTGGGCTTAAGGCCTAGGTGACGGGTTGATCTGTGCAGCAAGCCACCATGGCACCTGTGTAACATACCTACCCATCCTGCACATGTACCCCAAACTTAAAAGCTGAAGATTAAAAAAAACTGAGCATTACAGGTGTTTCACAGAAATTCTTGGTGGAGCAAAGCAATCGACACAAAAATGCTAAAGTGATTTCTGCCAATGTTATGATTGTAGGCAGCTGTTCTTTTAAAACTATCTTTTAGTTAAGTAAATGCCCCTTAAATTAATTTCCCTTTTTATTTTTTTGAGACAGAGTCTCACTCTGTTGCCCAGGCTGGATTGCAGTGGCACAATCTTGGCTCACTGCCTCTGCCTACTGGACTCAAGTGATCCATCCTCCCACCTCAGCCTCCCAAATAGCTGAGACTACAGGCATGCACCACCATGCCCACCTGATTTTTGTATTTTAGAGACAGGGTTTCACTACGTTGGTCAGACTGGTCTCAAACTCCTGACCTCAAGTGATCTGCCCACCTCAGTCTCCCAAAGTGCTGGGACTACAGGTGTGAGCCACCACGCCTGGCCCCTTTGTTTTTTAAAATAAAAAGTCAATTTTGATGAGAGCTGGCAAGATAGCCGAATAGAAAAAGCTTCTGTCTGCAGCTCCCAGCAAGATTGACACAGAAGGCAAGTCATTTCTGCATTTCCAACTGAGGTACCCAGTTCATCTCACCAGGAGTTGTTGGACAGTGGGTGCAGCCCGCAGAGGGTAAGCCGAAGCAAGGTGGGGTATTTCCTCACCTGGGAAGTGCAAGGGGTTGGGGGATTTCCCTCCACTAGCCAAAAGAAGCCATGAGAGACGCCTGAGAGGAATAGCACACTCAGGCCCAGATACCGTGTTTTTCCCACAGTCCTCACAACCGGCAGACCAGGAGATTCTCTCCGGTGCCTACACCACCAGGGACCTAGGTTTCAAGCACAAAACTGGGCGACGCTCTGGGCAGACTCCAAGCTAGCCGCAGCAGTTTTGTTCTTCTCATACCCCAGTGGTAGCTGGAATGCCAGCGAGACAGAACTGTTCACTCCCCTGGAAAGGGGGCTGAAGCCAAGGACTCAAGTGGTCTCACTCGGTAGGTCCTACCCCAACGGAGCCCAGCAAGCTAAGATCCACCGGCTTGAAATTTTTGCAGCCAATACAGCAGTCTGAGGTCAAACTGGGAAGCCTGAGCTTGGTGGGGGAGGGGCATCTGCCATTGCTGAGGCCTGAGTAGGCAGGTTTCCCCCTCACAGTGTAAACAGAGCCACAGTGAAGTTCAAACTGAGTAGAGCCCACAGTAGCTCAGCAAGGCTGGGCTCTGACTACCTCTAGATTACCCCTCTCTGGGCAGGGCATCTCTGAAAAAAAAAAAAAAAAGGGAGCAGCCCCAGTCAGGGACGTATAGATAAAACCCCCATCTCCCTGGGACAGAGCACCTGAGGAAAGGGGTGACTGTGGGTGCAGCTTCAGCAGACCTAAATGTCCCTGCCTGACAGCTCTGAAGAGAGCAGCACATCTCCCAGCACAGCATTTGAGCTCTGATAAGGAACAGACTGCCTCCTAAAGTGGGTCCCTGACCCCTATGTATGCTGACTGGGAGACACTTCCCATTAGAGGCTGACAGACACCTCATACAGGAGAGATCTGCCTGGCATCTGACAGGTGACCCTCTGGGCGAAGCTTCCAGAGAAAGGAACATGCAGCAATCTTTGCTGTTCTGGTGATACCTCCGCTGGTGATACCCAGGCAAACAAGGTCTGGAGTGGACCTCCAGCAAACTCCAGCAGATCTGCAACAGAGAGGCCCCACTGTGAGAAGGAAAACTAACAAAAAGGAATAGTATCAACATCAACAAAAAAGACATCCATTCAGAGACCTCATCCGAAGGTCACCAATATCAAAGACCAAAAATAGATAAATTCAAGATGGGGAGAAAAACAGCACAAAAAGCTTGAAAATTCCAAAAGTCAGAATGCCTCTTCTCCACCAAAGGATCACAACTCCTCGCCAGCAAGGGAACAAAACTGGACAGAGAATGAGTTTGACAAATTGACGGAAGTAGTATTCAGAAGGTGGGTAATAACAAACTCCTTTGAGTTAAAGGAGCATGTTCTAACCCAATGCAAGCAGGCTAAGAACCTTGAAAAAAGGTTAGACAAATTGCTAACTATAATAACCAGTTAAGAGAAGAACAAAAATGACTTCAAGGAGCTCAAAAATGCAGCACGAGAATTTTGTGAAGCATACACAAGTATCAGTAGCCGAATTGATTAAGCGGAAGAAAGGGTATCAGAGATTGAAGATCGACATAATGAAATAAAGCAAGAAGCCTAGAGAAAAAAAAGAGTGAAAATAAATAAACAAAGCCTCTAAGAAATATAGGACTATGTGAAAGGACCAAATCTGTATTTGATTGGTGTACCAGAAAGTGATGGGGAAAATGGAACCAAGTTGGAAAACACTCTTCAGGATATTATCCAGGAGAGCTTCCCTAACGTAGCAAGGCAGGCCAACATTCAAATTCAGGAAATACACAGAACACCACAAAGATAGCCCTCGAGAAGAGCAACCCCAAGACATACAATTGTCAGATTTACCAAGGATGAAATGAAGGAAAAAATGCTAAAGGCAGCCAGAGAGAAAGCTTGTGTTACCCACAAAGGGAAGCCCATCAGACTAACAGCAGATCTCTCAGCAGAAACCCTACAAGCCAGAAGAGAGTGGGGGCCAATATTCAACATTCTTAAAGGAAAGAATTTTCAACCCAGAATTTCATATACAGCCAAACTAAGCTTCTTAAGTGAAGGAGAAATAAAATTCTTTACAGACAAACAAAGGCTAAGAGATTTTGTCACCACCAGGCCTGCCTTACAAGAGCTCCTGAAGGAAGCACCTAACATCAAAAGGAAAAACCGGTACCAGCCACTGCAAAAACATACCAAATTGTAAAGACCACTGACAATATGAAGACACTGCATCAACAAGCAAAATAACCAGCTAGCATTATAACAACAGGATCAAATTCACGTATAACAATATTAACCTTAAATGTAAATGGGCTAAATGTCCTAAGAAAAAGACTGACAAATTGGATAAAGACTCAAGACCCAGGCTGGGGGCAGTGGCTAACGCCTGTAATCCCAGCACTTTGGGAGGCCAAGGTGGGTAGATCACAAGGTCAAGAGATCGAGACCATCCTTGCCAACATGGTGAAGCCCCACCTCTACCAAACAATACAAAAACATTAGCTGGGCGTGGTGGCACAAACCTAAAGTCCCATCTACTCAGGAGCTAAGGCAAAAGAATCACTGGAACCCAGGAGGCGGAGGTTGCAGTGAGCCGAGATCACACCACTGCACACCAGCCTGGGCGACAGAGTAGGACTGTCTCAAAAACAAAAACAAACAAACAAAAAAAGAGTCAAGACCCATCTGTGTGCTGTATTCAGGAGACCCATCTCACATGCAAAGACACACATAGGCTCAAAATAAATGGATGGAGGAATATTTACCAAGCAAATGGAAAGCAAAAAAAAAAAGCAGGGGTTGCAATCCTAGTCTCTAATAAAACAGACTTTAAACCAACAAAGATCAAAAGAGACAAAGAAGGGCATTACATAAAGGGATCAATGCATCAAGAAGAGCTAACTATCCTAAATATATATGCACCCAATACAGGAGCACCCAGATTCATAAAGCAAGTTCTTAGAGACCTACAAACAGTCTTAGACTCCTACACAATAACAATGGGAGATTTTTAACACTCCACTGTCAATATTAGATCAACGAGACAGAAAATTAACAAGGATATTCAGGACTTGAACTCAGCTCTGGACCAAGTGGACCTAATATACAGAACTCTCCACTCCAAATCCACAGAATATACATTCTTCTCAGCACCACATTGCACTTATTCTAAAATTGATCACATAATTGGAAATAAAACACTCCTCAGAAAATGTAAAAGAACAGAAATCCTAATAGTCTCTCAGACCACAGTGCAATCAAATTAAAATTCAGGAGCAAGAAACTCACTCAAAACTGCACAACTACATGGAAACTGAACTGAACATTTATCCTGCTCCTGAATGACTACTGGATAAATAATAAAATTAAGGCAGAAATAAAGATGTTCTTTGAAACCAATGAGAACAAAGATACAATGTACCGGAATCTCTGGGACACATTTATAGTAGTATGTAGGGGAAAATTCATAGCACTAAATGCCCACAAGAGAAAGGAGGAAAGATCTAAAATTGACACCCTAATGTCACAATTTAAAAAAACTAGAGGAGCAAAAACAAACAAATCCAAAAGCTAGCAGAAGACAAGAAATAACCAAGATCAGAGCAGAACTGAAGGAGATAGAGACATGAAAAACCCTTCAAAAAGAAAAAAAAAAAAAAAAAAAAAAAAAAAAATCAATGAATCCAGCAGCTGGCTTTTTGAAAAGATCAACAAAAATAGACTGCTAGCCAGACTAATAAGGAAGAATAATCAAATAGATGCAATAAAAAATGATAAAGGTGATATCACCACTGATTCCAGAGAAATACAAACTACCATCAGAGAACACTATACACATCTCTATGCAAATACACCAAAAAACCTAGAAGAAATGGATAAATTCCTGGACACTTACACACAAGACTAAACCAGGAAGAAGTTGAATCCCTGAATAGACCAATAACAAGTGCTGAAATTGAGGCAGCAATTAATAGTCTACTAACCAAAACAAGTCCAGAACCAGACGGGTTCACAGTCGAATTCTACCAGAGGTACAAAGAAGAGCTGTACCATTCCTTCTGAAACTATTTCAAACAATAGAAAAACAGGGAATCCTTCCTAACTCATTTTATGAAGCCAACGTCATCCTGATACCAAAACCTGGCAGAGACACAACTAAAAAAGGAAATGTCAGACCAATATCCCTGATGAACACCCATGTGAAAATCCTCAATAAAATGCTGGCAAATCAAATCCAATAGCACATCAAAAAGCTTATCCATCATGATCAAGTTGGCTTCATCCCTGGGATGCAAGGCTTGTTTAACATATGCAAATCAATAAATATAATCCATCACATAAACAGAACCAAAGAAAAAAACCACGATTATCTCAACCAATGCAGAGAAGGCCTTTGACAAAATTCGACAGCCCTTTATGCTAAAAACTCTCAATAAACTAGGTATTGATGGAACATATCTCAAAATAATAAGAACTATTTATGACAAACCCACAGCCAATATCATACTGGATGGGCAAAAACTGGAAGCATTCCCTTTGAAAACTAGCACAAGATAAGAATGCCCTCTCTTACCACTCCTATTCAACATAGTATTGGAAGTTCTAGCCAGGGCAATCAGGCAAGAAAAAGAAATAAAGCGTATTCAATTAGGAAAACAGGAAGTCAAATTGTCTCTATTTGTAGATGACATGATTGCACATTTAGAAGACCCCATTGTCTCAGCCCAAAATCTCCTTAAGCTGATAAGCAATTTCAGCAAAATCTCAGTATACAAAAATCAATGTGCAAAAATCACAAGCATTCCTATACACCAATAACAGACAGTCAAATCATGAGTGAACTCCCATTCACAATTGCTACAAAGAAAATAAAATACCTAGGAATACAACTTACAAGGGATGTGAAGGACCTCTTCAAGGAGAACTACAAACCACTGCTCAAGGAAATAAGAGAGGACACAAACAAATGGAAAAACATTCCATGCTCATGGTTAGGAAGAATCAGTATCATGAAAATGACCATACTGCCCAAAGTAATTTATAAATTCAATGCTATCCCCATCAAGCTACCATTGACTTTCTTCAAAGAATTGGGGGAAAAAAAAACACCTTAAATTTCATATGGAACAAAAAATAGCCCACATAGCCAAGACAATCCTAAGCAAAAAAAGCCAAGCTAGAGGCATCACACTACCTGACTTCAAACTATACTGCAAGTCTACAGTAATCAAAACAGCATGGCACTGGTACCAAACAGAGATATAGACCAATGGAACAGAACAGAGACCTCAGAAATAATGCCACACATTTACGACCATCTGATCTTTGACAACCCTGACAAAACAACCAGTGGGGAAAGGATTCCCTATTTAATAAATGATGTTGGGAAAACTGGCTAGCCATATGCAGAAAGCCAAAACTGGATCCCTTCCTTACACCTTATACAAAAATTAACTCAAGATGGATTGAAGATTTAAACCTAAGACCTAAAACCGTAAAAACCCTAGAAGAAAACCTAGGCAATAACATTCAGGACATAGGCATGGGCAAGCACTTCATGACTAAAACACCAAAAACAATGGCAACAAAAGCCAAAATAGACAAATGAGATCTAAGTAAACCAAAGAGCTATAGAACAGCAAAAGAACCTATCATTACCATGAATGTGCAACCTACAGAATGGGAGAAAACTTTTGCAATCTAACCATCTGACAAAGGGCTAACATCCAGAATCTACAAAGAACTTAAATTTACTAGAAAAAAAACCATCAATAAGTGGGTGAAGGATATGAACAGACACTTCTCAAAAGAAGACATTTATGCGGCCAACAAACATGAAAAAAAGTGCATCATCACTGGTTGTTAGAGAAATGCAAATCAAAACCACATTGAGATACCATCACACACCAGTTAGAATAGCGATCATAAAAAATCTGGAGACAACAGATGCTGGAGAGGATGTGGAGAAATAGGAACACTTTTACACTGTTGGTAGGAGTGTAAATTAGTTCAACCATTGTGGGAGACAGTGTGGTGATTCCTCAAGGATCTAGAAATAGAAATAACATTTGACCCAGCAATCCCATTACTGGGTATATATCCAAAGGATTATAAATCGTTCTACTATAAAGACACATGCACACATGTTTATTGTGGCACTGTTCACAATAGCAAAGACTTGGAGCCAACCCAAATGCCCATCAATGAAAGACTGGATAAAAACAATGTGGCACATATACACCATAGAATACTATGCAGCCATAAAAAAGGATGAGTTAAACCCCACCATGTTCTTTGACATTGCTGTCGACAGCCAGCTCTTGGGCCATGACTCCTTTGAGCTGTTTGCAGACAAGGTTCCAAAGACAGCAGAAAATTTTCATGCTCTGAGCACTGGAGAGAAAGGATTTGGTTATAAGAGTTCCTGCTTTCACAGAATTATTCCAGGGTTTATGTGTCAGGGTGGTGACTTCACACACCATAATGGCACTGGTAGCAAGTCCATCTAGGGGGGAAATTTGATGATGAGAACTTCATCCTAAAGCATACAGATCCTGGCATCTTGTCCACAGCAAATCCTGGACCCAAGACAAATGATTCCCAGTTTTTCATCTGCACTGTCAAGACTGAGTGGTTGGATGGCAAGCATGTGGTCTTTGGCAAGGTGAAAGAAGGCATGAATATCATGGAGGCCATGGAGCACTTCAGGTCCAGGAATGGCAAGACCAGCAAGAAGATCACCACTGCTGACTGTGGACAACTCTAACAAGCTTGACTTGTGTTTTATCTTAACCACAGACCATTCCTTTTGTAGCTCAGGAGAGCACCCCTCCACCCCATTGGCTCGCAGTATCCTAGAATCTGAGCTCTCACTGCAGTTCCCTTTGGGTTCTATGTTTTCCTTGTTCCCTTTCCATGCCTAGCTGGATTTCAGAGTTAAGTTTATGATTGTGAAATAAAGACTAAATTACAAAGAAAAAAATCATGAGTTCATGTCCTTTGCAGGGACATGGTTGAAGCAAGAAACCATCATTCTCAGGTGCAAACTGACACAAGAAGAGAAAACCAAACACAGCATGTTCTCACTCATAAGTGGGAGCTGAACAATGTGAACACATGGACACAGGGAGGGGAACATCACACACCAGGGCCTGTTGGGGGTTGGGAGGCTAGGGGATGGATAGCAGTAGGAGAAATACCTAATGCAGATGATTGGGTGATGGATGCAGCAAACCATCCTGGCACATGTATAACTATGTAACAAACATCTGCACATGTACCCCAGAACTTAAAGTATAATTTAAAAAAAAAGATGTAGCTAGTCCAAATTGAGATGTGTTGTGATTTTAATACTAGATATTGAAAACTTGATGTGAAAAAAGAATGTAAAATATCTCACTAATGGCTTCATACTAATTACATGTTGAAATACTAGTTGGGATATGGAGGTTAAATAAAATGTATTATCAAAATTTAAAAAATTTGTCAAAATTCCTGGGTCTGTAGGACACAAACACCAAATATTACTATAAATAGTAAGTATAAGTGGGGGTGCGGCCACCTGATTTATGCACACCTGAACTGATCTGATCTATCTTGTCTCCACAAAGTCGGACAGTTTCAGATACACCATACAAAATCGCCACAACACAGCAAAGTGGCCTGAAGAAACAACGTTCCAGTGAAAAACTCCTACATGTATCCCATCAATAATTCAATATTTATAGCATGAGAATAATTTGGTTACACAATTATAGGGCTCGACTGAACACAGTGGCAGTTTTTAAATGCATTTGAATTGCTTTTGTGTATGTCTCAATTTGAGATAAATTCTTTTTTCTACAATTATTGGCCATTCCAAAATTTAAACTCAACGAAAAGTATCTTAGTGGAAACCAAAAAAGGAAATTGAAAGAATAAAGATTGGCAGGAGCCTCAAAACGTCAAGAACTCTCCTATAAAACCATGGAGACTAAAAACCTCTGATGGTTGAAATGGAATACCAAACTGTTTCATTAAGAATCATAATCACCAAGAAAATGTTGGTAATAACAGAAGAGAAATAAGATTGAGAATCAGAATAGTCATAATAGAAAACAAAACCTTCCAAACAGAAAACAGATTCCACAGTCAACACAGCCTCATTTAGTCAATGTGTTGACTTCCATGAGTACTTTGAACTTTCATCCCTGCCTGTCACAGTGAGCAATTCACAGTAACACTGGCAAGTGGCAAATTTTTCGGCCTCCAAAATCATGATTCCTGTTTACAAAGAATCAAGCAGAACACAAAGGATTTGTTCAAATGTTTTCTAAACAGGTATTATAAGAAATATGAAAGAATGGTTATAACATCTTGGCCAGTCTATTCCAAAGAAATATATATATATAATTATTATTATTAAATTTTTTAACAAGACACATGTGGCTTATGCCAGGCAAATTTTCAGACTAGATTAAATGTATTGAGCTCTTAATCAAAAGACACACAGAACACAATGAAGCTATGTTTACTTGGATTACACATAAATGAATTGTAATACACTTTACCAGCAGCTTGCAGGACAATGAAGGGACATGCAGTGTTTTCTTCTTTTTTTGAGAGTCTCACTCTGTTGCCCAGTCTGGAATGCAATGGCACTAGCCAAGATCGTGCCATTACACTCAAGAATGGGTTCAAGCGATTTTCCTGCCTCAGCCTTCTGAGTAGCTGAGATTACAGGCATGTGCCACCACATCCAACTAATTTTTGTATTTTTAGTAGAAGCAGGGTTGTACCACATTGGTCAAGCTGGTCTCAAACTCCTGACCCTGAGATCCGCCTGACCCAGCCTCCCAAATTGCTAGGATTACAGGCATGAGCCACTGCACCTGGCTGGAACATAAAGTATTATGCTGAAGTACTAAGAAGAATAGTGGAAGCTATTAAGTCAAAAAGGTTTATTCATCAGAGATCACAATGAAAAAGTTGTGCTCTTTGAGTAACAGAAATTTCTAAGAATCATCCAATTAATTGCTACATTTGATCGGTTTTTACATGAGTGCCTGGAAAACCATAAAGGTGGAAGGACATATGTGACTTATTTATCCAAAATAGCTCATGGAGAATTAATCAAAATAAGGGAAAACGTGTACAAAATAAAGTGAAAACTCAATAAACAAACCAAACACCAAATAATATCATTGCTACAAATTCTCCGGTAGCAAATTGCTTTGTGTATCTCGTTATTGTATGCTACTCTAAAATAGAAAAATCATTTGTTATACAGCAAACCAACTTTTAACTGTCAAAATTCATCTGAAATTAAAGTATACACAGAATAATTCAAATGCAGTTTTGTCTTTTTAACAGAGTAAGTTCTGAACAACTTTAACCTGTATCTTGCATTTGCAATCAGTCATGTAAAAACGTGACTATCAGAAGACATTAAGTTTCCAGGACTCTTTAAAAACAGTAGTAAGTACTTAGAATATATTCTGGACACAGTTTGATTTATCACTTAGCTATCCCTGGGAAAGCTGCCTTCCCAGTCTCTAAAGTTGCTACTTCAGATTTTGCAAGTTACACGTTCTTCTTGAATTTATCTTGTACATTACATGTAGTATTTTAATCACCCATGCCAACTCAGTATTCAATAATCTAAAGATAGTGAGATGGTTTGCTCATTGTAAAGCATTGAGATCTTGTAGCACAAAGTACACAACATCTTAAACACTCTTCTATTTTCTGACTCAGAAGGAAAACCGGAGCATGAATACAAAAAGTTCATTCAAAATTTAATAAAGGTTGCACAAGTGGTCACATATTGTATAATTCTATTTATATGAAATGTTCAGAATAGGCAAATCAGACAAAGTAGATTAGTGGCTGCAAAGGGCTGAAAGAAGAGGAAAATGGAGAATGGCTGCTATGATTATGAGATTTCTCCTGGGGGTGATGAAAATGTTCTGAAGATAGACAACGGTGACGGTTGTACAACTTTGTGAATACTCTAAAAAGCCAGCAAATTGTGCATATTTTCAAAGGGTGAGTTTTGTGGTATGTTAATTATATGTCAATATTTTAAAAGTTAACAAAGGTTGAATACACCATTTTAACTGCAATTTAGAAAACAATTTTAGATTAATTTAGAAAAAAATAAAAATTGTCCAATTCCTAATTTAGACATGAAGAGTTTAGTAGATAATAGAGAAAATTACTGAACTATGAAACAAGGGTGATTAAAGATGAAAAATGAAATGAATAGAAATTATTCTGATATCAAGAAGCAAACTATTCTGACATCAAGAAGCTCACGCCTGTAATCCCAGCACTTTGGGAGGCCAAGATGGGTGAATCACCTGAGGTCAGGAGTTCCAGACCAGCCTCACCAACATGGTGAAATCCTACCTCTACTAAAAATACAAAAATTAGCTGGGCGTGGTGGCGCCTACCTGTAATCGCAGCTATTCAGGAGGCTGAGGCAGGAGAACCGCTCGAATCCAGGAGGCGGAGGTTGCAATGAGCCAAGATTGCACCCCTGCACTCCAGCCTAGGTGACAGTGAGACTTCATCTCAAAAATATATATATATATAGATATATATATACACACACACATATACACGTATTTTTTTCTGAATTTAAGTTGGTAATGTGTTGTATTTGTCAGCTTTTCAATATTCATAGTTTTGTTTGTAGTTAATGTTAGCTTTTCTACCTAATTTTATTTTCTTAATTTTGTATTCTTTTCCTTAAAAATTGTCCTCCTCCCCAAATTAAGATTTGCTGAGAATTCTCAGCTTGTCCAGATTGGGAGAAGAACTCTAAAATTTTTATAAAATGTTAAGCCTATGGAGTCAGGGAGAATTGACATCTTTATGGGAATAAATGTTTAAGTTCTGGGATACATGCACAAGACGTGCAGGTCTGTTGCATCGGTAAACATGTGTCAGTGGTTTGCTGCACCTAACAGTCCATTGAGGATAAATTTTTTGAAGAACAAATTGTGACTTTTTGTTCAAGTTTGTTTTGTGGCTCTCAGCAGACTCTTGATGTCTTCACAATGCTCCTGCACATTGCCCAAGAGATTTATTCCTAGCATGTTATCTAAGAAGTTCCCTTCCTATATTAACTCTAACAGATTACTCTTTACATACAGAGGCTATTTCGTATTTTTCCTTCATCATTATCATGACATTTGACATCAGAAGGGTATGTGGACCCCATACCTAATAAAACATAACAGGCACACACTGGGAACCTACCCCCTTCTGAAGGCCACAACGTTACTAATACTAATGGCTCCACTTGTCTGCTGGCCCCATCCTATTACCCTGACCCCCAGAGAAAACACCACCAGTTTTGTGTATATTATCCCTATGATTTATAAAAGTGACATAACATTATACATATGAATTCTTCTGTACTGTTTGGGTTTGCTGATACCATGCTAATACCATTATAACAATGGTATAAAACGGTATGATTTTCTGAGACCTGTTTTATTAAATGTCATGTTACTGGGATATATCAAGTAGTGAATAGCTGTGGCTCACACTTTTCCATTGCTGTGTTATATTTCATCATGTGAATATACCATAATGTACTCAGGCTCCTTACAATGGACACGTGGTCATTTCTAGGCTTTTGCTACTGCGAACAGTACAGCTACGAACATTCTTGGTTTCTTGGTATCCATATGCAAGTTTCTTTGGGGCCTAGATCTAGTAGTGAAATCTATTGGTCAACAGCTACACAAATATTCAAACTCGTGATAATGCCAAATTGTTCTCAAAGTGATTGTACTAATTTCCACTTTCCCCTGAAGTATGAGTTTCCATTGACCCATAATCCATTATCAGACTTAATTATTGCCAATCCTATAGATACAAAATCATATCTTACAATGGGCTTCATTTTTATTTCCCTGTCTTCCAAACAGCTTAAATGCGTTCTGGTGATTTTATTTGCCAAATTGCTTCTTCTGTAAAATGTCCATTGTCCATAAGCTGCTTATTTTTCCATTTACTTAATTGACTTGTAGAAATTCTTTTTGTCTGAAACCTAATCCTGTCAGAGAATGTTGCAAGTACAGAATTTCTGGAGGACTGTGGCTTATTACTTCACTTTTTTTTACAGTTTACCTTTGTGAAAATGTTATTTCCTATCCCAAGTTTAGAAATATATTTTCTGATATATCCTTCCAAAAGTTTTTAAGTTTTGCCTTTCACATTTAAATGCTTAATCCATTTGGAATTTTTATAATATGGAGTAAAATACAGATCCAATTTCATGTGGTTTTCTCCCACATTGATACCATTTGGCCCAGCACCATTTTAATTGGAATTGCATTAAATCTATACTTCAACTGGAGAGAATTTATATTTTTATAATATTAAGTCCACCTACCTGTCAACTTTAAGTTTATTATAATATCTTTCAGTTAAGTTGTACATGTTTCTGCTACAGGACTTATACATATTTTGTTTGATGTTTTTGTAAGTTCTTCGAAATTTTGTGTAAGAGTGTATTTTGTCAGTTAACAAATTGTTGGGGTCTGACGCAGTGGCTCATGCCTATAATCCCAACAATATGGGAGGCCAAGGTGGGTAGATTACCTGAGGTCAGGAGTTTAAGACCTGTGTGGCCAACATGGTGAAACCCCATCTCTATTAAAAATGCAAAACTTAGCCAGTCATGGTGGCGCAAACCTGTAGTCTCAGCTACTCAGGAGGCTGAGGCAGGAGAATAGTTTGAACCTGGGAGGCAGAGGTTGCAGTGAGCCGAGATCATGCCATTGCACTCCAGCCTGGGTGACAAGAACAAAACTCAGTCTCAAAAAAAAAAAAAAATTGCTGAATTTAAAAATTATGCTTTATAACAATTAGTATATAGAGGTACATCAACTGATGTTTGCGTATTGGTCTTCTGGTAGCCACCTTGTGAAACTATCTTAGAAGTGGTTTGTCTTCAGTTTTTGTAAGGTATGATATAACCTCTACCCTTTTGGTAAATAATCATAAATATCTACAAAAGATAAAAAAAGACAATTTAGTTTCATCTTTTCTAGTCTATAGCCTTCGTTGTTCTTGTCCAACAATGCTCAATGTTATAGTTTTCTTTTTTTGAGACAGTCTCAATCTGTTGCCAGGCTGGAGTGCAGTGGTACGATCTCGACTCACTGCAACCTCTGCCTCCCGGGTTCACATGATTCTCCTGCCTCAGTCTCCCAAGTAGCTGAGATTATATAGGCACACGCTGCCACTACCACGCCCAGCTATTTTTGTATTTTTAGTAGAGACAGAGTTTCACCATGTTGGCCAGGATGGTCTCGATCTCTTGACCTCGTGATTCACCTGCCTCAGCCTCCCAAAGTGCCGAGATTACAGGCGTGAGTGACCACACCCAGCCTTGATGTTATAATTTTTCTTGATCATGATTTTTAGAGAGAATGCTTTTAATATTATCATAAAAAGATTCAGTACATATCATTTATCAGTTCCTACTCCTACTTTGCTAAGAGCTTTTAATCATATTTGAGTGCTGATGGTCAAATAATTTTTCTGCTGTCAAAATGATCAAATGGTATTTCTCTTTTCATTTGTTAATATGGTAAACATTTACAGAATTTCCTAACATTAAGCCCCTTTGTATTTCTAAATAAATGCAACTTGTTCATGACATATTAACTTTATACACTGCTATCTTAAAACTCACTGCTTCCATTTATTACTCTGTCTTATAGTTTGGTACTCCCCTTTTAGTGAGGGAGGGGGTCTTGGAAAATATCACTCACTTACTGTGAACCCAGCAATGCATCAGTCATAGCCAGGATCTAGTCATTTCACAGTCATTTCATAACGAGAGGGAGTCCTTCTGAGTATCTCATTTTCTATAGTTCTGGAAGCAGCATTCTCTTAAATTTTTTTTACATGGACAACTCAATAATTACATGTAATGGTTTGTTCAGTTCATTGCCTCAGGTTTTCTGGGTAAATATTCCTATATAAAAAATAAATTTATCTTCTCCTTTCCAAATTGTGTTTCTAATTTTTTTCTTTATCTTAGTTACTATCACTGAATTATAAAAATGAAAAGTGCTGGCCTGTAATCCCAGCACTTTGGGAGGCCTAGGCGGGCGAATCACAAGGTCAAGAGATCGAGACCATCCTGGCCAACACGGTGAAACCCCGTCTTACTAAAAATACAAAAAAATTAGCTGGGCGTGGTGGCATGCACCTGTAGTCCCAGCTACTTGGGAGGCTGAGGCAGGAGAATTGCTTGAACTGGGAGGCAGAGGTTGCAGTGAGCTGAGGTCACACCACTGCACTCCAGCCTGGCGCCTGGTGATGGAGTGAGACTCTGTCTTAAAAAAAAAAAAAAAAGAAAAAGAAAAGTGCTGGGATTACACATCTGTAATTCCAGCACTTTGGGAGGCTGAGGCAGGCAGATGACCTGAGGTCAGGAGTTCCAGATCAGCCTGGCCAACATGGTGAAATGCTGTCTCTACTAAAAATACAAATAATTGGCTGGGTGTGATGGTGGGCACCTGTAATCCCAGCTACTACAGAGGCTGAGACAGAAGTATTATTTGAACCCAGAGGCAGAGGTTGCAGTGAGCCGAGATCACGCCACTTCACTCCAACCTGGGTGACAGAGAGACTGCCTCAAAAAAAAAAAAAAAAAAAATAGTGACAGTAGAAATTATTTTCTTGACCTTGCGTTTAATGAGAATGCTTCTAGGTATTGCTCCCTTAAAGCACGATGCTGGCATTTAGAATGTAATATATAAAGAATCATCTGTATTTTCCTACTTTAAAAGTATTTTTAAACTAGAAAGTATTTAGACTTATCAATGCCTTTTCACCATTCTTTTGATTTGTTAATTCTGTGAGTTATATTAACAGGTTTCCTATTAGGGAACCATAGATGACAAAACGGTAAATTAGTATCCTTAATTTAAAGAGATATGGGGATTAGCCACTGGTTTAAGATGCCCTGAAATCACTGTTCTAACTTATTTCAAAAATTCCAAACCTACAGAAAGATCGAATAACAGTACAATGAATTCTTAAAATGTTGCCACATTTGCTTTATTCTGATATATTATGTGTACACTTTTGTTTTTCACTGAACCATTTAAGTCCAAGTTACAAATATTATGATGCTTCTCTAAGTACTTTAGCAGGTATCTCCTAAGAGGGACGGTCTCCTACATAACCCAATACCATTACACAGAGAAGTCTGACTTAGTATTACCGAATACGTAGACCATATCCAAATTTCTCCCAATTGTCCCTTTTCTTTTTAGCTAGGTTTTTTTTCCTGCAATCCATCAGATTCAATGAAGAATCATAAACTGCATTTAGCTGGTGTGTCTGTCTCCTTTATTCTAGAACAGAAGCCCATCTTTCATTGTCTTTCACATTCACATTTAAGAGTCCAGGCCAGTTGTCTTCTGAAATGTGCCACAATTTACCTGGTGTATGTGCATAATCATATTCAGACTGAAGACTTTCAGCAAAAAGAATACATAGATGATACTGTGTATTTTCCATTGCATCACATCAGGTGGCATGTGATGTTGGCGTGTTTCATTATTAGCGATACTAAGTTTGATGACTTGGTTACAGTGGAGTTTGCTAGATTTCTCCATTGGAGAGATTAACATTATCCTTTTTGATGCTCAAATGGTTCCAATTTGGCTAGTGGAAGATCCTTCAAGCTAGTTATAGATACTTTTGGCACTCCCTAAAGTTTTGTGGGGTTTTTGTTATTGTTGTTGTTGTTTTTTGAGACAGTGTCACTCTGTCTGGAGTGCTTCAGGCTGGAGTGCAGTGGTGCAATCTCAGCTCACTGCGCCTCTCAGGTTCAAGCAATTCTCCTGCCTCAGCCACCCAAGTAGCTGGGACTACACGCACCTGCCACCATGTCCAGCTCATTTTTGTATTTTTAGTAGAGACATGGTTTCACCATTTTAGCCAGACTGGTCTCAAACTCCTGACCTCAAGTGATCTGCCCACCTCAACCTCCCAAAGTGCTAGGATTACAGGTGTGAACACTGTGCCCAGCCACTCCCCAGACATGTTTGAGCACCTCTTTGCTTTCCTGGCACACTGGATATTCTAGGCTCACCTTGCAGTTTTCATGCCCCAATACCAGAATCATCCAATTTGCTAAGCCATTTTCCCTACTTCCTTTTAATGGAAAATATATTTAGAAACTGAGGTCTTACACTGAGTGTGTTCATTTTTACTGGGAAGTCATTGCTTCTAGACTTTTCAGTGGGAAATCAGATTTCTAAGTCATGAATTTACACTGTTTACTCCAGTTCAAATCCAATATGACAATATTATTTTCTTCCTTCCATATTTACATATTCTTTCTTCCGCAGTGAGAATCACGTTTTCCAAAAGCATCAATATCGTTTCTCAATTGTTCAATCCCAGAATACATCAAAAACTACCAACATAGCACCAAAATAGCAACAGAATAGCCTCGTAACTACCAAAATAGCATCAAAACTACCAAGAGATTGAGTAATGATCAGTAGGCCTTTACAGTCTCTCTCTTTAGAATACATATACACCAACAAAGGTATGGAGTCTGAAAAACGTGTTTACAAGTTCAATGAATTATTTTTCTGTGTGGTTTCTTAATAAACTATGTCTACTTGCTTCTGTTTCACGTCAGTTTTTTCCATCTTTGTAAATTTTAAGTTTTGAATATGTAAAACTCTAACTTGGTTTAACAGCTACCGGTAAACGTTAAAGCTACCTTTGTAGATAGCTTTAAGTCTCACTCCCTTACCTATCCCTTTAAACTTATTCCCGCTTACTTCCTGTTGTGGGTACTTCATTCTTGTTCGGTTTATTCTTTTGCTTATTTTTTCCGAAGACATATATACAAATATGCATATACACAAAAGGCATATACATCATTCTAGCTATATGTTTTGCAGTTTTCGTTTTATGTATCATAGAAAATCACTCCAGCCGGGCGCAGTGGCTCACGCTGGTAATCCCAGCACTTTGGGAGGCTGAGGCGGGCAGATCACGAGGTCAAGAGATCGAGACCATCCCAGCCAACATGGTGAAACCCCGTCTCTACTTAAAAATACAAAAATTAGCTGGGCATGGTGACATGCGCCTGTAGTCCCAGCTATTCGGGAGGCTGAGGCAGGAGAATTGTTTGAACCTGGGAGGTGGAGGTTGCAGTGAACTGAGATCGTGCCACTGCACTCCAGCCTGGCATCTGGCAACAGAGCAAGCCTCTGTCTCAAAAAAAAAAAAAAAGAAAGAAAGAAAATCACTCCCTATTAGTTCACTGAGTTTATCTTTTTTTTAATCTAGTTGCATGGTACTCCACTGTCCATACCACAGATTATTCAATCAGACTCCTACATATGGGAAATACCCTGAAATCTTAAAGCTTATAAATGAAAAAAGTTGATAGATATCTTTCCAAATATGACAATTCTACAAGTTTACTCAATACCAAAAAACAAGTTGTGTAGCAGAATCTTTTCAAACATGTCTGTAATAAACTATGATGGAAATTAAGACCACAATGAGAAACTACTTTCACAGGTACTACAAAGTCTAAAAATTAAAAAGACAGAAAATACCAAGTGTTAGTAAAGATGTGGAACAATGAGAACTCTCATATAATCATGCAGTATATTAAAAAAAAAAAAAAAAAAAAAAAAAAACTTCTAGCCGGGCACAGTGGCTCATGCCTGCTATCCTAGCATTTTGGGAGTCCGAGGCAGTGGATTGCCTGAGCTCAGGAATTTGAGACCAGCCTAGGCAAAATGGTGAAACCCTGTCTCTACTAAAATACAAAAAAAAATTAGTTGGGTGTGGTGGCATGCGCTTGTAGCCCCAGCTACTCAGGAGGCTGAGGCAGGAGAATTGCTAGAACCCAGAAGGCAGAGGTTGCAGTGAGCTGAGATCACGCCACTGCACTCCAGCCTGGGTGGCAGAGCAAGACTCTGTCTCAAAAAAAAGAACTTCCATATACTGTGGGTGAGATAAGTCACAATTTTGAACAACTGTTTGGCAATATCTAACCAAAGGCAGTCATATACATACCATATAACCTAACAATTCCACTCTTAGGGATACAGTCAACAGAAATACACACAAATGTTTACCAACAGACATGGACGAGAATGCTCATAGAGGTACTATTCACAATAGCCAAAAACTGGAAACTATACAAACATTTATCAATACTGGAATAAATAAATGACAATACATTAATGGAATACCAATGAGAAAGAAGGATCTTCAACTATCTACAGCAATATGAATGAATCTTACAAACATAATGGTGGGGAAAATAAGCCAGATCCAAAGAAGTACATACTGTGTACTTCCATTTACATGGCGTTCAAAAGCTGGCAAAACTAACCCATGCTGTTAGAAGTCAGGGCAGTGGTTACCTTGGCAAGCATGGAGATTGCATCTGGAAAGAAAGAAGAGGTACTTCTGGGGTTGTGGCAATTTTCTGCTTCCTAATCCGGGTTCAGGACGTACCAGTGGGTTCACTTTGTGAAAATTCAGCAAGCTATACACTTACAGTATGTGCATTTTTCTGTATATCCTTTTTATTTCTATAAAGAGTGATACTTTAAATTTAGGTTAAGGAATAAAAAAAAGGACAAAAAAATCACTAAATTCAACTGAATACCTATAAACAAATGGAAACACTATGATGGAAATTAGGATTACTGTCTTAGATTCAAAAGTGTCACGCTATTAGCTCAAAATTATAGATTTATGAACTCTGGTGTTTGAGCTTTAAATTATACGTTTTGCGCTGTATTCTGATGTTTCCATCTGTCTTAATATAAGAACGTTACTACATGTATACTAGCAAGTGAAACTGATGCTCCAGGAATATGTTCCAGGCTTTCTGGTAGTTGAAAATCTACCATCAAATGTGCTACTACCTGCAAATGCTGAATTCAGAGAAGATAAAGAAAATATGCAAACCTCTCTCCCACTGGTGGCCCTTATTAGCTTAAACAATGTAGTCTTCATATAATATAGCAAAAAATTTATGCAAGTTTAACAATTTTAAACTGAAGAAAAAAGTTTGATTACTATATTAATAGAAAGACTAAATTTCTTTCTATTCTAGCCACTGAAGTTATTATAACAGAATTGTTTTACAAAAGGTAATAAAATAACATGTAGCCAAAATATGTAGGAGATGACATTACAGAAATACATTGGCAAATAAATGTTATTTCCCAAATGTTACGGCATTTGTGGCATTCGTCAGCTTTTTGTATTTTTAATTATTTATACTTATTGGCATTCTAAAAGACAGATTTATAGCAAACTTTGTGTTTATAATTAGCATTCTTTTTCTTAAGGACAACTCCCCAAACTGCTTCAGAATCACAAAATCTTGATTTGCCCCAAATGAGACTGAAGTTCCCAACAAGCCTTTAGTTTCTTAGCGCATCAAATATATATTAGATCATAACCCTGCTGTCTTACACCACCTGGCAACTAGGAAGAAGTAAGAGACAAAAATTAGTTTAAGGAAGTCATCACATATTCATTCATCCAGTAAGTATGAAAGGCTTCTGGATGTCAGGTGCCATGTAAAGCTACGAGAATACAACAGTGGGTTCAGACATGGCTCCTGCCTTCAGGAAGCTCATAGTTCCACAGGGCAGAGAGAGAACAATCAGATCATCCCCCAGTTACAAACTGCTGTCGATGTGATGAAGAAATATTACACAGATGACCACAAAGTAAAATAGAAAAATAGGCTGGCTTTCCATGAAGGAATGAATGGGGGGATGCCCCAAGGCAGGGTGTCTATCAGAGCAGGAGGAGGTGTCTGCTGAAACAAGCAGAGGGATGAAGGCCAGCAGTTTCGCCCACACCACCAGGCAGAAGAGTCTAGGGCATGGACAGCACAGCCTCCACCCTGCACAACTGCAGCACGGAGTGGACTGGGGACGAAACAGCGTGGTGCTGGGAGCCACGGCTAGCCAGGCCCAGGTGCCATCCTGTAGGGCAGGTACCAGCTGCACCTGAACAGCAGCAACTGCCAATTCCAGTGACACTGTTGTCACCTGATGATTCAGAGCAGAGTTGTGAGGACAGCAAAACTGGGATAGAATCCTGTTTCTGACACATTCCAACTGTCTTTCTCTCTGCAATTTGAGGGAAAAAAAAAAAAAAAGGTGGGGGGCACAGGTCATAGGAACTGAATTGCTGTGAGCTAAGCTGTTAGGCGCCCTGCAGAGCTCAGTACACAGCGCTAAATAAACAGCAGCGGCTCTCATCATGGGCCTCCCCACTCCTCCTCCTCCAATCTGTTCTGTTTCTTCCACTTGGTTCAGGGACCAGCCTTAATTCATGCAGGACTGGAATTCTGCCCACAGCTCAGTCCCCATGACTAGGTAGACATCCTGGAGCCTTCATCTGCCTGCCCAACATTGCCACCTACAGCCCAAGGCTGGATTCCCTTGGAACCACACTCAGCTGAGTCCTCAGCCAGCACTGTAATGTAGATGCTGCCCCAAAACAGGCCAAATTACAGTAATTCATGTTTAGGGATATATTCATGCACAGTAAACTATAAAGAAAATCCAAATAATCAAATGCAAACTATCTTTCCATTATGAAAACAGTGTTCCTGCTGCATTACAAGGGTCACTTTAGTAAGGAAATTAACACTTCAATTCTGAAACTTTAAACACAGCATAATTTTAATATGTTTTTCTTCCATACCACATTATATTGAAATTAACTATTTAACTTATTATATGAACTTTAAGAGCAGGGACTGTGTTTTATTATATTATTTCCAAAACCAAACCAAATATAGACAAATCAAGCAATGAAACTTGCAGAGGCCAATAAAACAAGCCTCAATAAATTTAAGAAAATTGAAATTATATCAAGCACTCTCTCAGACAGCAGTGGAATAAAACTGAAAATCAACTCCAAAAGGAACCTTCAAAATAATGCAAATACATGGAAATTAAATAACCTGCTGCTCAATGAGCATTGGGTCAAAAACAAAATCAAGATGGAAATTTTAAAATTCTTCAAACTGAATGACAATAATGACACAACTTATCAAAACCTCTTGGATACAGCAAAGGTGATGCTAAGGAAGTTCACAGCCCTGAACACCTACATGAAAAAGACTGAAAGAGCACGAACAGATTCTAAGGTCACACCTGAAGGAACTAGAGAAACAAGAATGAACCAAACCCAAACCCAGCAGAAGAAAGGAAATAACCAAGATCAGAGCAGAACTCAATGAAATTGAGACCAAAAAAAAAAGAAAAAGAAAAAGAAACATAAAACAAAAAGCTGGATCTTTGAAAAGATAAATAAAATTGAGAGACCATTAGCCAAATTAACCAAGAAAATGAGAGAGAAAATCCAGATAACCTCATTAAGAAATGAAACAGGAAAAATTACAACTGACAACACTGAAATACAAAAGATCATTCAAGGCTACTGTGAACACTTTTACACACATGAAGTAGAAAGCCTAGAAGAAATGGATAAATTCCTGAAAAAATACAACCCTCCCAGCTTAAATCAGGAAGAATTAGATACCCTGAACAGACCAAAAACAAGCAGTGAGATTGAAATGGTAATTTAAAAATTACCAACAACAAAACAAACCCAGGACCAGATGGATTCACAGCAGAATTCTACCAGACATTCAAAGAAGAATTGGTACCAATCCTATTGACACTATTCCACAAGATAAAGAAGTTCTAAATGCTTCTATGAAGCCAGCACCACCCTAATACCAAAACCAGGAAAGGACATAACCAAAAAAGAAAACTACAGATTGATATCCTTGATGAACATAAATGCTAAAATCCTTGACAAAACACTAGCTAACCAAATCCAACATATCAAAAGATAATCCACCATGATCAAGTGGACTTCCTACTAGGAATGCAGGGATGGTTTAACATATACAAGTCAATAAATGTGATATGTTACATAAACAAAATTAAAAACAAATGCTATCGTCAATAGATGCAGAAGAAGCATTCAACAAAATCCAGCATCACTTTATGATTAAAACTCTCAGCAAAAATGGCATACAAGGGACATATCTCAATGTAATAAAAGCCATCTATGACAAACCCACAGCCAACATAATACTGAGTGGGAAAAAGTTGAAAGCATTTCCCCTGAGAACTGGAACAAGAAAAGGATGGCCACCCTTACCACTCCTCTTCACCATAGTACTGGAAGTCCTAGCCAGAGCAATCAGACAAAAGAAAGAAAGGATATCCAAATAGGTAAACAGGAAGTCAGACTGTTACTGTCTGCTGATGATATGATTGTTTGCCTTGAAAACCCTAAAGACTCCTCCACAAAGCTCCTAGAACTGATAAAATAATTCAGCAAGTTTTTCAGATACCAGATTAATGTACACAAATCAGTAGCTCTTCTATACACCAACAGCAACCAAGCAGAGAATCAAGTCAAGAACTGAACCCCTTTTGCAATAGCTGCAAAATAAAATACTTGGGAATGTATCTAACCAAGGAGGCAGAAGGCCTCTACAAGGAAAACTAAAAAACACTGCTGAAATAAATCAAAGATGACAAAAATAAATGGAAACACATCCCATGCTCATGGATGGGTAGAATCAATATTGTGAAAATGACTACACCGCCAAAAGCAATCTATAAATTCAACACACTCCCCATCAAAATACCATTATTCTTCATAGAATTAGAAAAAACAAATTTTAAAATTCATATGGAACCAAAAAAGAGCCTGCATAGCCAACACAAGACTAAGCAAAAGGAACAAATCTGGAAGCACCACACTACCTGATTTCAAACTACTATAAGGCCATAGTCACCAAGACAACATGGTACTGGTATAAAAATGGGTATACAGATCAATGGAACAGAATAGAGAACCAAAAAATAAGCCCAAATAATTACAGCCAACTGATCTTGGACAAAGCAAACAAAAACAAAGTGGGGAAAGGACACCCTTTTCAACAAATGGTGCTGGGATAATTGGCTAGCCACACACAGGAGAATGAAACCGGATCCTCCTCTCACCGTATACAAAAAATCAACTCAAGATGGATTAAGGACTTAAACCTAAGTCATGAAACTATAAAAATTCTAGAAGATAACACTGGAAAAACCCTTCTAGACATTGGCATAGGCAAGGATTTCATGAACAAGAACCCAAAAGAAAACAATAAAAACAAAGATAAATATCTGGGACTTAATTAAACTAAAGAGCTTTTGCATGGCAAAAGAACAGTCAGCAGAGTAAACCAACAACCTACAGAGTGGGACAAAGTCTTCACTATCTATATATCTGATGAAGGACTAATATCCAGAATCTACAACAAACTCAAATCAGTAAGAAAAAAAAAATCCCATCAAAAAGTGGACTAAGCCAAAACCTCCTTAAGCTGATAAGAAACTTCAGCAAAGTCTCAAGATACAAAAATCAATATGCAGAAATCACAGGCATTCCTATGCACCAACAACAGACAGAGAGCCAAATCATGAGTGAACACCCATCTACAATTGCTACAAAGAATAAAATATCTAGGAATAAAACTAACAAAGGATGTAAATGATCTCTTCAAGGAGAACTACAAACCACTGATCAAGGAAATAAGAGAGGACAAAAACAGATGGAAAGACATTCCATGCTCATTGTTAGGAAGAATCAATGTTGTGAAAATGGCCATACTGCCCAAAGTAATTTATAGATTCAATGCTATCCCTATTAAGCTACCATTGATCTTCTTCACAGAACTGGAAAAAACGACTTTAAATTTCATATGGAACCGAAAGAGCCCGCATAGCCAAGACAATCCTGAGCAAAAAGAAGAAAGCTGGAGGCATCATGCTACCTGACTTCAAACTATACTACAAGGCTACAGTAATCAAAACAGCATGGTACTGGTACCAAAACAGAGATATAGACAAATGGAACAGAACAGAGGCCTTAGAAGCAATGCCACACATCTACAACCATCTGATCTTTGACAAACTGGACAAAAACAAGCAATGGGGAAAGGATTCCTTGTTTAATAAATGGTGTTGGGCAAACTGGCTAGTCATATGCAGAAAGCTGAAACTGGACCCCTTCTTGACACCTTACACCAAAATTAACTCCAGATGGATTAAAGATTTAAACATAAGAACTAACACCATAAAAACCCTAGAAGAAAACCTAGGCAAAACTATCCAGGACATAGGTATAGGCAAGGACTTCATGACTAAAACACCAAAAACATTGGCAACAAAAGCCAAAATAGACATATAGGATCTAATTAAACTTAAGAGCTTCTGCACAGCAAAAGAAACAATCATTAGAGTGAACCAGCAACCAACAGAATGGGAAAAAATTTTTGTAATCTACCCATCTGACAAAGGACTAATATCCAGAATCTCAAAGAACTAAAACAGATTTACAGTAAAAAAAACAAACCTAGGGAGACAACCGAAGATGGCCACTTAGGAGCAGCTCAGGATTGCAGCTCCCAGTGAAAGCGCAGAGGGTGAGTGGATGCCACGTTTCCAGATGGATTTCTATTGCCCACAGACCAGGAGAATCCCAGGTGGGGGAGCTCCATGGGTCGCCAGTGTGGCTGTTTTGGCCGGCGCAGCTGTTTTGGCTGGTGTGGCTGTCTTGCCGGCGCCCCGGCGCAGTGGTTCTCCATAAAAAACACACTGGTCTGGGTCTGGCGAGTGGAGGTCCGGGAAGTCACAGTCGCCAATTCATCTGATTAAAAAAGGGGACTGAAACAGGGAGCCAGGCCAGGAGACTCCTGGACAAAAAAAAAAAAAAGTTCCATGAATCTCAGCACTGCTGTTTCAGCCAACTCAGTGGGTCACCGCACAGGAAAGCACACAGATCCCAGCACCTTTTCAGCAGGCGAGAGAGTCAACCGTTCAACTAAAAGAAAAAAAAAGGCTCTGAGGCAGGGAGCCAGGTGATCAGGCTCAGCTGGTCCCACCCCATAAGAAAAAAAAAAAACAGGAATTGGAAACACTCTGGGTTGAGAGATTCACAGCAAGCACAGCTGAACCTGGGATGCTCCAGCTCTGTGGGTGAGGGGCGTCCGCCATTACCGAGGCACTCCACCACTACGGAGGCAGTCCGCCATTGCCTAGGCAACCTGCCATTGCCGAGGCAACCCGCCATTACAAAGAGAGTCCGTCATTACAGAGGCAGGCCACCAATGCCGAGGCAGTTCTAACTACACGCATATAAACAGGACTGCAGGGAAGTTCACACAGCAGCTGGGCAGAGGCCACAGCAACTCAGCAAAGCCTCTGCAGGCAGACAGTGACTAGCCTGCCTCCTTGCTGGGCAGGGCAGCCCTGAAAAAAAGTCAGCAGCATAACGGCAATTCCTAAATAAAGCCCTAACACCCCGGGACAGAGCACCTGGGGAAAAAAAAGAGGTTTATGAGTTCTGCTGCAGCAGACATAAATGTACCTGCCCAGCAGCTCTGAATGAACAACAGAGCTCACAGCTCAGCACTTGAGCTACTATAAAGGATATACTGTCTCCTCAAGCAGATCCCCGACCCCCATATATCCAGAGTCACCTCATAAAGGAGAGCCCAGACTGACATTTGACAGGTATCCTGCTGGGACAAAACAGAAGAAGAAACTGATAGCAACCTTTACTGTTCTGCAGCTGCTGCAGGTGATTCCCAGGCAAGCAGGGCCTGCAGTGGACCTCAGCAGTCCTACAGCAGAGGGGCCAGACTGTTAGAAGGAAAACTAAGCAACAGAAAGAAATAACTTCATCATCAACAAACTGGACATCCACTCAGAGACCCAGTCTGAAAGTCAACAACTACAAAGACGACAGGTGGATAAATCCACAAAGATGGGAAGAAATCAGTGCAAAAAGGATGAAAACACCTGAAACCAGGACACCTCTCCTTCTACAAGGGATCACAACTCCTCACCAGCATGGGAATAAGACTGGATGGAGAATGAGTATGATGAAATGACAGAATCAGCCTTCAGAAAGTGGATAATAAGAAACTTCCATGAGCTAAAAGAACATGTTCTAACCCAATGCAAAGAAACTAAGAAACTTGAAAAAAGATTTGACGAAATGCTAACAAGAATGGACAACTTAGAGAGGAATATAAGTGAATTGATGGAGCTGAAAAACAACACGAGAACTTCGCGAAGCATGCACAACTTTCAACAGCTGAATTGACCAAGCAAAAGAAAGGATATCAGAGGTTGAAGATCAACTCAATGAAATAAAATGAGAAGGCAAGATCAGAGAAAACAGGGTAAAAAGGAATGAACAAAGTCAACAAGAAATATGGGACTATGTGAAAAGACCTAATCTACGTTTGATAGCTGTACCTGAATGTGACGAAGAGAATGAATCCAAGCTGGAAAATACTCTTCAGGATATTATCCAGGAAAACTTCCCCAACCTAGCAAGGCAGGCCAATATTCAAGTCCAGGAAATACAGAGAACACCACAAAGATATTCCTCTAGAAGAGCAACCCCAAGGCACATAATCGTCAGATTCACCAGGGTTGAAATGAAGGAGAAAATGCTAAGGGCAGCCAGAGAGAAAGGTCGGGTTACCCACAAAGGGAAGCCCATCAGACTCACAGCAGATCTCTCAGCAGAAACCCTACAAGCCAGAAGAGAGTGGGGGCCAATATTCAACATCCTTAAAGAAAAGAACTTTCAACCCAGAATTTCATATCCAGCCAAACTAAGCTTCATAAGTGAAGGAAAAATAAAACCCTTTGTGAACAAGCAAATACTCAGAGATTTCATCACCACTAGGCCTGCTTTACAAGAGATCCTGAAAGAGGCACTACACATAGAAAAGAACAACTAATACCAGCCACTCCAAAAACATACCAAATGGTAAAGAGCATCAACACAATGAAGAATCTGCATCAACTAATGGGTAAAACAGCCAGCTAGCATCAAAATGGCAGTATCAAATTCACACATAACAATATCAACCCCGAAAGTAAATGGACTAAATGCCCCAATCAAAAGACACGGACTAGCAAATTGGATAAAAAGCCAAAACCCATCAGTGTGCTGTATCCAGGAAACCCATCTCACATGCAAGGATACACAAAGGCTCAAAATAAAGGGATGGAGGAAGATTTACCAAGCAAATGGAGAGCAAAAAAAAGCAGGAGTTGCAATTCTCATCTCTGGTAAAATAGACTTTAAAGCAACAAAGATCAAAAGAGACAAAGAAGGACATTACATAATGGTAAAAGGATCAATGCAACAAGAAGAGTTAACGATCCTAAATATATATGCACCTAATACAGGAGCACCCAGATACATAAGGCAAGTTCTTAATGACTTACAAAGAGACTTAGACTCCCACACAATAATAGTGGGAGACTTTAACACCCCATTGTCAATATTAGACAGATCAATGAGACAGAAAATTAACAAGGATATCCAGGACTTGAACTCAGACCTGGAACAAGCAAACCTAATAGACATTTACAGAACTCTCCAGCCCAAATCCACAGAATATACATTCTTCTCAGCACCACATCACACCTACTCTAAAACTGACCACATAATTGGAAGTAAATCATTCCTCAGCAAATGCAAAAGAACGTAAACCATAACAAACAGTCTCTCAGACCACAGTGCAATCAAGTTAGAACTCAAAAGTCAGAAACCAACCCAGAACTGCACAGCTTCATGGAAACTGAACAACTTTCTCTTGAATGTTGACTGGATAAACAATGAAATGAAGGCAGAAATAAAGATGTTCTTCGAAACCAATGAGAACGAAGACACCACATACCAGAATCTCTGGGATACATTTAAAGCAGTCTCTAGAGGAAAATATATAGCAATAAGTGCCCATATGAGAAGCAAGGAGAGAACTAAAATTGACACCCTATCATGAAAATTGAAAGAGCTAGAGGAGCAAGATCAAAAAAACTCAAAACCTACCAGAAGACAAGAAATAACTAAGATCAGAGCAGAACTGAAGGAGAGAGACACAAAAAACTTCAAAAAAAAAAAAAATCAATAAATCCAGGAGCTGCTTTTCGAAAAGATCAACAAAATAGACCACTAGCCAGATTAATAAAAAAGAAAAGAGAATAATCAAATAGATGCAATAAAAAACAATAAAGGGGATATCACCACAGATTCCACAGAAATTCAAACCATCATCAGAGATTATTACAAAGAACTCTATGCACATAAACTAAAAAACCTGGAAAAAATGGATAAATTCCTGTACACTTGCCTCCTCCCAATCCTAAACCAGGAAGAAGTTGAAACCCTGAATAGACCAATATCAAGGGCTGAAGTCGAGGCAGCAATTAAGAGCCTACCACCCAAAAAAAGCCCAGGTCCAGATGGGTTCACAGCAAATTCTACCAGACACACAAAGAGGAGCTGGTACTATTTCTTCTGAAACTATTCCAAATAATCCAAAAAGAGGGAATCCTTCCCAAATCATTTTATGAGACCAACATCATCCTGATACCAAAACCCGGCAGAGACTCAACAAGAAAAGAAAACTACAGGCCAATATCCATGATGAACATAGATGCAAAAATCTTCAATAAAATACTGGCAAGCTGATTGCAACAGCACATCAAAAAGCTTATCCATCATGATCAAGTAGGATTCATCCCAGGGATGCAAGGCTGGTTCAACATATGCAAGTCTATAAACGTAATTCACCACATAAACAGAACCAAAGACAAAAACCACATGATTATCTCAATTGATGCAGAGAAGGCCTTCAACAAAATTCAACAGCCCTTTATGCTAAAAACCCTCAACAAACTAGGTATTGACAGAACATATCTCAAAATAATAAAAGCTATTTATGACAAACCAACAGCCAATATCATACTGAATGGGCAAAAACTGGAAGCATTCCCTTTGAAATCTGGCACTAGACAAGGATGCCCTCTCTCACCACTCCTATTCAATATGGTACTGGAAGTTCTAGCCAGAGCAATCAGGCAAGAAAAAGAAATAAAGGGTATTCAAATAGGAAAGGAGGAAGTCAAATTGTCTCTATTTGCAGACGACATGATTGTATATCTAGAAGACCCCATTGTCTCAGCCCAAAATCTCCTGAAACTGATAAGCAACTTCAGCAAAGTCTCAGGATACAAAATCAATGTGCAAAAATCACAAGCATTCCTATACACCAATGACAGACTTAAAGAGAGCCAAATCAAGAATGAACTGCCATTCACAGTTGCTACAAAGAGAATAAAATACCTAGGAATACAACTAACAAGGAACATAAAGGACCTCTTCAAGGAGAACTACAAACCACTGCTCAATGAAATAAGAGAGGATACAAACAGTTGGAGAAACATTCCATGTTCATGGTTAGGAAGAATCAATATTGTGAAAATGGCCATACTGCCCAAAGTAATTTACAGATTGAATGCTATCCCCATCATGCTACCAATGACCTTCTTCACAGAACTGGAAAAAAACCACCTTAAACTTCGTATGGAACCAAAAGAGAGCCTGCATACCCAAGTCGATTCTAAGCAAAAAGAACAAAACGGGAGGCATCACACTACTGGACATCAAACTATACTACAAGGCTACAGTAATCAAAACAGCATGGTACTAGTACCAAAACAGAGATATAGACCAATGGAACAGAACAGAGGCCTCGGAGGCAACACAACATATCTACAACCATCTGATCTTTGACAAACCTGATAAAAACAAGCAATGGGGAAAGGATTTCCTGTTTAATAAGTGGTGTTGGGAAAACTGGCTAGCCATATGCAGAAAGCAGAAACTGGACCCCTTCCTGACACCTTACACTAAAATTAACTCCAGATGGATTAAAGACTTAAACATAAGACCTAACACCATAAAAACCCTAGAAGAAAATCTAGGCAAAACCATTCAGGACATAGGTGTAGGCAAGGACTTCATGACCAAAACACCAAAAGCATTGGCAACAAAAGCCAAAATAGATAAATGGGACCTAATCAAACTCCACAGCTTCTGCACAGCAAAAGAAACAGTCATTAGAGTGAATCGGCAACCAAAAGAATGGGAAAAAATTTTTGCAGCTTACCCATCTGACAAAGGGCTGATATCCAGAATTTACAAAGAACTAAAACAGATTTACAAGAAAAAAACAAACAAGCCCATTCAAAAGTGGGCAAAGGATATGAACAGATACTTTACAAAAGAAGACATGCATGAGGCCAACAAGCATATGAAAAAATGCTCATCATCACTGGTCATTAGAGAAATGCAAATCAAAACCACATTGAGATACCATCTCATGCCAGTTAGAATGGCCATCATTAAAAAATCTGGAGACAATAGATGCTGGAGAGGATGTGGAGAAATAGGAACACTTTTACACTGTTGGTGGGAGTGTAAGTTAGTTCAACCATTGTGGAAGACAGTATGGCGATTCCTCAAGGACCTAGAAACAGAAATTCCATTTGATCCAGCAATCCCAATACTGGGTATATATCCAAAGGATTATAAATCGTTCTACTATAAGGACACATGCACACGAATGTTCATTGCAGCACTGTTTACAATAGCAAAGACCTGGAACCAACCCAAATGTCCATCGATGATAGACTGGACAGGGAAAATGTGACACATATACACCATGGAATATTATGCAGCCATCAAAAACGATGAGTTCACGTCCTTTGTAGGGACATGGATGAACCTGGAAACCATCATTCTCAGCAAACTGACACAAGAACACAAAATGAAACACTGCATGTTCTCACTCATAGGCAGGTGTTGAACAATGAGAACACATGGACACAGGGAAGGGAGCACTACACACTGGGGTCTGTTGGAGGGAAATAGGGGAGGGACAGCGGTGGGGGGTGGGGAGTTGGGGAGAGATAGCATGGGGAGAAATGCCACATATAGGTAAAGGGGAGGAAGGCAGCAAATCACACTGCCACATATGCACCTATGCAACAATCTTGCATGTTCTTCACATGTACCCCAAAACTTAAAATGCAATTAAAAAAAAGTGAGAAAAAAAAAATGTTTAACTAAAAAAAAATAAAATACTTACATTTAATATAAAAAAAAATTCATAGGCTAGAAGGGATTTCTTTAGAATAATTCTTAAGAAAAAATAGATCTACCTTTAATTTTCTTCATTTAAAAAGTTTTTGAACTCAGTTGTGTACAGATATAAATAGGAATGCTCATCAACACATTTGTATACTATCAATATTTTTTAATAGCTAAAAATCAGAAACAACTAAATATTTAAAAACAAAGTAGTTAAATTATAGTACATGCATTCATACAACAGAATCTCATCAGCCATTAACAATAATAATATATCATTCTATATTGGAAGTCTTTAAACTTCAAATTCTTATAAAAACCTATATTTACAGGCTATAAACACAGTTAATAGAAATAACTAAATAACAACTTTCACCACTTTCATCTGGGTAAACCATTTAAAAATTAATTAGGGAAATGTAATGGAATGGTTGTAAATAAACTTGTCATATAATTAAAAAAAAAAAACCCATTCAAAAGTGGGTGAAGGACATGAACAGACACTTTTCAAAAGAAGACATTTATGCAGCCAACAAATATCAAAAAATGCTCATCAGAGAGAGATCCAAGATGGCTGATCACTAGCAGCTCAGGTTTGTAGCTCCCAGAGAAAGTACACAGAATAAGAGGACACCACAGTTTCAGATGAATTTTTGTTACCCACGGACCGGAAGATTCCCAGTGGAGGAGCCCCACGGGTCGCCAGGGTGACTCTTGTGGCCGGCGTTGCAGTTTTGCCGGCGCCCCAGCGCCGTGGTTCTTGCTGCAGAGTAAACGGGACTGGGTACCCTTTTGGTCGACATTTGGAGCTTCTCTGGGAAGGCAGAGTCGCCCATTTACCTGATTGAAGAAGAGACTCAAGAGGGAAGCCAGACGGGAGATTCCCGGGCAGAAAAGCACCACGAATCTTAATGCCGCTGTTTTGGCTGGTGCAGTGGGTTGCTCAGATTTCGGCACTGGGAATCAAGTTGGACATCCACTCAGAGACCTAATTTGAAAGCAGGCAATTACAAAGATGACAGGTAGATGAACTCACAATGATGGGAAGAAACCAGCTTAAAAAGGCTGAGAAAACCCAAGATCAGAATGCCTCTCCTTCTACAGGGGATCACAGTTCCTCATCAACAAGAGAACAAGGCCGGATGGAGAATGAGTGCATTCCATTGACAGATTTAGGCTTCAGAAAGTGGATAATAAGGAGCTTTAGTGAGCTAAAAGAACATGCTCTAGCCCAATGTAAAGAAACTAAGAACCTTGAAAAAAGGTTTGACAAAATGCTAAGAAGAATAGACAACTTAGAGAGGAATATAAGTGAATTAATGGAACTGAAGAACACAATACCAGAACTCCACGAAGTATGCACAGGTTTTAACGATCAAATTGATCAAGCAGAAGAAAGGAGATCAGAGGTCGAAGACCAACTTAATGAAATGAAATGAGAAGACAAGATTAGAGAAGAAAGAGTAAAAAGGAATGAGCAAAGTCTCCAAAAAATATGGGACTATGTGAAAAGACCTAACTCACGATTGATAGGTATACCTGAATGTCATCAAGAGAATGAATCCAAGTTGGAAAATATTCTTCAGGAAATTATTCAGGAAAACTTTCCTAATCTAGTAAGGCAGGACAATACTCAACTCCAGCTAATCCAGAGAACACCACAAAGATATTCCTCAAGTAGAGCAACTCCAAGACACATAATCGCTGGATTCACTAGGGTTGAAATAAAGGAGAAAATTCTAAGAGCAGCTAGAGAGAAAGGTCACGTTACCTATAAAGGGAAGCCTATCAGACTCACAGCAGACCTCTCACCAGAAACCCTACAAACTAGAAGAGAGTGGGGGTCAATATTCAATATCCTCTAAGAAAAGAATTTTCAACCCAGAATCTCATATCCCGCCAAACTAAACTTCATAAGCAAAGGAAAAAGAAAATTTTTTGTGAACAAGCAAGCACTCAGATTTCATCACCACCAGGCCTGCTTTACAAGAGCTTCCGAAAGAAGTACTACAAACAGAAAGGAACAACCAGTATCAGTCATCCCAAAAACTTACCAAAACGTGAAGAGTATCTCTATAATGAAGAATCTACATCAACTAATGGGCAAAATAGCCAGCTAGCATTAAATGACAATATTGAACTCACAAATATTAATTCTAAATTTAAATGGATTAAATGCCCCAATCAAAGACAGAGACAGGAAAATTGAATAAAAAGTCAAAACCCATCAGTACACTGTATCCAGATCTAGTTCACAAGCAACGACATACAAAGACTCAAAACAAAGGGATGAAGGAAGATTCACCAATTAAATGGAGAGAAAAAAAAAACAGGAGTTGTAACTTTCATCTCTCACAAAATAGACTTTAATAGTAACAAAGACTAAAAGAAACAAAGAAGGACATTACATAATGGTAAAAGGATCAATGCAACAACAGGAGTTAATAATTATAAATATAAATGCACCCAGTACAGGAGCACCCAGATACTTAAGACAAGTTCTTAATGACTTATAAAGAGACCTAGACTCCTGCACGATAATAGCGGGAGATTCTGACACCACGTTGTTAACATTCAACGGGTCAATGACATAGAAAATTAATAGGGACATCTATGATTTGAACTTAGACCTGGAATAAGTAAACTTAGTGAATATTTGTAGAATTCTCCACTCTAGGTCCACAGAACATACGTTTTTCTCAGTATCATATTACACCTATTATTAAAGTGACCACATAATTGGAAGTAAATCATTCTTCAGCATTTGCATAGCATTTCACAGACTTAAATGAAATATTGGTTGGCTGTTTGTTATTTTCTTCCCTTATTCCTTCCTGTCTCCTTTGTTAAGCACAATTATCAGCATAAAGGAGGTTTTTAATACCTATTTTTAGATTGCATTCCAGCCCGGGCAATAGAGCAAGAATCCTGTTCTTGCTCTCTCCCTTTTTCTTTCTCTTTCTTTCTTTCTCTCAATTAAAAAAAAAAAAAAAAAAAAAAAAGTCCCCTTCTTCCACACCCCTTTGGAGTCCATGTTTGGATTCCCTTACACATACACTCTGTCTCGTGAAAGCTTTCTCTCTTCCTCTCTTTTTTCTCTTTCTCTATCTAAATAAATCACTTTCTGCAAAAAAAAAAAAAAGAAAAAAATGATCATCATTGGTCATTAGAGAAATACAAATCAAAACCACATTGAGATACCATCTCACGCCAGTTAGAACGGCAATCATTAAAAAATCTGGAGACAACAGATGCTGGAGAGGATGTGGAGAAAAAGGAACACTTTTACACAGTTGGTGGGAGTGTAAATTAGTTCAACCATTGTGGAAGACAGTGTGGCGATTCCTCAAGGATCTGGAAATAGAAATTCCATTTGACCCAGCAATCCCATTACTGGGTATATACCCAAAGGATTATAAATCATTCTATTATAAAGAAACATGAACACGTATGTTTACTGTGGCACTGTTTACGATAGCAAAGATCTGGAACCAACCCAAATGCCCATCAATGATAGATTGGACAAAGAAAATGTGGCACATATACACCATGGAATACTATGCAGCCATAAAAAACGAGTTCGTGTCCTTTGTAGAGACATGGATGAATCTAGAAACCATCATTCTAGGCAAACTGACACAAGAAGAGAAAACCAACCACCACATGTTTTCACTCATAGGCAAGTGACGAACAGTGAGAAGACTTGGGCACAGGGAAGAGAATAACACTCACTGGGCTAGGTGGCAGGGGAGGGGAGGGGAGGGACAGCATGGGTCGGGGAGGATGGGGAGGGCTAACACTGGGAGAAATACCTAATGTAGGTGATGGGGGGAGGGAGGATTGGAGATGGAGGATGTGCACATGTACCCCAGAACCCAAAGTACAATTAAAAAAAAAAAAATGGGCTAAGGACATGAATAGGCAATTCTCAAAAGAAGATATACAAATGGTCAACAACCATATAAGACAATGCTCAACATCACTAATGATCAGGGAAATGCAAATCAAAACCACAATGTGATACCATCTATTCCTGCAAGATAATAAAAAAATAATAATAAATAAATAAATAACAAAAAAATCAAAAAACAGATGTTGGCATGGATGCAATGAACAGGGAACACCTCTGCACAGCTGATGGGAATGTAAACTACTACAGCCACTATGGAAAACAGTATGGAGATTCCTTAAATAACTAAAAGTAGGGCTGGGCGTGGCTCACACCTATAATTCCAGCATTTTGGAAGGTCGGCAGATCACCTAAGGTCAGGAGTTGGAGACCAGCCTGACCAACATGGAGAAACCCCACCTCTACTAAAAAAACAAAATTAGCTGGGTATGGTGGTGCATGCCTGTAATCCCAGCTACTCGGGAGGCTAAAGCAGGAGAATCGCTTGAACCCAGGAGACGGAGGTTGTGGTGAGCCAAGATTGCACCATTGCACTTCAGCCTGGGCAACAGGAACAAAACTCTGTCTTTAGAAAAAAAAAAAAAAAAGAGAGAGAGAGAGAAACTAAAAGTAGAACCACCATTTGATGGAGCAATTCCACTACCGGGTATCTCCCTAAAAGAAAAGTCATTATAAGAAAAAGATACTTGCATGTGCATGTTTATAGCAGCACAATTCACAATTGCAAAATTGTGGAACCAACGCAAATGCCCATCAATCAATGAGTGGATAAACTGTGGTGTATTTATATGACAGAATACTACTCAGCCATAAAAAGGAATGAATTAACAGAATTTGCAGTGATGTGGATGGGACTGGAGATTATTATTCTAAGTGAAGTAACTCAGAAATGGAAAACCAAACATTGTATGTTCTCACTGATATTCGAGAGCTAAGCTATGAAGATGCGAAGGCATAAGAGTGATACAATGGACTTTGGAGACTTGAGGGTAAGGGTGGGGAGGGGGCAAGGGATAAAAGAGTATAAATAGGGTGCAGGGCATACAGCTTGGGTGGTGGGTGCAGCAAAATCTCACAAATCACCACCAAAGAACTTGCTCATATAACCAAATACCACCTGTACCCCAATAACTTGTGGACAAATTTTAAAAAAGAAAATTACAGAGGCCAAAAGCACGCCCATGTATATAGTGCTTGATTTACCATAAAAATGACACTGAAGATCAACGAAATGGGCCAGGTGCAGTGGCTCCTGCTTGTAGTCCCAGCACTTCTGGAGGTCAAAGCAAGAGGATTGCTTGAGTCCAGTAGCTAGAGACCAGCCTGGGAAACACAGCAAGACTTCATGTCTACTAAAAAAAAAAAAAAAAAAAAAAAAGCTGGGTGTGGCATGTGTGCCTGCTGTCCCAGCTACTCAGAGGCAGAGGTGGGAGGATTGCTTGAGCCAGGGAGGTCAAGGCTGCAGTGACCCATGATCATGCCACTACACTCCAGCTGGGGTGACAGAGCAAGACTGTCTCAAAAGAAAAGATGGTCATTGTAATAAACAGTGCCAATGTCAACTGGATAGCCATGTGAAAAAGTTTCCCACTTGACACCAAGGCAGGAAATTAGGGTCTGGAGGCAGGGAACATCAGGCCAATTCACACTTCAGCTCTAACAGGAAACATCCTCTCCATTACTTTGTAACTTTACTTCATCCTCTTCATTTACATAGGGCGTAGCCCAAGTAGAGGGTATTTAAACTCAAAAACTCTGTAACAAGACCTTTGAGCCCCTGTGCTCAGGGTCACTTCCATGCTGTGGAATGTCGTTTCATTTTCGATGAATCCCTTTATCCCTTCCTTCTGTGTTTTGTGCAATTCTTTGTTTGAGACGCCAAGAACCTGGACACCCTCCACTGTTAACAATACCATACATAAAAATCCTTTCTAGATAGATAATGTGCTACACACGAAAAGGCTTCTAGAAGATGACATTGAATTAGACGCAAATTTTTATAAAAACGTTGGGGCTCAACAAAATACCCCAAAATAAGCAACTTTAGACTTCAAACTGAGAGCACCTGGGAAGCAGCAAATGCAGGAAGTGCTGTCCCTGGTTTCCCTTATCTGATTAAGTTCCCCCAGGAGACTGCTATTAACTATCATAAACCCTTCCCTCCAGTCCTGGGATCTACCTTAACCAGACTCCTGGGGAGAAAGAGGAAACTATAAGGTCTCCAAGCTCAAGATACCACACCCAGACTGACTTTTCACCTACTGTGTAGGCTGCTACCTGAGGGACTTTGATTTCTGCATAATAAGACAGCCTTTGTTCCCAGTGCAGTTCCTCCCCTCACCCTCCCATAGCTTGTCCCACTACCCTCCAGGGGCCTTTAAGCTCCTGTTTGCTTCTGTAGCTCAAATTGCTAGTTAAGCTTAAACCACCTGGCTCTTCTGTGAGTCTCATATTTTGTGGACTCCTGTGCATATGTGCATAATCAATCTGTATGCTATTGCTCCCACTAATCTGGCTATTATCAAGTTTATTACAGAGATTTAAATTATCAAAACTTCAGGGAAAAGAGAAAGTTTAACATTACCCTGCAACCAAAAACATTATCCATAAAGGAAAATATTGATAAATTAGACTATAGAAAAATTAATTATTTCTATTCAAATAATGAAGTCATTCAGAGAATTAAAAAGCAAGTCACTGGGTAGAATATGACCAAGTAACTTCAATTCAGAATTTAAGAATTCCTGCTCTCTCCTCCCGCCGCCCAAGATACGGAAAGGAAAGAAGGCCAAGGGGAAGATGGCGGCTCCGGCCCCTGCTGTCGTGAAGAAGCAGGAGGCCAAGAAAGTGGTGCATCCCCTGTTTGAGAAAAGGCCAAAGAATTTTGGCATTGGACAGGACATCCAGCCCAAAAGAGACCTCACCTGCTTTGTGAGGTGGCCCCACTGTATCAGGTTGCAGCGGCAGAGAGCCATCCTCTATAAGCAGCTGACAGTGCCCCCTGCAATTAACCAGTTCACCCAGGCCCTGGACCGCCAAACAGCTACTCAGCTACTTAAGCTGGCCCACAAGTACAGACCAGAGACAAAGCAAGAGAAGAAGCAGAGGCTGTTGGCCTGGGCCAAGAAGAAAGCTGCTGGCAAAGGGGACGTCCCCACTAAGAGACCACCTGTCCTTCGAGCAGGAGCTAACACCGTCAACGTGGAGAAGAAGAAAGCTCAGCTGGTGGTGACTGCACACGACATGGATTCCATCAAGCTGGCTGTCTTCTTGCCTGCCCTGTGTCGTAAAATGGGAGACCCTTACTGCATTTTCAAGGGGAAGGCAAGACTGGGCCGTCTAGTCCACAGGAAGACCTGCACCACTGTCGCCTTCACACAGTTAACTTGGAAGACAAAGGCACTTTGGCTAAGCTGGTGGAAACTATCAGGACCAATTACAATGACAGATACGATGAGATCTCTGCCATCACTGGGAAGGCAATGTCCTGGGTCCCAAGTCTGTGTGGCTCACATCACCAAGCTCGAAAAGGCAAAGGCTAAAGAACTGGCCACTAAACTGGGTTAAATGTGCGCTGTTGAGTTGTCTGTACATAAAAATAATTAAAACAATACAAATTTTCCTTCAAAAAAAAAAACAAATATTCCTGGGAATGGAACGACCAACGTGCAGAGCAACATGCCCAAGTTTTCTTGTGACTGCTGCGATATACTGTTGTAGTGAACCGAGCATAGAAAGTCAACACCAAGACAAAAGTATGCCAAATTGCAGGGTCTTTATTGCTAGTGGCCACAGAGGACTGGCGGCCACGGAGGACTCGCGTCTCTCCAACCCGTGGCCCCGAAAGGAGGGTGTCAAGACCTTTTATCCCCATAAAACCACCTGAGGGGTGAGCAGTGGGGGTGGGGGTGAAGGGTTTCAGACACTCCAAGGGCCAAGGGATTCTGTCAATCACCTCCTGGGCGGAGATGAGGGTGAGGGGCTCCGGACATTCCAAGGGCCAGGGGACATTGGTGATTGCGATTGTTACTTAAGTGGTTCACAGAAGTCAAGATAAGCATTAGTTTACACGTTGTCTGGGTGGGGTGGAAATCACAGACCTTAATTACTTATTACAAGTTGCAGGGGCCAAGATGGCATGGGTTTGGACTGCTTGCCTGTCACATTAGGGTCACAGAGAGCAGTTTCAATAGAAAGCCGGGGTATGGTTGAGGTATGCAGTTTTATGGGGCTTTTACCATGTCAAATACCTCACCCATGACTCTCCATCTGTGAAAAAGACACACTGCAGTGGCAGGAAACACAAAGAGAATGTGAAAGACGACTATCAGAAATGGATGGAAGAGCAGGTTCAGCCTGATTGCCAGAACAACGGCTGCATTTCAACAAGAAAAGATACCTCCTACTCCATTCTCTGCTCCTCCTCCTGCGGGGGTGATGACACTACCTCCCCCCCAAGTCTTCTGGGTCCTCCACACCCTGGAACGATGCCAGTACCCCATATGGGGGGGTCCCTCCCATGAAGCAAATGATGGGCCCTCCTCCTCCTGGGATGATGCCAGTGGAACCTGCTCCTGGAATGAGGCCACCCATGGGAGGCCACATGCCAATGATGCCCGGGCTCCCAGTGATGAGACCTCCTGCCCGTCCCAAGATAGTGCCCACTCAGCCCAGAATGACTCGACCAAACAGATAAGGATAGAGGGAAGGCTTCACTACATCAGTTTTTTATTACCTGTTCTGCTTTACAAGATCATGCTGCTGTGATGTGGGTTTTCTAAACAGCATAAGGAAGACTTGCTCCCTGGTCCTATCAAAGAGAATAGTTTTGGAGGGGAGAGGTGGGGCAAAAAAGATGCAGTTTTCATTTGTATTGGGAAATGTGAAAATAAAATTGTCAACTCTTTCAGTTAAAAAAATAAAAATAGGCCAGGTGCGGTGGCTCACGCCTGTAATCCCAGCACTTTGGGAGGCCAAGGCAGGTGGATCACAAGATGAAGAGATCAAGACCATCCTGGCCAACATGGTGAAACCCAGTTTCTACTAAAAAAAAATAAAATAAAATAAATAAATAAATACAAAAATTAGCTGGGTGTGGTGGCACACACCTGTAGTCCCAGCTACTTGGAGGTTGAGGCAGGAGAATTGCTTGAACCTGGGAGGTGGTGGTTGCAGTGAGCCAAGATCTCACCACTGCACTCCAGCCTGGCACCGGGCGACAGAGCGAGATTGTCTCAATAAAATAAAATAAAATTAAAATTAAAAAGAATTCCTACAATTCAGTAATTTAAAAAAAGAACACAGGTAACCCAGTACAAAGTTAAGCAAGAGACTTGAGCAGGCCCTTTCCCAAAGAGAATAATTAAATGACCAATATTAAAACAAGAGACGATGCCCTTCCCTAATTAGGCATTACAGAAATTTACATTACAAATGCCATGAGATACTACTACACATCTACCAGAAAGACTAAAAGTTTTAAAAAGCTGACAAGATATTAAGCATATGGAGTGTCAGGCGTGTTTAAACAAGAGCAACTCCATCTTAAAAGGGAGCTGGGTAAAATGAGGCTGAGACCTACTGGGCTGCATTCCCAGACACTTAGGCATTCTTAGTTATAGGATGAAATAGGAGGTCAGCACAAGGTCATGAAGACCTTGCTGATAAAACAGTTTGCAGCAAGGAAGCCGCCTAAAACCCACCAAAACCAAGATGGTGACAAGAGTAACCTCCCGTGATCCTCACTGCTGCAAATGCCATGGCAATGTCAGGAAGTTACCCTACATAGTCTAAAAAAGAGACATGAATAATCCACCCTTTGTTTGGCATACCAGCAGCCCTTGGGGCTGCTCTGTCTATAGAATAACCATTCTTTTATTCTTTTACTTTCTTAATAAACTTGCTTTAACTTTACTCTATGGACTCATCCTGAAATCTTTTTTGTGAGAGATCTAAGAACGTTCTCATGGAGTCTGGATCGGGACCCCTTTCCTGTAACAGAAGAATAGGAAACTGGAACATTCACCCACAGCTGGCAAAGTGTAAACTGATATAGCCACTAGAAAAATTTTAGCAACATCTCCTAAAACTGTACATATACCTCTATAAAGCACTTGCACTCTCAGATACAGATCTAATTAAAGTATACACACGTGCACCAAAAGATAAGTATAAGAAAGTTTAGGGCCGGATGTAGTGGCTCATGCCTATAATCCTAGTACTTTGGGAGGCCAAGGCAGGCAGATAACCTGAGGTCAGGAGTTCAAGACCAGACTAGCCAACATGGCAAAACCCCGTCTCTACCAAAAATACAAACGAATTAGCCAGGCAGGGTGGTGGGCACCTGTAATCCCAGCTACTTGGGAGGCCGAGGCAGACAGAATTGCTTGAACCTGGGAGGCAGATTGCGGAGAGCCTAGACTGTGCCATTGTACTCCAGTCGCCCAGGCTGGAGTGCAATGACACAGTCATTTTATAACAGTATAAAAAAAAAATGCTGTTACCCATAATGGACCCAAGCTTGGAAGAACCTGAATGTCAGCCACCAGCAGAACATATAAACGTATTGTGCAACATTAGTAAAACTGAATGCACACCACGGTAAAGAAGCTACTGCCATTGCAACACCATGGATATATCTCACAAGTCTAAAGTTGAGAAAAGAAACAAAAAAAGATCCCATTTATAAAGTGAATAACAGGAAAACTAATCTATAGTGTAAAAAGTCAGGATAGAAGATACCTTTTGAGAGGACGTTAAGACTAGCAACTCGGAGGAAGCAGAAGAGAGGCTTCTGGGTTGCTGGTCATATCCATTTCTTATGTGTTAACTATGTGAAAATTCACTGAGTTGTACATTCATGATCTCCTTATCTGTATGCCTCTTATGCCACAATAAAAAAAAATTTTAAGTATGAGACTAACATAATAGAGCTTAAAATGTGCAGAAATTGAGGGTAGCTCACCCAAGGAGACTATTACTAAACAGACACTAAAAGAATTCAGGCAGGAAGAAAGTGATCCCAAGTGGAAGGTCTGGGATACAAGAAAAGAAGAGCAGGAAAAAACGATAGGTGAATACATGAATAAAACTAAACAAATATTAAACGTATAAAGCAATAGAAGTAATGTCTCATGAAATAGACAACTAATAAAAAATATCAAAACAACTTTGATGGATAACAAGATAATTATGCTGAATAAAAAAAACCTCAATCTCAAAATATTAGATAGTGTATGGTTCCATGTACATGTGTTCTTGAAAAAAGTTATAGAGATGAAGAACAGATTAGTGGTTTCCAGGGTTTAGGGAGAAAGAAACATGTTTGTGACTATAAAATGGGTAGCACAAGGGATCCATGCCTCTGATGGAATTGTTCTGTATCTTCACGATGGTGATGGTGGTTAGGTATCTAGTCTATGTACATAAAATTTCATAGAACTGAATACACACAAAAAACTAAAGGTGCACATAAAACTGGTGAAATCTGAATAAGGTACTTATGCAAGCTGTAACATCTTATGGGAGAAACCGAGTGAAGAGTATATGGGATTTCTTTATATTATTTCTTAAAACTGCCCGCAAATCTACAATTATGCCAAAATAAAAAGTTGAAAATATACTATAGTAGCATAACTCAAGAGGAGTTTAGTGCAATGAAAGTATTCTTAAGTTCTTATATTACCCTGGAGGAGGATAAACTAATTTTAGACTTTCATAACTTAAATATGTACATTTAAGTTAGCATAACAATTACTAAAATATAAACAAAGACTAACTTCTAGATGACTAGAGAAGAAAAAATATCCCACCAATTGAAAAGAAAGCAAGAAAGGAAAAAAGAAACATAAGTAGGACAAATAGAAAGTATAAAATAAAATGACACAAACACACATGCATGTACATACCCATACCACCCGCCATCTACAGAATCACAAACACACATGCACGTACATACACATACCACCCGCTATCTACAGAATCACAGACACACATGCACGTACATACCCATACCACCCGCCATCTACAGAATCACAGACACACATGCCTGTACATACCCATACCACCCGCCATCTACAGAATCACAGACACACATGCACGTACATACCCATACCACCCGCCATCTACAGAATCACAGACACACATGCACGTACATACCCATACCACCCGCCATCTACAGAATCACAGACACACATGCACGTACATACCCATACCACCCGCCATCTACAGAATCACAGACACACATGCACGTACATACCCATACCACCCGCTATCTACAGAATCACAGACACACATGCACGTACATACACATACCACCCGCCATCTACAGAATCACAGACACACATGCACGTACATACCCATACCACCCGCCATCTACAGAATCACAGACACACATGCACGTACATACACATACCACCCGCTATCTACAGAATCACAGACACACATGCACGTACATACACATACCACCCGCTATCTACAGAATCACAAACACACATGCACGTACATACCCATACCACCCGCTATCTACAGAATCACAGACACACATGCCTGTACATACCCATACCACCCGCCATCTACAGAATCACAGACACACATGCACGTACATACCCATACCACCCGCCATCTACAGAATCAGACACACATGCACGTACATACCCATACCACCCGCCATCTACAGAATCACAAACACACATGCACGTACATACCCATACCACCCGCCATCTACAGAATCAGACACACATGCACGTACATACACATACCACCCGCTATCTACAGAATCACAGACACACATGCACGTACATACACATACCACCCGCTATCTACAGAATCACAAACACACATGCACGTACATACACATACCACCCGCTATCTACAGAATCACAAACACACATGCACGTACATACACATACCACCCACTATCTACAGAATCACAAACACACATGCACGTACATACCCATACCACCCACTATCTACAGAATCACAGACACACATGCCTGTACATACCCATACCACCCGCCATCTACAGAATCACAGACACACATGCACGTACATACCCATACCACCCGCCATCTACAGAATCAGACACACATGCACGTACATACCCATACCACCCGCCATCTACAGAATCACAAACACACATGCACATACATACCCATACCACCCGCCATCTACAGAATCAGACACACATGCACGTACATACACATACCACCCGCTATCTACAGAATCACAGACACACATGCACGTACATACCCATACCACCCGCTATCTACAGAATCACAGACACACATGCACGTACATACCCATACCACCCGCCATCTACAGAATCACAGACCCACATGCCTGTACATACCCATACCACCCGCCATCTACAGAATCACAGACACACATGCACGTACATACCCATACCACCCGCCATCTACAGAATCACAGACACACATGCACGTACATACCCATACCACCCGCTATCTACAGAATCACAGACACACATGCACGTACATACACATACCACCCGCCATCTACAGAATCACAGACACACATGCACGTACATACCCATACCACCCGCCATCTACAGAATCACAGACACACATGCACGTACATACCCATACCACCCGCCATCTACAGAATCACAGACACACATGCACGTACATACACATACCACCCGCTATCTACAGAATCACAGACACACATGCACGTACATACACATACCACCCGCTATCTACAGAATCACAAACACACATGCACGTACATACACATACCACCCGCTATCTACAGAATCACAAACACACATGCACGTACATACCCATACCACCCGCCATCTACAGAATCACAGACACACATGCCTGTACATACCCATACCACCCGCCATCTACAGAATCACAGACACACATTCACGTACATACCCATACCACCCGCCATCTACAGAATCAGACACACATGCACGTACATACCCATACCACCCGCCATCTACAGAATCACAAACACACATGCACGTACATACCCATACCACCCGCCATCTACAGAATCAGACACACATGCACGTACATACACATACCACCCGCTATCTACAGAATCACAGACACACATGCACGTACATACCCATACCACCCGCTATCTACAGAATCACAGACACACATGCACGTACATACCCATACCACCCGCTATCTACAGAATCACAGACACACATGCACGTACATACCCATACCACCCGCTATCTACAGAATCACAAACACACATGCACGTACATACACATAACACCCGCTATCTACAGAATCACAAACACACATGCACGTACATACACATAACACCCGCTATCTACAGAATCACAAACACACATGCACGTACATACCCATACCACCCGCTATCTACAGAATCACAAACACACATGCACGTACATACCCATACCACCCGCTATCTACAGAATCACAGACACACATGCACGTACATACCCATACCACCCGCTATCTACAGAATCACAGACACACATGCACGTACATACCCATACCACCCGCTATCTACAGAATCACAAACACACATGCACGTACATACACATAACACCCGCTATCTACAGAATCACAAACACACATGCACGTACATACCCATACCACCCGCTATCTACAGAATCACAAACACACATGCACGTACATACCCATACCACCCGCTATCTACAGAATCACAGACACACATGCACGTACATACCCATACCACCCGCTATCTACAGAATCACAGACACACATGCACGTACATACCCATACCACCCGCTATCTACAGAATCACAGACACACATGCCTGTACATACACATACCACCCGCTATCTACAGAATCACAAACACACATGCATGTACATACCCATACCACCCGCTATCTACAGAATCACAAACACACATGCATGTACATACACATACCACCCGCTATCTACAGAATTCAAGTATGTCAATACAAATGCAAATGCACTTAGTGACCCAGTTAAAGATTCATACATTATTAAAATCAAATTCCATACTATTTATAAGTCATATTTAAAATATAAAAATATAGAATGATTTTCAAATGTATTAAAATACGTAAGAGACAAGCCAGGCTTGGTGGCACATGCCTGTAATCCCAGCAACTCAGGAAGCAGATGTGGGAGGATCACTTGAAATCAAGAGCTCAAGACCAGCCTGGGCAACATAGCCAAACTCTATAAAGAAATAAAAACAATTATCTGGCTGTGGTGGCACACACTGCTTGAAAGATTGAGGTAGGAGGGTCTTTTGAGCCCAGGAGTTCAAGGCAGCAGCATAGTGGAAAAAAATACACACACACACATACACACACACACACACACACACACACGTGAAAGATACACAGTGCAAAGTCTCACCAAAGTTACTATAGCTGTATCATAATGTTGAAAGCATACATCAACGAAGGAAAACATTTCATTTTGATAAAAGTTCAAATTACAAAAAAAAAAAAGTATATTTTTTGAATCATATGCACCCAAGTACAGCCTCAAAAACCAAAAAGCAAAAGTTGACAGATAAGGAGACAGACAAATCCATACTTCTAGTGGGATATTTAACATGATCTCTCAGTAAATAAAGTGTAAAAGTAATGAGGTAGGATGAAGATTTAAATTATAAGAAAGGCCAGGTGCAGTGACTCACGCCTGTAATCCCAGCACTTTGGGAGGCCAAGGTGGGTGGATCACGAGGTCAGGAGTTCAAGACCAGCCTGGTCAAGATGGTTAAACCCCATCTCTATTAAAAATATAAATAAATTAGCCAGGCTTGGTGGTGGGCACCTGTAATCCCAGCTACTCGGGAGGCTGAGGCAGAGAATTGCTTGAACCTGGGAGGCAGAGGTTGAAGTGAGCTGAGATGGCACCACTGCACTCCAGCCTGGGTGACAGAGTGAGACTCCATCTCAAAAAAAAATGTGGACAAGTTCAAAAATTAACCATATAATCAAGTGTTATAATAAGTAACAAATTTCAAAGAAAGTAGAATAATACAGATAACAATTTCTGATAACATAATTAAGCTAAAAATAGAAAACAAGGCTAATTAGAGAAGTCACAATTTTAGAAACTTTCTTAAAGTATACTTTTAAATAAACCATAGCTCAAAGACAAAATGAGGCAAATTCATTAACAGTTCTACATATTTAAAAACGTAGGATATATAGTCATAACCATTCCTAAAGGGAAATTCATAGTCCCCCTTTTTTTTTTTTTTTTTTTTTGAAACAGGGCATCACTATCTACCAGGCTGGAGTATAGTGGTACTGTTGCAGAATATTCAGGAGACTGGAGAGACCAATAGGTGAAAACAGGAGGATTTTATTAAGGTGGCCACCTGCTCAGCAGATTAGCATCCCAAGGCTGAGCAAAGGAGAAAGAAAATGCGGTACTTGTTATACATCCAGGATGATGTAGCAGCTAACAGGTTTACAGAAGCCAGAACAAAGAGCAGTTAATTAATTTGTAACATATTTTGTGATGTATGTTACATTTGAAAAATAGCATTTTGAGAAATGCATTGTACATTCTTTGGGTGTTATCTTGCCCTGTGACCTTGCAGCTGGTCAGCAAGAAAAACAGGAGTCTTGAGATGCCTGGGAACTTTGCCGAGAATGTGGGGAGAATAGATAAGGTAGGTTTTACAGGGAATTTGTTAATTTCAAGCAGAGCTGGGAGTTAGGTTTTTTATTAAACAGCATATGACACAGCAAAATTTACTTTATTATATTGCAACTACAAATCATAAGGTTTTTACTATTATTGCTATTATTTAATTCCCTTCTTCAGTACAGTCTTGGCTTACTACAGCCTCCACTTCCTGGGCTCAAGTGAACCTCCCACTTCAGCCTCCCGAGTAGCTGGGACCACAGGCTCACACCACCATGCCTGGCTAAATTTTTCTGTTTTGGGTAAAGTTTCACCATGTCCAGGCTGGAGAAATTTATAGTCTTAAATGAGAACATTAGAAAAGAAACTTGGAAAAAACATCAACAAACTAAGCATCAGTCAAGAAATCAGAAAAAGAACAAGTGAAACTCAAAGAAAGAAAAAGGACAAACAGAACAGAAACAAATGAAATACAAAGGAAACGCACAATAGACTCAGCCAAGCTAAAACTTGGGGGTTTTTGGTTTTGAGATAGTTTCATTCTGTTGCCCAGGCTGGAGTGTAGCAGCTCCATCACAGCTCACTACAGCCTCCGCCTACCAGGCTCAAGCAATCCTCCTACCTTTGCCTCCCAAAGTGCTGGGATTACAGGTATGAGCCACCATCCCTGCTAAAACTTGGTTCTTTAAAAATATATTATGAAATTCACAGAGCTTTAGCAAGATTTATCAAGAAAAAGCAGTCAAAAAGCAATCTTGCATAAAGAGGAGGGTACTACAGATAAAAAGACTTTGAAAGAAAGTCGTAACTTGCAGGCCAAGAACTATGGCTCATACCTGTAATCCCAGTACTTTGGGAGACCAAAGCGGGACGATTGCTTGAGTTCAGCAGTTTGAGACGAGCCTGGGCAACACGGGAAAACCCAATCTCTAGCAAAATTTCAAACATTAGCTTGGCATGGTGGCACATGCCTGTGGTCCCAGCTACTCGGGAGGCTGAAGTGAGAGGATGGCTTGAGCCTGGGAGGTGGAGGCTGCAGTGAGCCGTGACTGTGCCATTGCACTCCAGCCTGGGCAATAGAGTGAGACCCAGTCTCAAACAAACAAATTAATAATGTGCAATTCTGAGTAACTTTATGCCAACAGACCTTAAAGCATAGATGAAAAACTTTTTTTTTGAGACAAGGTCTTAGTCTGTTTCCCAGGCTGGAGTGCAGTGGCATGATCACAGCTCACTGCAGCCGTGACCTCCCAGGCTCAAACGACTCCCACTTCAGACTCCCAACTAGCTCAGACTACAGACACCCACCACCATGCCAAGCTAATATTTATTTTTTTGTAGAGGTGGAGTCTCACTATATTGCCTAGGCTGGTCTTGAACTCCTGGAGTCAAGTGGTCCTCCCACCTCAGCTTCCCAAAGTGCTGGGATTACAGGCATGTGTCACCACATCCAGTGAGATGTAAATTTCTAGGGGAAAAAACCCATCAAAATTGGCTCAAAAAGTAGAAAAACATCTTATTAAATATATTGAAACAGTACTGAAAAAATTCCCATAAAGAAATTTCCAGGCCCAAGAGCCTTCAATCAAAAACTTCCATTAAACATATAAGAAAAAGAAAATGAACAAAAACATCCTGCCACTAACACAAATGACAGAATAAAATTAGAAGACTCCCCAGTTCATTTTATAAGGTTAAAATAAAAATAACCTTGGTATCAAAACCCAACAAGGTAAATGCAAGAAAAAATATTTACAGGCCATTATTATTCAATGTGGATGAGAAATTATTTTTAAGATGTGTTGGCCAGGCACGGTGGTCACATTTATAATCCAAGCACTTAGGGAGGCCCAAGTGGGAGGACGCCCTGAGTTCAGGAGTTTGAGACTAGCCAGGGCAACAAGGCAAAACCCCGTCTTTACAAAAAATACAAAAATCCGCTGGGCATGGCAGCATACCTATAGACCCAGCTATTCGGGAGGCTGAGGCGGGAGGATTGCTTGAGCCTAGCAGGTTGAGTCTGCAGGGATGCCTGATCATGACACTGCGCTCCAGCCTGGGCGACAGTGAGACCCTGTCTCAAAACAACAACAAGTTGTATCAACAACCTGGGATGCTGACCAAGATGGTGTATGCATGCTACAGCCTGGCATTTCCCCGATCACAATTTGAAACTCTGGACAAAATATAAGTAGCAATGACCTGAGGACTCTGAAAAGTAACCAGCAGGCAGGCTGGGAAACATCAAAACCATACCGATAATGAAGAATTATATGGCAGTGGTGAGAGATCATATTCTGGGTCATAAAACAAATCCTAAAGAATTAAAAGTAAGTGAATTATGTTCTCTGATAATGACAGAATTAAACTAGGAATCTAGAACATCCCCAAATATAAGAAGTTAAATGGTGTATGTCTAAATGACCCATGGGTCAAAGTGACTATCTTTTATTTTTGATTTTTCATTTTTATTAAGACGGGATTTCACCACGTTGGTCAGGCTGGTCTTGAACTCCTGACCTCAGGTGATCTGCCCGCCTTGGCCTCCAAAGTGCTTGGATTACAGGCGTAAGCCACCATGCGCGGCCCAAAGTGAATATCTTAAGAAAAATTGGAAAACAGTTTGAATTGAATAAATATAACATCATCTTATCAAAATATGTTCTTAGAGGGCAATTTATAGTACTAAATTATATGAGAAATGAAGTATCAAATCAATGTAAGTATCTACTTTAAGTAAAAAAAGAACCAAATAAACTCAAATCAAGCAGAAAAGACTAAATATATAAAACTAAATCAGTAATATTTAAACAAAAACAGTAAGGGGGAAAAAATTCAATGAAATCCAAAGCTGGTTCTTTGCAGGGGATGGTGGGAGGTGAAAAATCAATAAAATGAGTAAGACTCCAGCAGACTGACAGAGGAATAAGAGAAAACACAAATTACCAATACAAGAAATGAAAGGAATATTACAAATCCTGTAGACACTAGAAGGCTAATAGTGGATACTACATAACAAAACATAAATACAACTGTATGCTTCTAAATTCTGCAAATTAGATAAAATAGAGCAATTCCTTGAAAGACCAACTACCAAAAGTCAAGAAGAAACAGACAGCTTGAATACCCTTACATTTATTAAAGAAACTGAATTTGGGCAGCCACCTCGGAAGACAATTTGGCAGGTTCTTATGAAGTCAAACATACATGGACCACATGACTCGGCAATCCTACCCCCAGGTATTTGTGCAAGTGAAATGAAAACCTATGCTTTGACAAAAAACACTTTGTGAATGCCAATCCACTTATAATTTACCAAAAAGTGAAAATAGTCCGTGTTCTCCCAATGACAAACCAATAAGCAAACCATGCAGTATTCATGCAATGGATTACTATTTGGCAATAAAAAGGAATAACTATTGATAAAGTATAGGAAAGCAGCCAGATTCAAAAGTCTACATCTTGAACGATTCCATTCACACAAAATTCTGAAAGCAGCAATGCTAGAGGAACACAGATCAGTGAATGCCAGAAGTTAATTAACAATGGAAGGTTTTCCTAGAAAGGGCAAGGTAATTGTTGGAGTGATCATATAATTTTGTAATGCACCCAAAACAAACATAATAAATGGGCAGATAAGTAAAGTTCACGGATTGGAAAGTTCAATATTGTAAAGGTCTCTCGAAAATGACCTATCAATTTAATCCCAATGGAAATCCCGACAAGTTTTGTGAAAGCTGCTAAGTCAACTCTAAAATGACCAAAAATAGATAAGATCAAAGGAGAGGAAGCAGGGAGGTCGACAGAAATATTCTGATTGATGAGTGAAATCACTAGAAGGCCTGCAAAAATACAAGTGAGCCAGAATTTCTAAAGCACCACAAAAGAACACTAGTTAGTAGACATATATGAGTATCTCCCAAATTTGCTTTAAACACAGGCCTTTAACAATATTAGAAACTGGGCCACGCGCAGTGGCTCACGCCTGTAATCCCAGCACTTTGGGAGGCCAAGGCGGGCAGATCACGAGGTCAGGAGATAGAGACAATCATGGCCAACATGGTAAAACCCCGACTCTACTTAAAAATACAAAAAAATTAGCTGGATGTGGTGGCACGTGCCTGTAATCCCAGCTGCTTGGGAGACTGAGGCATGATAATTTCTTGAACCCAGGAGATGGAAGTTGCAGTGAGCTAAGATTGCATGACTGCACTCCAGCCTGGTGACAGAGCGAGACTCAGTCTCAAAAAAAGAAAAATTAGAAACTGATATTTAAAAAGATATAAACTCATATTAAACCTTTATAAAAAGAAATTCCAAAGAAGAGCCTCACCTAATTTCATAAAGGGTTGTGTAAAACCAACCATTGCTGCAAATGATGTGCTGCACTGAGATGTGAGGATCCCAGTGGTCCCTCTGGGTCAACAGCAGCTACAGTGGCTGAGCCCAAAGTCTGATACATGAGCTATCTATGATCATTGTTTTTAACAATTTATGTCAGTGCTACCCATAAATCACAGAGAAGCAAAAACATGTGTGTGGCCTCCTGCCGAAAACAATCATTTGCATTTATTTCTAGGACTACTCCAGAAGACAGTATTAGAAGAAGTTTCTCAATAAGAAAAACATTTTCAGCAAAGAAACAAAAATCTCTAAATTTCCTGCTTAATCAATCTAGTGAATTGTGATGAACAATATAAATTCATTTAGCCACCTTATGAAAGACTTAGTCCAAAGTCACATCTAACTTCTAGAACAGCTAATGTATGATCATCACAGTTGAGAAAGACTCAAAGGCCAGAAATGTCAAGGCTTGGTCTGTATCCCAAGTCCAGAAAAAAACAAAAAGCAACAAGTACGGGCCTAATGATTGCCGATTTCCTCCGCCTCCATCATGCTTCTTCACTACAGCCTGAAATTACCTTTCATGTTTGACAGTTGTCAGCAAGGAGACAAAAGCAGCTTCATTGAGTAAAGTAACAACGGAAAGCAAGCCACAGAGAGTACGAGGCAGGAGTCACCTCCCATGTCCGAGTTCTACCTCTGAATATATTAGACAGGGTCTCTGTGTCCTTGAACTGCAAGGAATTAATATTGATTGTAGCATTAGTAAAACCTATCTTCTACTCATCATGAAAAGTCACAGTCTTTTTTGTTTAAAGACTCCAGAATTATTATAGGCAGAAACAAATAAGGTTATACACCTACTGTTTGGTGAAGTGAAGAATCAGGAATGAGCATTCCCAAGAGAATTAATACCATTACACAAGTAAAATCACCTAGAGCTTTGGGCTGCTTAAAAAGTCAGCCCAGAAAGAAGTGCAAAATGAGAAAATTAAATTCAGTGGAAAAACACTTGAAGATATCATGGTCAGCTGGGTTTACACCCCTCTGATGCACTTCACATCCTGTGTATTCCACAGACTTGCTCCTTTCTGAAGGTTTTGGTTCACATTCAACAGTAGAATAGCAGCAACCACCATTAGCCTGAGGGCTGGCTAGTCTTTAATATTCTACCCAATTCAAAGAAATGATTCTTTCCCTCATTTCTAAAGATCTCCCAGGTCCGTTACAAAAAAAGAAGGAGCGTTCTTACCTCCAGGAAGTGTTTTACTAGTGTTTGTTTCTATCTAACATTAAACACTTCCCCAGGCCAATGTATTAGCAGTTAGCTCTCTACTGAATATTATCTGGAGCAAACAGTAGCTGACCCCTAGCTCTCTTCAGTGAATTGAATTTAAATTTATATAATTCTCATGACTTCTATTTCGTCTTGAAACCTAGAGACTCCTTCCCTTTCCTACTGATTTCCCCTCCACGTGTATGTAGTCTGACCAGTCCCAGCCATCTTTAGTTGGTCTCCATTCAAACACTGTACTTTTGTTTCTTGATTACATCTTCAATTATTTCAGTTATTTCTGAGATTCTCCCCTGCAATTTCTCCAACTATCTAGGGTATAAAGAGTGTATGAATAACATTATAAAGGCTGTAAGACTTCAAATAACTAATCTTTCTGAGCCTCAGTTTCCTCATCTATAACCAGGAATAACATTTACTGAACAAAGTTGTTTTAAAGATTAGTGAAATGTATATAAAGCACTTAGCATTTAGCAGGTGATCAAATGGTAAGTGGTGCTTATAAAATGTCTTCATCATGGTTAAGTATATATAACTTATTATTTTAACCTTTTTTTTTTTTTTTTTTTTGACGGAGTCTCACTCTGTTGCCCAGGCTGGAGTGCAATGGTGCAATCTTGGCTCACTGCAACCTCTGCCTCCCGGGTTCGAGCCATTCTCCTGCCTCAGCTTTCCGAGTAGCTGGGATTACAGGTGCCTGCCACCACACCCGGCTAATTTTTATATTTTTAATAGAGACGGGGTTTCACCATGCTGGCCAGGCTGGTCTCAAACTCCCGACCTCAGGTGGTACACCTGCCTCAGCCTCCCAAAGTGCTGGGATTACAGACGTGAGCCACCGCACCTAGCCAACTTTAACCATTTGTAAGTGTACAGTTCATTGGCATTAAGTGCATTCACACTGTTGTGCAAACATCACCACCATCTATCTCCAGAATGTTTTCATCATCCCTAACTGAAACTCTACTCAGTAAGTAATAACTCCTCATTCCTCTCCAGCCCCTGGCAACCACCCAGCTACCTTCTTTGGACAGGGTCTTACTCTGTTGCCCAGGCTGAAGTACAGTGACATGATCATAGCTCACCGAAAGCTTGAACTCCCAGATTCAAGTGATCCGCCCACCTCAGCCTCCCCAGTAGCTGGGACTGCAGGTATGTGCCACCACACCAGACTTTTTTTTTTTTTCTTTAAAGTAGAGATGAGGTCTCACTATGTTTTCCAGGCTGGTCTTGAACCCTTTGGCTGAAGCGATCCTCCCTCCTCATCCTTCCAAGATTTTGGGATTACAAGCATGAGCCACTGAGCCTGGCCACGATTCTACCTTGTTTCTATGAATTTGACTGATCTAGGTACCTCATGTAAGTGGAATCATTATGTAAGGAAGGAAAAATATTTTTTTCTACCCTTCTAATTTCTTGGCTGGGGCTCTTGTACCAAAAGATGGATTAACAAGAGAAAAACATTACACATTTACTTAAATTTGACATGACACAGAAAAAATTTTTTTCTGGAAGTCACTTGATATAACTAGGAGCCTTTTTTAAAAAATGAAGACCTGAAGAAACAGTAAAATATTTCATTTAATTTTTATATTAGGTTTGTCAAAAGACTAAATTACAAGTTAGGTTTTAGATGAAATTTGTCAAGACTACAACAAATTTATAGAATTGGCTTTTATTCATGATTCATGAACCTGGGCACCTTCCATTCTACACAATAGAATGAGAGCTCCCACTGGGCAATAGCAGAGCCACAGGTTTTATAAGGCGAAAACAAGGAAACAGAATAGAAAAACCTGATTGGTTAACGTCAAGCTACTTCATTTACTTTTTTGTAATTGTTACAGGGGACTTCCTTCTTACTCTGATTCAAGTAGACTGGAATCTCATGTTTTCAGGAAAAACTGGTCTGTGTGGGGATCTATCTGCTTCCCTAAGGTTTCAGTTTGATGACACAGCATTTAGCGTAAGTAACTCGACTTGGCTTGGTCTGATCTGTTGGGGTGTAGTGCAGGAGCTCAGCCCAAAAGAATGATCTCCCATAATTTTTGCTTAACAGTTTGAAGAAAAGTGGAGAGAAGCACAAAATGTGACAGGACAAGAAGGGGTAGGAGCTAAGTGTAGTAAACCGGGAGAAACAGCAGAACCTTTCACTCAGATTCCCCTCGGCATTATCTTCAGAGGGAAAGATGCTCCTTCCTCCAGGAACAGGCCCTCTCACCCAAGGGCCTTGTGACCTGCGTCAGAGAAGAGGGTGGGAAGGTCAGAGAGTCCTTCCTGCCATTTCTCACATTCCTTCAGCTTCAAACATTCACTATGCCAAGGTGCCTTGGAGTAGTGTATCAAGAACCTAATCACATCAAATACTTGTTCTTTGGTGACTGGCTTGTTTCACTTGGCATAACATCTTCCAGGTTTATACATGATATAGCATGTGTCAGAACTTCCTTCCTTTTCTAAGGCCGAATAGTATTCCACTTTGTATATATAGTATATAGACATCATATTTTATTTATTCGTCTGCAAATAGACACTTGGCTTGCTTCCACCATTTGGCTATTATGGATAATATAAATGGTATATTTTAACTACAGGTTTTTAAAATTATACCAAATAGACAATCAAAAGAATTTATTGGCTGGGCGAGGTGGCTCACACCTGTAATCCCAGCATTTTGGGAGGCCGAGGCGGGCGGATCACCAGGTCAGGAGATTGAGACCATCCTGGCCAACGTGATGCAACCTCATCTCTACTAAAATACATAAAATTAGCCAGGGATGGTGGCACATGCCTGTAATCCCAGCTACTTGGGAGGCTGAAGCAGGAGAATTGCTTGAACCAGGGAAGCAGAGGTTGCAGTGAGCCAAGATTGTGCCACTGCACTCCAGCCTGGTAGACAGAGCAAGACTCTGTCTCAAAAGAAAAAAAAAAGAGAATTTGTCCCAGGCCTACAGAGAAGGTAGATCGTGTCCCTGATCGATGACAGGGGTTCTCTTTTTAAAATGCCTTCTTCATAAACCTACGTGAGGGGAATGAATACTGACAGCAGCTACTTTTTATAGATGGAAATTCTATTTAAGAGCTCTCATGGTTGGGCTCAGTGGCTCATGCCTGTAATCCCAGCACTTTGGGAAGCCAAGGCAAATCCCAGCACTTTGGGAAGCCTCGTGGATCACGAGGTCAAGAGATCAAGACCATCCTAGCCAACATGGTGAAACTTATCTACTAAAAATACAAAACTTAGCTGGGTGTGGTGGCGCATGCCTGTAGACCCAGCTACTTAGGAGGCTGAGGCAGCAGAATCATTTGAACCCAGGAGGCGGAGGTTGCAGTGAGCTGAGATTGCACAACTGCACTCCAGCCGGGTGACAGAGCAAGACACTGTCTGGGAGGGAAAAGAAAAGAGCTCTCATTACTTTTTCATACTACAGAGGAGCTAAATACGACAATTAAACTGTGAAGAAAGAGACAAACCGCTAATCTCAAGAAGTTATTACTAACTGTCAAGTTAATATAGAGAGCAATCTACAATTTGACAATGCCAATCACTAGAAATCACAGGGAAAACTGCTTCAGTAGAAACACTACACGTTGTTTAGATCACACCTTTTCAGACTTTTTTTTGTTGCGATTGGATCTCCCTCTGTCACCCAGACTGGAATGCAAAAGCGTGATTTTGGCTCATGGCAACCTTCACTTCCCTGGCTCAAGGGAGTCTCGCACCTTAGCCTCTCGAGTAGCTGGGACTACAGGCTCATGCCACCATACCCAGTTAATTTTTATAATTTTTTTTTTTGTAGAGACAGGGTCTCACTATGTTGCTCAGGCTGGTCTTGAACTCTTGGGTTCACAGTGATCTGTCTAGCTCAGCCTCCCAAAGTGCTGGGATAACAGGCGTGAGCCACCGCACCCAGCCTTTTTAAGGTTTTCTAGTCTAGCCTTTCACCTGTTTTATGGTATGTGAAGTTGAAAAGAACTGATAATGCAAATGATTTTTTATAAACATGCAAATCTATCTGCCTTGGAAGGCCAATCCTCCACATCGCAAAGCCACTTATGCATCAATTTCAAGTTTATTTCAATATTCTGAGTAATAGATGTATCTGTCCTTTGGGTTCCCTTTTGAACTGGCTGTAACATCTCACTGCTTGTTCATTAATAAAATATTTAACACTTATTTTTATATCTGTTTGAGTGATAGTTTTTCCTGTTTTTGAAGTTAATATAATAATATATGCACAGGTGAGGTAACTCCACGCTTCTCAAGTGTGGCCTGTGGAAACAGCAGCTTGGAGGTCCCCTGCAGTGTTTTTGTTAGAAATGCAGAACACTGGGCCCCACCTCAGGAGTGCCTCAGGAGTTATAGCAGGATCCTTTCACTGACACATTAAAATTAGAGCTAGCCTAGGTTAATATACTGCTAATCACTGACCAGCCTCAAGGCATAGGAGTACTGGATCTACCAGTCTCTCCTGACCATTCCCTGGGCTTCGCCAAGTGCTTTCTGCCTTCCCAACTCACTCTCAGATCAGATGTGGGCTCCCTGCCAGCAGTTCTATCTCATCCCCTCCACACCTAAGTCAACTCTGGAGTTCACAGACCTCAATTCTGGTTTCCACCATCCCACCTCCCCTTATACAGTGACTCAATCCTTCAGGAAGTGAAAATAAGCTTACAAACCAGGAGACTCCAGCTTCAGATCACACATTCTCCACTGAGCCAGTATCTGAGCAAAAACTAGTTTTCTGGAGTTGAGGGTTAAGATTTGATATTAAAAGGTCCTTTGTGGCCTTTCAAAGCTCAATATAATCTAACAAAAATTTTATTCCTTTAGTTTTTAATTTCTGTTAGGGAGTGTTTAGTTTTTCTCTTTGATAATGAAAATATGGTTAAGAAACACTGCTTTGGACCAATCTTTCTTTTCCCAAATCACTGGGTTGTGTCCATCCTCAAGTTTCCAGTCCAGCCTACATTTTCCAGTCTTCCATTTACTTACTCAACCAATACTCGAGTGCCTGCCATGGGGATGTCTACCCTGCAAACATGCTGGTGACACTGTGAGCAGCCAGGGCTGGCTCCTGTCCTCACGAAGCTTACACTACCTAAGGCTGTGGTGTAGAAATCAACACATAAAAAGAGACTACTGAGACTTTTTTCACAAAAGGCATACAAAGATGCTGAGTTAGAGCTTTGGAAAATAAAAAGTAATACAAATTTAGAATGTAACATCAAGGAATGAAGACTGTCACTTAACGTATCCTATGTTTAAAAAATCTAATATCCATAGGAAGTTGTTTGGGAGGCAGGCAGGGTTTCATACTGTAATGAGTACTTAGGAAGTTTAGAAGAGTACTAATGGTTCTTAATTTAAGTGGAGAATAAGAGGTAGATTCAGGTAGAGAGAGATTCTCATGATATTCACTGCTCAGTGGAGAAGGAGATTCATCCCCCTCCACTCACAAACATCCTCTTTGTGGTCTTTATTCGACAGTCCTTCATTTCACTGATCCATCTGTATTTATATTTGTTCTCTTCCAAATCTTGCTTCATAGTTGATAAAGAGTTTCTGTGTAAACTGCCTGGTCTTGACAGGCCAGGCATAATGAGGCACTATTCACACAGTATTGCATTCACTCTTCACAAGACCCCTGCAAGGTAGGTCTCACCCTCCTGACACAGGTGAAGCAGGAGGCTCAGGGCTGCCACAGCCTGCCCCCAGTCCCAGAACTGGCACACAGCAACCCAGGATTGACGGATTCCAATACCCATCCATGCTGCCTTGCCTAACAGTGTTGTTGGTGCCACAATTTGTAAATTAACCCGGGTTTATCTAAAATTAACTCAAAGTTAACATACGCTATTTGGAAGTAGTGGTGGCAATGACTATTATCAGAGGAGAACTTTTACAAGAGACAGCTGTGGCAAACTAGCCTGACTCACACTGAAGTTATCTGTAATCAAGTTACCGTCTGACAACTGATTAAGGAATGAAGCTCATAGAGCGCCGGGCCTCATGACAGCTGTTTCATAAACATGCCCTCCCTTCCTCCTTTTCGCAGACTACTAAAGGCCTGAGTTTAAGTGTCTTGCAGAATGAGCAACAAGCAAAATGTAGGTGCAATCAGATAAGGATGGGGTGCCATCAGGTAAGGATGAAGAATTACCCGTACCTTTAGAATCACCTGTTGGGTGTTCCTGTCAATCACCAATTCAGAACAGCTAGGACTGAGAAGCCACAAGATTCCTTTAAAAGGGCTCATCCATTTGCATACTTTTCTGTTTTCAATAAACAAAAATATGTGGACTCACAGTCAATAGATTGTTTTAATTTGTATTTCCACGATACATAATTAAGTTTCGTGGTTTCTTTGAAGTTTAAAGAATTCTGAATGTATATGCCAACACTGGTTCACATTAAAGCTAAGCAATAGGCTGGAAGCTATGGCTCACACCTGTAATCCCAACACTTTGGGAGGCCAAAATAAGCAGATGACTTGAGACCTTATAGCCAACATGGCAAAACTCCGTCTCTACTAAAAACACAAAAATTAGCTGAGTGTGGTGGCAGGAGCCTATAGTCCCAGCTACTTGGGAGGCTGAGGCATGAGAATTGCTTGAAATCAGGAGGTGGAGGATGCAGTGAGCCAAGATTGGGCTGCTGCACTCCAGCCTGGACAACAGAGCGAGCAAGACTCTGTCTCAAAAAATAAAAACAGGCAGGGCGTGGTGGCTCACACCTGTAATCCTGGCACTTTGGGAGACTAAGGCGGATGGATCACGAAGTCAAAAGATTGAGATCATCCTGGCCAACATGCTGAAACCCTGTCTCTACTAAAATACAAAAAGTTAGCTGGGCGTAGTGGCACGTGCCTGTAGTTCCAGCTACTCAAGAGGCTGAGGCAGGGGAATTGCTTGAACCCGAAAGGCAGAGGTTGCAGTGAGCTGAGATTGCACCACTACACTCCAGCCTGGCAACAGAGCAAGACTCCATCTCAAAAATAAATAAAAATAGAATAAAAACAAAGCTAAGCACTATATAGTAAGTAGATTGAACATTTCAGCCAAGGGTGTAAGTTATTAAACAGGGTATTTAAAAAGCAATGAAGTTGCTAATGTTTTTAAGAGGTGACAGCTGTTTTTTTCCCCTAAAGTTTTAATATCTAACACACACACACACACACACACACACACACACAGCCAGGTGCAGTGGTTCACACCTGTAATCCTAGCACTTTGGGAGGCCGAGGCAGGCGGATCACCTGAGGTTGGGAGTTCCTGACCAACATGGGAAACTCCATCTCTACTAAAAATACAAAATTAGCTGGGCATGGTGGTGCATGCCTATAATCCCAGCTACCCAGGGGGGCTGAGGCAGGACAATCACTTGAACCTGGGAAGTGGGGGTTGCGGTGAACTGAGAACACACCATTGCACTCCAGTCTGGGCAACAAGAGGGAAATTCCATCTCAAACAAACACAACACCTTGGCAGTGCCAATATATAAAAAGGAAACAAAAAAAGTGGAGGTAATTATGATTTCCAAGCTAAGGAACAGGAAGAGGGTGGTAGATACATATTCTTTTCTATTTATGTTTCATTCTTCCCTGGAAAAACACTTGAGTCACAGTTTGTGATGCTGTTAGTCCTTCAATGTGGTACAACAAACAGGTTTCTCTCATGTGCAAATAATCGATGAGGAGTGGCTGCCTCCAGGAGCCTGGGTGCTGTTGACCTTAGTGGAAAGGATCTGAATCAGCTGCCAGGGCCACACACGTGCTGTGTGTTTGTTGATCCCGCCTTATGCCAACCAGTCAACAATAAAAACGATCAGGGCATTGCTAGGCAACCACTTCTCCAGTCTTCACTAGTCAATTATTGTGATTAGGATATTTTAGTTCAAACATTTTGTTTTCCTAAATGGAACTTGATGGATAGAATGGATTCTACAGGGCGTTTCTTTCCCTCTAACTATCACGCACAGGTGCTGCTGAGTGTATCATCTCCCCCTCCTGTGCAGGGAGCCTGCCCTGTGTAAGGTAACAGGAAGGACATCAAGGTAAGCAGCGTAGAATACAACAGAAATAAGGACCCAGGCATAACTCTGAAGGACCTTCTAACCATGTTGTGCAGATGAGGAAGACTCAAGTATTATTAGGTGTTCAAAGAAATTAGGACTTTTTACTAGCAGAACAGTAAAAATTCTACAAGTTTGCTAACACACTGTGTTGAGGAGGCTATGGGAAAGAGGTATGCACTCATATTACTACCTGGAAAATGAGTGGAAGTATAAACCGGAATAACCCCTTTAGAGGAGAGCGATTTAACAATTAGCAAAACGACCTTTAACTGGGCAAGTCCACATTAGACATTTATTCTGCAGATATACTTGCCCAAATGCAAAATGTCAGATACACAATGTTTCTTGCAGCTTTGCTTATAATTGTAAAAAATAGCTGTTCTAGTTTCCTCGTGCTGCTATAACCAGTACCACAAATGTAGGAGCTTTAAAAACCACAAACTTACCTTACTATGAGCCCGGAGGTCTGAAGTCCGAAACGCATCTTGCATAGCTAAAAATCAAAGTCTGTTTCCTTCTGGAGGATCTAGGAGAGAGTCTATTTCCACGCCTGTTCCAACTGCTGTTGGCGTTCCACGCTCCTCGGCTCGCGGTCTTATATCGCTGCAACCACCACTTCCACCTTCCTATCACGTCTCTGATTCCGACGCGTCTGCTTCCCGCTTATAAGGACTCGTGATTGATTCCATTGCGCCCACCTGGATGATACACGCGCCTCTCCCCATCTCACAATCCTTACTCCCAAGGCCCCTTTGGCTATGTAAAGTAATATATTCCTAGATTCAGGGATTTGAATGTGGACATCTTTTATTCAGCTTATCACAATAGCAAACGACTGGAAACAAACTGGATGATCCTCAGTAGTGGACTGATTCAATAAATTATGGTAAATTCATACAACAGAATATAGCTGTTTAAAATATGAGAAAATTTATTATGTATGAAACAGAAAACTCACCAAAATATAATGTTAGATGAAGAAAGCAAAGTACAGAACAGAGACGGGAATGCAGCATACGGAATTTGCTTGTATATATAATGTTTAAACTATCTCTGGAATGATATACCAGAAACTAATCATGGTGGTTACCTGTAGGACAGGAAGAGGGTGATGGCATTGCAAGAATGAGTTTTCACTAACACACTTTCATAATTTTCTATTTTTGAAACTTGTAACTGTATTACTTATCCAGAAAGTAAAATAATATAGTCTAGAAAGAGTAAGAAGAAAACAAAGTCTAAAAAAAGTTATAGATGGGGAATAAGTACCCACTGTAGGAGACTACAATGGTAGACAATTTTTAAAAATAAAAACTATGTATATGTACACGTGTATGGATATGTTACCAGGAATTCCAGGATATATGACCCACTGACTGACAACTATGAGCAAAAAAAACAGAAAAGAGAAACAAACCCACAGTGATTCAGGTGTTAGAATTATCAGATGTGAACTTTAAAGTAATATTATGAGACCCAGGTTTAAAATACTTAGTAGTAGTTTTTTTTATCTTGGTGCTAGTTACAGAGGTTTATTTATATTGTGATAAGTCATCCACCTGTACATTTAAGACGGCACACTTTCTCTTAGGTATATTATACCTCAGTACAATTTTACAAAAGTGGAAAACTTGTGGGATGTGACTAAATCTGGGGCTGGGGAAAATCTATAATCATAAATGCATGCATTTGAAAACAAAAAGAAAAGGACTAAAAAACAATGATATGCTAGGTCTGGTGGCTCACATGTGTAATCCCAACACTTTGGAAGGCCAAGGCAGGAAGTTTGCCTGAGGCCAGAAGTTCAATACCAGCCCGGGAAATATAGCGCTGTCACAGCAAAAAAATAAAAATAAAATAATAATAATAATAATAATAATTGGGCATGGTGACATATACCTGTAGTCCTAGCTACTTGGGAGGCTGAGATAGGAGGATTGAATCACTTGAGCTTGGGAATTTAAGGTTGCAATGAGCTATAAATCACCACTGAACTATAGCCTGAGTGACAGAGTAAGACTCTGTCTCAAAAAAAAGAAAAAAAAACCAATAAATCTAAGCATCCATCTCAAAAATCCCAGCAAATTAAGTCCAATGAAATTAAAATGATGGAAGTAATACAAATAAAAGCAGAAATAATTATAAAAAACAAATACCTGAGAAAACATAAAAAGCCAAAAGTGTTCCTTTGAAAACAGTATTCCCATTGCTGATCTCTGTGGCAGCCAGCCTCTAAGGTGGCCCCCAGTGATCTTCACCTCTGCTATCCACGCTTCGTGCAGTTCTCTCTCATACTGAATACAGTGACCTGTGTTATCAAGAAGATAGTTCAAATGACAGAGTATAGTTTCCTAGGCTAGATTACAAAATACATTGCAGCTTCCATCTTGCTCATCCTGGGTGAAAGTAGCTACCATATTGCAAGCACATTCAAGCAACCCTACAGAGGTTAATGCATTACATTACAGACGTCTCCTGCTAACAGACAGCACTGACTTGCTAGCCATGCTGAGTGAGCCATCTTGAAAGTGGATGCCCTAGCCTCAGTCAAGCCTTCAGATGACCGCAGGCCTAATCAACATACTGACCAAGACAGAACTACCCAGCTAAAGTATTTCTCCAATCAGGACCCACAGAAGCTATATAAGATATCAATTTGCTATTGCTGTATAACAAATGAACATCTCAGGAAATATATATATATTAGCTAGTACAGTAGTATTTTCTTTTATACAGTTTCTATGTCAGGATTTCATTTAAGAAAACGTGTTTATTCTTAAGTGTTTTTTTTTTAACTTACTTTTTTTTATCATTTCAACAGGTTTTTGGGGAACAGATGGTGTTTGGTTATATGAATAAGTTATTTAGTGGTGATTTCTGAGATATTGGTGCACCCATCACCCAAGCAGGGTACACTGTACCCAATGTGTAGTCTTTTATCCCTCCCACCCCTCCCACCCTTTCCCCTGGATCCCCAAAGTCAACTGTATCATTCTTATGCCTTTGCATCCTCATAGCTTTGCTCCCACCTAAGAGTGAGAACATCTGATGTTTGATTTTCCATTCCTGAGTTACTTCATGTAGAACAATAGTCTATAATTCTATCCAGATTGCTGTGAATGCCATTATTTTGCTCCTTTTTATGGCTAATATTCCATGGTCTATATATACCACATTTTCTTTATCCACTCATTGACTGATGGGCATTTTGGACTGGTTCCATATTTTTTCAGTTGCAAATTGTGCTGCTACAAACACATGAGAAAAAAATATATTTATTCTCTTGTATTTTCTGTGGGTCAGGAATTTGAGCACAACTCAACTGGCTTTAGTGCGTAGGGTCTCACAATGCAGGCAAGGTGTCAGCTGAGCTAAGTTCAAGCTCATTCAGGTTGTTAACAAAATTAATTTCCTTACGTCTGTATGATTGTGTGGCTATATTTTTTATTGGGTATGGGCTGGAGGCCACCCTCAGGTCCTAGAGCCACCTGCTGTTGGGCTTCCTCAACACAGTCACACACTTCTCAAATCAGCAAGGAGAATCTTGGGTGCATGCTAGCAATATGTATGTCATATCCTAATGTATATCTCTCTCCTCCTCCTCCTCCTCTTCCCTCTCTCTCCTTATATATGTGTGTGTGCACACACATACACATACACACACCCCTGAGGAGTAACAACCCATCATATTTGCAGTATTCTGTTGGTTAGAAAATGAGTCACAGATCTTACTCACACTCACTTGATTTCAGCCAAAAGGTTGAAAAGTGATCCCATCCACACTAAAAAGGAAGAGATTATACAGAGTATAACACCAGGACACAGAGATCATGGGAAACATCTTAGAAGTCTGCCTATCACTGATAATAAATATTTGTTGTTTGAAGACATTAAGTTTCAGGTAACTTCTTATGCAGCAATAGATAACTAATTAGTAAGAGCTGTACCTAATTAGGCACAAGTTAGAATACCAGGAATAAACAGTTATCACTACAGATACTAAAAAGATAAGTTTGTTTTATTATAAACAAGCCTATGACAATAAGACAATTTAGATTAAAATGATGGTAAGTTTTATGCTTTATATATTTTACCATGATAAAAACATTTTATAAGCATCACTTACCATTTGATCATCGATTAAATGCTAAATGCTGGCTGGGCACAGTGGCTCATGCCTGTAATCCCAGCACTTTGGCAGACCATGGCAGACCAAGGCAGGCAGATCACCTGAGGTTGAGAGTTCAAGACCAGCCTGACCAACCTCCATGTTAGGCTGGAGAAAATACAAGAAATTATCTGGGCATGGTGGCACATGCCTGTAATCCTAGCTACTCGGGAGGCTGAGGCAGGAGAATTGGTTAAACCTGGGAGGCGGAGGTTGCAGTGAGCTGAGATTGTGCCATTGCACTCCAGCCTGGGCAACAAGAGTGAAACTCCAACTCAAAAAAATATAAATAAAATAAATAAATAAATAAATGCTAAGTGCTTTACGTACATTTCACTAATCCTCAGAACAACTTTGTTCAGTAAATATTATTCCTGGTTTACAGAGGAGGAAACTGAGGCTCAGAGAAGCTACTTACTTATTTGAAGTCTCACAGCCCTGCCACACTCTTCTCTAGATAGTTGGAAAACTTGCAGGGGAGAATCTCAGAAATAACTAAAATAATTGAAGATGTAATCAAGAAACAAAAGTGCGATGTTTGGTTCAGACTACATGTAAGTGGAAGGTAAATCAGTAGGAAAGGGAAGAAATCTCTAGGTTTCAAGATGAAATAGAAGTCATGAGACTTATATAAGTTTAAATTCAAGTTCACTGAAGAGAGCTAGGAGTCAGCTACTGTTTGCTGCAGATAATATTCAGTAAGGAGCTAACTGCTAATGCACTGGCCTGGGGAAGTATTTAATGTTAAATAGAAACAAACACTAGTAAAACACTTTCTGGAAGTTTTCTTTTTAGACAATCTTGCTCTGTCTCCTAGGCTGGAGTGTAGTGGCATGATCTTGGCTCACTGCAACCTCTGCCTCCCGGTTCAAGAAATTCTTCTGCTTCAGCCTCCCTAGTAGCTGAGATTACAGGCGCATACCATCATGCCCTGCTAATTTTTGTATTTTTAGTAGAGACAGGGTTTTGCCATGTTGGCCAGGCTGGTCTTGAACTCCTGACCTCAGGTGATCTGCCCACCTTGGCCTCCCAAAGTGCTGGGATTACAGGCGTGGGCCACTATGCTTGGCTGCTCCTTCTTTTTTTGTAATGGACCTGGGAGATCTTTAGAAATGAGGGGAAAAAAATCATTTCTTTGAATCGGTGGAATATTAAAGACTAGCCAGCCCTCAGGCTAATGGTGGTTGCTGCTATTCTATTGCTGAACGTGCACCAAAACCTTTAGAAAGGAGCAAGTCTTTGTGGGATACACAGGATGTGAAGTGCATCAAAGGGGTGTAAACCCAGCTGACCATGATACCTTCAAGTGAGTTTTTCCACTGAATTTATTTTCTCATTTTGTACTTCTTTCTGGGCTTTCTAAGCAGCCCCAAAGTTTTAGGTGATTTTAATTTTGTAACTGTATTAGGGGAATGCTCATTCCTGATTCTTTATTTCACTAAACAGCCTTGAACCCCTGGCCTCAACAGATCCTCCCACCTCAGCCTTCTGAGTAGCTGGGATTAGAGGCTGCAGAAACTTTTAAGAGAAAATAGAGGGAACAGAGCCAAGCTCATGTTTTGAGATTAACACAAACTTGACATTGAAACTAGACTTGTCACAGAGAGTGCAAGAGGCATGGTTATCTCCCAAATCCAAGTTCTGCCTCTGTATTATTAGACAGAGTCTCAGTGTCCTTGAACTGCAAGGAATTAATACTGATTGTAGCATCAGTAAAACCTATGTCCTACTCATCATGAAAAGTCATTTTTTAAAAGATTTTTCAAAGAATTATTACAGGCAGAAACAAATTAAAAGGTTGTACACCTACTGTTTGAAAAACGCAACTTATCAAAACCAAACAGAAGTAGTATGTAAACTCCTATGTCTATTAAATAAATAGAATCCATAATTTAAACTTTCCCACAAAAACGATTCCCGGTTCCTGATGGCTTCACTGGTGAATTATTCAATTACAAGGGAAAAGTAACACCAACATTGTAGAATTTCTTTTTTAATTTTAGGGACAGAGTCTCACTATGTTGCCCAGGCTGGAGTACAGTGGCTATTCTCAGTCACATTCCAGTAATCCTCCCACCTCAGCCTCCTGAGTAGCTGGGACTACAGGCTACAGAAACTTTTAAGAGAACAAAAATAAAGGGAACAGAGCTATGCACATTTTTTGAGATTACAATAAACTTGATACCAAAAGTAATCTAAAAAATTACAAAAAGTAAAACTACTGGCTAATTAGTCACATGAACATAAACCCAAAAGTCATTTTTTAAAATAGCATATTAAGGCCAGGTGCAGTGGCTCACGCCTGTAATCCCAGCACTTTTGGAGGCTGAGGCAGGTGGATCATGAGGTCAGGAGATCAAGACCATCCTGGCTAACCCAGTGAAACCCTGTCTCTACTAAAAATACAAAAAAATTAGCCGGGCATGGTGGCACGTTTCTGTAGTCCCAGCTACCCTGGAGGCTAAGGTGGAGGTTGCAGTGAGCTGAGATGACACCACCGCACTCCAGCCTGGGTGAGAGAGCTAGACTTGATCTAAAAAAAAGCAAGCACATAAAGCTGGGTGCAGTGGTTCATGCCTATAATTCCCAGAACTTTGGGAGGCCAAGGTGGGAGAATTGCTTGAGGCAGGCAGATCAAGAGTTCAGGAGTTTGAGACCAGACTGACCAACATGGTAAAACCCCATCTCTACTAAAAATACAAAAATTAGCTGGGCATGGTGATGTGTGGCTGTAATCCCAGCTACTCAGGAGGCTGAGGCAGAAGAATCGCTTAAACTTGGGAGGCGGAGGTTGCAGTGAGCTGAGATCGCACCATTGCACTCCAGCAGGGGCAGCAGTGTGAAACTCTGTCTCAAAAAAAAAAAAAGACTGATTTTTCATGATGAGTAGAAGATAGGTTTTACTAATACTGCAATCAATGCTAATCCTTTGCAGTTCAAGAACACTGAGGCCATGTCTAATAATACAGAGGAAAAGCTAGGGTAGCGGCAAGACTAGCCTGGGGAACAAAGTGAGACTCCAGCTCAAAAAATTAAAAAACTAGCCAGGTGTGGTCACACACGTTCTGTGATCCCAGCTACACAGGGGGCTGAGGCAAGAGGATTGATTGAGCCTAGGAAGTCTAGGCTGCAGTGAGCCATGTTCATACCATTGCACTCCAGCCTGGATGACAGAGTGAGACCCTCTCTCTCAAAAAAAAGAAAAAAATCACACATTAAATCCATGAAAAGGATATACACCATAGTCATGTGGAGTTTATTCCTTTAATGTAAGGTTAGTTTGACATTTGAAAATATCTCAAGGAAGTAACATTAACATTTTTAAAAGATGATCATCTCAATAGATACAGAAAAGCAATGATGAAATTCGATACTCCTTCATGATAGAAAAAAAAAAAACCCTTAGTAAAATATGTTAGCCAATCTAGAGTAGATAGGAACTTCCTTAATCTAATAATCTGATAAAGGGTTTGGTGGTTTTATACTGTGTCAACTTACCTGCACCAAAGAACTCCCTCAGAATTCCCTCCCCTGTATGGTTCTAGAGGAGGGTTGGCCCCAGGAGAAATAAATGTCTGGGAGATCTGGGAAGGGAAATGGGCAGTAGCCATTATTTTCTTCTCAAGGTTGTTAAGGGCACCAGACACTGTGACAATTTGTACACACTGTTGTCATGGGGTAGTTCTGAAATTGTCCAGATCTCCTCCTTCAGTTGCTGCTCAAAGTGCTGTGCCAGTTTGTCTCCAGCTTCTTGGTGAAGGCCACCATTTTCTCTTGTAGATCACACGTTATCGGTGACGTTGGAGGCAGTAAGAGATAGACAGGGGTCCAGTTTATCCTCACAGGTTCCAGTTTTTCATCATGGGCTCCAATTTGTCCTTACCCTTCTCGACTCCGTATCAATATTTTCTTCCCAAGTTTTGGCCCTGCTGACTTAGAGCAACATCAGGCCCAACACTGGCTGAAGAGACAGCAGTTTTTGCATTGACTTCTCCACCAGCTCCCACAATTGTGTCAGATCTAACTCCCATCCTAAACCCCTTTTATCAATCACAGTGGTTCTGCCTTTTAGATTAAACCCCAATTGATACAAATATTAGTACAGAAGTGAGATCCAGAGAATGGAATCTTGAGGATGAGTTTTCTGAATTGCTACAATGTTGAGTTTGTTATCTGAAGTTTTCTGAATTGGCACAATGCCGAGTTAGTTATCTGAATTGTTTCTCCAATCTAATAAGATGTAAAGACAGTTGTGATACCCAGTGGTAAGGGGTCACACTGCCTGCAGTGGCAAAAAAAAAAAACTTAAAAAAATATCAACTAGAGTCCCATCATCAAATGCCTATAGAAAGCAAGACTTGGGATAACCAAGTAGTTGCTGCCTTAGAACTCTGTAGTAAAAATAAGATGTATTACAGGGTTACTTGACTTCTTTCGAGAGCTCTAGAGCGCTTCACGAAAGAAAACGATGAATTTGTGGCTTTAAATTCCAAGCTCAGGGTCAAGAAAGCACTATGGCTGCCTTAAAAAGAAATTATCTCCTGTAGTTGCAGGGCCAAAACTTCCGATGAGAAATCTTATATTCTAAACAAACCCAAGTCTAATCATGTGGGTGGCTCAATTACAAAATAAATCAAATTCCTAATCTCAAGGTCTCTTATGTTACAATCAGGGCATTGGCTGGGAAGGAGTAAGACCCTGAAAATTAGGATGGAACGATGAGGACAGAATCCAATGAAGCTGGAAACCTTAAACCCCTAAATTCTGCTGAGTCTCCTTCCCAGTAGAAGCAGCTCTTCGCTCCGTTTCTGAGGTTAGTCTTCCCTTAGCTGAAGATGCTGTAAAGGCCTCCCCTGAGGTTGCTACTTTGCAGGAAACTGCTGATGCTCCTTACAACCTGCCCTACCACCTCTAATTAATTTTGACCTGAAACAAGACTTAAGTCCCAGCAAAACCCAGATAGTAAGGTAAAAAGCATGACCCGTGGGGAGGTGCAATACACAACAAAACAAGTATAAGGTTTTGCTGATTTATATTGACAGAAACTGGATAATATGAATACAAATTATTCCTAAGGGTGTAGGATCAGGTAAAAGACAAAAAAACATTGGCCAAGGCTGAATTAATGGGATGTGCTAAACAGAGATTCTGGAATCCTCTGCTCAAGCAGTTGAGAGTGACTCTAACATGTTGCTTGGTTGGTTGACTGAAACCTGGATCTAAAGGGGGCCTGAACTCAAGGAACTCAAATGTCAGAACTTGCTCAGCGGTACACTGTAGAGCAGGGGTCAGCAAGCCTCCTGTAAAGGGCCAGAGAGTAAATATTTTAGACTTTGTGGGATAGATTACCAAGTAGAAATAGGGGCAAAAGACTTAAACAGGCACGTCATGGAAGGACAATCAAGTAGCCTATAAAAACACATGAAAAGGTGTTTCATATCATTAATCAGCAGGGATATAATTTAAACCACAATGAGGTACTTCTGCGTGGCCATTACACTGGCAAAATTTAGAAAGAGCAAAGGGCCAAGCATAGTCAAGGATGTAGAGCAACGAGAACTCTCTTTCTTTTTTTAATTTTCATGGGACTCTGCTTGATAGGAGCTCTGTCATACACAGCTGGTACAACTCTGTAACACTGGGGATAGCTACTAAAGCTGAACATGACTCAGCGGTTCCACTCCTAGCTATAAATTCAACAGAAATGCACACGTGTGCACCAAGACATGTACAAGAATACATACAGCAGTATTACTTCTAACAGCCCCAAACTGAAAACAATCCAAATCCATCAGCAAAAGAAACATAAGTAAATCATGGGATATTCACACAAAAGAATACTATGTAATAATGAAAAAGGACAAACTACTGCTACATGTAACAGCCTGGTTGAAGCTCACAGGAAAATGTTAAGTAAGATAAGCCAAAGGGGGGAAAACGTACACATTATCACTCCCTTTAAATAAAGTTCAAAAACATGAAATTAATCCATGGTGACAGAAATACCAATAGTGGTTACCCTGATGAGGATGATAACGAGAAAGGTACAAGAAGGTTTCTGGAGTGCAAGGAATGTTCTATATTTTTATCTGGGTGGTAATAACTGAGATTGCTCAATTTGGAAATTTGTCATCAAGCTATATGCTTCAGATTTATATTTTCTAAAATATCCATCCATTTCAATTAAAAATATAAAAATCGGCCTGGCGTGGTGTCTCATACCTGTAATCCCAGCACTTTGGGAAGCCGAGGCAGGTGGATGAGGTCAGGAGTTCCAGTCCAGCCTGGCCAACATGGTAAAACCCCATCTTTACTAATAATACAAAAATTAGCTGGACGTGGTGGCATGAGCCTGTAATCCCAGCTACATGTGAGGTTGAGGCAAGAGAATCGCTTGAATCTGGGAGGGGAGGTTGCAGTGAGCCGAGATTGCACCATTGAATCCAGCCTGGGGGACAGGAGCAAAACTGTCTCAAAAATAAATAAATAAACAAACAGCCTAGAGAGGAGTAATACACTAAACTAACAATGCTAGTCTTAATTTAGGGTGAATTACTTCAGTAGAAAACTAAAGTAATGAACTAGCCTGAATAAGTTAATTTAAATTTAAAAAATAAAAACTTAAAAATTAAAGATCGGGCCTCAACTGGTTGCCCAGGCTGCATCCAAACTGCCAGGCTCAAGCACTTCGCCTGCCTCAGCTTCCCAAACAGCTGAATAAGCTAACTAACCTGTTTGTTTCTCTCAGGCTAAGTAGATCTGTGAGGTCATTTTAAAAACAAAGTCTGTGACTGATCATCCCATTCCTTCATTTACTTACACCAACATGAATAAAAGGATTCACTAGAGTCTAGAAAGAAGATATTATCCCTGTCTCAAGAAAACTTCTCAAGGGAGAGTTGAAAATATAAATATATAGATTACAGGTTGGACTGACAAAAGTATTAATACAGTGCAGACACAGTACTGAGAAGGAAGAAATTAACTCTTGATTTGGGGTGGTGGAGGGTAAATATACACACAAAGTTTCTAAGAGATGGTGATGTCTAAGAAAGGTTTTCTGTTTTGTTTTGAGATGGAGTCTCATTAACTCTGTTGCCCAGGCAGGAGTGCAATGGTGCGATCCAGGCTCACTGCAACCTCTGCCTACTGGGTTCAAGCGATTCTTCTGCTTCTGCCTCCACAGTAACCGGGATTACAGGCATGCACCACTACACCTGGCTAAGGTTTGTATTTTTAGTAGAGACAGGGTTTCACCCTGCTGGCCAGGCTGGTCTCCAACTCCTGACCTCAGGTGATCCATTCATCTCAGCCTCCCAAAGGGCTGGGATTACAGGTGACAGCCACTGTGCCTAGCCAAGAGAGGTCTTAAAGGACAAATAGGTAGACAGGCAGGGGGAGGAGGCAGGAGTGTGGGGAGAAGAGGACCTTCCAGAGAAAAGCCGTGGAAGAGTTTCTAACAACCTGGAAGGGGGCTGGGGCACAGCAAAAGGAATTGGCACCTGCCTCTAGGAGAAAGGAATGCCTCTTCCCTTCTTCCAGCCTCCCTTAAGAGAAATACCCAAGAATGCTCCCAGCCCTGTGAGCACAGAGCACTGGTGTGAGCTGTTTACTTGTTAATGAGTCTGCACCACCGTCTGTATGTAATGAGTCACTCAGGTCATTCTGGGATGAGGTTGGTATGCACAAACCCCTCCTTTAATCTGGTTGGCTAGTTCAGAATAGACAAGTTTTAACACTGCTTCCTTCTCCAGTCAAGAAGTAAAGCCTGAGTTCCGAGGAGCGGCCTCCACCTGGAGAGCATGTCTGGTGAACCTGAGCTTCGGGAGAGACACAGCTTCAAGCCTCAAGTCGTTTTGCCTCTTCCTGTGGCTGACAGCATCAGAGGTCAGAATCACAATGAATTTTAGCATTTTGATGGAGATTTTAAAACATGACTGTTTTAAAATGCTGCTTTGAAAATTTTTTTTTTTTTTAAGTTTTAATCTTGATTTACATAAGCATTTATTTCTTGATGAGATTTGAATTATAACCTAATTGATAGAATTTTCTTCAGGGGCTAAGACTACAAGAGAAAAAAAAATGTCATACAGATTTTTTAAATGATTCCTGGGCTTAAAGAAGAAATTACTTTTACATCCTCACCAGTCTCCCAGATAATTAATGAGCACGTACTGCCTGGCAGTGCAAAAATTTTTAGGTCTTAGGACCTTGAGGCCGCTTGATCCAAAAAATAAGATTACCTGCCTCTTTCCTTAATCTTACCTGATAGAATGAGACTCTTAAAACATCTTGCTTAAGTTAGAAAAGAAAATGGAGCACCATATTTGTAATCGAACTGACATTTATAAGCACCTGATTTAAATGAACTTTACTCAAAGCACACTCCACAAGAGGTGCTTCAAATTTCACTGGAGCACAGCCCTTTGTGTTGTAGAATAATGCAGAATTAAATGGCTTCCTTTTTTTTAAGTACACCACAACACTCTTAAGGAAAAAAAAAACAGGTAAGGCATCTATCTGTGAACAGCAGTGCCATCCATTCACGAATGTGTAAAGTTTACTCCATGTCAGGCACTAGGGACAGGATGGCAAACAGGGCAGACAGGGCCCCTGACCTCTTCTGTCACCCTATAGTTGAGTGAAGAAAGATTTTTTTTTTTTTTTTTTTTGAGATAGAGTTTTGCTCGTCTCCCAGGCTGGAGGGCAGTGGTGTTATCTGGGCTCACTGCAACCTCCACCTCCCAGGTTCCAGCAATTCTCCTGCCTCAGCCATGTGAGTAGCTAGGATTAAAGGCATGTGCCACCATGCCTGGCTAATTTTGTAATTTTAGTAGGAACAGGAGTTTCACCATGTTGGCCAGGCTGGTCTCAAACTCCTGACCTCAGGTGATCCACCCATCTTGGCCTCCCAAAGTGTTGCGATTACAGGCGTGAGCCACCACGTCCAGCTAGATTTTAAATATTAACAAAATAACTACAAGTTCTGATTATTGCTGTGAAAACCACAGAGATAGAATAGCATCAAAGAGGTGGCACCGCCACCTTAGGAAGCCAGGGAAGGGCTTGAGGAGATGAAATTTAAGCAAAGATTGAAGGACATTAGGAGTCAGACCTGCCAGAGCAGGAGGGAATAGCATTCCTGGCAGAGGAAAAAGCTTGTTCGGAGACAAAGAACTGAAAGAAGCTTGTTTGAGGGACTACAAGAAGACTAACATGCTTAAAGCATATGTCTAAGATCAGATGTGTGATGAGTTTGAAGAGGCAGCTAGATGACTCTAAGAACCTTAGAGGGCTTTTGGCAGGAGAGTGACATGATCTGATCTGACGTATATTTTGAAAGGTCACTCTGGCTTCCAGGTAGCAGTGGGAGAAGACATGCAAAAATTATTAGAGTTCCCAAACATAATTTATGTAGCATGGTGGCTTGGAGAACCACCTATTACAGTAGGGAGGGAGAGGAAGGAGCACATTTGGGGTATATTTTGGAAGTGGAATAAACAGACCTGCTGGCAGATAGGGTAGGGTGGGTGAGGGTTGGTGAGTAAAAATGAGGAGCCAAGGATGACTCATGTTTCAGGCTGGAGTAAGGGAAGGCTGGGAAGACTAGTGGAGAAACAGGTTCAGAGAGAAAAGTCTCAGTCCCTTAGTCATTCACCTCAGTCCCTTAGTCACTGGAATACCTTAGATCTCTATTTACCATTTCTTTAAAACATACGTGAGGCTGGTAGGCAGTCCGGGCTACTCGGGAGGCCGATGAGGGAGGATCCTTTGAACCTAGGAGTTTGAGGCATACCTGGGCAACCTAGCAAGATCCTGTCTCTCTAAAAACAACAACAACAACAACAACAAAATGTGTAGTAGGAAACTGCTGCCTGCTCAGCCTAAACTAACCCCAGATTTTTAAAATATATGTATAGCAAGAGTTTACAAAACAGGCAGCATCAAGTGGGAGCTGGGGGCTTCTTTTGATGCTGCGTTTGATATTACACACAGTTTTTACTCAGATTATATGTTTGCTTAGGTTTGGGCTAAAGATTCCCCAAAGCCGCCCCTTGGTATTGACACTCATGAAGAAATTAGGAATTGATAGTAACATTGAACCATTTTCCAAAAACAAAGAAAAAAGAAAAAAAAAACCATCAAAACCCCAAACAAATGGAATGTGATGTACGTTTTCCATGTTATTTTATACATGAGCTATCTTTCCAACACTGAACTTGGTTTAGCAAGAAAATAATTAAAGATGTAAACGTGCAAGCCAAGAGCCAAAACCACTCAGAACAGCCCAAGTGAACTTATTTAATTTGTCCCTTCCCTGAGGAGTCATTTCTTGGATCATTGACTTATTATTATTCTGTAAAACAGTGGTAGCCCCCGCCTTCCTCCGCTTACTGCCAGAGTATGATCCAGCTGTGGGGTTTGAAGAGTTTATGTTTATCTGATTTTAATGACTTAGTTAACAAAGGTCATTCCTAAAAGTAATAGAAAACTAAGCGTGTGGAAACAGAATGGATAAGACTGACTCGAGGGTTATTTCTAGTAATTCCTTGGTGTTGTCCTTAGATACATGTAAAATCCTTAAAAGCAATTATGAAGGATTCTTCCTCATAATCAATTTACTGATGCTATATTCAACTATATTTGTAAAATGTTATTTTAGACCTCTCAGTAACAAAAGGAACAGAGCTTAAAATATGTTAGATAATATTGATATAAACAATGTATTGTTAACATAATACTGCTGACAGTATAAATGTTATTATGTACAACTGTAATACTTGTTGATGTCACATCTGTGGTGCTTCCATTATCTCTGCCAGAAGGAGATAACTTCAGTTTAAGGTGAAATCTGGTTGGATATGAATGTCCAAGTTAAAAGAAACCTCAGCGATCATTTAATCTTGTCCTTTTAAACATTTACTATGAATGGTGGTAAATATTTACCCAAATGATGTTTATTAGACTGTAAAAGAATTTCCAAGCCGGGTATGCGGGCTCACATCTGTCATCTTAGCACTTTGGCAGAACAAGGCAGAAGGATCTCTTGAGGCCAGGGGTTCGAGAACAAACTGGGCAACACAGCTAGACCTTATCTCTATGCAAAGTAAATAAAATAATAAAAAAAATTATCCAGGTATGGTGTTCCACACCTACAGTCCCATCTACTCAGGAGGCTCAGGTAAGAGCACTGCTTGAGACCAAGAGTTCAGGGTTGCAGTGAGCTATGACTGCACCACTATACTCCAGCCTGGGTGACAGAGCAAGACCCCATATCAAAACAAACAAAAAACCAAAAACACAAATGATTATTTAAGTGATTTAAAATTAAATTGATAAAATCATTTAAGAATATGTGAAAAGAAATACATTTACAGTCATTCCCCAGGTATAAATTAAATATTTTCCACTTCAAAATCCAATGACATGAGACATAAATATATACTTCACATACGTAATACATTTTTTACATGGTTACAGAGCCTTCCTGATCTGGCTCTGGTTGACTTTTCCAGCCTTATCTCATTTCTCCTCCCTCTTCCCAACCCAGATTTTTCCTCCTCCTCTCCTTAGTACTAATCTTCCTACTGTGAGCCTCAAACTCACGCTGCTCTCAGGTCTCAGGGCCTATGTACAAGTAATTCCCACTGCCTAGAATCCCTTGCCCCCATTCGTTGCTGGGTCACTCTGCTGACCTAGTACTACTTCCTCTTGGGAGACTTCTGTCCATCTCCTCTTCCCCCAATCTCCGAACCCCACCAAGACCTGAGTAGCTTTTGAGAAAGTCTCTGCTTAGCTTTCCTGGGATGACCAAAACAAACACTGCCCTATTCATTGTTCAATTCTCAATCCCTAGAACAGAGCTGTAACATAGTAACTACTATAAATGAACGAATGAATAAAGACAGTGAACACTGCAGAACTTGAAGTTATAGTTTACACATGTAAACAATAACATAAATCTGAAGAAATAAAGTTGCTGTTTTAAAAGATATATTTCAACTCACTTCTTCTCTAAGGCGGGAATACACACAGCCTGGCATCAGTTTGACATAAGACGAAAATTTGAGCATTTTTGTATGCTAAATTTATTTCACTAGGTTGACAAAAATGTAGACTCCAAAGAGCTGTAAATTCAAATGACAAATACTGTACAAAAATCTATCAAGCAACTATAAGTCACAACTTGTACGCTTTCTCCTCAGCAAATGAGTTAAAAGAAAAGGAAAAAGTATTTGAAACCTTGCTGGAAAACGAATGACCTTTAAAAATGCCAACATTTTCCGCAGGAATAGATTTGGTCTGAGTACTTCATTTCTGAAATTGTACAAGAAAAGACGACCTAGTTTTGAGAGTCAGATTGCATCCTTCCATAAAGGTTTTAGATCTTTTAAGTCTCCACACAAAGCACTGCCCTTATTTTGAGAACAAAAGCAACAATAAGACAGCTTAGGCGGGACAGAGAAAGACGGGCCTTGGCACAAAGTCCCTGGAAAGGTAAAACAACAAAAACTGTAAGTTAGAGCTCAAGTTAGATCTGGTAACTCCAAACTGCACGACTTCTGCCATACATCAAAAGCAACATGGGAAAACAGAAAAAAAAAAAAATCATGAACATTTTTTGAATGTCCTAATTTGTAGAACCCCTCATAATGAATGAAATATACTTAGACAAAGCTCTTTTTTTCCAAGTCGTTGACTGGGGGTGGGAGGTGGGAGGCGGGGAGGAGGACGGGGTCTCTAATAAATACAAGACCCAGCCTCGTGGCGTGTTTAACTACTGACATTTTAGAAGAAGAATGGGCTATTTACAATTAATGAACCAAACTACCAAACTAACTAAAATTATGACAGTGGGAGGATGAGTAAATGGAATTGTCTGGGCGAAGTTTCGGGAAGGCGTACGCTGGGGGCGCTGCGCCCTCCCGCCCATACCTCGGGGCTCTCCCGTCTCCCCGGCTCCCCAGTGCAGATCCTCGGACGCCGGCGGCCCAACCTCAAAAGCGCGAGGAGGAGACGCAAACCGTAGTTCCCTGTCCGAGAGTGGAAGCCAGCGGAGCTGCGCGCAGGTCGCCCACACTCGTTCTCAGGGAGCCCCAGCCAGGCCGCCCGCCCCGACTCCAGCTCCAGCCCGGGCCTCCCTTACTCTGGGGCTCCATGGTCAGCTGCTCCCGGACCCCCGCGGGTGAGCTCCCGAACTCCTGATCCCTCTCCTCCAGGGCCGGCGTCGCTATGGTTGCCCTGACAACCCAGAGGCGGGGTGGGCGGGACCAGAGGAACGGCGAGCGGGAGGGACCAAAAGCCGCAGGAAGTGAGGGCGTTTGTGAGGACCCGCGCGTCGCCGGGGGCACAGAGTGAGGGTGGCGGCCAGGTCACCGGCTGAGGACACTTCCCCTGAGGCCCGGTCAGGGGGTCGCGCTCTCCCTGGGATCTGTGCCCCGACGTCTGGGGTAGCGGGCTGCGGGCCCCGCCGTCGCCGACCCGCGGCGTCCGTCGGGCGAGTGGGCCTGCCCGTGGGGAAGGCCGCCGGCCCTGGGCTTCCCTCCCGGGACTCGGGAGCCGCCGCTGCAGGTAACGGCGGGGCCCCGGCGGCGGAAGGGGTCGGGGGTCGGCGCAGGGGCGGGGACGACTCGAGCCGGGTGGGCGGCCCTGGCGCACCTGTTGCGGCCGCCTGGGGGCCCCCTGCCCGCAGTTGCTGCAGACGTTCCCAGCCCAGACCTCGATACGCCGAGGGCGGCCTCGTTGCCTCTTGCTCCGGGAGCTGGGCTTCAGCCAGAGGACGGAACCCTGCGGGCAGCCCTCACACCGGGGGTCCCTCCGAGCCCGGTTCCCGCCCGGGAGGGAGGGGCGGTCCCTCGAGCCCCCCGGACAGCAAGCGTGGAGCGCTGCGAGCCGCCGGCGCCGTGGCCGTCGCCCCCAGTGGGCCGGGCGCGTCTCCTGAATCGCGAGAGCCAGGAGCACGGCTTCGTCCGGCATTGCCTTGTCATCGCCGTGTCCCATTTCAGGCCGGGGGCGCGGGTCGGATCATTCCGCCTGGCTTCGTTTTTTGTTGTTGTTTCAATCCTCCGCGTTTCCGGTTGAGTTACAGAATCAGCCCACACGTTTTGTAGCCAAACTTTGTAGGGCTGTGAAACAAATGTAACATTATTCCACACAATGGTCTTTCACATTGGTTTTAAAAAAACAGTGATTCAGGGTTTGCTTTAAGGAAACTTTTAGGGTCACAAGGGATTGTTATCTGGTAAGTTGTAAAAATTTAAACAACCGGGAGCGTATCATAGGTTAAGGAAAGCCGGAAGGAGGAAAGAAAAATGGAGAGGAGGAGAGAAGCAAAAGGATAAGCAAGAAAGTGCAGGGGGCTTAGCTGGGTGGGGGGGTGGTACAAGGGGTTGGGGTGGGCTGCAGGATTGATTTAATACTCAGGACTGGAAATTATGATCCCTCTATTAATTTCAACCGCTGCTCCAGAGAGTAGTTGAGGGAAATGAAAGAGCCCTTTTTGGGGTCATGCAAGTGATTATTCATCTTGCCATTAGAAAGATTTCCACTCCCTGGATGACAAGGACACCAAGGAGAATTACTTTCCTCTTAGAAAGGGAATCATTCAGAGGTTAATTGAACTTGAGAAGCATATATTCTTTGATGGAAACTGACATTATATTATGTCAAATTAGGCTTTCCCCCCTCTCAGACTATATGGGGACTTTTTCAGATTGTCAAAACAAGGCTTATGTGTGGATATTGCCAAGCAGTGTGATATATACAGAACACATAATTCTTAAGCTGAAGTATTAAGGTAATAATTTAAGGGTAGAAAGTAAACACTTCATGGAACCTTAACTACCTGTTCCTGAAATTCAGAGACAGGGGCTTCATTTTTAAACAAAGTATCTGGAGATCACTATCTAAAGAAGTAAAGATACTTCTGTATCCAGTGGTTCTCAAGTTCTAGTTTACATATGATAAGCAAAATCACGAAGTGGTCATTTTATTCCAGATACAAATAGAGTGATGCCCATCAGTATCTCATAATCAAAAGTGACAAGATAATAATTTTAAAAAAACACCTGGCACTTACTGACAAAAGAAAAGGTAGGATTAAGTCTGCTCAAACAATAAAGTATTCTTATTTTAAAGCATTAGTATTCTTTAAAAAAGAAGAAACAACAGTGCAGGTCTCTATGCTAAAGTAATCAGGACTAAAGAATTTGGTTTTAAGGTTGGAGAAAAATAGGGTTATGTATTGGTGAAATATTTTGTAATTATACAGAATAATTATTTTATCAGTAGCTATGAAGTTGACTTTGAGGAAATTTTGAATTGAAATACTTCAGGTGACAGGTAAAGACAACTGTGAAAAGCAACATTTGATTTTAGGGGACGGGGGTACCTATGGAAGAAGACTGGTTCCCGGTTGGAATTGAGGAGTAAAGGCACTAAAATGTCTAAGGCAGGGACAATATTCAGTTTCTCTTCCCTCTAGCACCTAGTGCAATGTACGTGCTAAATGTTTGTTGAATGAATGAGAAGGACTTTAGAGAAATTGCTTTGGATATAGGGATACTCTTTACTGTTGGAAAAAATACCCGCGATCAGAAAGTTGCTAATGAGTTAGGGTGGGGGTGTAAAGACATTGATTGTACCTTTTTGGAGTTTTCTACCATTGTGTTTTATTTCTTTTCACTGGCATGTTCAGTCTGTTATTAGTAGTCAAATGAAAAGCAATAAAGTTCTATGTGAAGTCTCCAAGCTCATTACTAGATAGAATAGTTACATTATTGTTTACTTTGCTAACAAAGTATCTAGTGGTTCTCAAGTTCCACTAAATGTTTAACTAAATGTAGCAAACTAAAGCATTATGGATAGGGAATAACAATGAAGAGACAGATGTAGTCTTTTTCTTATTTAAATCTCTTGACATCAGAATTCAAAGTAAAAATAACTTTAATCGGAGGTTAACATTATTTAAGGCAAATTGATAAAAAATGTAGCAAATTAACATGTTATCAGTAGTTCTGTCTGCTAGCCTTACTGTGGTAAGTTGGAAGTTTTCATTGTTTTTGTTGGTTTTAAGATTTTTGTTTTCTTTACCAGAGTGAGGGTACTTTTTCCTGTCTCTCTGATACTTTCTTAAACTTTTAAGGAGTTCAGTCAAAGTTGGAAAACAATCAAATTTCTATTTTTGGTGTTCTACCTCTTTGTTCTCCAAACCTGTTATGGTCGACATTCAATTTGTTGCACTCACCTAGAATGCCTTTCTCTCAGCCCTTTACTCGTCCATAACATAAAAGGGACTGCAGGACCATGTTGTCCCAGTTTCTATAAAGTCTTTCAGGATTAGGCTAATGCCCACTAAATGCACTTCTCTCTCCTACTGGGGGTGCTACACAATTTAGCATTTAACTCTACAGTATGCTTTCTTATAAAATTTTATCTCTTTTCGTGTGTGTGGTTCTTGTACCTCTGATTAGATTAAATATTTTTAGAGCTAAGTGTATGACTTATGCTTCTTCTGTGTTGCTTTTAGCACACGGTGGGCTTCACTGCGTACCTGATAATTTAAGTAGGGAAATAATAGGACAAACCTTTAGTTAGGGGTCATTGCGTTAATTTCTAGCTTTTCCCCTTTGGGAAAACCAGGAGCTATTATTCTGTCATTGATAACTTGGGATCATAAAACCTGCAATGGTTGTGTGATAGTCTAGTTGTGAGAATCAAGATAAATGTGATTATAGATATGAACAAAAATATCTTGTATATCATAGTGAACATTTTAAATGGAAAGGGCTGTTACTGACTTAGGCATAGAGCAAACATTGATTCCGCATTCACAATGTGCTTCTGGGCTCTGGAATTGCAGATCATAAAGGGTGAACAGGAAATGACCAGGAGCTTCTGAAGCAGAACAGCCTAGGCTGAGGCACAAAGGCAGGAGAACGACTAAGCAGTGGTTTATTGTGGCTGAAATGGAGAATACTTCATGTGTATTAGAAGAAAATGGGAGGAAGTAAGGCCAGAAAGGCAAATGTGGGCTAAATCAGAAGGCACCTAAGGACTGTGAGTTTATTTTCCTTAAAGGTAATAAGGAGGATTTGGATCAGTCACTGGCAACACTCACATGACAGATTGGTAGAGAGCCTAAATGAGAGACAAAAAAAATTGGAGATGTTGCTGAAGCTCAGTGAAGAAATGAAAAGATAACTAAGAAAGTGATGGTGGGAATAAAGAGGAGGGGCCTCTGAAAGGGGTAGAATTGGCAGATCTTGGTGACACAGGATGAAGAACGAGAAGCCAGGGATGACAGTGGGTTGATACAGTAGATTGTTCTGCTATTCACTGAACTCTGCAATGCAAAATAAGAAAAAAAAAATTTTTTTTTGAGGAGTTTAAGAAGTGGGGTAGATGATGTGTTCAGTTTGAGACGCCTGTCATGTACATTAGACAGTCCCATAAGTAGTTGTGGTTGGACATGTGGGTCTGGAACTAAAGGAAAAAATTTGAGATGAAGATAGAAGTATGGATTAAGCATTTAGTAATTGAAGTTAGGGATATTAAGGGGAATAAGAGGGTAAAGGATAGAACCCTGAGGGTATACACGTTTTACACTGTGGGGAAGAGGGGCTGATGGAAGAACCCAGAGAGACTAAAGACCAGTGTTCAGAAAAGGGAGCTGCAAATCTGGGAGGATTAATGTAAGAGTTCCTGCTCCTGAGGACTTCATGCATTGGCATTTCCTGAAATGATTATTTTTCTCTATCTACCGTAGTATGCACCACATAGTTCATCTTTCTGTTATTGTTTTATCAAAGTTAATGTAAAATGACTACCCATTACTTTGTTAACAACAGAAATCTTTATGTGTTAAAACATTTAAAAATTTTTTTTTTTTTTTAGATACAGAGTCTTACTGCATTGCCTAGGCTGGTCTGGAGCTCCTGGCCTCCTCCTGCCTCAGCCTTCCAAAGTGCTGGGATTACAGGCATGAGCCACCATGCCTGATGCTATTTATGGGTTTTTTGTCTCCACTTGGGACAACAAATCAAGTAAAATATAACTTTAGAAGTTGATCATGATTATGCCTCAAGCAAATACTTATTAAAAAGAGAGAGAGAGAGAGATGAATAAAGTTCATTTTGTGTATGTCTCAGATAAAATATGTTAACTTGGGGAGACAAGCAGTAGCCTGTTCTTTAAATCTCAGCTTTTATTGAATCTCACACTTTTTCTCAGATATCTTAACTAGATTACTTAACTAAGCCAAATTAGTATTTTAGCATACTTTCTTAACTCTGCTTCTACTCAGAGGGAATTAGTTTTTGGAATGTTATGCAGTCAAAAAAATCATCAAAATAATATCACAAAGCTCTGAGTGGTCCAGTCATTTGAACTTCTGACAATACCTTTGACTTACAAACTTACTTGTGGGGAGTGGTATATTAGTACTGTACATAAACACTGATTGAGTTCGGGGAGTCTTTCTGTATATATGCTTAAAAAAATTTTTTTTAATAGAGACAGGGTCTTGCTACGTTGGCCAGGCTGGTCTCAGACTCTTGGCTCAAATTGTCCTCCCCACTTGGCCTCCCAAAATGATGAGATTACAGGCATGAGCCACTGCCCCAAGCCTAAAATTGTTTTAAGTGCCCTTAGAATGTAAGGATTCTGTTTTAAAAATTTGTGCAGGGTTGTTTATTCAACCTGCAATACAATATGCAATACAATATTCACTATTGTATGTTTATCACTTCTCAGCCTTTTGGCTAAGATCAAGTGTAGTATCTGTTCTTATCATTATAACATTGCATATTCAACCAATAGTCGATACGGGGTTGGTTGTATCTGATATGAACCAACATTGAGTTAAAAGTTGATCTTTTTTTTTTGAATTTTTGTTTGTTTGTTTTGAGATGGAGTTTCACTTTTGTTGCTCAGGCTGGAGTGCAATGACACAATCTTGGCTCCCTGCAACTTGCGCCTGCCAGGTTCAAGCGATTCTCCTGCCTCAGCCTCCCAAGTAGCTGGGATTACAGGCATTTGCCACCACGCCTGGCTAATTTTGTATTTTTAGTAGAGACAGGGTTTCTCCATGTTGGTCAGGCTGGTCTCTCTCCAAACCTCAGGTGATCTGCCCACCTTGGCCTTCCAAAGTGCTGGGATTACAGGCATGAGCCACTGGCCGGGCCTTGAGTATTTTTTAAAAGCTAATTAACTAGATTTGCTTACTTCAAATCAAAGCAATCAACTTTTTACAAGTCTAGAAATAAGGATTTTAAAATAAATTTTGAATGTTCACCTTATCTTTTTCCAGAAAGGCTTTAAATTGATACTGGAAACCAAATAGGATATATTTTTGGGAGATTTGAGCCTGTTAAAAAAAAAAAAGCAAACAAAGAAGTGACCTTCTAAAAGTCCCAGTAGTGATTTGGTCCATTGTTTCAATTAAAGCATACCATGCCTGAGAGATAAAGTGTATTAAATATTTGACTGTAACTTTGTGTGGCCAGTAAGAACCGTACTTTTCAAATGTATAAAAAAGATTTACAAATCTTATCTATACCATGTTTTTGTGTTTTATGGCATTCCTTCCAGACTCCTGACATCTCCCTTAGTGTCAAGTATTTCTTAAACCCACAGTGGTGCAACTCGAGCCCACTTTTTAAAATGTAGTCTGGAAGCGATATGTAACATAGTCAGGAAACAGTATGGTTATATGGTAAAGCATATATACTGTCCACCTAACTGGGGTTGAGCAGAGATCAGACTGCCTGACTTCAAGCACCTGCTCCCCCACAGATGATCTTCTAGGAGCTGTATAAATTAACTAAACCTCTGAAGGCTTACATTTCCTCACTTGAAAAATGAAAATAATAAAGTAAACCCTCATGGAGTCCTTAACAGTTTAAATGAAATAAACCATGTAAAGTGTTTAAGTGCTGAACATAGCATCTGGTGTGCAATAATCACTCTATAAATGCTAATTGGTAGAATTATCATCATTATCAGTCCAGCTATAGTTGTAGTATGGAACCACGCTTCTCGAAATATAGCCTGCAGATCAGTGCCAGCGCAGACTTACTGGTTTGCAATGAGATCAGGAGCTTGTGCCAGAATGTAAATTGGCGATGCCACTAAATGTACTGTTTAGTTCTGCTGACTTTTTTAAAATAGCAGGATCTCTTCAGTGTAGGAAGCAGTGAGTTGATAAACCAGCACCAGACTAGACATGGAGTAGGACAATGATCCTGAACTCCAAAAAATAATAGCCCTTAATCCTGAAGACATTATTACTCACTCATAATACCTCATTCACTTTCTTTTTTCTAAACATTGTAATAATTACGATGTTTATTAGTTTAGCACGTATTTATTTATCACATAGTTTGTGCAAAGCCCTATATCTTATTTTGCAGGAGTTGCCACTATGGCTCAGAAATTAATCTTGCTTCTAGGACGTCTACTATAAACCTGCAAGAGGAAATACATGAAAATCCAAATACGTGTGTTGCATATATACAGTGAATGTTTGCAATAGTGTTGTAGCTTGGTTCCAAAGATTTCAATATAGATATTTCCTTTTGCTAAGCTGCTCCCACAAAAGGACAGAATTATTTATTTATTTATTATTTTAATTTTTTTCGAGAGTCTTACTCTGTCACTCAGACTGAGTGCAGTGGTGTGATTTGGCTCACTGCAACCTCTGCTTCCCAGATTTAAGCGATTCTTAAGCCTCCTGAGTGGCTGAGATTTCAGGCACCCACCACCACGCCCAGCTAATTTTTGTATTTTTAGTAGAGACTGGGTTTCACTGGGTTGGCCAGGCCGATCTTGAACTCCTGACCTCAAGTGACCCACCTGCCTCAACCTCCCAAAGTGCTGGGATTACAGGCATGAGTCACCACGCCCAGCCAGGACAGAATTAATACCTTTTACTTTTTCAGCATTATACTATCACAATCAAGTTCAGAGTTTGCTTTATTAAGATAGTGTTTAAATCTTCTATTGAGAAACCTGCAATACTAGGGAATATCTGAGTTTTAGATATAATCACAAAATTTTAACTTTTAATGATTAGTATGGTAGAAGATTCATCCTTGTTTTTTTTTTTAAATTACTGATTTACTATTTCATCCTTTGTGCAAAAATTTGAATTATAAATGATTGATTGTTCCATAGAATATGAAGAGATATTAAATATTAAAATGTTTATAAAGTTTTGACTAAAATGAGTACAAATTCTTCCTCAAAAAATTCATTGCCAGCCTGGGCGACATAAGGAGACACTATCTCTACAAAAAATAAAAAATTAGCCAGGCCTGGTGGTGTGTTCCTATAGTGCCACTACTTGAGAGACTGAGGCAGGATGATCACTTGAGCCCAGAAGTTTGAGGTTGCAGGGAGCTATGATCATGCCACTGCACTCCAGCCTGGGTGACAGAGTAAGACCCCCATCTTTAATTTAAAAAAAAAATGCATTTCTCAGATAGATAATGTTGAAACAGATTTTGGAGTAATATAAACATAATTTTTAAAAGGCAAGGTATAAATATGTATATTATATAGTATAGGGTTTACAAACTATGAATTAGATCATGAGAGATTTGTTTTTGCAGACTACTTTACTGGTGAGTGGGCTTGAGGGAAAAGGAAAACAATGCAAAATGTTCACGTCAAGAAATGTTATTTTAAATATTTATTAGAATGTTTTGCATGGAAGTAGGTTTATTGGTTTCTTTTATTGCTGTGCTTGGTGCATCTGCTCATAATCACTTTTGTTGTGCCATTTGCCATGTACTGTTAGCAGCTCTCTTAGAACCTAATCTCACTAATGACTTAAGAAAATGGGAGGTGGGTGTTAGAAAGATTATAGGTAATATTAAAGAGTATAAGGCAGGCATGGTGGTGTGCACCTGTAGTTCCAGCTACTCGGAAGGCTGAGGCAGGAGGATCACTTGAGCCCAGGAGTTGAATGCAGCCTGGGCAACATAGTGAGCCTCTGTCCCTATTTCTAAAATTTTTTGAAATGCACACACACAAAAATGTAATGTAAAATAAAGAAAATAGAGTAACATGAAATTTAAGAGAATTGTAAGGTAAAACAGAAAGAATAAAAAATGAAATTTTGATCAAGAAATGACTAGGTAAGTTAGACCCATGGCACTTAAATCACAACTTTTTTACCATAGCATATCAGGTATTTTGCAATCTGGCCCCTATCTCATCTTTGAACTCATCTTGTACCAGAGTCTGCCTTTCTCTCCTATTATGTACCAGCCACATTTGCCTTTCTTTAGATAATTATCTGTAAGATTGAATCTACGTGTCAGAGACAAAGAATTTCTGTTTCCACACCACACCCTGTGGAAATTTCTGTTTCCACACCCCACCATAACCAGACCTGCCTGTTCAAACTATCTTCCTACCATGTTCACATTGCAGACACATAGTAGGCACTCAAGTATTGGTTGAATAGGTAATAGGCATTATGGATGAGAAAACCTGAGGACACAGAAAACCTATTAGATTATGATTGATGTTGATAAAATACAATCAGATGTTGCTCTAAAAAGCATATAATCTCTAAAGGACAGAAAATGACTCATTCATTATTTATTCATTATTTACTCAGCCCATAATTGTTAATTACACACCCACTATATTTGGATTTAAGGGTAGGAATTACCAGTGAAGAAAGTATAGCTCTCGTAACAGTGTAAGTAAAGAGAAAGACATGGGGTAAAGATAATCACTAGTTGCAAATGGTTCAAGAGCCCCTCGTACTTGAGGATGTTGCCTCCTCAGTATCTGTAATTTACAAGCAGTCCCAAAAAGATTAGTGATCTGCTAGAGCGTGATACATGAATCTCAGTGCAGCTTTGTTACTCTGTGACATGATAACTCTTCTGAATTGATCATGAGAAAGCAGCTTAAATAAATGTTGAAAGGGAGGTAATTTGGGGTTTGGGTGTATGATTCAAGGGAAGACCAGGAGCCTCTACAAATATTCCAGTTTGTGGGTTTGTGAGTCTTAAAGAATTCTAAGCATAGCAAGAGTCTATCATATATCATAAATGAAAGGGAATAAAAAAGTCACATAAATCCAGAAACCGTGAATTCCTGATAGAAGTGTTTAAACGCTATACAGCAGTAGTAGGCTACCTTGAACTTAGATAAGGGTGAAATAACAAAGGTGCAACTGTAAGCAAGATAGACTGCAGTGGAGACACTAAGCCCCTGCTTCATGGAGCTCACATTCCAGTGGAGCTCACATTTCCAGTGAACAGAAAACAAAATAAAGAAGGAAAAGATATATATGTTATGTTAGGTGCTGGTGTTAAGAAGAAGAACTGAAGCAGTTAAAGAGGTTAGGAAGGGGTTTCTAGGGGTGTAGGAGAGCAGTAAAGGTTTAGATAGGGGGGCCAGGGAAGCTCTTACTGAGGTGACATTTGGTGAAGACCTTTATGCAGTGAGGAAGCTAGCCGTTTGGATATCTGAGAGAGGAACATTTCATACATACAGAAGGGTAAGCACGAGTCCCAGAGGCAGGATATGCCATGGTGTTTGAGGAATAGCAAGGGAGCCATAAGGCTAGGGAAGACTGAGTGAAGTAGGAGCTGTTGCAAATGAGGGCGGAGAGGCGATGGGTCCAGATCATACAGGGATTGTTGGTCCTCTTAAGGGTTTCGGTTTTTCCTCTGAGTGAGATGAGATGGGAAGCATTGGAGATTTAAGCAGAGGAGATTATAAACTCACTGTAACAGGATGACTCTGACAGCAGGGTTGAGACTTGACTATAAGGGGATAAGGGTAGAAGAAGAAGGCCAGTTAGGAGGCTATTGCAGTAATCCAGGTGAGAGGGGATAGTGGCTGGACCAAGTGTTCACAGTAGAGGTTATGGGGCACTTGATATTTTTCGAAGGCAGAACTGACATGATTGAATATATTAGTTTTCTATTGCTCCTGTAAGAAAGCTGACAAAGTATGCAGTCGATAAGAAATTATCTATAAGAAATAATCACAAATCAAGTGTTAATTTATTGTCTTACAGCTTTGTAGATCAGAAGTCGTTTGTCGTCTCACTGGGCTATAATCAAGGTGCCAGGAAGACTGTGTTCCTTTCTGGAAATTCTAGGAGAGAATCTGTTTCCTTGCCTTTTCCAGCTCCTGGAGGTCACCCACGTCATTCTTTGGCCGTGGCCTCTTACTCCACCTTCAAAGCCTGCAACATTGCATCCCTCCGATCTTCTTCCATAGTCATATTTTCCTCTGGCTATGACTAGGAAAGGTCCTCTGATCTTAAGACTCATGTAATTAGATTGGGCTCACCAGGATAGTCCAGGATAATCTTCCAATCTCAAGGTTCTTAATTTAATCACATCTGCAGAGTCCCTTTTGCCATGCAAAGTACATATTCATAGGTTCCAGGGATTCCTACATGCACATCTTTGGAGGCCATTCTACATACCGCACCAGTTGAAGGATCAGATGTGGGATTTAAGATAGAGAAAAATCAAAAGTGACTTCAAATATTTCGGTCTGAGCAATTGGAAGAAATAAATTAACTGAGATTGGAGGGACCAGCTTTGTGGCTTTGGAGTATGTGTTGGAAGCTCAGTTGCAGGCATGTAAAGTCTGAGTTTCCTATGAAATATTCAAGTGGGAGATGATGTGTAGGTAGTTGAATATGAGACTAAAGTTTAGATCAATGGGTCCTAAGGACATATAGCCCATACATCCACATATGGATGGCACTAAAGCCATGAGATGCGATGAGACTACTTAGGCCCTATTAAAGAGAGAAAAGAGAAGAGAGGTCCAGGAACTAGGCATTGGGAAACTTCTAGGTATCTACCAAGTGCTAACATGTTATATTTGGGAATTTGATAGGTGAAAATTGTGCAGTAATATTGACTTGAACACACACACACACAAAAAAAAAAAAAAACACGAAAGAGGAGCACTGAAATGGTGGAACATAAGAAGTTACTCAGGACAAATTAATGCTTTTGCTTCACTTCATGTCTTGCAAACTTTGCCTTTCCATTTCTGTGAACTGTGTTTCTAGAATTACTGGACCAGAGCCAAACACATAAATGACTAAGACATAGCTTTATCTTACATCGACTTCTGAATCTACCTTGTTAAGGTTGTCTGTTAATTAGATATGTTTTATTTTCGTGGATGCTTAAGAGATGTAATAGATTCATTTCAATTGGCTTTCCTTGACAAAGTATACAGTCTACAATATACATGTATGATAGCTTTGAAAGGAGCAAATGTCAGTTTTTCAGATTTAAATTTCTTGTAGTAGAATGTAGTTTATACTGAAAACAGTTATTAAACTTTATTTGAGTGACATCTAACCTACTATATTTTTTGTTTCTCTTTCTTTAGACTAGTGCTGTCAAATTTGTCAAAGGCCAAGACATGGATCTTTTGAACCTATTTAATTACCTCTAGGAAATAACATTTACATGGCTTACCCCAGTTGCAAGATGAATGAGGAGAGGTGTATGAATGAGAAGAGGTGTACTAGAGTCAGTGGGCCCAAAACTCAGCCTCTAGTTGGGTCTCAGCCACTCCACCCTTCAAATCTGGAATCCAAACCATATAGCAGGAAAAAGTCCCTCTGAGCAGTCCAAATAGATGTTCCAAAGTCTATAAATGTCATAGCTTTGCCCCTTAGACTTGTTGGATTCAATGGTAGAGTCCTTTGTGGATTCAAGCTTTGCAAATATGTCTGTCAAACAGGCTTGTGTGGCTTCTAATGCACCGATTAGGAGAGCAGATTAGAAAGGCAGAGAAGAGCCTCACAAGATAAGGTGCCACACTGCGGCATGGGTTCTGAGTCCCCAGAGAAGAGCAGGGCTCCAGGGCAGCAGTCTGGTCTTTGGCCTCTGTAGATTTCAGAGACATCTGAGGACATTATTCTATTTTGGTAACTGATGTAATGGTGACCTTGAGTCATGATGAAAAAGTTAAATTGTGAGTATAGTTTATTTAAGAAGGCAGAAATTTGGTTATCTGTTTCTGCAAGCCAAACCACCCTAGAAATTAGTAGCTTACAAAAACAGTGACTATTTGTTATCTCTCATGATATGTTGGGTTGTGTTGGCTACTGTGGGTGCTGCTTCTGCTCAGTGTGGTGTTGGCTGGGGTGGCAGTCATCTGGAGGCTCGACTGGTCTGCTCATCTTAGACAGCTTCTTCACATGGTTGGAGGTATGTTCAGCTTTGGTCTCTTCCTGGTGACTTGGGCTTGCGTACCTCACAGAATGACAGCTGGTTCCAAATGGGAGTGTTTCAAGCATGGGAATATCTTGTAAGTGATTCAGTATCACTTCATTGCATTCTTTTGGTCATAGTGAGTCACAGGGCCAGCTCAGATTCAGGGGTAGAGGAAGTAGACTCTACCTCTCCATATGGAACAGTGGCAAATAATCTGTGGCCATCTTTAATTCCACCATAACAGAGAAATTGTAAGGCTAATGTGTGTGGTACATTGTATAATGTGTGATGAAGGGGCCAGGTAAGTCTCAGGTCTTTAGAAAGAAGACTAGAAAACTTGATTATTTCCTCAGGGTTCAAAGTGGTCAATGCTTTGTAAGTAAGATTTTACTGTAATTATAAGATTATTACACTCTTAGGGAGTATTACAAATTAAGGGAAACATTTCTATTTGGTAAAAATAATAGCTGTTCTTTTTTTAAGGTAAAACAGTTGAGAAATAGTACCTAAGGCAATCATTGGTTATAATATTTAATAGCAATTTAATTTACATGTAGGCTGAGAACCCTTGGAAGGGATTCTAATCAGAACAAAAGAAAAATTGAATATAAAATTAAATTTTAACTTCTTTTGAGCAGTAGAATTTTCTGATTCTTGGATACCTTCCCAAAGTTAGCTTGTGCTGTGATCTCAAGCTACTATGCTTCCATTCTGTGGGTCTACTGTCACCTTATGAGGCAGTGAAGATTTCGAAGTGAATCCATATTACATTTCTCTTATGCCTTTATAATTCCATTTTAATTTTGAAACACTGGCTTTCAGATGAATTTTTAAGAACTCTACTTGGGACAAGCCAGCCAGCTGGGCACGATGGCTCACATTTATAATCCCAGCAATTTGGGAAGCTGAGGAGGACATATCACTTGAGCCCAGGAGTTTGAGACTAGCCTGGGCAACATGGCAAAACTCTGTCTCTACAAAAAAATACAGAAATTAGCTAGGCATAGTGGTATACACCTGTGGTCCCAGCTACTCAGGAGGCTGAGGCACGCAGATCACTCAAGCCTGAGAGGTTGAGACTGCAGTGAGCCATGATCGCGCCACTGCATCCAGCCTGGGTGAAAGAGTGAGACCCTGTCTCTAAATATAAATAAATAAATAATAAATAACCAGCCATAACCATATATGGAAGGAAATAATAAATTCATTCCCCTCACTTGGCTTTCTAGACTGACGTAAGCAAAAGCAAAATGAAAAGTTTTAAAAATGTTTTTCATTAAACTAAAGGATTTCTTAATAATAGACTTTCCTATAGGCAGTATTAGAGGAACACTCACCACTCCTTCAGAGTTCTTTCCTTTTATAGGCTCCTCTTTTGACATGGGATTAGGTGACCACGTGATTGATTAGCCTCACAATCACAATCCTGTCCCTCCTGTTGCTTTCCATTCACAGTTGATCAAGACTCAGAGCCTGTGATAGAGGTCAGGCAGAGAGCACGAGGCCCAGTGCAGAATCATTTTCTGAACCAGCCAGAAATACTGGAACCGACCAAACTTTAAACACCAGCCTAAATTATTCCTGTGCTTTTATGCAGGCAGCAGAAATGACGGAAACCTGTTAACAGAAAAAAAATAATAATGCTTTTCATTTGAATGCCTATGCATTTTCTTTTTAACTTGTATATGTTCCTAATTTTCCTTACTCTCTGTGTTTGTTTCTTAGTGTGGTTTATTGACAATCATTTACAATGCGGAAGAGTGCTGTACTGAGCCAGCACAGTGGGTAACACAGCAATGAAGAACAGATGCAGGTTTGAGGAATTTAACTTGCGAAAACCTTGAACTGAAGTCTTAGAGATTGAGACATATGGGTTTGTATAAATAGGCTTTTAAGCCCTGTTTGCCGTGGGTTACTGATAGGAGAAACTTGCTTGTGGAATGTCAGCTGCATGAGCTCACTATTGGACAAGATGGAAGAAGAAGAGCTGCAGTGTCCAAACTCTTCCTCTGAAAAACGCTATTTTCCTGAATCCCTGGATTCCAGTGATGGGGATGAGGAAGGGGTTTTGGCCTGTGAGGATTTGGAACTTAACCCCTTTGATGGATTGCCATATTCATCACGTTATTATAAACTTTTGAAGGAAAGAGAAGATCTCCCTATATGGAAAGAAAAATACTCCTTTATGGAGAACCTGCTTCAAAATCAAATTGTGATTGTCTCAGGAGATGCCAAATGTGGCAAGAGCTCTCAGGTGAGTAACCACTACAAAAATTACTTGCTTTATGTGTTGATTTTTAAAGTATTAAATAATCACATGTCACAGCCTAGTGTTCTAATAACAATATCTAAAACAAACCATTATCATTAATTCGGATAAAATAATTACATCACTTGCCTAATTTTATTAATTCTAGCTGAAAAGTAAATAATATCTATATGGAAATTAATTGTGTTTAAGGTACCACTAAATTGTCTCTAGAATAATATTAAAATTACTGAAATGATCTCATTGTGTATATTATATTTTAAAAGATGTGATGCGTGTTATTTCCCTGCCATGGGTATGGGGATTAACTGTTATGTTTCAGTGCCTAGTGGTCTGAGAATCCAGATTTATGGATGTGCTTATTGGTGAAGGTGGCTGAGCTACTGAAATCAAAAGCACAAGGAAATCCCGATTTTCCTGACAATAAGAAATAACTGAGCAACCAAATATGATCCAGGCCTGGGGCCATACACTTTGGGGTCTAAGAGGGGGGAAAGAATTAGGATCATTAAGAGATAAACCTAGGGATATTAAAATATTAAAGAGTTGGACAAGGCACAGTGGCTTGCATCTGTAATCCCAGCACTTTGGGAGACCAAGGTGGGCAGATCACTTGAGCCCAGGAGTTCGAGACCAGCTTGGGGAACATGGCAAAACGCCATCTCTACAAAGAATTAGCTGGGCATGGTGCTGCATGCCTGTCATCTCACCTATTCCGGAGGCTGAGGTGAGGGAATCACCTGAACCTGGGAAGTTGAGGATGCAGTGAGCCATGATCGTGGCACTACACTCCAGCCTGGGCGATGTGAGTGAGACCCTGTTTCAAAAGAGAAAAAAAAAAGGAAAGAGTTTATTTCTTTGCAAAGAATGACTCATGAATTAGGCAGCACGCCGAACCATTGGAGGTTAGTGAGCCCCATTGCAGCAGCAAGGGCGGTGAGCTTTTATAGGCTGAACATGAATGTAAGACAAAGACATTTTAATTGGTTAGAGCAGAAAGTTCCTAGTTAGGGAATAGTTGGCAGTTTCTGATTGGTAAAGTCTAGTATGGTTTTACTGTTTACATTGGACTTTAGTTTGCTTATGTGGGACCTTAAAGCTCTGGAGTTGCCTCAGCCTAATGGCCTCCCAATTAAAGTGGTTTTTTGTTTGTTTGTTTGTTTTAACAGGATGGTGGGCCAGGTACAGTGGTTCACACCTGTAATCCCATCACTTTGGGAGGCTGAGGCAGGAGGATTGCTTGAGTCTAGCAATAAGTAGAGACACAAATTTATCTTACAGAAGGCCACTTTTCAGCGCTACTCCTATGTCTGCACTTTCTCAAAATCATGTGCAAAAGAGGCATATTTTGGGGTCACATATTCTAGTCTTCAGTCATGTTTTGGGGTGGTATGTCGTAAGCCCCAATATTAGATAGTTAATAAATACTTAATATTCAGTTAGTTGTTGTATTTGAACTTCAAGGTTTGGTTCAAATGAGATCTGTATTTTACTCTTAAGTTTTAAAACAAGCAACTAGTATTTTTTTTTCTTTCTGAGACAGTCTCGCCCCATCACCCAGGCTGAAGTACAAAGGCATGATCTTGGCTCACTGCAACCTGTGCCTCCCGGGTTCAAGCAGTTCTCTTGCCTCAGCCTTCCAAGTCTCTTGATTACAAGCGCGTGCCACCACACCTGGCTAATTTTTTGTATCTTTAGTAGAGATGGGGGTTTCACCATGCTGGCCAGGCTGGTCTCAAACTCCTGACTTCGTGATTCGCCTGCCTCAGTCTCCCAAAGTGCTGAGATTACAGGCGTGAGCCACCTCGCCGGCTGCAACCAGTATTTTTATCATGAAATTCATTTCTAGATTCTGGTGATGTAAGAATTAGAATAGACCATGTAGTGTGAGTAATGAGAAGTCCTGTTTCTCATAGAGAAGTTATGAATAGATCTAATGAATAGAATTCAAATTTGATGGAACCCCTTCATTTTTCAGATGAATAAACTGTGGCCCAGAGGGATTTGATAATTTATCTAATGTCAGTAGCTTCCTGAATTAGGGTTAAAAGAATACTTTCCACTATCCATTGCTGCTTCCAAGTTGTTTATTACCTCTAGAGTTTACCTATTTTATTATCATTATTATTTTTTGAGACAGAGTCTTGCTCTGTCACACAGGCTGAAATGCAGTGGCATAATCTTGGCTCACTACAACCTCCACCTGCCAGGTGCAAGCAATTCTTGTGCCTCAGCCTCTTGAATAGCTGGGATTACAGGCTTGTACCATCATGCTTGGCTAATTTTTGTGTTTTTAGGAGAGTCAAGGTTTCACCATTTTGGCCAGGCTGGTCTTGAACTCCTAGGCTCAAGTGATTCTTCTACCTTGGCTTCCTAAAGTGCTGGGATTACAGACATGAGCAACTGCACCTGGCCTAAAGTTTACTTATTTTATAGGTAATTTTGAAAAGAGGAGGGCTGGATAACAGATGTTTTTTATCTAATTTACAGCTGCCAGTATCAAGCATTTATTATGATTTGTTCTTTGTTATGCTGAGTTATTACAACAAATGATTTCGGTTCATCACAAGAAACTAGTGTTGAGAACTGAATGAGTATAATTTTCTTAGTTGCTGTGAACAAATAACATTGAAAAAACTTTTTATTTTGCAATAATTTCAAACTTACAAAAAGTTGCAAAAATAGTGCAAAGATTTTCCATGTGTTGTTCATCCAGGTTCCCCAAATGTAAGATTTTACCATATAAACTCTATTATTTTATCCCTGCCCCCTCCATACATTCATACACATTTTTATTCTGAACCATTTAGGAGTCATTTGAGGACATGATGCCCTTTGGCTCCAAATACTTAACAGAATATTTACTGAAAAACAGTGCATAGCCATAACATAATTATCAAAATCTGGAATATAATGTTGATGTCTAATTATTATCGAATTTCTAGACATTCACATTTAATCAGTTTCTCACTGATAGCCTTTATAATCACAGAAAAAAATTGTTTTTCTGGTCCAAAATTCAATCCAAAATTATATTTCATTTTATTGTCATTTTTTAAAGTCTTCTTTAATCTGAAACAACTCCCTAATCTCTCCTTGTCCTTTATGACCTTGATATTTTTGAAGAGCACAGGTTAGTTATTCTGCAGAATGTCCCTTAGTTTGAATGTGTCCGATGTTTCTTTAGGGTTAAGTTCACGCTCTGCATTTGTGGCAAGAAGACCATACAAGTGTTGTGTATCCTTCTCAGTGCCTCATATCAGGAGGCACAAAATGTCAGTTTTGCCCATGCTGGTGTTGTTAAATCTGATCACTTGGTAAGATGGTGTCTGCCTGGTTCTTTATTGAAAAGTTAATAATTTCTCTCCAATCATTTAATAGATACATATTTTAATACTATGTAAATATGTTTCTCATTATACATTTGTAACCATCTAATGGGTTCATCTTGCTTGTTGTCCAGATAGAGCCAATTTATCAAGACAAGGGAATTGGAATAGAGAAAGAATTTAATACACATAGAGCTGACTTAACAGAAGACAGGAGTTTTACTATTACTCAAATCAGCCTCTTTGTCAGTTTGGAGGCTAGGGTTTTTCAAGGATAGTTTGGTGGGCAGGGGGCTAGGGAATGGGTACTGTTGATTGGCTGAGGATGTACCCATAGAGGTGTGGAAAACAGTCCTCATGTGCTAAGTCCACTTTGAGGTAGGGACAACAGAGAACCATCCAGTTTTCAGAAATGCAAAAACCTGAAAAGACATCTTAGAAGGCCAATCTCAGGTTCTATAGTTGTGATGTTATTTACGGGAAAGTTACAAATCTTGTGACCTCTAGAATAATGACTGGTAATCATTTAACTACACCTACATCTTGGCAGCATTCAGGCCTCTCTCATCCTCCTAACCTGGTGTCCTTTCATTAGTTTTACAAAGGTGGTTTCATTTCACTATCATTTAAACTATAAATGTCTCCAAAAGTTAGCTTGGCTCACTGCAGGAGTGGCTAAGGGCAGTTTGAGGGTAAAAGGCAAGATGGAGTTGGTCAAGTCAGATCTCCTTCACCATCATAATTTTCTCACTGTTACAGTTTCTGCAAAGGCAGTTTCACATTCATCCACTAGTGTTAGCATTTTTAGTGATTCTTACCTTTGAATCATTACATTAGTAGTAACCAAAGATGATTGTTCTAATTCTGACATGCCTTTTATACATTATTTAGAATTTTTCTGTAAGGCTGCGCTTTCTCTCCTTTATCATTTATTTATGTCAATCTGGACTCATAAATTCTTATTTTATTCTGTGTGTTATAATGTATTACTAAGCCTACTTTGTTGTTTAAATTGCCCCTGATGTAGCTTCTCTGTCCTTTTGACATTTCCCCATTATTTCTGAGCACTTCTTTGCTTTCTGGCTCAGTAAGATGTTCCAGGTTCATCTAGTACATTCCCCATGCCAGTCCAGTAAAACTATTTTTTTCTCCAGAAGTACTGGTTCCTTTTAGTGGTGAACTGTGTTTTGAAACCAACATCTGGACACTAAGTATATGGATTACCATTAGTTTATTGCTTTTTTAATTTTTATTTTTGAGACAGGTTCTTGCTCTTTCACCCAGGCTGCAGTGCAACGGCACGATCATGGCTCACTGCAACCTTGACATCCTGGGCTCAAGCAATCCTCCCACCTCAGCCTTTTAGAGTAGCTGGGAATACAGGTGTGTGCTACTACACTCAACTATCTTTTGTAGAGACAGGATTTTGTCATGTTGCCCAGGGTGGTCTCAGACTCCTGAGCTCTAGCAGTCTTCCTGCCTCAGCCTCCCAAAGTGCTGGGATTACAGGCATGATCCACTGTGCCCAGCCTATCATTGTTTTTAGGCCATCTCAGTGGACACAACAAGGAAATAAATGTATGCGAGTACAGTACACACACATCTCATTCTATCTGTCTATCCATCTATCCATGGCTCTATTTCTCTGACTCTCTAGCTGTTTCTCTCTTTCTCTATTTCTTTCTATGTATTTCTATTTTCTTACCTCTCATATTTTTTATCTATCTTTTTATGTCTTAAAAACCATGAGTTTGTACTGATGCCTCTGATTCCAGTTAGGATTATAGGATTTATTCTAGCCTTCCCAATTTTCACATTAGTAACTTCTCTCTGAGAAACAGGACTTGGCATTATCACACTTTGTTATAAGATTGAACAAGTAAAGATACTTGAACAAACAATTCATATTGTAGTTTCAGAATTGCTAATCCACACTGCAGTTTAAAAATTTTCTGATATACTTCTTGATTCTTCTTTCAAAATTCATCAACTTCAAGAGCAAGAATTGTTGCATATTATATAATATGTTATATTAGTGCCTAGCAATGGTTTCTCTTGTCATTTTTAATTTCTCAACTATTTCAATAAATTCATGTTTATTTTCTGTTAATTGGGATGACATGTATCTTCAAGGTGAGAAAAATCAAAGTAGTACTCAAATAGTAAGAAAATGGATCTATTCTAAACTACGTTAGATAGTGGGAGCATTGGTTGTTTTCTTCTGGAAGCAATTTGGTTTTTGTTGTTGCTGCTGCTGCTGTTGTTTTAAGAGTTTGCGAGACTGTTTTCTTGTTCCTCGGAGTTTTGAACCTTTCATGAAAAAAGTTTTTCTTCAGAGCCAAGCTTTACAAAGGTCCTAAAGATTTCATCTCTCTCTGGTGCAGAAATTATGAAGTCTATTTTATGTCTGCCCCAGGGAAACAGAGGAAAATTTTCCATATGTTTATAGAGTCTTTTCCTATTACATTTTTTGCGAAGAGGTTATGAAAGATCCTGAAAGAGAGAGAAACATCTCTAGAACTGTCTATTTTGCTCTCCTTCCCTAGCTTTTGCCCTGAAATCTCCCATGAATGGATGGGGCAGTGAGGTGAATAAACATGAAATAACCAAGAATTAACTTAGATTACGAAGTTGTATGGCTTAGAACACCTCTATCTTTATTGACTGAGTAAACTTGTTCACCATTTTCTGTTGGTAGGTTCTACCTGTATCCACTCAAAACCAAGATAAATGTGAATTGTGTTATCCAGGGATGTGTGACATTTGATTCAGAAAGGGCCTAACTCCTCAGTAATGAGTTCTGTTATATTGGCTCACTTTGGCTGGGATGGCTGCCTGAGGGACACACTCAGGCATAGGCATTTTGCAGGAATGTGGTTGAAGGGAGCCATACCTTTGGGTGAATTGGTGGCCCTTCATATTTTTTTTCAACTTGTGGATTCTGTTATTCTGGTACTGAAATGAAAGTGAGTTAGTGGGACCTTGGCAGTAGCTTCAGGATTGGTGGTCCTAGAGACATTAAGAGAAGAAAGCAGAAAAGGAATTGGGCCCTTATGGACATACTGATGATATAAAGTGAGGGAGTGGAGGCTTTGGGACTAATATGTGTTTCTCAGAATACTAGTAGCATTGTGTCTCATGGAGGTCCTTTTTTTCTCACTTCATTTATTCTCATTTAACTATATTAAATTATATTTAACTGTATTATCCATTAGATGAGATGAAACAATCACTGGCAGTAGATGGAAAGGACAGAAAGTTCTGCACTAGTGTAGCTCTCGTGGAAGTCCTCTTGCCACAGTGGCAGTGATGAGACCATACATGGGATATGTGATGCTGCTGCTGCTCCCTTGATTCTGATCTGGATCTGGTTACAGATTCTTATAGGAGATCTCCCTGCAGCCCGCCCTAAAGACCCCAAACCCCGGCTCTCCTAAATCCAGCAGCCCAACCTCTGTGTGCTGCCTGGAGTCAGAAATGGAGCATCTTTGCTTCACTGTCTGAATTTGTACAAGTTGTAGAACTGCAGTTGCTAACTTAGGTTGATAAAGCCTTGATTTAGATTAGATTTTGATTACCCACAGGACTCCCCTTACCTCTCATAGCAGCAGACTGGACAGAGTGTTGGTGATTTCCTTTCAGGCAGGACGTAAGAGGCTAGGGATGCTCCCATGCCTCGATTGCTTACCTTGCATGCCCCAGAGTTGGTTCCAACTGAGCTTTGAGACAGAGGATACGCAGGACCCCTGCTTAGGCTTTATGTAAATGGCACATCAGAAGTACAGAAAACTGCATTTAGAAAATGGATGGAGAAACATGAAAAAAGTATTTGGTGAGTTCAGAATAAAAAGATGTGAAGTATTGATTTCTAGTTAGGGAGTATTTCCAGACTAAATGTATAAATCCGAGGGTTGCGCATGACCAAACTCCCAGATAAATCGATATGAAAATGGACTTTTTAAAAATGTGTTAGAGGAGCAGTTTTCTGTTTCTTCACCGTATTGTGCAACTTTTCCTAAGTACTCAGTCACAAAGTGACCCAGAATTCAATGTTTCTCTGAAAAAAGCTAAAGCCAAATGATTGATAGAAAGGTACAGCTATTTAAGCTTTCCTAATTCCCATAATGCCAACTTGGCAACTAGTCCATCCAGAAAAATGTTTTTGAATACTAGCGGGGAATGCCTTCCAAAGAGGAATCATGGAGCAGAAACAAAACCTGTAACAGACATGCAATTCATTGGTGAGAAGAGAAAGATGCTACTGGGACAATGAAAAAGCTGCTAAGTAGTACCCAGAAGAGAAGCAGAATTAGGGCAAGAAAGGTCAGTGCCAACAATAGATGGAATATTTAAATGCAGAGAAGGCCAAGAGTTCTTTGTAAAGCTGCAATCTCAGGATCCCTTGAAATGTGAAATATTCAAATTACCGACATTTGCTAAATCGTAACTTTTTTCAGCCGATAATTCAAGTTTGCTAAGGAATCCACCCTTGGTATGTTGCTTAGCTTGCCTAGAGTGATTCAGGAGGCATGTGAAACTGAAGAACTGTAACAGATGAGGCAGATCGTTTCATGTTTCTCTCTTTTCTGGCTAGAGATAACCTTTTCAGTTTGTGTTTGCATTGCTTACTGGTCACTGTCTCCGAGTAGCTATTACTGGAAGAGGAGCTGATCCTATGTGGTCAGAACCACAATTGAGTAGGTGTACTATAATTTGTTGTGACTTCTGCTCAACTGTTAACTTGGCCATATAAGCAAACATTCCTACATTAAGCACAATATGGATCTGTTCAGTCTTCTACTGGTTATTTTAACTGATATCTAAAAGGCCTTCTTACATTTCTGAATTAATTTCTTTGCCTCTTAAGTAAAATAGTTTGTTCTAATGTAGAGGAGGACAAAAAAGGAAAATGAAGACTGTTGGATTGGTATATTTGTTGTACTTCCAGGCATGTATAATGTTTATACCATTATCAACATACTATAATAAACTAATCTTGCAGAATTTGTTTACATGAGTAAAGAGAAATGGATTAAATGCAGTATTTCAAAAAGGCCCAAATCAGAAGCTTGAGAACATGGCACATGATCATTGGAATTCTGTCCAATTTTAGAGTTTGAAAGCAGCTATCCTGGACCTTACATGAATAACCAGGCTGAACATGTCCAAGTGTTTCAATAAAACTGGCTAGTATTATTTCAGCAACAATTCTAGCTATGTAAAGCAGTGCTCACTGTCATCATAGTACTGTCCCCTGATATTGCCATTAGGCTTCAAAGAGTAATTTATTTATTTTTGTTTTTTTGAGACAGAGTCTCACTCTGTCGCCCAGGCTGGAGTGCAGTGGCGCAATCTCAGCTCCCTGCAATCTCCGCCTCCTGGGTTCAAGTTATTCTCCTGCCTCAGCCTCCCTAGTAGCTGGGATTATAGGCACCCACCACCATGCCTGGCTAATTTTTATACTTTTAGTAGAGATAGCCATCACATTGGCCACTACACTCCACCTAGAAAGAGTAATTTAAAATGCTGATTGCCTGAGAATCTCATGGCTTCAGTTGCCACCTTTGTATAAAGATGCTTAGAAGCAACTGTGATGTAGTGGAAATTACACTTACCAAGAAACTAGAAGATATGGATTGGTTCTTGTCATGCTGTTTACTGACAAATGACCTTGGACAAGTCACGCCTCTAAGTTTCTTTCCTCATGTATAAAATGAGGGTGTTGGCCTTTATGTCTTCCAGAGGTTTCTTTCAGTACTCAAATTCTGTGACTGCCATGGCCATCTCTATCTCTGATCTTTGTCTTAGGCTCCTGCCTTGCTTTTCTGTTGATCCCAGGATAGTTATGCCTGGATGTTCCTCCAATAACACTGACCATCTTCCTGACTCTCCTGAAGGTCATCTTCCTCCCCTCCTAACTCCTTATTCCCCCCAAAAGAACTTTATGCTGCTCTCTTATCTTCATTAATTTATTGTATTTTACTTTCCAATTTCCTGTTCTTGAAAATTATATAATTAGGATTTTAAGTTAGAAATCATAGAATATTTGTTTTCTTCCTATGCATAATTAGTTTGTTAATGGGTACTGCTTATTCTTCCTTTGCAGTAATTTTCCTGTGGTTTTATTACCTCTCTCCCATGCTTAGCACTGAGCCCAAGCCTTTTTCTCTCTTCTTTTCAATTATTATGATGTCCTTATCCATATTTCCACTCAAATATTATCTCTGCCATATGTCAGGTCCTCTGTTTAGTATTGGGAACAAATGGAAACCACATATATATAGTTTAAGGATCTTCCCACATAGTAGGGAGACAGAGATTCAAACAGGTGCTTTTGGCTGGGCACAGTGGCTCACATCTGTAATCCCAACACTTTGGGAGGCTGTGGCACAAGGATCACCTAAGCCCAGGTGTTTGAGACCAGCCTCGGCAATATAGTGAGACCCTGCCTCTATTAAAGAAATTTTTTTTTTTTTTGAGACAGAGTCTTGCCCTGTCACCCAGGCTAGAGTGCAGTGGCGTAATCTTGGCTTACTGCAACCTCCACCTTCTGGGTTCAAGTTATTCTCCTGGCTCAGCCTCCCAAGTAGCATGCACCACCACACCCGGCTAATTTTTGTATTTTTAGTAGAAGCAGAGTTTTGCCATGTTGACCACGCTGGTCTTGAACTCCTGATCTCAGGTGATCCACCCTCCTTGGCCTCCCAAATTGCTGGGATTACAGGCATGAGCCACCATGCCCATCCTAAAGAAAATTTTTTAAAAAATAAGTGGTTTTAATACAGCTTTTCACGTGAATGATGTTTGAGGTCTTGGCTAGGGACCCTAGATACTGGATCCTGACATGAAGGCAATCAGTTTAAAAGTCAGGATTTGGCAAGAATAAAAAATTACTTGCTACAGATTAAAGGAGACAAAATTTTATGTAAATTCTTACACTACATAGAATCATAGAATTTTAAATTATTTCTGGAATGTATAAGAAATTATTCATTCAACAAATATTTACTGAGTACTAGGATTATTTGGTGAACAAGACAGATAGGTCTCTGCTTATAGAGCTCATTTGAGGGGCTGTTGGGTAGTGGGGGAACTAGAACCAGACAGACAACCCCAGGAAGGTGACCCTGCCACGGTAGGAAGCATACCGTCGATCTAGATACCTAGGGAATCACAGCAGGCCTTGCGAGAAAACCACACAGTTCAGACTTGAAGGATAATTCGCATTCATTCAATCCATTCATTTTACAGGTAAGAAAACTAAAGCTTAGAAAATGTGTGGTTTACAGGGAACAAATTAATGGCAAGCCAGTCCCTTAGGTGCCTTGTTCTTCCTGGGTCTTTCCTTGATTCCATGTTTCCTAAGTGCAGTATTTTACACTTTCATCTTTCATAGAACAAAGTAAGCGTTCAGTACATAATTACTGATAAATTTCAACCTGTTGACAAGGCTGACACCTGTCTTCAAATGCAGGCAGTGCATTTGCCTTTCAGTCAATAGAAATTTGCAGTCTCCAGCAGTCAGTCAGTCATTTTGGAGTTACTTGTATTTCTAGTGAGTTATGTTTATTTTACAAATTGCAGTGAGGAATCAGATCTAAGAATTTCATAATGAATCTCATAAATAGCAGACCTCAATATAATTAGAAATTTTACATTTAAATACCTTAGATCTATTAAAAACACACTTGGAATAACTTATTTTTAAAATGCATGTAACAATGCATAATTTACTGACAGTGCCTTAAGATTGGAGCAAGAAATGAATTTAGTACATTCTGTATAATAATTCTTGTACAAATTAATGTGATAAACATCAGCTGGTCCATAATGTACTTTAGAAAAAAAGATTTTTAAAATAAAATGACTCTAGAGCGGCTTTGCTCGGAATCGACTCCAATTCTAGATGGGTTGGTTGATTATCTCACTAGGTTTATTTAGATGGGTTTATTTATTTAATTATATTTAGATGGTAAATTATCAGTATATTTTAGGTTTTTTAAATTGGGGAAATATTAAGTAGGTTCATCTGGATATTCGTTATGATCATTTGGATTTAAATGTATATGCTTTAATTTTGAGTGACTTTTTTTTATCTAAATGCTATCTGTAATTTACATCACTTAAAACACAATAGCTGATAACAAAAGCCATATTTTTGATGGGCCTTTCTTCTAACCAAAAAGAAAATGATAATCTCTGAATACATTAGTCTTTTCAGAAACTGTTGAGGTTGAAAGTATTTTTTTATTTTGTCCTTGATTTTTATCTGCCTTTTTTTTGTCTGTGAGTCAAACTTTCACAGTTCTGTTAACTCCTGTTTATTCTTAACTTTATTTCCTAGCAGTAACTCTGTGAATAATCCATATTGTTCAGAGTTTCACTCAATAAGATGTAATACAGCTCACTGCTGATTTACTGATGAAAGAAAAAAATCACTTATAAGATGAACCCTGCTATAAGACAGAGCTGTCTCTCATTTTGTTTTCTGCAGAAGCTGATCCTGTCTTGTTTTCCCCATTACAGGTTCCTCAGTGGTGTGCTGAATATTGCCTTTCCATCCACTACCAGCACGGGGGCGTGATATGCACCCAGGTCCACAAGCAGACTGTGGTCCAGCTTGCCCTGCGGGTGGCGGATGAAATGGATGTTAACATTGGTCATGAAGTTGGCTACGTGATCCCTTTCGAGAACTGCTGTACCAGCGAAACAATCCTGAGGTTGGTTTGCGGGGTTTCGTCTGCTCCCTGCTGATGAGTTTTGGCTTAGTTCTACAATTCTGAAAGAGGAGTATTCTGGCATTGTACGTGTTAAGCATCTATGCTGTGCAGTCGCAACTGGTCTCTCTGTCATCAGCCTGCCATTAACAGTTGCTTTCCCACACTGGCATCATCAGGGATTTCTTATCTAAACTTATCCCATGACTCCCATTATTCCCATGAAAAAGTTCACAACTTGCTGGGCCCCACAGAATGTTCAAGCATGTGCTTCTGGAGCTGTGCCTCATGCAGGGTCCACATCATTGCCTGTGTGCACGCCACATGGACACCTGGAGCACGCTGTGTCCCCTGTGCTTCCACACCCTGTGCCTGTACACCTGGCCCTCCCTGTGCTCAGCATGTTGTGCCTCTTCTGGGCCTGGCTAGTTCCTCCTAGTTACTCAGTATGCAGTGTAGCGGTCACCTACTGCAGGAAGGCTTCCCGGCCCCTCCAGTAATAGAAATGAGAAAACCCTCTGTGGGGCTTCTGTAAAACTGGGTGTTAGCCTCCATCATGGCAGCTTCAATCAGTGTTTCTCAAACTATACTTTTCAGAGTCTTCTAGGTTCCAAGGAACCTTCTCTGTGGCCACCACAAGTTGTGGTATCTCTTTTTTGTGCTTAGCTTCATTATGAGATTTCTTTTGAACAAGAATTTCCAAGAGCTTGAAAGAAGAAAAAAAAAAAGAAAAAAGAAATTGGAAAAATCACTGCTCTGTGCTAGTGCTTCTCAAGAAATGATAATAGAAATATGAAAGTATCCATAGAAAATGATAGTATCCATACAGTACCTCAAGAAAATGGTCAAAGCTGCCTGCAGCCAGAGATGACCATCCTGTGGGCTTCAGCTGCCCCAGGCACTGCCTGACCACTCCAGGAGCCAAGGAGATAAGTATCTCAGGGTCAGTATTTCTGCACCTCTATAACCCATTTGTGTGGCATACGAGTGTGCCATGTACAGTGTTTGGGAAGCTCTGCTTTCGTGTAACAGGGCAGGGATGGTTTTTCACATGCTCATATCCCTGGTGTCTCTTGTGCTCATCCCATGGAGGATGTCTGGTCAGTTGGATGGTGGAAGGGATTTGCTCTGTCCCAGCTAGCACTACACTCTAGTGTAGTTCTTCTCTCCATTCAGAAAGCCCGTGGGGCCCAGCACAGTAGCTGATGCCCATAATCCTAGCACTTTGGGAGGCCAAGGCAGGAGGATTGCTTAAGCCCTGGAGTTTGAGACTAGACTGGGCAACACAGTGAGATCCCATCTCTACAAAAAATAGAAAGACTAGTGATTGTGGTGGTGCATGCCTTTAGTCCCAGCTACTCAGGAGGCCGAAGCAGGAAGATCACTTGAGCCCAGGAAATCAAGGCTGCAGTGAGCTGTGATCACGCCACTGCACTCCACCCTGGAAGACAGAGTGAGACCCTGTCCCAGAAAAAAAGAAAGCCCATGGGGCTCATTTCATTTGTATTAAGCTACTTTCCCTCAAATGTTTGTCTTCAAAAATAGAAGACAGTCTTCAGGCTAGTGTCAAATCATAGGAGAAAAGTCTTTAGACCATCAGTACTCTGACTTGAACTTCTTGAAGATACCTTCTGCTATTATAACAATTATGTCCTTGAGTCATTAAATTAGTATGTATTTATAAATTGCTTATTGTGTAAATTGTACTTGAGTGGTACAAAAGAAACATAAACACCTTTCTGGTTCTTAGGAGCTCACAGACTAGTTAAAGAGTTGGACAGGACAAGACATACGACCCTGAAAGGGTTAAGGATCCCTAAGCAGATTCGTGGTTTGTTTTACATTTTAAAGTAGCCTTTTGAATTTTCATGTTTTAAATTAAATAATGGCTCTGACTAGCTTCTGAAGCTAATATTATATCTTTAATACCATCTAGACTTTGAAAACCCTTTAAAAGGACTCTTTAGTCATTTTTAAAATGAAATATTGTAACAGCTTTATCTTAATATGGAATGGAATCAGATTTTTTTTTTTTTTGAGACAGAGTGCCGCTCTGTCACACAGGCTGGAGTGAAGTGGTGTGATCTCAGCTCACTTCAAACTCCATCTTCTGGGTTCAAGCGATTCTAATGCCTCAGCCTCCTGATTAGCTGGGACTGCAGGCACGTGCCACCACACTTTTTTAGTAGAGACAAGGTTTTGCTGTGTTGCCCAGGCTGTCTCGAACTCCTAAGCTCAGGCAATTTGCCTGCCTTGGCCTAGCCTCAGATATTTTTTAATATGGAAAGCTATGAGGTAAATAATTGTGGGGAAATCTAATAATGTCAGACATGCCTCACCTTTTAAACATCTGTCACGTGTTGGACTTAGGATTATTTTATGGTGAAAAACCCAAGCATTCAATTCTGACACCCAAAGGAAATACTATAATTTATATTAAAGTATGTGTTAGTTTCAGTGTGTGTATAGCACTCCTTTCCTTAGCTTAAAGAAAGGAATAGGGACAGCTGCTTCAGGTGTGATGGACTGAGGCACAAGGGCACCCATGGACTCAGGTAGAGAGTAGTTGCCTGCTTTGACAGGTTTTGCAGGTTCTGTTTCTTTCTGCCCTTGCTGGGCTGCCTTATTCTTCATTGCTTTTAGGTCTTCACTTTCCAATTACTCTTGTTGCTGAACGTTGTACTTTCTTTTCCACCGTGACATGCCCTCAGAAGCAGTGCAGAGGCAGAAGACACTGCTGCATTGTTGTGAACAGGGTTTGAGTCACAGGAAAGAGGCCAGAACTATTGAAAAGACCCCTATGATAAAAGAAAGCAATACATATTTTCTTCCTGGTATTCTGTGCTCTGAAGAGGAGGCAACATGGCTGTAAAATGGGTGTCTCCACCACTTAGTAGCTTGTAACCTTATACAAGTCACCTAACCTCTTTGAGCTTAAGTCACCTCATCTGAAAAATGTGGGTGATTATTAATATACTTGCTCAGATGGTTGTTATGAGGACTATTTAGTTAATTTATGTAACTGATGTATAGTGTATGTATGTGGTAGCTATGTTTATAATTATACTTATATTTTTATAATTATGATTAGAACAAGATTCATTTTCCTGAAGAAGTGTGTGAGCCATAATTTTGAATAAGCTCAGATTGAATAGCTATTTAAATCAGAGGATTTAACATTGATCATTGATTATAGAAGGCGATAGTCTATATTTGATACTGTCTTTTTCATTGTTTTAGTGGCTCCTTAGTATCTATCAAACACATCACAGGCACTTAGTAAACTATCTTTAAGCCTACTGCATTTTTTTTGATGCTATATGTAACAACTTTGTTTTTCTTTAAGGTTTTCTCTGGCCTTTTTTGAAACAGTGAATACCTGAATATTATATGTTTAAAATAGTCTTTAGGAACTATATATCAAGATATCTCATAGAAGTGACTCATAGCGTGGAATGGTGATCTTTTCTGCTTTTAGAACTGGAAAGTTCTCAAATGTTCATTAAAGTTAAACTCAATTATATAATTTTATAAAATACAAATATTAATAAAACTTTTAACTATTATAGTCTTAGCTTTTAGAAATTTAGCCTTAATTTGAAAATATAAACTGCATTTCCTGGAACCTTGGTAGTATATCTATCTTTTTACATACTTAATTAGTTAACAGCACTTTTTAAAGCATTGAATATACAGTATCTCATTACCATAAAGTTCAGAAATATATCTATGTTATATAGAAAAAAATATAGGTGGTTGTTTTGTTTTATTTTGAGTCGGAGCCTTGCTCATATTGCCCAGACTGGGGTGCAATTGTGGGATCATAGCTCACTGTAACATGGAACTTCTCCTGGGCTCAAGTGATCTCCTGCCTCAGCCTCTCAAGTAGGTGGGACTGCAGAAAAATGTAGGTTTGTATAGTAAGTTTTAGGATTGAGCCTTCGTGATTCCCTTATACAATCACCTGGAAGGCTAGGCTTTGCTGGATGAGTCTACTGGAGTTTTTAATAAGTTACCATCTTCTCTCTTTTTAACTAAGCCTAGATGTATTTACATAACACATATACCTTCTCAGTCTTCTGGGGCAGCATTACTTCCTATAAGATCAGTGCTTAGGTGAGTTTTGCTGAAAAGGGAACAGAAATTTAATTTCTAACATTAATGAAATACCATAAATTAAAATAATTTGTTTTGGCACGAGAAGCAGTAGTAACGTATTAATATACTAATTAACCTCAGCAAAAGATGATTTGAAAACTATATTTCCATGTATTTGTTGGCATCTTGCACAAAGTATAATACTATAGTATTCAAGATGCTTTCTTTTTTAAGTTTGAAGAAAGGAATGATCAATTTATCACTGCTCATTTAATAAGACACAGAATGAGAACATTTATGAAAAGAAAGGCAGAGAACATACACTTAGATCTCATAAAGACACAGAGAGGAAGAACATGGACTTTATCACCAAAACTACAAGGCCAAGGAAGCAATCTTTATAATTTGACAGTGACATCAGATAGAACAAATATTATCTGGGTTTAAATCTTGACTCTATCCCTGGCTTTGTGACCTTGGGCAGGGTACTGAATTTTTCTGAACTTCAGTTTTCTCATTTAAAAATGAGTCATTGTAATGGGATTGTGATGTCTACTTTGAAGGTTTATTCTGTAAATGAGAAATGTATGCACCAGCTTAATGCCTGGCACACACTAGGAGCTTAATAGATGTTTGTTACCTTCCTTTTTTTTCCCCCTTGAAAGAGGTTAATTGAGGACTGTGTTAAGATCCCCAAGACCACCCCCAGGTTCAATGATTTGCTAGAAAGATTCATGGGATTCAGCTTATAGTTTACTTATAACTAAGGTTTATTGCAGTGAAAAAATACAAAGCAAAATCAGTAAAGGGAAGTTGTAAATGGGACGAAGTTCAGAGGAACCCAGGCACAAGCCCCTGAGCTCTCGCCCAGTGGAGTCACAACAGTGAGCTTCATTCACAGCTCATGAAATGGTGCCCCACCAGGGAAACTGAAGCTCAGTGCCCAGGGTTTTTATTGAGGGCTGGCCATAGAGTCATCCTCTGCCTAGTATGTTTCAAAATTCCAGACTCCGAGAAGGAAAGCACACGTGCAGCATAAACCATATGGCCTGTACAAGTGGTTCAGGCACAGTAAACTACTCTATCAGTTGTGGGAGTGGTGAGAACCCTCCCCACATCTGAGTTCCCTAATGCCAGCCAAGGGCTAACCTTGCAGGCAGGCCTGTCTAGGGATAGCAATCTCAGAACTGCCATGTACAATAATAAACAAAAGTAAATACCTTAAATGGGTAGAAAACATATGGGATTGGTTTATTCCAGCAGTAATATAGGTAAATATGTAAATAGAGTCAGAAAGTTATTCTCATTAAGCTTAGTGACTAATAGGTGGTTATTTTAATTTTAAAAAATCATCCCAAGAACTATGGGAAAAGTCCATTAAAATCACTGATGACCCCTCCACATTCCAGGAATTCTAGCCAGTTTTCATGCTGCCCTTAAATAGATAGTTACTTTTTAGATACTTCTGTTTGCTTATTATTTGGATGACATCTTAATGATATCATCTCCCACAGTGAACCACCAATAATAGTGTCTGTCCTAACAGTGGGCTAGCTGGGCCATGAGCCTGAGCCAGGACGGTTATTCTTGTATCCTTTCCTTGAAAAGTGTATAATTTTACTCAGAATTCTTTCATTGATGAATCAGAGAGGAAGAAAATGACAGGGGTGTTTTATGATATTACTTTTTATTTATAAAGCTCAGAACAAATGTTAGATGCAGGCTTTTATTAATATTTGTAATAAATATTTAGGCAGAGGTCTTTAACCTAGGGTTCAGAGTGGTCTTTGTAGGGGATCTGGTTGTAAATTTTGTTTATCTGTATTTTTTTGTGTTGTAATTCTGTAGATTGTATCAACTTAAAGGAATCTTGGCCCCAGTAAAAATTTAGAATTACTGATTTAGAGAAATGAACATAGGAAAGGCATTTTTGTTATTAGGAAGTTCTTTGCATGACTTAGCATAAGAATATTCTAACTTTAATATTTCTCCTTTATAGGTATTGTACTGATGATATGTTGCAAAGAGAAATGATGTCCAATCCTTTTTTGGGTAGCTATGGGGTCATCATCTTAGATGATATTCATGAAAGAAGCATTGCAACTGATGTGTTACTTGGACTTCTTAAAGACGTTTTACTAGCAAGACCAGAACTGAAGCTCATAATTAACTCCTCACCTCACCTCATCAGCAAACTCAATTCTTATTATGGAAACGTGCCTCTCATAGAAGTGAAAAATAAACACCCTGTGGAGGTTGTGTACCTTCGTGAGGCTCAAAAGGATTCTTTTGAGTCTATTTTACGCCTTATCTTTGAAATTCACCACTCGGGTGAGAAGGGTGACATTGTAGTCTTTCTAGCCTGTGAACAAGTAAGTAAGTGATATTCTAACCTTACAGAGTAATAAGGCATTTCATTTGGGAAGCTTTTAATAACTAACATACAGGTTTCAGTTTGCTAATTAACTGTTTAAATATTTGGTTTCATCACACCTCATTAAATAAAACCTGTGCTGAAAGGAGAACAGGAAGTGTTTCTAGAATCACATGCAGTTCTGAAAACAAAGAAATGGGTGAGGTGTCTCTAGACATGATCTCCAGAGCCAACTTCCCTCCAGAAGGCTCAGGCGAGATAGTGGGCTGCCCAAAGGCAAAGCTGGCTCTACTTAGGCCTGCTGTGAATCGTCGTCTCTTGGTACAGTAGGTGCATCCTGACTCCCCTGACATTCTCCGCTGCCTCCCTGTGAGCAGGTGCGTTTGTTGGAGATCAGGAATATTACCTAAGCACTCGGCACAGAGTTAAGTCACAAAACATTTCCCACAAGCAATCCTGTGATAGTCAATGGGGTATGGGCAGAAAATACAATTTATAGCCCACCTGAGAAGGTCATCTCCCTAGACTGGGGTTCCATTCTTAAAAGATAAGAAAAATTTTAACTCAGTTCTTCAAAAGAATGACTGGGTGCAATCAAGCATTATTTCCATTCTGTTACTGCTTTTATACAGCCAAGTACCATTTGTGGTTGCATTCTTTTTAATTGCAGCTACACTGGCCCTATTTCTTTCCCCCTTACTCTGTTGGCTGAATCTAAACACCTCCAGGATTTCTAGAATTAGACCTTTCTTCATGGAGACTAATTGCCTGGCCTTTTTTTCCTATCTTCTCCTGCAGAGAGGAGAAGCACTAGTTTTTAGGCCATGACCCAAATATGTAATGGTTCTAGTCATTAAACAGAAACCAAAAAGGAAATTATTTGATACAGGCTGAGCCACAGCTGAACAGATAAGTGGCTTGGCTCTGTCAGAGCCTTTTCTTGAACGTCCACATGCTTTCAGAGACACTTTCAGAAGTATTTATTCTGTTTTACACTCAAAGCATAAAGGCTTTGGGAACTTTAGTTTTCTTTATCTGTTTCTAGAACCTCAGTATAATTGCATATTTATCATTTTCTGTATTTAGATGATACACATTCTCTTGAATAGCAAATCTGCCTATTTTAGTGATCTATTCTGTTATCATCTCCTCATCCTGCATGATTCAAGATATTCAAGAAAGTCCTAAGGAAAGTAATAAAATGATTACGGAGAGATGGGATTTATGAAAACAATTAGAGGTTCTCAGGATAACCGGATGAAGCCCACGGAAGGGAAGAATGGAAAATCGTAATATATTTGAGAGTCAGAATTGCCAGGTGAAAAACGGGACATCAGCTGGGCACTGTGGCTCACACATGTAATCCTAGCACTTTGGGAGGCTGTGGTGGAGGATCACATGAGGCCAAGAGGTTGAGACCAGTCTTGGCAACATAGCAGAACCCTATCTCAACAAAAAAAATAAAAAATTAGCCAGGTATGGTGGCTTAGGCCTGTAGTCCCAGCTACTCAGGAAGCTAACGCAGGAGGATTGCTTGAACTAAGGAGTTTGAGGCTGCAGTGAGCTATGACTGCACCACTGCACTCCAGCCTGGCTGATAAAGCAAGACCCTGTCTCTAGGAAAAAAAAAAATAAACGAAAAAATTTTTTAAAATCCAGGATATACATTTCTGTAAGAAAAAAAAAAGCTCAATTAAGACTGATAGGATGAGTGTAATCCTTCAAATCAGGGTAAGCAAAAATTCCAAAATGGATTTGGAAATGGATTTTGGAAAATAAAGCTCATAACAGAACTGAGGTGCAGATGATCTTAAGAGTACATGATTCTTATAAGTTTAATATAAACTGTAATTAATAGTAGAGGGACTTTTGAACTGTCAACTTTAGAAGATGCATCATTATCCAGGCTGGTAGTAGAAACTGCCACAGGACTTGGAAAAGTATGTAATCTCCCTTGAAGGCGGGCTGGAAAGGCATTCCTATTAAGAAACCATCAGTCTTGCAGTCTTAAAGTGAGAGTGCCATGAAAGCTCCCAGAGCATTTTGCAATTCTGAGCCTCTGTGACCCAGGCGGAGCACTGGACCTCCTCATTGTCCAGGGGCTCAGCAGCAGATCTGCCCTGTGGGAGGGGCAGCAAGCCAGCCACTGACATTGCGCTGGCTTCAGTAGACTTTACTTGGGCACCAAGTTTTTTGTGGTCTTGAGTCAGCCTCAAATTCCACAGGTGTTATCTGGTTTTCCTGCCTAACAAGCAGAACACCATTCAGTATACTGATGGACTTTTCTTTTTTACTATTTTTGTCAGAATTCATCATTAAGATACTCATCTCTTATGGGTTGGGATTTGTCTCTTGGAAAGATTTATCTTGCTCTGAAATCAATGCTAGCAACTATTGATCATTTCCCCCCATGCTATTTGATGCTTTCTTGATTTCTATATAAAGTTTTAAAACCTACCATAGCACTTAAATATCATGTGAAAACAAACTCAACCAGTCTAATACAAATGTACTAATTGTCATTTTAAATTTATATTCATTTATTTAGAGACAGGACTTTACTATGTTGCCTAGGCTGGAGTGCAGTGGTGTGATCTTGGCTCAGTGTAACCTTGAACTTCTGGGCTCAAGCCATCTCCCTCCTCAGCCTCCCAATAGCTGGGATTACAGGTGTATGCCAGTATGCCCAGCTAGTTTTTGTTGGTTTTGTTTTTGTTTTTGTAGAGACAGGGGGCTCACTATGTTGCTCAGGGTGGTCTTGAACTCCTGGCCTCAACCAGTTCTCCTGTCTTGGCTTCCCACAGTGCTGTGATTATAGGCGTGAGCCGCTGCACCCAGCCCTGTCATTTTTCTATATTAAGAAATATATTTTAAATTACAGAAATATTCTCAAACATCTTGGTGAAACAGCAATGTATTTACATTAGGTGTGTGTCACATTTTCTCCAACCACTTGCTTAGCACCACACCTGCTGTGAATTGATCTCTGTAATTCAGAGGCTGCCCTGTGTCACCACACCTGCTGTGAATTAATCTCTAATTCACAGGCTGCCCTGTGTCTTGGTGCTTAATTGAGACTTAGAGCCCTGAATGTTTAGTGTGGTGTTTCCTATCACCTAGGTGTCTTTTAACCAGAAAACAAAATATAAAATAAATAGAAAACATACATTGAGATTTATGATAATATGTACCCATATTATTGTGCAGTAATAAGCTGTCACAAAGGTGGTGTTAGGTTGGAGATTTTCCTGGGCAATGTTCTATGCAGTTGTGGATCTTCTTTCATTTTAGCAAGCTGGATATCTGCTAGATATCATTTTTCAGTGGGTGTTGCTGTTTTCCATAGCTATGCAGGTAGTTACAGGAAAGTTATGCATATGTAAATAACATATACATTGAATAAGAATCAAGGAAATGAATAAACAAAATGTCTGAAGCACCAGGTGCATATTTTTTAAGGCTTTTCTGCCCCAAATTCTGAAGATTATGGCCTTAAAACCCTGTATCAGCTGTGCTTGAGGAGCCTAAACTATATATTATATCTATTTCTATTTTGCTCTGCTTTTTCTCTTCTGAAGATTTTAAACGTTCTTTTTTTATTGCCATATGGAACACAATTTAACATTAGAACCCACTTACAAGACGGCCGAAATAGCTCAGTGAGACAGCATTAGATCGAAGAATTCACCTATGACTAAAAACGTTTAGCAACTAGAACCAGATAAAGAATTAGTGGCCATAATTACTTTTCCCAATGTATTCTAAGAGAATAAAGGTAAATATTTCAGTGCAATAAAAAGTTTATCTTGATAGGAAATTGATCATGAATGGGCTACTGGAATGAGATTTCCTTTTCCAAATCCAAGTTAGCTGTTAAGTTGCACCAGTGAGAAGCTTGCTAGACGGACTCATCTGGAAGGAATGAATGCATATCTTCCTAAGGCCAAGCAGCAGCCAGGTTCAGGGGATGCCGCTCAAGTACTCATTCTTTTCCTTTTAATTTCTAAACGATCCTTCCTTCATATGTGGGGTAAAGTGCAGTAATCAGAATTACAAGAATGGAGAAATCATTTTGTTCTTATTATTCCAACTGGCAAGTTTTCACGCGTTAGGATCAACGGTCATGCTGTTATCTTGGCAAAAAATCTGCCCCAAGTAAATCAATTATATGTGGAAAAGGGAAGTGCAAGCAAGTGACTGTACCTGTGTAACAGCTAATGTGGAACCCCATGGAGCAGCCTCTGCCCAGCGTCCTGGGAGCCGCTCAGCAGATAGGAAACGAGCACCGCTCACCTAGCACGCGGCGACCCGTGGTACCTTGCTGTGTTTCTAGGTGGATCTGTCTTCCTACAAAACCCTTGAGTTAATTCAATCCCATTCTACAAATGGTATGAAAAGGAAAGAGACATAAGCTTAGAGGCCTGGAGAATGGAATCAAGCTGTAAAAACTATGGCAGTTGTGGGAAGTCATCTTTTTTACTTAGATTTTTAGTGAAATCTAATGAAATTAAATGGGAAAACAAATTTTTTTACTTCTAAACTAATCTCTTCTTATGTGAGCATTTCTTCCTTTTGGTAGTTTGTAAAGGCCCTTAAGTAGAAATTTTGGAAAAATGAAAAGGCATTAAGTGACATCTATTTAATATGAAGTTCTAAAAAACTAGATGTGATTTGAGAAATAGAAAAATACTATCTAAAATGCCTTACCTTCTGAGCATTTTGTACCAACTACTTATATGGTGTTTTACAGCAAATAATTTAATTTTTCCCCAAGATATTTGACAGTGAAACATTTTAAAAGGATATTTCTAAATGCCAGATTCATGCAAAGATTTAAGTAGCAGTAACTATTTCCTGCTACTTCATTGCATTTCTGCTATTTTAAAGTGCTAATGGGTCAAAATAATTTTTTAAAATGACCCAGCTGGAGATCCTGATTATAAAACATGTCTGTATTAATATGTATGCTTTTTTTTTTTGAGACGGAGTTTCGCTTTTGTTACCCAGGCTGGAGGGCAATGGCGTGATCTCGGCTCACCGCAACCTCCGCCTCCTGGGAATATGTGTGCTTTTATAAGAAATGCAGAGATTATATAATCCTTAGTCCTGCTACCATTAAAGCACAGTGATGCAATATCACCAATATGAGAATAACTTTTGTTTACTTGTCATCGTTAATAGATACGAGAAATTGCATCAAGCCAGAAAAGTATCAGGATAAATGTTTAAAGGCAAAGGCAGTACATTTCACAAGAGGTATGGAAAGGAAGAGACATAAGCTACAGACCTGGAGAATGAAATTGAGCTGTAAAAACTATGGCAGTTGTGGGAAGTCATCTTTTTTACTTAGATTTTTAGTGAAATGTAAGGAAATTAAGTGGGAAAACAATATAAATTATATTTAACTTCCCCAAAGACATTTTCTCATTTAGTTGCAGCTTTCCTTATTACAGATACATGTAGGCGGCAACACAAGCGTTTCTTTCCCTGTATCTCTTGTGTAGTATTGCCTAAAATTTTATGTGATTCATATATTTTTTAATAGTGAACTTGTTTGCATTGTGCTTTATTTTCATGAGTGTTTTTTTATTTGTTTGTTTTTTTAACTTTAGGATATTGAGAAAGTCTATGAAATTCTCTGTGAAGGATCTAACCTAAATCCAGATCTTGGAGAACTGGTGGTTGTTCCTTTGTATCCGAAAGAGAAAGGTACATTGTTCAAGCCAATCGATGAAACAGAAAAAAGATACCAAGTTTATCAAAGAAGAGTGGTGTTAACTACTAGCTCTGGAGAGTCTTTGATCTGGAGCAACTCAATCAAATTTGTTATCGATGTGGGTGTGGAAAGAAGAAAGGTAATTATTGAGTAGGTTAAACAGACTGGCAATCATTGTCAAGCACCAGCTTCTCAGTTTCATACTATCTGACTGATCAGAAAGTGAGGATGAACTATGTGAACGGTGAATTCTTTGAATCTGGTCATGCATGCAAAGAAGAATGACTGCAGCCAGTAACAGAAGTCTTGATCATGTATTACTGTCTTCCATTAGCATGTTGGAAGTTTGGAAATTAGTTAAATTGATTAAGCTGCCAAAGGCCAAAGTTTTGAGGAAAGACTCAACTATTAGAGCCTCAAGGCAATAGTTCCTTAATGCTTTTTCTTCTTTAGCTAAGGTACTCGCAAAGCAAATTGTCTGACTCCTAAACTAATTTCCTCTTATGAACATTGTATTGGATTTTTTTGATAGCCCCTTTATCAAAGTAATTAGTACCTTACCCCAGAGAACTTACTAGATATTTGTTTCAAGTATAATTTTAGCAAATTTTGGCTTATAATTGACATGATGAAATTTTCATACTAATCATTAAAAAGTATTATTTTATTTATTACTTTTAAATTAAAATTTTTTTAAATGAAAACAAGGTATTTCAAACTCCAAATGACGCTGCAACTTCAGAAAACCATAGCATTTGAGATCTGAAGGGAAACTACCAAATATTGATTAACTTACTGTTAATTAACTTAGATGCTGAGATGTTTTATCCCTCCAGGAGACTGTGAGTCTCCTAAATATCCCTGCCTTACTACGACAGAGCAATTCCAACAGTCATGATGGTTCCCTGGGAACCACTTAGACTTGATCTTGATTGAATTAGTCCAGCCTTCAGAGAAGCCAGGGCTGTCACTTGCCCCGGTGAACCACCTGTAAGGAAAATCACTGTTAGTACCATATGCAGTTTCTGTATTAGCTGTCATCACTGGAACTCTCAGTATATGTTGTAAAGGTGAGACCACTGAGATCCTGGTTGATTTGAACAAAACTGTCAAGAAACATGGCACTGTCATGTGAGAACCCTTTCGCTGTGGCATATGAGGATATGTTATAATTCACCAGTACAGTGCTTCGAGAAGTGACAGTGCTAGTATTTCAGCAGATGATACAGACGTCCCATAGTTATTGAAGGCAGACAACCTTTAAGTCCATTTATCAAAGCACTTGCAGTTTCTATCTCAAGGCAAGTGAAACAATAATAAATATTGTACAAAGAAAATGAGTCTGTAGCAGTGCATTTCATGGAGTAAATTACTGCAAATGGCATATTCTCTTCAGGATCAATGAGCCTACTAAATCATGACTTACCTGACACTAATGATGCTGTCTTTCCACTTAAAGGTGTACAACCCAAGAATAAGAGCAAATTCACTTGTCATGCAGCCCATTAGCCAAACCCAGGCAGAGATACGAAAGCAGATTCTTGGCTCATCTTCTTCAGGTAGTGCTGTGGACACAAATACTAAATGTTAATTCTTGTATGCAGGCAACCCAGAAATATTAAAGCCATTTTACTTGGTGTCTTTTAGGAAAACTTTTCTGCCTGTACACTGAAGAATTTGCCTCCAAAGACATGATGCCACTTAAGCCAGCAGAAATGCAGGAAGCCAACCTAACAAACATGGTGCTTTTTATGAAGAGGGTAGACATTGCGGGCCTAGGCCACTGTGACTTCATGAACAGACCAGGTAGCCTGATGCTGCGGTGTCAGCCAGGCATGTGGGCTGAGATTCACCTTCTCTCTTCCTGCCTGTTTCCTGTCCTACGTGCACATGATTGCTTGTGTGTCGGTGTACACAAGCATTGGGGGTGAGGGGCGGTAGCTTGGACTGAAACATTTTCCCACTAGAGGTAAACATTCTCTGAAGGTAATTTTTAAAACCCCACAAACCTCTAGGACATATCTGTTCTGACACTAGAAGTGTTATCTCCTTTTGGATAATGGAGCACAGGAGGATTGGGCTTGAGGAGGAGGGGAATGTGGAGTATGGAAGTGTAAGGGTGAATCAGCAGAAAGAATTCTTGGTAGCTTGGAGTTTTTTTCTTTTTTTTTTTTCCGGCCAGGGTCTTGCTCTGTCATCCAGACTGGAGTGCAATGGCGTGATCATAGCTAACTGCAACCTCTACCTCCCAGGCTCAAGTGATCCTCCCACCACAGCCTCCCAAATCGCTGGGACCATAGGTGCAAGCCACCACACTTGCTAATGTAGATTTCATTTATAGATGTAAATTTCTTTTGCAAAATGATAGCTTTTTAGAGCTACTCCTGTGTCTGCAGTTTCTCAGAATAACCAGCTCAAGATATGCCAAAGACGTATATTTTGGGGTGGCATATTCTAATCTCCTCCAGTCATATTTTGGGGTAGTGTGTCCTGAGCCCCAGCAAGTAAGTTTCATTTTTGAAAACTGCTCTTCCAGTCCCACTGTTCTCATAAGCCCAGGAATCACCACCTGTTGGTTTCCTAGGCATCTTCTTGCTCAGGGTAGTAGATGTTTGGTGGACTAGAAATGCAGGGAGAAGAAAAGGCAGGCTTGGTGATGTCCAGGATTTTTAAAAGCAAACTATCGCACTGTGTTCTCTCGATGGTCACCCTCTGTGCTCCTCATTCCATGTGGCTTAAAGCTGATGACAAAAGGGTGAGGGTAACAATTTATTTTTGTCTCCTGACAATACACACATAACTTTTCTGCTGTGCTTGGGGAAAATATAACTGTGGATTAACTCTGACTCATTGTTTTGGAAGCAAAACAAGAAAAAGATGCTTGCAGCTGCTGCATTTAATTCAACTTATAATCGAAATACGCAAATGCAGCAAACTTGTTACCCTTTTCAGGATGCATGAACCATGTGAAAATGAATTTGGCATAACTAGGCTATAGGCTGTTAATTGAATTCCCCTGATCTGGACCTCTTTTTAAAAAATCAGTTTTCTTTTTCTTCCTTGGCTGCCTGACAATTGACCTTCATCCTGAATGACACAGTCACTGTCCATTGGGGTAAGAGGGCTCAGGACCAGCTGACCACTTCCGTGGAAACAGATGGCCTGAGACTGCTATTACCCTGGGAAGGCAGTGATACCTAGATAGGAATTTGGAGAAAAACTAGCCAAAATGTACCAGACTACAGCAGATGTCGTCTTTGTATTTGGAGGCAGAACTCATTTTGGTAGTGGCCAGATGACTGGCTTTGGTACAATCTATGATTCTTTGGATTATGAAAAGAAAAGTGAACACAAACAGGCATGGCTCGTTAGATAAGGCAGTGCCTCACGAAAACGGGAAAATGCAGGAAGGAAATAAAGTCACCGGGCGCAGTGGCTCATGCCTCTAATCCCAGCACTTTGAGAGGCCGAGGCATGTGGACCACCTGAGGTCAGGAGTTTGAGACCAGCCTCACCAACGTGGTGAAACCTCATCTCTACTAAAAATACAAAATTAGCCAGGTGTGGTGGCACTTGCCTACAATCCCAGCTACTAGGGAGGCTGAGGCAGGAGAATTGCTTGAACTCGGGAGGCAGAGGTTGCAGTAAGCCAAGATTGCACCGTTGCACTCCATCCTGGGCAACAAGACCAAAACTCTTATCTCAAAAAGTGAATGGATGAATGAATGAAAGTCAAAGGCTGCAGAGGCCAGGGTTAGTGCTGGCAAAAAGGGGAATTAAAGATTCTTCAGGGTTGGACATAGTGGCTCATGCCTGTAGTCTTGGCACTTTGGGAGGGTGAGGTGGAAGGATTGCTTGAGGGCCAGGAGTTCAAGACCAGCCTGCGCAATATAATGAGACCTCATCTCATTTTTTTTTTTTTTCCTTTTTGAGATGGAGTTTCGCTCTTGTTACCCAGGCTGGAGTGCAATGGTGCGATCTCGGCTCACCGCAACCTCTGCCTCCTGGGTTCAGGCAATTCTCCTGCCTCAGCCTCCTGAGTAGCTGGGATTACAGGCACGTGCCACCGTGCCCAGCTAATTTTTTGTATTTTTAGTAGAGACGGGGTTTCGCCTTGTTGACCAGGATGGTCTCGATCTCTTAACCTCGTGATCCACCCGCTCGGCCTCCCAAAGTGCTGGGATTACAGGCGTGAGCCACCGCGCCCGGCCTCATTTTTTTTTTTTAATGAGCCAGGTATGGTGGCGCACACCTGTAGTCTTAGCTACTTGGGAAGCTGAGTCAGAGAATCACTTGAGTCCAGGGGTTCAAGGTTGCAGTGAGATATGATCATGCTGCTGTACTTCAGACAGGTCGACAGAGCAAGACCCTGGTTCAAAAAAAAAAAAGATTCTATAATGGTGTCATCTGTTGTGATGGTACAGATCTTTTAGCAGAGGATTCCTAACCAATTCATCAAGACCCTCAGGAATAGTATTTGCCACTCTAAAAGCCCAGTTTGTAAGACTTACTAGAGAATTATATGCACTTGTTGGTAAATCACTTGGAAACTCAAGATTTGGCTTTGGAACTTACAAAATGATCTTTAAATGTTAAAGTAACATTTACTATACTATAGATAACATTTCCATGTACTAAGAGGAGAATGGGAGGAAGCACGCTGCTGGCGGCCCTCCTCAGAGCTCTGCTGCAGTGGCTGACACCTGCAGGCGGGACTGGTGCTGCCCAAACCGCCCAGAGAGTCAAGCAAATATTCTAGCACTGACTGCCAGGAGGCCACAGCCTAGGTTTTTAAGTTAATGAAGGTTACACTATTACCTGTTTAAAGGCCACACAAGAGTTACTGCTATACTCAGATGAGAGGGTGTGAAAAAGAGAGACAAACATGCCAAAACAACTTTCCAGGGCCAGGGTGTGAGGATCTTGGAGCATCTTATAAGCAGTAAAGTAAATAATGTTACAGAAAGTGAAGCAAAATCCGGGAGAGGTTCTAAAGGGCCCAGAATGGAAGTACTTTGGGCTCCTGAAGCCCCTTAGGCTCTTGTGGGCCTAGTAACTATATGGCTTATATTTAAGCTGCTATGCTTTTTTTTTTTTTCTTTTTTTTTTTTTTTGAGGCAGAGTTTCACTGTTGTTACCCAGACTGGAGTGCAATGGCACGATCTCGGCTCACCGCAACCTCCGCCTCCTGGGTTCAAGCGATTCTCCTGCCTCAGCCTCCCATAAGCTGCTATGCTTTTAAGTGCAACAGTCCAGGTGGAAAGATGGGTGTGGGTTAGCAGGAGTGACCCCTGCCTAATAACAAAACAAAACAGCATTTTTAACTTAATGGAACCTGTTTATTTTGTGATAAATTCAGACAAACTGACCATCTCCCTGTGAACCTCATGGAACAGGGGCATGAATGCTGTTAATAATTAAGCTGGGATGAGAGGTGGAAACAGGTACCATCCTGGGCAGACTGGGGTAGATGGTTCCCGTATTTAGGGGACTACACCAGAAAGCACAGGCTCTTCAGCCAGGCTGCCACAGCTCCAAGCCTGGCCCCATCACTCGCTAGTGGGGTATGATTCAGCAAATTAGGACTCTCATGGTATCACATTATTTATCTGAATATGAAGATAGTCAAAGCAATTGGTTCATAGAGTTACTAACATAAGTTAGTTAACATATGCCTGCCCCTTAGAAAAGTGACTCATGTATAGTAAATGCTATAGCATTATATCATCATTGTCTGAGTGACTCCTACCTGAGCTCTGCACCACATGGGCCCCGAACTACAGAGGATCCTAGAAAGAGCAGTTTTAATGGCTGTGAGAAGCAGATAATGACCCTCAGGTATTAGGAGACATCACCAGACTCCCTCTGAGATGGGCTAGAGCAGGAAAAGCCATGGTAGACAATAGCAAGAGCACTGGACATGGGAGTCCAGCATCAGCTGTGCCGGCAGAGCGTGCTGGGTACCAGATTCAGTACTGCAGGTGAAAGGCTGGAGTTTAAAACCTCACTGTACATATGACAAAACAGCTAGGTGGCCATGTGGCTTTGGCAAGTCACTTGTCTTTTTCTCATCTGTAAAATTAGGGTAGAGTGTCTCCCTCCTGTATCCTGGGGTTATTTAGAGGTACAAATGAGATGTTGATTCAAAAGTGCCATGTACAGTGTAAAGGAGTAGGCATTAGGCAAATGCCAGGTTTTGTGAACACATCCCTGTGAAATTAAGTGAAACAGAAGGCTTTCCTCCCTGTCCTTTTAGAACCAAACTCTTAATGCTATTTCCCCAGAGCCCCAAGACCTTGTAGACCCATAGAGTCTACACCATCTCTTCATTCTTCAGTTTCTCCCCCTGTGGACTCTTTTACACAATGCCCAAGTCCCAACCCTAAAATAAATCAGAAACAGAAACTTCATTTGCTCCATAACTGCATTTCTATCTGTCCATTTATGTAAATGGGTATATGTATTAATGCAGGAGTCCCCAGCCCTCAGGCCACAACACGTATTAGTTCATGGCCCGTTAGGAACTGGGCCAGACAGCAGGAGGTGAGTGTTGGCAAGCGAGCAAAGCTTCATCTGTGTTTACAGCCGCTCCCCATCACTCACATTTCCACCTAAGCTCCGCCCTCCCATCAGATCAGTGATAGCACAGGTTTCTCATAGGAGCTCGAACCCTATTGTGAACTGCATATTCGAGGGATCTAGGTGGCACACTCCTTATGAGAATCTAATACCTGATGATCTCTTACTGTCTCCCATCACCCCCAGATGGGACAGTCTAGTTGCAGCAAAACAAGCCCAGGGCTCCCACTGATTCTACATTATGGTGAGTTGTATAATGATTTCATTGTGTATTATAATGTAATAATCATAGAAATAAAGTGCACAAAAAAATGTAATGGGCTTGAATTATCCCAAAAACATCCTCCCCATCCTTTGGTTTGTGGAAAAATTGTCTTCCAAGAAACTGGTCCCTGGTGCCAAAAAGGTTGGGGACCTCTGCATTAATGCATGTACCTGGCACACACAGTAGGTACTATGTGAGTGTAGCTATTTTTCTTCCCTAGGCTTCGTCCTTACCATTTGGAATTTCTAGTGGCACTTTGGATGCACTCTGTCATAGAATGTATTATGTTGTAGTGGATATATTAGTTAACAGTTCTTCTGAATGCAAGCACTAGTAATCCAGCTCAAACTAGCATAAGCAAAAAGTGAATTATTATAAAGAAAGCAGAGTGTCTTATAAAATCAAAAACAAGCTTCTTCATTTCTCATCTCTATATCTGTAGGTTCCCTTTCCTCCCTTCCTTCCATCCACAGGGCCAAGTCTTAGCTGCTCTCTACTTTAAGCTTTATGATTTACTATGTCAGCTCTTGGAAATTCCCTTGGTCTAAAGTCAAAAACTCCCAAGAAAGGGAGCCATTGATTCAATCTGAGAAGCTGCCCACCCTGAACCAGCCCACTGTGACTGGGGTTAGTGGTGATAATGTGGTGTTGTCACGTGGCACAAAATCCTGCACCTGTAAGTGTGGAAGTGAAGGTGCAGTTCCTAGAAAGGGGGACAATTTGGAGGTAAAAGTGCATTTCCAGTAGAGCGTGATTCTTTATTTACATGTGCATCTGCACATGAGACCATCCACGCCAGAAGGGCCAAGAGTGAGGCTGTCCCAGACGTGTGCCTGCCCCAGAGTCTTACAAGTGCCAATAGCACAAGATAGTCAAAATGATCTGAGAGCAGATAATAACCTGAGCCTCACCCTTACAAGGAAATCACGAACCAACACCAAACATAAAGTCCTTTAACTACTCATATAAAAATACTCATTATATGGTCATTTAAAAACCCATACTTTTTTTTCCTGATTTTTCTAGGTTGTTCTGGGATTGCCAGTTCCATACCATCTAACTGCAATGCCAACTCTTGTTTAAAGATGGTTCTCTAGAATGGTATGAGGGTGGGGAGAGCCTTCAGCTAGTCACCACTACACAAACCTGGGGCCAGCTTCCTGGCTGTAAGAACAGTTACTGGGCGTAGGGACCATTGGTAATTTGGGAAGTGGCAGAACTTTCCCAATGCCCTTACGCTTGAGGAACACTGACTACCCTCCAGAAGGCCCGGAGTCTTCCCAAGAACATGAGCAAAGGCAGTCATGCTTGGGAGACAAACTCGGCTTCCTTCTTCCCCACTTAGTCCTTCCCAAGGCCTGGGCAGAGGGAGTGATGTGATGTGCAGGGAGAGTAGAGAGGTCTGGGAGGGGCCCACGGCTGTCAGAGGTCCGCATGTTTCCTTCCATGTCATGGGCAGGAGCAGAGCTGGCGTGTGAGAGGTCTTCAGGCACAGCTAAGCTCACAGGAGCTGGCCTCTGCCTGCCTCACGGTGCGGACAGCACTGGGAGAGCAGTGGGGACACTGCCATAACACAAGAGCCCTGCCCAGGGCAAGGCTGGACACAAAAGGATCTTGGCTCCCACCAGTGGGCATGGAGTTGAAAATGCTTCTCTTCAATTTACCAAGGAGGCTGCTCTATCTCTAATGTTCTTTCCAACTCTAGTGACTCTCAATCCTTACTTCTCTGCCTTTATTGGAAAGAAAGGGGGTTAAGGAGTATGGTGGAAGGAGAGGGACCAGCCTTGGCTTTGGGGACTGCTTACCAGGAGACCAACCCCCTGCCCTATTCTCGTGGAAATACCTGTCCACTTTAGACAAGAGAAGGCATGATGCTCTCCTAAGCATATTCCCAGGAATAACTGCAGACTAAAACTTTTACCTGAGGGAAAGTACAATAAGTATGTTGGCATACACTTGCATAATGCCAGCTACCTTGATAGGAAATTCAGTGTTTCTGAGCCATTTTTGCCAGGTTAGGCAGAAAGTAGGCCAGAGATTGTTATAACAAAGGAGACCTGGCTGCAGGAAGCCTGCTAAGCACCTGCGTAGACAGGACTTCCTGTGAGGGGCTGGGGGAGGGTGGAAGCCAACTGAGGCTTCCTACCTTTTGACATCTGCAAAGTTGGCATACATTGTAAGAACACAGAGGAAACATGCTGCATGGACTGTCAGCTCTGGAAACGCCATGGCCTTGGACTCCACTTGGCTTGTGCTGGGCTTGGAGTTAGCCCTACATAGGCTTCTCCTCTGCTGGTTGCTGTTTAATGACCTCTTTATTTGTAACCAGGCTTCCTGCTGATGCCAAGGAAGGAAAATGCAGGCATATATTGGAGCTTAGCATTTGGGGTTCCGTGGAAAACAGACACACAGAGCAGCGAAGAAGAACTGTGATTATAGCCCTTCGCGTTATTTTGAGTGATGGTAGTGGGGGAGGAGCGTGACCCTGCAGTAGGCTATTCTACGGGGAGTACAGCTGCCGTTGGCAAGTGAGCTTAATAAAAATGATGTTTGGTTCATCTCGAAATTGCCTTCAGAATAAAGCAGCCTGATTTTGCACTGCCGGAATGAAGAGGCCTGACACTAAAACATTTCTATTCCATTTGTCAGCATTACTTACCGTGGATTATACTTAAACAGCACTGCCCTAAAGAACCCCCATCTAAACTCTTCTGCTTTTTAGCTATGACAATTTTATGGGCCACACTGGGGAGATGTCTTCAAATGCAGAATATAATAGTAACCTATTTAGTTATTTATTAATGTTCCTTCACCATTTAGTTATTTATTAACCTGCATTCATTAGCTCATTCTTTCTAATATAATAGAACTCCAAGAACATCCTCTCCTTTGCTGTTGTTAGGACCAGGAGCAGAATCATGAAGTCATTTCTGTTACTAATTCTGTGTGCAGTCAACTCAACCCCAGGCCATAAAAATGAATAGTAGGTGCCCTTTGGGGACGGCGCTTGGCTGTCAAACCAGATGCTTAAAGGGACAATTGCCAAAGACCCTGTAACTTACAATGCTGCAGCTTTGCTGATTTATAGAAACTGGTTTCTAAAAAGCTTTCAGTAATTAAGTTTGTACTCTAGCCCCTTCCTGCTCTGTTTAATTTAAGATGCTTATTTCTGATGCTGATTCTTGTACCTTCTCCAGCAGATCGGCTGTTACTTTTCATGTCATGCCTCATTAGTGGAACTCTTGAACTTTTTTTCTGAATAGCCCATCTGTTTATTTCCCATGATTGTGACTTCTGAAGGTCTCATCTTTGCCACTATGGTTAGGCCAAAGGTCCCCAGGAATGAACAAGACAGTAGTACTATATGCCAGCATCCAGGCAAGACAGGACTATCTCTGGGCAGCCATAAGCTTCTGCTCAGTTTTAAATCTTGATGGGAAAACTTTCAGAAATAATAGGGAAATTGGACATAGTTGCCCCAAGGTAAGGCTGAAAGCTGTGCTGCAGTTGTCCAGCTGATGTCTGGGTTCCCTGCCAATGTCCCTTGGGTGGTTTGCACTGCCCCCTCACTCCCAGCAGCAGATCTTTTGCCTGTGGTGGGTGTGAGGCTGAAATTCTGTCTGGTGCTTGCTCTGCTATCCTCCCGCAGGACTGGAGGTGTGGTGGGCTGCACTGCAGCTTCCCCGAGTCATTTTCCAGACCACAGCAGTGGCTTCTCCTAATGCCTTCCAGTTGTCCTGACAGGAATAGAGGAATTTTATCAAACTGAAGTTTGTGAGTAGGTTTTTGAGCTACTCAGTTTGCCTGAAATTTAGACATAGAGCTTAATGATCAAAGTTTGGACAGCACATGACTACGTTTTTACTGTTTGTTACTTTGAACTCCCAGGAGCAGACAGGTTCAAGTGCTTCTTAGGTCCCCAGAGTCTTCAGCTTGCACCCACCTTGCACATACTGGAATTGAGACAAGAGCAACCTAGTGACTCATAAATACTGCAGTTTGGGGGTATAACAATACAGCAGTGACCTTTACTGCGATAACAGGAACCAGACAGGTAGAAAAAACACGTTTATTTAATAAATATTAGGTTGGTACAAAAGTAATCGCGGTTTTTGTCTTTGAAAGTAAAATTATTTTTTACTTTATTTTTACTTTGAAAGTAATATCAAAAACTGCAGTTATTTTTGCACCAACCTATATATAGCCTTATTCCACAAAGAGAATATATTTCTTTAAATAAATGGATTTTTAAAAACTTTGGTAGCAATTAAGCATATATAATAAATACCACATCATTATTGATGTTACATAAACTTAAAAGAGAAATAAAGAGACGGAGAAAATCAGCCTGCTATATTTATTTGCACTGGGAAATAACATCTTTATCTACTATTTCTAGCATCTGAGTTCCAGGTCAGTTGTAATTAATTTTTTTCTGTATTGCACAATGTATTTTCCTGCTTTTCATGCCTCATACTTTTTTACTGGATGCTAGACATTGTACATTTTACCTTGTTGGGCACTGAATATTTTAGTCCCAGAAACATTTTTGAGCTTTGTCCTGGAATGCAGTGGATCCTTTCAGGTCCTGCTGTATAGATGCGTCAGGTGGCAGTGTCCATCTAGGGTTTCTCATTTGTGTTTCCTACCTAGTGCCGAGGTTTTCCAGCTTGGCTGGTAGGAACAGGCCCTACCCTAGGTCCTGTGTCAGCACCAGGCACTGTTCCTTCTAATCCTCCAACATGGCTTTCTCTGGCCTGGGTTGGTTCCTTACACACATGAGCTGATCGGTGGGTGCTCTGCTGCCTAGTTGAGGGAGCTCCCTCTGGCCCCTGATTTCTCTCTCTGTGTGTCTCTCTCCAGTATGGTCACCTGCCAGTTCCAGCTACCTTAGTCTCCCTGGATCCCTGGCATTGTTTTCCTACTGCAGGGAAGCTGGCAGGCTCCACCTGGGTTCCCCCCGCACGCACACTGCAGCTGGGACCCTCCTCGAAGCATGAGCTGGACAATCACAGGGCTCCCCTCCTGAGTTTGCTCTCTCAGGAATCACTGTCCTTCACTGCCTGGTATTTGGTGTCTTGCAAACCATTGTTTCACACATTTTGTCCATTGTTTGCTTGTTTCATGCAGGAGGGAAAATCTAGTACCTGCTTCTCCATCTTGGACGTATGAGACTCTTAAATTATTTTTTCCTTTCCTAGCACCAGAAAGTTTGATGCAGGCATTGGAAGACTTAGATTATCTGGCAGCACTAGATAATGATGGAAATCTTTCTGAATTTGGAATCATCATGTCAGAGTTTCCTCTTGACCCACAACTCTCAAAGTCTATCTTAGCATCCTGTGAATTTGACTGCGTAGATGAAGTGCTAACAATCGCTGCCATGGTAACAGGTACTCCTTAATGACTATTTCTTTTCTTTTTTTGCAAATCTGCACCAGGTATAGATTTAAATGGGATTCATTTGAAATTATATTTTAAGGAGCACATATCAGAGATGGTGATCAAGTCATTTAACCTTTTGAAATGATAGTGAGGTATTTAATAGGTTAGAAAAGGAAAATTTTCTTAATATGAAAAATTATCTTAATATAAGAAAACTAACTCAAAGTGCAGCAAATTTATACATCAGATATATGAAAACATACTAGGTTTCGTTGCTGAAGTCATCAGTGCAGATGAAGAAAATGTATCACTAGAGGTGTTTTCCCCCAAACAGTGATGTGTGCTTGTTTTTTTATTTCCTATTGACTTCATTCATCCTGGCTTGTATGTTTTAATTTATTCTAATACTGGCAGAACAGACCAACCATTGTGCTGTATCAGAGCTGGTTCTTGTGCCTGGACCTCTGAGTAACTCAGGTTTTCCCTGCTCCTGATGGAATATAAGCAGGGTATTAACCACATTCAGTTGACCTTAGAAAACCAAACGCGCGCGCGCACACACACACACGCACACACACGAAGAGGAAGAATTAGGATGACTCACTCTAAATTTCCCAGATTTCTAAGAAAACAAGAATAACACATTTATTCAGAGAACCAAGACAGGAGCGGTTCCACCAACAGTCATGACCCCATGTTACAGTAAGATGAAATGTCTTCATTATTGCTAACCGTGACCTTTTGCATTTTAAAGCTCCAAATTGCTTTTCACATGTGCCACATGGAGCTGAAGAGTCTGCCTTGACTTGTTGGAAGTCATTTTTACACCCTGAAGGAGATCACTTTACCCTCATCAACATTTACAAGGCCTACCAGGACACAACTCTGAATTCTACCAGTGAGTGTAAGTGAATGCTCAGAAATTACCTTCTAATTCCACCTTCCTTTCCCCAGAGAGGTCTGAGTCCTTATTAGTAATTCATCAAACACCCTTCTTCTCTAGCGCGTTGCCACTTGAATGCAATGGCACTTGAGGCCCTAAACACACTGACAGGCATCTGCGGAGTGGGAGACGCTCCTTCCTCCTGCTCCCGCGGAGCTCTGTACTTCCAGAGCTCCAGCACTGCACTCAGCCAGCCTTCAGAGCAAGCTTGCTTGGGACACAGTGACGGGGGACACAGACTCATAGATGGGTCTGCAGAGGAAGACAACGAACAGCCACCGCTACATACCCACTGAGTCAGAGCTGTGTTGTGCACCCTCTGTATCCTGGCACATTCACCATGCACGTGCAGAGAGGCTACAGAGCTCCAGATACTCGTGCAGAATAGGCTGGGGAGCTGTGGGGAAGCTGCAGAGCTGCTGATGAAGCTTGGCCGGGAGAGCAGAGGGTATCCAGAGAACAGAATGGCGTGTGTCAAAGCACAGCCAGAAAGTCCTATGCAAGCCTGAAGGACAGTGGGTAGATTACCTGTCACAGAAAGGTACTCAGAAGTGAACCGGAAGCTCCTATGCAAACAGACACAAGAGGAGGGCAAACAGGGCAAAGCAGTGTGGCGGAGGCTGGAGCCACCCAAAGGGCAGCCAGTAAGGAGGTCCCTCCCTCAAAGGATTTTTCTTACCTTTGTTTTCCATGATGCATCTTTCACCTCCTTTGCTCTGAAAGATGGTGTGAAAATATGTGAGGTAGTATGAAAAATATGACAGCAATTTGAAAGACCGTAGAATTGTATAAAGAACAGGCAGTTTGTGATTCAGAGCTGAGAAGAAAAAGTTGTCAGTGGAGCCGGAAAGTACATGGAAATTTGATGGCATCTTTTGAGGGCATCCTGAATGGATGACACTCTGTCACTAAGTACATGCTCCGGTTGCTCCGAGCAGCCTGAGTGGACAGGACGCGGTAAACAAGGGTCTTCTGTTCATGGTGCCATGGCCATGTGCATTCCCAGATCCATCTTAAATAATTACAGGGGACAAGAAAGACTAACTTCAAACTCACCCAGATTTTAATATAAATTTAATTTTGAATTTTAATATAAAAGTTACAGCTAGGGTAGATAGATGAGCTTAACTGTAACATAATTAATTCCCAAATCAACCCAGTAGTAATCCTTTTCTTATCATTAAATAAAAAATGAGATATTTTCATAGATCAAAGGAATTTATACTGTGGGCTTTTTTCTGCCTAGTTTGATTAAATGGGGCCACATACATCCTTGCTGTAGGCATAGAGACAAAATATAGATCTTACAAAATCCTGTCTGGCCTTTGAGCCACAGGTTAGTTAAATACATCTTCAGGAAGAGTTTCCACAGTTGGCTGGGATCACAGAACCCCAGCGAGTGGCATGGGTGCTATGAGTGGCACTGTCTCCCTTCCTGGCAGTGCCCTGACAGCTGACCTCACAGGCACCAGAAATCCTTGTCCTTGCTGCCTTCCTGCCACTCACCTATGTGGCCTCCTTTGTAGGACAGGAGAGTATAGGGCTTAAAGATGGTAATTAACTGCTTGGCCTGGGCTCTTCAGAGCTTCTGACAAATCATTTCTAAATGGCCTTGTGTTCTTTTCCTCCTAGACTGTGTTGAAAAGTGGTGTCATGATTACTTCCTCAACTGTTCAGCACTCAGAATGGCAGATGTTATCCGAGCTGAACTCTTAGAAATTATCAAACGAATTGAGCTTCCCTATGCAGAACCTGCTTTTGGCTCCAAGGAAAACACCGTAAACATAAAGAAAGCTCTTCTGTCCGGTTACTTTATGCAGGTGAGAGGGCACGGGGTCGCCTTGACATAGGCTTCCCTGAACTGCACATACTCAGAACCTGCTGCCAACAGTCGCTCACTTAGGATGATGATTTTGACACTAACTTTAAGTAAAACTAAAAATCCACATTTATAGTAAAGATTTGGTACTTAAATATCCTTCCCCTCAAGGGAATAAAGGTCCAAGGCAGAATATGTAGTCTTAATGGAGAAAAATGACATTTCAGTATGTATTTCCTCACCTGTCAAGTTCCTACATCACAGGGTTATTGTGTGCTTAACACCAAGTGTAAAGCGCTTGGCATCAGAGTGTGTCACCTGTAGTATGGCGGGTCATGTGCTAAGTTTCATCTCATGGCCAAAACATTAACCTCAGAGCTGCATTATTTTAGCACAGTGCCCTGCTGTTGCTGAAGTTAGTTAATATCAGTGTCTCAAAGTTTTAAGCAAAACATGCTTATGGCTTATTTTCTACAAATAAAAATAGGAAACATGAATGGCAAATTTTAGTTTTAACTATCCTGTATGAAATACTTTGGTATTTTTTTCAACAAACATTTTTGTATATTGATCTCCGTATTAAGTCAAAATCTTTTTTCTGTAAAACTCTGCCTTTCAGATTGCTCGGGATGTTGATGGATCAGGTAACTACTTAATGCTGACACATAAGCAGGTTGCTCAGCTGCATCCCCTGTCTGGTTACTCAATCACCAGGAAGATGCCAGAGTGGGTCCTCTTCCATAAATTCAGCATTTCTGAGAACAACTACATCCGGATTACCTCAGAAATCTCTCCCGAACTGTAAGTTTCATGGAGAAAAAAAGGATTGTATTTTTTTTTTAATTCATATCTGTAGGAGTAATGACAAATTTGGCTTTTATTCTGTTTTTAGTTGTAGTTTATACTGGTGCCAATCTTAATTTATGTTGAGAGTACCTACTAAGGGCAGGCCTTTGTGGATGATACCTAGGAAATGTCCCTGCCTGTGAGATGACAGCATAGAAAAGACAGCGTTGAAATAAACACAAAGACTATGTGTCTTTAAGAAGAACTCAATGCTGGAGAAACCGTGCAGGTTTGCAGGAGCACTGACCTTGAGAGGAATGAGTTTAGCCATCTTTCAAGAGCCACTGCAGTTGGAGCTGTCAGGGAAGAGGAAGGAGGAGAGGTTGAAGAGGCAGGCACCAGAGGTGTAAGGCTTTTTGGGCCACATGGTTTAGATTTTATCCAAGTGCAGTACACAGCAACTGGAGCATTTTAAGCAAGAGTAGCATCTTCTCTGCATAGTTCACTGTAGCTGGCCAGGCACAGTGGCTCACACCTGTAATTCCAACACTTTGGGAGGCCAAGGTGGGAGGATGGCTTGAGCTCAAGAGTTCAAGACCAGCCCTGGCAACATAGCAAGACTCTGTCTCTAAAAAATAAAAAAAAATAGCTGGTGTGGTGACACGCGCCTGTAGTCTAAGCTACTTGGGAGACTGCAGTGAAGGATCGCTTGAGCCCAGGAGGTCAAGGTTGCAGTGAGCTAGCTATGGGGTTACACCACTGCACACCAGTCTGGGAGACGGAGAAAGACTGTGTCTAAAAATAAAAAATAAAAAAATAACTGGTTTCTACATGAATGGAAAGGAGGGGCAATGGCAAGAGTGAGACTACTCCGCTAGTCTTTCAGAGGCCACAGCAGAGTCTGGATCCATTTTGAAGGTACCACTCCAGCAAGTAGTGTTCAAGGCAGCAACCGAGAGTGACTCATAGGTGTCTGGCTTACACAGCTGGATGTGGAGTGGCACTAAGATGACAAAGAAGCAAAGATACCCCCTCTATTCCCTACCCAAAGCTCTCCCAAGCATAAGATCAGTGCCTCTCACATGGTGATGGGCCTTAGGAGAATTATTAGTTTCCACCAAAGGTTAGGGGTAGACAGCACTTTCACTGTATGGCATCCACTAGAGAAGCCAACTTATTCTAGAAATGCCAAGAGGATTGGCTGCAGGAAAACCAGAAAGTATTTGTTTTACAAAGTCAGACTGAGATACTGAGGAGTTCAAATTAAATACCGGCTCTATTGGTAGATTCTCCAGGGGATGGGAGGTGCCCATAGTGTTTGGTGTCTCTCACCACCTTCCCCACTCAAAATCTAATCTTTTTGTTTTAAACAGATTTATGCAACTGGTACCACAATACTATTTCAGTAATCTGCCTCCTAGTGAAAGTAAGGATATTCTACAGCAAGTAATGGATCCCCTGTCCCCAATTTCAACAATGAATAAGGAACAGAAAATGTGTGAGAAGTGCCCTGAAACTGCTGAACAGAGATGTGCTCTCCAGTGACTCCCCACCAAACACAAGGTGCAATAGTGTCCCAAAGTTAGCTGGATGGCTGAACTCCAGAGTGACGTGCAGATACGTTACGTGAAGACGGATTTCCTACCCACAGGATAATCTTGAAAAAACACTTTGTATATTATTTTAAAATAAAAAATAGAAGTTTTTATTGAGTTCTTTAAATTACATGTTTTTCTTCTTCCTGGAAAAGTTTTTAAATCAACCATTCATAATTTGACCAAAATTTTAAAAAACTGATCTATTTTGTAAATGTGTCACAGACACATGGGACAGAACCCTACTTTTTGTAGAGGACCTTACTCCGAATAAAGTTATGAGTTTTTCAGTAATTCTCCACTGAGTTTTCTGGTAATGTTACAAAAGCAAGCCCATCACTGTCCATTGGAAATGGGTTAGACAGATAGATATTCTTTCAGTTTATCCATGATTTCGTTCATCTTGTCGCCTGGAATTAACATCACAGTTCGCAAAGGCTTCATTGGTATGTCATCAAAAGACCATCTGCCACCCAGACAGGTGTCGCTCTCCTCCTGCACTGAGTAGTTGAACTTCAGAATTGCCTTCTAAACCAAGTAAGTAACCATGAATTAAAAATCTGGACAACCCAAAGACAAAACCCATTTAATCTACGACAAAGAATATTACGTTTGGCATATAGTTAAATAAGAATGAGAACTAAAAGGAAGCAAAACTCAGAATAAAACAAGTTCAAATGGGACATTTAGGCAGAAGTTACAAAACACAAACCAAGTAGATTTTTAACCCACATGAGGAACAGGGATATGGGTGTGCAATTTCTAAGAGGTGAACAAGCAGCTAAGTGATATTTTCATTTAATTGTACAATATCTTGTGATAAGTGAAATTAAGACTCATAACATTTGATAATTAACAAGAACTGGTCTTCGAACACTGTCTTTTCTCACTTTCTCAGCGGCTTCCTTAGCATCAGGCTTTTGTGTGAAAACAGTAAATCTGCATACCTCACCATCTTAAAACACCCATACATACTCTGCCTAAATGGTCTACCTGAGGTACTGAAGCATATGTTTTGTAAAAATTGTGTTTAACATTTACTTCCTGGAAAAAACGGGCACAGCTGAATATGTAGTACTTTAGTCTTCTGTAGAAGTCTTAAAAGTGGTATCACCCAATTCAGGAAAGTATGTTCCCCTCAGAGATACACTTCAAGATTTTTTTTTTTTTGAGACGGAGTTTTGCTCTTGTTGCCCAGGCTGGAGTGCAGTGGCATGATCTCGGCTCACTACAGCTTCCACTTCCCAGGTTCAAGCAATTCTCCTGCCTCAGCCTCCCAAGTAGCTGGGATTACAGGCATCTGCCACCATGCCCAGCTAAATTTTTTTTTGTATTTTTAGTAGAGACGGGGTTTCTCCATGTTGGCCAGTCTGATCTCGAATTCCTGGCCTCAGGGCCAACTCCGCCTGCCTCAGCTTCCTAAGGTGCTGGGATTATAGGCATGAGCCACCGCGCCTGGCCCACTTCAAGATTTTTGAGAGGCAGATAGCGTGAGAAAGAATATTCTCTGGTATATGGCTGTCCATCACATACAAGCTATCTTTATTGGAAAAAAATGCTGGAGAAATCCCACCAGCGGGATGACATCCACAACTAAGAGCAAAGAGTAGCAGGGGTGCCCCAGCTTCCACAATGACCGGCTGTGTGAGCTCAGGTAATTTCCCTCATCTCCCTATGACTTAAAGTCCACATCTGTAAACCCCAGGCTAATGTCTACCTCTCCGCATGGTTTTAGAATGAAACATTTCACAGGAAGCATATTATAAATGCCTAATCATTCTTAGCAGGTTAGTAACTTTTCTTCTCCTCCTCACGCTCATAACCACAGTGCAGGTGGGGAGGCTGGTGCCTAGCCTCTTGAGTACCTACTATGTGCCTGGCACTATGTTAGCTGCTAGCTCTTGTGGGGAAACAGAAAAAACAGAGTGGCCAAACTTGAAAGACTTGGACATAAGGTGGAAGAACAAGAAATCTTGATAAATCATTTTCAAGAAAATCCTTATTTACATCTAAATAAATAAACAGGATAGTCTTACCTCATAGAAAAATTCTTCCTCTGCATTTGCAAACATTAACTCATCTTTCTTTTGGTTGTTCCATTTCTTTTTGGAATTTTTTCCTGCTTCCACAAATGTCTTACTAATCAGAAGGTAAAAGCAGCACTTCCCACATGGCTTACTGGTTTTGTGTGCCTCCACTACTTCTTTCCTGCAAGGCATACACAGAGTTTGTTTACCTGCTGGATCAAGTGAAATCCATCAACAAATCAGAGCACAGAAAAAACCAGTGAGGCATCTTCAGTGGGTTCTGCTGTGATGCAGGCATTCAATCTGGACACTTAGTCTAAAGCAATGATTTTTGTTTACATCATCAGTTGCATTTTAGATTATAAACCACTTTTTATAATAAATTGTATGATACATCTCTGATTTATATAGCAACTAACAGATGAATCTCAAATTCACTCAATATAACATCACTGCTCTGCCTGTGTAGAAGTTAAAAATATATGAATCTGAATTTTTTAAAGCAATGAACATTTAACTGAAACACACAAAGGTATACAGCCACAACCAATGTCACTATAGCCTGTGACTACTACTACAGGCTCTAATTGCTAGAGTCTGAAACTAATTTCTGACATACTGCAGCAACTGCATAAACACATATCCTAAATTCTAGCAATGGAATGGCAATGAAACCTAAATGTTTCTTCTTTCTGAAAATTAAACATAGTCTTGTGCATCTGGATGCCCTCGAACAAAAGAAGAAACTCAGAACAACCCTCCTCTTCAGCTTTCCTTTTTTTTTTTTTTTTTTTTGGAGACAAAATCTCAGTCTGTTGCGCCCAGGCTGTAGAGTACAATGGCGCAATCACGGCTCACTGCAACCTCCCCCTTGCAGGTTCAAATGATTTTCGTGCCTCAGCCTCCCAAGTAGCTGAGATTATAGGCCTGCACCACCATGCCCACCTAATTTTTTTTTTTTTTTGTATTTTTAGAACTGGGGTTTCGCCATGTTGGCCAACCTGTTCTCAAACTCCTAGCCTCAAGCAATCTGCCAGCCTCAGCCTCCCAAAGTGTTGGAATTACAGGTGTGAGCCACCACACCTGACTTACCCCCCACCCCGCAACATTTTTTTTTTTTTTTTTTTAAAGAGACAGGGTCTTGTAATGTTGCCCAGGCTGGAGTGCAGTCGGTATTCACAGGCACAGTCATCACACACTGCAGCTTGGAACTCCTGGCCTCAAGCATTCCTCTTGAGTAGCTGGGACTACAGGTATGTGCTACTGTGGTTGGCTCTCCAGTGGTGCGATCGTGGCTCACTGCAACCTCTGCCTCCTGGGTTCAAACGATTCTCCCTGCCTCAGCCTCCTGGGTAGCTGGGATTACAGGAACCCGCCACCACGCCTGGCTAATTTTTGTATTTTTTTAGTAGAGACAGGGTTTCACCATGTTGGCCAGGCTGGTCTCAAACTCCTGACCTCAGGTGATCCACCTGCCTTAGCATCCTAAAGTGCTGGGATTAGAAGTGTGAGCCAGTACGCCTCACTTCAACTTTCTTTTAACAGGACTAGGAGAAAGCAAATCACCCTCCTATCAAACCAAATAAACATGAGCTTCAGCTGATCAGAAAAAAAAAACCACTTAAGGCACCAGAAGCACAATCTGAGCTGCAGCTGAGAGAACAGGGAGCAGGAAGTAAGAAGCACTGAATCCCTAGGAAAAACAGCAAACCTAAAGGTTTCCAGAGTAGAGTTGTATTCCTACGGCTATTTAAGGAAAACCACAATGCAAGTGCTATGACCTCTGAGAAAGAATATTCTATAAAGAACCTGTCAGGCCGGGCGTGGTGGCTCACGCCTATAATCCCAGCACTTTGGGAGGCCGAGGCGGGCGGATCACAAGGTCAGGAGTTTCAGACCAGCCTGGCCAATGTAATGAAACCCCATCTCTACTAAAAATACAAAATATTAGCTGAGCATGGTGGTGGGTGCCTGTAATCCTAGCTACTCGGGAGGCTGAGGCAGGAGAATTGCTTGAACCTGGAAGGCGGAGGTTGCAGTGAACCGAGATTGCATCATCACATTCCAGCCCAGGCGACAGAGCAAGACTCCATCTTCAAAAAAGGAACCTGTCTAGGCCAAGTGCTGTGACTGACACCTGTAATCCCAACACTGGAGGGCCAAGGCGGGAAGATCACTTTAGCCTAGGAGTTCAAGAACAGCCTGGGCAACATGGCAAAACCCTGTCTCTACCAAAAAAAAAAATTAAATAGATGGAAATCAGTGAATCTGCCTATATTTCGCCCTCCATTGCAAAGCTCAGGCAATACAATTCTTAGTACACTCAGTTTGCTAGATTTTGCAGCTACATTTGGAATATTTTTGTAATCTTAAAACTTCTGCATTAAAAAAACAGAACAACAAAAAACCTTGAAAAGCTAGACCTAGACACAGTATCAGGACTATGGTTTCCCTAGTTATGAAACACACTAATAGAATTTGGGAATTTTACCAGTTTTGTTATTGTTGTAATTGTTCAGCATTTGTGTTGCAGAAAGCTATATGTGAAGGTGAAAAACTTCAATCAAATGGGGATGAAAAGTCTACATGAAATTATCTACTTATATACCACTTAAATCTTAAGTTTAAAGATTATTAAGATTATTGACACAAACTCTTCAAAAAGCCAGTTGTTAATAATGTATGCACTTCACAGGAGGCTTCTTCCACTTCTCTCACACTAAACCCACGGACAGAACTCTTTCTGTATCTACATATTCTACTTAAAAGACTTGGAAAAAAATTATTGTTCAAAGACATTTTCCCAAGTCTCTTACTGAAGCTGCTGGTACATGGGCAGAGCGATCTGTGGAGGGACGTTAATGAATCTTTCACTTAGGAGAAGGCCCACAGGCTTGGTGGTGTCATTTAAAAGCTTGTCCAGCTGTTCAACCATGCTCTTTTCACAGTTCTTCTCACAGAAGCTTAAAATCAACTCTTTAATTTGTTCAGCACACTGGGTACCCTAGAAAGCAAAGAGAAAGCTTGTTTTCTATTACAACCAATCACTTACAGGAGAAAACCTGAAAGTGAGAGCTATCACTTTTTATCTTACAGCTAAGGGCAGTTTGCTGCTATAGCCTTTAACATCTTGTGTCTTCAGTGTTGACTGCTTAAGTATTTCTCAAAAGCAAACACACTGGTTACTTACCATCCCATGATCAGTGGTAAGAAAGTCATAATTAACATTCAGACACACTGGAATAGCAACTCTAGTCCACCTCATAAAGACAGATGGAAGTAACTGGAAAGTTCATTTCAAAATTAAAGACTAAGTGTAGCCTGCATCTTATTCCGAGGAGGGTAAGCAGCTGATTTACTTTTTATTACAACTCATTAGTCAATAAAAAAAGATGAATCAAAAGAAAATAAAATGTCAGTAAGTGCCCTCAACTTTGAAGCAGCAAAGCCTCAGAATATCCCCACCACACAAGTAGTAAAGATAACAGCTGCGGAGACACAGCACCAACAGCTCCTGCATCAGTACCAGCATCAGGACTGCCAAACCAGATGATTCTCTAAACCACAGGGAGTAAACAACTTTAATTGGGTACAGAGTATTCAAAACACCATCACCTTCATATTGAAAAAGGATTATAACAACAGCACATATCCCTATCATTAATATCATCATTTGACATTAAAGATATTTCCCCATGCATTAAATAAAAGTGGTTTTGGCCTAAGAAATAACCACTGAGATGCCACCCAGTGAAACCAACCTTTCTTTCAGTTAAATTCAAAAGGCTTATGAAACCAAAAATCTCATCTTCATCCACATCATCATCGCTGTCTTCTGAAACATCTGTTTGCTATTTTAAAAGAAAAAATATTTAAAATTTATATTTAGTTGAGTATAATACCAAGTCTTGGGATGTAGGCCTCATTTATCTTTTCACTTTTGAAAAGCAAAACTCTGTTTTACCGCCGTCATCTTAGAAATCATTATATTTTAAATACTGTCACAGTTTTACCACTATTATCTTGGAAAGCATTATATCTTAAATACTCTATGACCTTGTTCATTTCACTTTACCTCCCTTGACTCTGTTCCTCTTTTTAGATTCTGGAAAGACTGAAATTTCTTTGTACCAGTTTCTTAAGTCATTTTCTTTTACCAGATCTCAAGATAAAATGAATCCAGAAATAAAGCATTTTAATTTGTTTTCTAAACAATTTGGCTGGAGCCAAGCCTTGCTTCTCTGCTGGCTCACAGCATTGTTTCATCTAAAAATCAGGTGTTTCGAGAGCAGAAAAATCAGGTGTTTCGAGAGCACTTGTCAGTCTTGACCATTAGTGAAGCTGGGCAATGCTCGCGGGCCACTTACACCTCACATGGGCAAGAGAGAAGGGAAAAAAGAGAAACCTGCCCTTTGCTCTAGGATCCTAGGGACCGACTCCCCTGAACGCTCTGGGTAGTCCCTTTACTAAGAACAAGAAGTCTCTATCCTCGGGACACCTCAAGCACCTCTGGAGAAGCCAAAGAAGCCACAATTATAGCTGCAGAGCTACTGATGTGATTATCCATTTAAAGGGTGAATCCTGCCATTAGACAATAACCTCTTTCAAGGATAAAAATAACTGTTTCTCCTCCATATCCATTAGGTCTTCTAAGACACTAATTAGCTACAGATCACATTTGTTTGATGAAAGAGCAGGTGGTCTGCTTTTCCCCACTGTCCTAATAAAAGGAAGTCCTAATAGGTTTAATTTCTCATTTACATTGAGTGTGATAAGGTTACTAACGTCAGAAGGCTTGAAAAGTGTCCACTGTATTCAGTAATAAGTATGTTGGTGATCCTATCATTCAATGTCAGAATTTTTGAGGTGTAAAAGTCAGATAAGAGTGTCTGAAGAATGAGAGGACAGGAAGTAGAAACCATGAATAAGATTACTTTTCAGAATTTTGGCTCTGAAGGTAATGTAGTTAGAGTGGAACATTTGATTGAATGGAGCTTTTGTTTGTTGTGTTTTTCACAACAGGCTAGAGAACAGGTGCTGGAAACAGGAAAAGATATCAACAGTGACAGCTACACATGTGTAGTATTTGTCAGTTGCCAGACACTGTTCTAAGCAGTCAGCAACTCATTTTGTTTACCCATGCACTCTACAACGTAGATGCTAGTATCATCCTCATTTTCAGAGGTGGAAATGGAAATTAATTAAGGTACTGTGGCAGATTGTATCTTTCATAGACGGCCCCAATGGATCTCTTCTTGGACATGCTCTTCTGACAAAGTGACCTAGACACTTTTCTCATGGAGTGGTGGGGTCAATGTGCCCTCCCCTAGGTAGAAATTTGTATCTGTACTGACGAATCAAATAGTGGAAATGGCACTGTTTCATCACTTCTGCCTGGTTCTTTTGGGCTGCTTGCTCATGGAACCAAACCAACGTGTAGTGAGGCCCACATGGAGAGGAACTGAGGCCCCTGGTCCACAGTCCCAGCTAAGCTCCCGACAGACAGCTAGGGCTAACTTGCCAGTCAGGTGAGTGAGCCATCTTGAAAGCCCCAGTCAAGTCTCTCCAGGTAACATGATAATGGAGATGGGTTGTGCCCACTAAGCTTTGTCCAAACTGCAGATCCATGAGCTAAATAAATGCCTGCTGCTATTTTATGACACTAAGCTATGGGGTGGTTTGCTATGCAAACACATAACCCAAAGAACCACCAGATGATAGGCAGCAGAGCCAGGGTCCAACCTAGTCCTTATTTTGTTGAGCTCTCTACAACATCTGATAAGGATGACAATCCTCACCTCCTTTAAATGTTCTCTTTCTTGCTGTGTATGACATCACTGCACTGTTGTTTCTTCTACTTCTCCAGCCATCCTTTTTAATCTCTTTTGCTGGCTCTGCCACTTACGTTACTCATCCAAGTATTCTTGGTATCACTAAGGTATCTGTCCCTTCCCTCCCTGTGCAATCTCAATCACTTCTATGATTCAATAACATTTACTACAAACTCCCAAGTCTCCAGGGCTCCACCTGCTACCCAGTACCTCACAGGTAATTTAAACTCAAAATGTACAAATCCAAACTCACGTTCCCCCTCCTAACCTGAACTTCCTCCATGTTTGTGATCCTGTTTGCTCAAGCTAGAAACCTGGAAGTCATCCTTGACTCCTTTTCCTCTCACTTTCAGACCCAAGCAGGGACTAGACTCCATCATATTTCATCTCCCAAATATTTTTCAAATGAGCCCACTTCTCTCCCTCTCGATTGCCACTACCTGGACTATTGCATTTAATAACCCTGGATTACCGCAATGACCTTCTGACCAGTCTCCCTTCCTCCAGTAATACTGCCTTCCAATTCAAGCTAAACAGAACAAATAATTCATTTTTTTCCCCCAGGTATAGGGTCTTGCTGTGTTGCCAGGCTAGAGTGCAGTGGCACAATCAAAGCTCAGCCTTGAGCTCCGTGGCTCAAGAGATTCTTCTACCACAGTCAAGTGGGCAAAAAGACTATAAGCATGTGCCATTATGCCCGGCTAATTTTTGTTATTTTTTTGTAGAGACAGAGTCTTGCTATGTTGCCCAGGATGGTCTTGAACTCCTGGCCTCAAGCAATCCTCCTACCTTGGCTTCCCAAAGTGCTGGGATTACAGGCATGAGCCACCATGCTCAGTATGAACTAAATAAAGAACTCATTTAATCAGAAAAAAAACAATTGTCCTGCTTACCTTAATCACACTCCCAATATGGTTCTGTTGAATTAAGACATCTGTTAGCTCTGCAGTGTTCACAGGAGCCTTTAGAAAAAGCTAAAAGGAGGAAAAATTATTTTAAATTATGATCAAAGAATAATTTCTAATAACTTCAAATCCCATATTCAAATACAAATAATGAAATTTCTGTGACTTGATTAAAAAGATGACCTAGAAAAGTAATCCTAAGAGGGAAAGAAAAGCCCAGGAGAGTCAAAGAAGCTAAAGATTAGGAAATTTCAGAGAAGCAGTCAGTGGTAATACAGAAGTAATGGGGGAGGGAGAGGGAAAAAAAAAAAGGGAGAAAAGAGAGAGGATGAACATAAGACCAAAGAATTTGGTGAAAAGGACAGTGGAGGCTATAAAGGTTAAAGAACCAAAATCCTATTATATGAGTCAACGAATAAGGAGAAGCAGCAAGCATCAATTTTGTAGCACCAAACAGCACAGTTACATGACTATCAAGAATTGTGAATTAGAGAAAACAAAATAGTAGCTCAACTAATCGGCAGATGAAACGAAATAATTCTTCCTTCCAGGCAAAGTAGAGAGGATTTAAATGGAAATTCTAAAAAGATGAATTTGAGAGAGCCTGTATTGAATGATCTGAATTTGCTTTTTTTTTTCTTCTTTTAGAGACAGAGGCTTGCTCTGTTTTCCAGACCAGAGCTCAGTGGTGCATTCATAGCTCACTGCAGGCTTGAGCTCTTATACTCAAGTAGTCCTCCAGCCTCAGCCTCCTGAGTAGCTATGACTAAAGATGTGTGGTACCACACTTGGCTAATTTTTTATTTTTTGTAGACCAGTTCTCACTATGTTGCCCAGGCTGGTCGCCAACTCCTGGGATCAAGCTATCCTCTCACCTCGGCCTTCCAAAGCACAGAGATTATAGGCATGTGATTTTTCTTAGAAGAAGAAATTTATGCATAATAAATAAAAGATAATACCTGCTGCAATAATTTCTTAATTCCGTCATAATCGTTATCTGATATGGAATAAGCTTCAAATTCGATATTCACTTCCTGTAAATAACACATAAAATAGTTGTTACCAGAAAAACTACAAACATCTAGGCTTTAAAACAGGCAAACATTGCCAAGATAGCCATCTGTAGAGAATACAAAGCACTATCAAACCATTTCTTCATGTGACACAAAAGCCTGAGAGAACAAAACACTCAGAGTAACCTAGTTTAAATGTTGAGAAAGTCCAGTTCAAATAAACCAGTCACAGCAGTCACAAAGAAAAAATTATTTTCCTGATTGCAAAAAGGGTGGGCAAAAATAAAAATCATTTCAAAAGTCCCTGGAGTTGCCTAGAGCTTGATTTCGCCCATGGATTTGAGGTTACACTTCATTCACCTAGCAAATATTAAGTACCAATCCAGGTACCAAGCACTATGCCAGACACTCAAGATGAAAAGGTTATGCCAGGTGCGGTGGCTCACGCCTGTAATCTCAGCACTTTGGGAGGCCGGGGTGGGCAGATCACGAGGTCAAGAGATCAAGACTATCCTGGCCAACATGACGAAACCCCATCTCTACTACAAAAATTAGCTGGGCATGGTGGCACACACCTGTAGTCCCAGCTACTCGGGATGCTGATGAGGCAGGAGAATCGCTTGAACCCAGGAGGCAGAGGCTGCAGTGAGCTGAGATTGCACCACTGCACTCCAGCCCACTGCCTCCAAAAAATAAAAAAAAAAGAAAAGGTTAGTAAGGCAGACAGGAATGATCCTGCTCTCATGCAGCTTACAATTTATGGAGGAATATAGACATTAAGGAAATATTTTTAGAAGTAAAACAAAGGTATCACAGTGCTATAACAACTTAAAAAATAAGTCAGGAAAGGAAAGGCTTCCTTAAAGAAGTGACACTTGAGCAAGGAACCAAGAAAAAGCAAAGAGGGATGCTGGTACAGGGAACAGCACAAACTAAGGCCCTAAGGCAGAAGGAAATATGATGAGCACAAGGGACTAGAAGAAAGAATGTGTAGCTGGGCTCCCTGATCTATATCGTCAAGACAACAGAATCTAAAAGAAGATGGCACTGACATACCAAAAACAAAACCTAGTTGCTTTTAAACACTATCAAGATCCATCCTTGAGAACCCTAAATCATACCTTGATAAATGATACAATGAACCTGGGGCTCTGATGAAATAATTTGATGCTCTTCAGGTTGGTTTGGGAATTTAGGTCTTAGCTGAAGTACATCACAGAGGAAATTAGACCCACTTTTACCTTGCCACCCGGACTATGCATATATTTAAGGCTTCCTTAATTGTTAAACTTGCAACGCCCTGGAATTGCTCTAAGCAATTTTGAAGCAATTCCAGCTCCAATTTGAACTCCTTAAGTTCAGCTTTGCAGATCAAACGCTAACTCAGCCAGATTATGTGAGTAGCAAAACACAAGGGGTAGGGTGGGAGTGTTTCAAACAGGATCAAACTAAACCAAATAACAAATTGTCATTATTCAGGACTTAAATTTATTCCTTAGATCTAAACACATTCTGTAAATAATGCTCTTCTATTTTTCTTTGTCTAGATAGACACCTCGGACCTCTGTCCCAGACTATTATGGCACCACCAGGGAAATGGGCAGCAAATGGATCATCTGTCCAGCACCCTTTTCCCGGGTATGGGATCATCTCCACATGGTTTCAACAGGAACAGCCACGTTTGTAGAAAACAGCCCTGTCCCTCATTCGCAGGTGATTTAGAATTAAGACTGTGGTGGTCTGATAGACTTCCCATGTTAACGCAAGAATCACTGCTTTCTATAACCCAAAGTCATAAAATAGCCAAAGTTCTAAGTGAAAAATGGTGAGATGGCATTCAAGGCACAGAGCCAAAGTAAGTATTTGTAAAGGAAGACTGATCACATAGCTGGTGAATTTAGGGACCATTTACAGAAATGACGACGGTTAAAGAGAGGGGCATGAATTATTATACAAATTCTGCTTTGGACAAGTTAAGGCTGAGGTATCTATTTAGACATTCAATAGTCTGAAGGATCACTCAGTCTGAATTATTTATTAAACAAATAATAAGTACCTACATTACCAGGCACCCTATTCTGAAGAAAGGAACCCAGTTCCATGAGATTATGAAGCCAAAGATTTACCCACGACTTGGGTCAGCTGCCCCAGGAGCCAGAAAATAACAGCCTAGCTGAGATCTGAAGAAGGAAGGGAAAAGCAGGTGGAAGAAGAGCATCTGAAAAGGCTACGGCAGAACCCGGCAGGAGCCTCCGAGAAACTGAGGGCCCCTGTGAGTGCAGCCTGCACGGTGAAGAGGCGGACAGCTGCTGCCCCGGGGGGAGAGGGCCGGCTCTGCGGGCCCGGGGTGGCCGATTCAGGATTTGAGGCTTCCGCCTGAGAACTAAAGAGGGTGAGAACACACCTGTTGCGGCGGGCTTTTTCGGGGGGACGCGGGTTGGGAGAATAACCGGATCTGAATAGGCCTTTGAAAAATACTATGGCTGCAGTGTGTTAAAGGCCGAGGAAGAACCTGAGAAACAACATATCTCCAGTTTCTGCTCACAGACCCCCAGGAACAGGAAAGACACTACGCTGTTTTCACACAGCCTGGGCTTGCCACAAAGTTTATAAACCAACTAGAGAAGTGTGTGTCCTCACCTCGTCAACGACCTCGTCGTCTTCATCCTCTTCTTCGTCACTGTCGTCATCGTCTTCGTCCTCATCCTCGACTTCATCTTCCTCTTCGTCGTCGCGCTGGACCGGGGCGCCCGGCGGCTGCGGAACCCCACTTCCCACAGCCCTCCGTTTGGCCCTGGACGCCATGTTACCGCCCACACTGCGCCTGCGCAGCTTCCCCTCGCCTGACCTTACAGACCAGCCCATAGTAGCCAAGGGGGTGAGGGATTACGAAGAAGCTCGGCTCTGAGTGCACGCCAACCCCAATGCCCCTGCTGGATTCCGCAGCCATGATCCCTTACAGTCAGGTCCAGCTTGCAGTCCTAGCTTGCTTTTTTCTTCCTCCCTCCACCCTCTCTCACTCCTCCCAAGGCTTCCCCTCCCCTTCGCTTAGTGGTTCAACCCATCTAGCCTCAGGCCTCACTCAGCGGCCTGGATGTCGAGGCGCAGGCGCGAGCACCCAGCTGTGCGCGCGGCCACGCCGCGACCGTAGTCTGAGGTGTGGGGTCCTGGGGCTCGGCCCGGTTCGCCGCCGCGGCCCTCGCTGCATGGGGAGGGCGCCGCCCACCCTCTCGTCATTGCTCCTGCAGCCTCAGCAGCCTCTTCGCTGGGACTGCGCGACACCGACCCCCGACTGGTTGCCCGCTGTATCCCAGGCCCGGTGCTGGGCACGGTCCAGTCTTTTAGCCCATTAGGGCCTCGCCAGCCCCGCGAGGTAGGTGTTGCCGCCCGCGGTACCCGTGCAGAGGCCAAGGCCCGCGGGCGTGCAGGGCCCCGGCCCTGGGCGGTGTGTGACTCGGCGGGGCCAAGGCCCCGAGGCCGCTGCGGGCTTAGTCCTGCCCAGGCGGGAGGTCCGTGGCTCCTACAGCTGCGCCCGTGACGGAAGGCGCCTGCCCAGCCTACCCTCGCCAAACTTCTGGAGTGCGTTTCTTGACCTAAAAGTTTTTTTAAAGCAGGGACTGCAATTAAAAATGCTTCACGGTGGTCGGGCGCGGTGGCTCACACCTGTAATCCTAGCACTTCGGGAGGTCGAGGCGGCTGGATCACCGGAGGGTCAGGAGTTCGAGACCAGCCTGGCCAACATGGCGAAACCTCGTCTCTACTAAAAATACAAAAATTAGCCGGGCGCGGTGGCTCACACCTGTAATCCCCAGCACTTTGGGAGGCCGAGGTGGGTGGATCACTTGAAGTCAGGAGTTTGAGACCAGCCTGCCCAACATGGTGAAACCCAGTCTCTACTAAAAATATAAAAAGTAGCCAGGTGTGGTAGCAGGCGCCTGTAGTCCCAGCTACTGAAGAAGCTGCAGCAGGAGAATCACTTGAACCCAGGAGACAGAGGTTGCAGTGAATCGAGATCGAGTCACGCACTCCACACTCCAGCCTGACGTCATCTAAAAAAAAAAAAAAGCACTTCGTCATCTAAAAAAAAAAAAAAAGCACTTCGGGCCCAGTGGGGTAGTCTAGGTTAAAGACCCGAGCCAATTTTGAGAGAAGAGTGGAGGGGACTGCGGGCAGCTGCAGAGTGCGTGAGTCTCCGCTGCCATCCCCTGTGGCAGGTGGGGATTCGGTCCAGGTCTTTCCATTGCGAGAGAAGTGGGGGTTCTGGCTCTTTACGAGAAACACCCTGATTTTTTAAAAACCCATACCAAGTAAAAAACCTCATCAACCTCAGGTTTATCCCACAGGCTGCCAGTTTGCCTTCTGTTGTGAAAAATACATGGAAAGAAAATCATTAGAGAAACCGTCAGCTCTCTAGGAATAAGAGCTACAGCCTTGGCTCTCAGGCCTTCAAGCTATACCACTAGCCTTCCTGCTTACAAGTCTCCAGCTTACATACAGCAGATCATGGGACTTCTCAGCCTCCATAACTGCATGAGCCAATACCTTACAACAAATCCCTTTCTAGATATAAATGTATGCCATTGGTTCTGTTTCTCTGAAGAACTCTGACTAATACACCCAATACAAAGGGGTCCGTGGCTCTTTCTGTCTTGTTCCATCATCCCTAGGTTCTCTGCAAGTATGAAGGGTCTGGCCACCCCATCCACATTCCAGGCAGAAAGGGGGAGGGAGCAGAGAGACCAGCATCTCCTTCTAAGTACAGGACTTACAAGTTTTGCACATCACTTCACATTGCATCCTGTTGGCCAGAACCTAGTCACCTCACGACGTCTAACTTTATTTTCGGCAACCATTGCCCAGTTAATGAGGGGTACCCGTTTCTATGGGGAGAAGAGATGAGTAAATGTTTAGGGGCAACTGGCAATCTATACCACACCTCCCAGTCCCAGTAAGATGTACCAGCTATGAATCTTAAATATTCTTTCATAAGACTTACTGCATTATGAGTATATTTTTACTGATTTTTAAAGTACCTATTTACCTTCCTATAAATATAATGATACAGGGATCATATTGTATGCCTAGCGCCTAGTACAGTTACTGTTCCAGAAAGATGTGATTTACTGATAGCATTTAACTAGACAAACCAAAAGAAGTTCAGGTGGGATTCAAAGAAGAAACACTTCTTTTCAGCCTGGTCCCAACCATTTCAAACTAGGCTGTAGATAGATGATTTCACCTAAAATTATATCAGCAAATCCTGATAACTCTGCGCAATGAAGGCTTGATCCAGTCACTTCTTGACCTGGCCTTTGCCAAAGCTAGCACCCTTACCACAACTCTGATTCAGTCACTGGTGACTTTTGACTAATCTGCTATGACCCATGGGATCCCTGTCCTTCCTTGCCCCAAAAGTTGGTGGTATTTCTAAAGTATAGATCCCATCACTGTCAATCCTATCCTAAACTTTTTAGTGGGGTCCCTTTTCTCATGAAATCCGTAGCTTACCTTGTCCATTACACTTGAGCCACACTTACCCTTCTCTTTTGGGGATACCCAGGCCCCTTTCTGACCCTTGAACATTTTCTCCTCACTGCTGTTGTCATTCAGATCACAAATGTCAAAATGACTCAAACGTCAGCTCCCCAGAGGTCTCCCTGGACATGGAACTAGTTATTAGCACCCCAGTCACTCTGCCAGATCACCTCATAGCACTTACTGGTTCTGAAATTATTACACACAGCCTCAATAAATAATGCAGACCTAATTTCCTGAGGAGGATTCCAAGCTTGGGATTTGGCGTCACAGCCTGAGAACTATATAGAAACACTTGTGAGAGGGTTGGCTTCTGGTATTTGAAAGCATTACAGAAATATTCTTTGAAAATATAGGGATTTGTATCTCAGAAGCTAGATCCATGACGGGAACATGGTGGGGGCTGAGTAGAGCTCTGTGGCCACAGGATTGCCTGCTTCCAAGCATTGGGCTTCTGCTTTTTAAACCCCACACTAATTGCTTTCTTTATATGCCACAAAAGGATGTATGCCTTAGCCGAAAATGCCAAGTTTTACCTGCCTTGGACTGATTGAATCAGGCCTACCTAGGTTATCTAGGATAATTTCCCTTACTTAAAGCCAGTTAATGACTTTATCTTTTCTTCAAAATACCTTCACAGCAACACCTAGAGTAGTGTTTGGAAAAACAGTGCTGTAGACTAGTCAAGGTAACACAAAAGTTGTCATTGCAGAAGGGTAGGCTCCTAATTTCTGTGTGAGATATATTTTGAGTAACTTTGGAAAGTGATAGGAACCATACTGCCTATTCCCCCAAATTCCCAATCTCTCTAGCTAACACCTTGATAGCAGCAATATTAGAACTTGATTTCATAAGTATATTTGTTCACGAGGTTTGGTGCTTAGGTACAAAACAGTTAATTTTGAGCCAATTTTCCCAAAATGTTCCATAAATATATATTCAGTAGTAATTTATAAGTAATGGCACCCAGAATTGGTACATTTCTTTTTTTTGTTTTTTTTTTCGAGAGGGAGTCTCACTTTGTCACCCAGGCTGGAGTGCAATGGCTCGATCTAGGCTCACTGCAACCTCCGCCTCCTGAGTTCAAGTGATTCTCCTGCCTCAGCCTCCTGAGTAGCTGAGACTACAGGTGTGTGCCACCACACCTGGCTAATTTTTTTTTTTTAGTAGAGATGGGGTTTCACCGTGTTAGCCAGGATGGTCTCGATCTCGACCTCGAGGTGATCTGCCCACCTCGGCCTCCCAAAGTGCTGGGATTACAGGCGTGAGCCACCACACCTGACACATTTCTGTTTCAAACAATGTAGTCTGTTGATTCTTAGCAACCACTGCATAATATTTATTAAGTAACTAACTGGTGGGTCTAATGCCATTTATGGAATGATAATCTGCCTCTCAAGCAGATTTATTCTGCTGTTTCTCAGCAGCATTTATTGGTTTGTTTGTTTGTTTAGAGACAGGGTCTCACTCTCTCACCCAGGCTGGACTGCAGTGGTGGGATCACGGCTCACTGCAACCTCCTCCTCCCAGGCTTAAGTGATCCTCCCAAGGAGCTGGAACTATGGGCACATGCCACTGGGCCTGGCTGATTTTTTAATTTTTTTGTAGAGCTGGGGTCTCACCATAGTGCCCAGGCTGGGCTCAAACAATCTACCCACCTCAGCCTTCCAAAGTGCCGGAATTACAGGCATGAGCCACTGTACTTGGCCAGCCCTTGGAATGATTATAATGTGCCTTCCCCCCACCCCAATACAAGAGGAATATAGTTTTCATCGTAAAAAAAAAAAAAAAATTGTGTAATACTGAAAGAGGTAAAGCAGAAAATAATCATTCTAATTTACCACTCAGAAATAATTACTATTAATGTTTTGGTGTATATCCTTTCATATATGTATGAAAAATCTAAAATCATGCTGTTTATGTAATTCTGAATCTTGCTTTTTTCTTAACATTATTTTGTGATTTAATAATTCATGTAATTGTTTGTGAATATTTTAATGATTTCATAGATCTGTACCATGATTTCTGTAACCATTCTTTCATTGTTGGATCTCTACATTATTTCCATTTATTTGTAATTCTAAAGAATTCTAGTGTGAGCATCTTTATGTTAATCTTCAGACACCTTTATGAGTATTGCTTTAGTATTCTTAGAAGTGAAATTACAGGAAGAAAAAGGATAAAGTATATAAGGCTTTGATGTCAACAAATTGTTTTCCAGGTTATCAGACTATCTATCTTACGATACTTGACAATGTTTAGAAAACATTTAATAAGTACAAGAGTCAATATAATTATTTCCTAAAGTGCTTATGAGCTACTTAGTATATTTATCTTGAAATGGAAAAGTTATTTATCTCCTTAAAATGTAAGATATCCATTTCTCTGTTGTTGATACAGCCCTAAATTTGCATCAGTTCTCTTCTCCGAGCCATAAATGTTTGGTATAGGACACTTGACTTTCACTAATGGCTTCCATCTGTCTTTCCAAGTGATATCAGCTGCTAACATGCTCTTTCTTGGCCTTATCAGTGACAGGGGTCTTCAGAAAGAAGAAGCCCATTAGTGCTAAGTCATGGTGTAGGAGGGATAGATCTCTTCAACAAGCAATTTATTGCCTTCTTCTTGTGTACCATCCCCATCGAACATTGCTTAGGAAGAGTCTTTGAGATCTAATTAAGATCTGTTTCCTTGTTCTATCACAGCGCCTTACAAGGGCCACCAGGCAATAATGAAGGTTCTTTTACTGAAGGATGCTAAGGAAGATGACTGTGGCCAGGATCCGTATATCAGGGTAAGTGGCCTGAGACTCTTTTTCTCATAGGGTCCTTTCTGCTAAGTCACGGGGCCTGGAGCAGGCAGGGGTGGGGTCTGCAAAAACTCAGAGGAACTAATGCAGAATAAATGGTTGATGTTTCCTTATTTTAAAAACAGCTGTAGCCAATCCAGAACTATATTCTTTCATTTGCAGGAATTAGGATTATATGGACTTGAAGCCACTTTGATCCCTGTTTTATCATTTGAATTTTTGTCTCTTCCCAGTTTCTCTGAGAAGGTAAGGCCTGTCTTGACTGAGCACCGTGTTAGTGTTTGATTTCTGTAGAACCCTTGCCAGCCGAAGCCAGAGAAGGACTGTTTTACTGTCTCCTTATTTTATTCCCAAACTTTAAAACAAGGCAGTATAACCTCATCTGGCTCCAGGAGGCTGTTGCTGTTGGGAGTCTCTGACTGAGCCTCTATCAGCCCCTCCAAAAAGCCACCCAGACTCAGAGATTGGGGCCCAGGAGAGCAGGTCATGGTGACAGCAGCAAACCTGCATTGCTCTCAGCAGTCCTAGAACCCTTTCACTCATCGTCTCATTTAATCTACCCCTCACCCCCCACCTCTGCAAAGCAGGCCAGGTAGGTGTTATTTTTCCATTTTAGAGATTGGAGTCCCAAATTAGGCAACTCAGCTAAGATCTCTAGCAAGTAAGAGACAGGGCTGGGACTCAAACCCAGAGCTTCTGCCCACAACTTCAATTCTGCTTCCAGTGTAGGAGTGATAAAAAATTGCAGGAGACAAGCCCAGTAAAGCCTTCCAAATGTTTCAGAGTGAAAATCCAGTGCCCACAGCTTCAGGGAAGTCAGATGTATACAGCAGCCCAGTGCCTGGGTCAGAGTAAATGTTTGGTAGATAATATCAGCATTAGCCTCTTTGAAAATCAGGGCTTCAGCATGGCTATCACCCCCTGTATATTCCCACTTTTATTACAGAGTCAGGTCAAGGCTTCCCTCCGACCTGCACTCCTCTCTAATCCCAGGCTGCGTCCGGCTTCCCCTCTTTGCTGCAGTGACACTTATCACCCTGTGGTGCATTTGTCTGTCTCTGCCCTAGACTGTGAGCTTCTTGGGGAAGTACTATGAATAAAGAGTTGATCTGTGTATCCTAAAAGTCCTGGAATAAATAGTTCCAGGTATAGTAAGCACTCAGTAAATGTTGGGGGGATGGGTGGAAGGAATTAGTTTTCTTACTACTTTTGTGAAACATTTGGAATACTGAGTCATAGCTCCTTGGAAGACGTTGAATGTAGCCATCATATAAAATGACTTTATTGCTTTTTGGTGTGCAGCTTTCTCATCCTGAAGATTATGGGGGACTCATTTTTACCAGCCCCAGAGCGGTGGAAGCAGCAGAGTTGTGTTTGGAGAAAGACAATAAAACTGAAGGTGAGGGTGGGTCTACTGTGGATGCCACTGGACGTTTATTTACTGTTGTTTCTCCTGCCGGGAGACTAAGTTCCAGAAGGAGCTGCACTTCTAAGAGAAGTGAGTGCTTAGTGGTGTCAGATCACAGACCCTGCCTTGGGAAACGGGAGACAGGGCTGCCTCTTAAACTCCCAGACAAGATGACCCTGAGAGGGACTTTCCCTATCTATTCGCTGTTCACCTCCTGGGCACTCATATCTCCACTTAGAATGTATCAGGCAGCAGCTTCTTCCTCTGAAAATAGGATAAATTCTACTTTCCTCAAAGAGAGATGATGAAAAAATCTATGAGAAAATAGTCAGTGCCACCATGTCAGGCACTTAGTGACTCAGTCATCTCTTTGACCTGTCTTTCCACTGCCTTCCCTCACCATGAGAACAGTATGAAAATGGCAGTGCCCATTAACAGAACTCTGGGTTTCAGCCTGAGCAAACACCTTCTTAATAAATGCAGTTGAACAGCTTCCCAGCTAACATTTATGGAGTGCCTGTTGTATGTCAGAACAGTGCCTGTTGTATGCCCGTGTAGTGAATACTTCACGTTCATTACCCCACTTAACCCTAGATAACAATCCAGAGGCACACAATGCTATGATCTTATGTTACCATTGAGAAAACTGAGGCTGGGAGAGTAAGCACAAAACGAGTCAGTGCAGAGCTAGCTTCACACTCAGGCCACCCACCTCCACAGTTAGATGAGCAGAGGCAGCAGGCAGAGTGGTCATTCAAGGGCTTTGGTGTGAGTTAGGCCTGGGTTTATGCAGCCATTTGGACCTTAATGAATTCCTTGACCTCTCTGAGCCTCAGTCTTCTTGTCTTTAAAGTGGGCATAATAATACCTGCATCATGGGATTATTACTTCTACTATTAGCTAGGTCGAACTTACTGAATGCTCACTCTGTGCAAGACTCTGTCTTGAATGCTTTATCCTGTGAGATAGATATGCTTAGTATTTTCACTTGGCAGATGAGGAACCTGAAGAACAGAGGGTAAGGAACTTTCCAGGCCCCCACAATACATAAAGCACAAGATCAGGATTCAGGCTGCAGAGTCTGAGTCTTGAAGGGAACCATCCAGGACATTACCTGGAGTAGAGTGGGCATGGAGTAAGTGACAGTGGTGAGTTCTGGTTATTCTGCCTCCACATTTAACCAGGCTTCGTTATAGCCTAAACATACTACCTTCTTGGTGATTTCATACACATATTCACCTCCTATTGAAAGTCTGAGGACCTAAGAAACTCAGAACTGGCCAGGCACAGTGGCTTAGGCATGTAATTCCAGCACTTTGGGAGGCCAAGGTAGGTGGATCACTTGAGGTCAGAAGTTCGAGACCAGCCTGGCCAACATGGTAAAACCCATCTCTACCAAAAAATACAAAAAATTAGCAGGGCATGTTGGCACGTGCTTGTAATCCCAGCTACTCAGGAGGCTGAGGCACAAGAATCACTTGAACCTAGGAGGCGAAGGTTGTATGAGCTGAGATCATGCCATTACACTCCATATGCGGAAGCGTGTGTACTCTTTCCCAGTGGTGCCCTGGGTGTTTTTCTTGCAATTGTATTTTTTCCTTTTGTATATGTTTTGAGGATGAAGATAATAAAATAGAGGAAAACCCTAGAAAGGTCACTATAACTCTTTCTGGTGCTTTATAATAAAATTTAAAATGTATTTTCCCATATATTTTCTTATTTTGATTCTCACAACAGCCATATGGAATAAGCAGTAGGGGTATAGTTAATCACAGTTACCTTGATGAAGAAACAGACGAGGTGGGTTAACTGACTTACCTGGGACACACACGTTAAGGGGCAGAGCCAGCTCTGTGGCAGACTTTCCGACTCCACCTGGTGCTCACTCCAGTTGTTCTGCTCTGAGGCTTGGAAAATGGTTTGTTTACATGCTATGGATAAGTTTTGAATAAGTATCATTGATGTTTATGGGGTAGGAAACAAAGCGGAACTCAATCTTTAGTTACTCTTTCAGAGGGAATTTCCCTTAATGTAAAGGGTAGAGTAATAATGCTATTGAATTTAAGGGAAAGTTACGCTCATGACCAGGTTTTAGAAAGGAAGAACTATTATTTCCTTGTTTTCTAAAAATGTAATAAATGTCCAGTGGCTTTATTTATATTTATTTATACAATCCATTTTCTCTTTGTATTTCTTTAATCCATATTTAAAGATTTTGTTTGATCATAAAATGATAGTATTCTGTATTAAATTGTGTTTGTTAATTGACCTGAAATTTATTATTTTTACTTTGGTGTAATGAATAAAAGAACCCTCTCCTCTGAGATTACAGTTTGTTGACTGCTTTCAGATTTATGTCCCAAATAAACCAATTGGATTTATGTATTAGACATTTAAGTTGCTTTTTTTTTTAATGACAGTGTCTTTTTTTTAATATGTCTAGATTTAAATTTTTTATTTCACTATGCAAATTAATTCTTCAAGTTATGTTTATTTTCTGGTACCCATTAAATTCTTCTAGTACCAACTGTGGAAAGAAGGTAATATTTCAAGCAAGGAATACTAAAACATTTATGAAAGCAATTTTTTTAAAATTGCCTATAAAACATGAACAATGTGAAAAATGGAATTTTAGTTTGAGATGGTGTTCTTTACATTTAGTTATTAATAGTTTGCTTTGCTCACAGGTTTCTTAGAGTGAACAAGCAACCTTGGGCAGTGGTCCAAATGGCCACTTTGGTATTTACAACTCACATAGAATTTCATGTTTTACAGTCTGGGAAAGGTCTCTGAAAGAAAAATGGAATGCCAAGTCAGTGTATGTGGTTGGAAATGCTACTGCTTCTCTAGGTAAGGAGTCAAGGTAAAAATAAAACATCAAAAAATGGCTTAGCCTTTTCATTTTTAAAAAAACAGTTTAATTTGGTTTAAAAATATTATTTTTGCTTATTAAATTTGCAAAAATTAATTAAATATATGATGCTAATGATAAGAATGCAATGAAAGAAGTATATTCAAACATTTCCAAATGGCATTAAAAATTGGTTTACATCTTTTGAGAACCACTTGGTCAGTTTGTATTCAAAAGCTTTATTAAAATGTTTGTACCCTTTGGCTGACTAATCCCATTGTGAATATACATAATGCCACTGAATTATGCATTTAAGAAATGATTAAAATGGCAAATTTTATGTTATAGTTTTACCATAATATTTTTTTCTTTTTTTTTTTGAGTTGGAGTCTCAACTCTATTGCCTAGGCTGGAGTGTGGTGGTGCAATCTCGGCTCATTGCAACCTCTGCCTCCTGGGTTCAAGTGATTCTCCTGCCTCAGCCTCCTGACTAGCTGTTATTACAAGTGCCTGTCACCACCCCCAGCTAATTTCTGTATTAGTAGAGATGGGATTTCAACATGTTGGTCAGGCTGGTCTCAAACTCCTGATCTCGTGATCCACCAGCCTCAGCCTCCCAAAGTGCTGGGATTACAGGTGTGAGCCACCACATCTGGCCTATTTTTACTATAATTTTTTTAAAGGCCTAACTCTCCAGATAGTGATATTACAGTTGGTTTTTATAGTTTTCTTAATATTTTCTATATTTTTCCGAAGTCTTGAGTTTATATATTCTTTTTAAAGCATAAAATGTAAATAGTAATCGTTAAAAATTAACATTAAACATTTTAAATACTTAAAACAATGCTTAGCAATTGTCATAAATTAGCCTGTAACATTGTTACAGAACAGTTCAGTTTGTCCAGTGAATTTGAAAATATTAGAGGAATGTGTAATATGAGTGAAAATAGTTTAAGAATTAGAAAGCACATTTTCCAGAGAACAAAATGAGGTTGTGGAAGAAACAGTTGGGAGTTGCTAAGCTAATTAAAAGATTATTCCTACATCTTCTGAGCAGCATGACTTTTACCACAAGCTCAGCAGATTAGCCGGGGAAAGGAAATCAGTGGCTTGGTTGCCAAGGAAACCATCTTCACTCCTGCACATCTTCCCCCAAAAATAAGTTAAGAAATTTGCTTGTTACTTTCTTTTATCATTTTTTTCTGAATGAGAAGAGGAAAGAAAATAGACAATTTCTTTCATTCTCTATATTTCTTACCAAAAGTTCAACTATCAAATATATAGTGTTAGTGTATTTGTAGATTTTCCAAACTTTCACACATTAGCTGATAAGCAAATATTTTGAGTATCACATGCCCTTCAGTTTGATTTCAGTAGCATCCCTATGCATTTTGCTGTCACTGTTCTGTCATCTGAGAAGCAAACAAGAAAAAAGACTATGGTGATACAAGGATGAGCATCTATGTCTTGAGACTTAGAGTGGCTGAGAGTGGACTATATCAAGTACACACAAGCAGGAGAGTGTTGGTCTCAGTTGGGCACTCACTGGGCTCAGTCTGGTCCCTGTTTATTCGGTTGTGAAGGAAAAGGACATGTTCTAAATGCAGGGAACATATTATCAAAGGAGAGAGGAAATTAGAGATTTTGTAACTTAAAAATTTCTTTGAAAGGAAATCACATTTTTCCTTAACATGAAAGTCAGTCACCTAACTTTGAACATTCTGTTTGAATTCACCTTTTCAGACATAATGATGTACAAAGGAGCTGTTTTTGAATGGGTGCAGGGAGGAGGCATTGCTTGAACTCTCTGAGGTTTCTGTTCATCTAGAGTCTCAGTAGGAGCCTGCAGAGTTAGCAGAAGTTGAGCACCAACAGCTGGGAGGAGACCAGGCCCAATGTATTAGTCATCTTTTGCGATGTAACAAATTACTCCAAAACTTACTAGCTAGAAACAAGCATTTATCATCTCATTGTTTCTGTGGACCAGAATCTGGGCATGCCTTAGTGGGTTCCTTTGGCTGAGATCTGTCACCAGGCCATAGTCAAGTTTGACTTGGGGAGGGTTTGCTTCCAAAATTGTTCACATAGCTATCAGTGGGACTCAGAAGATCTGCTTCCCAGCTCACTCACACAGGCCTCTCGAGAGGGCTACCAGAGACATAGCAGCTGGCTTCCCCTGTCACAAGGCAATCCAAGAGAGCAAGAGAGCACCTACCACTGAAGCCACAGTCTTTTTATGACCTAATCTTGGAAGTGACATCCATCTCTTCTGCTATCTTCTCTTTGCTTGAATCAAGTAAGTTGAACCCACACTCAAGCAGAGGGAGCATGGATCACAGGGATCATTGGGAGCCACTTTCCAAAGCCCAGGAGCCCTCTGGTGAAGAGCTGCCCCTGGTTCCCCAGAGCCTGGGAATCAGGTTAGGAAAGTTGAACATCTGAAGCAAAGAGAAAAGAAGGTAGACATTTTTCTTGAAGTAGAAATGAAAACAAGGGTCCAGCGAATAGCAAGGAATCTCGGTATGGAAGTCCAGTGAGAGAAGATGCCTATATATCTTTATAAATGTTGCAAGACTCTTTATACCAGCCTAATTTTACAGGTATTATTAATTAATAATAGATGGCAAAAAAGTACATGCTTGCTGGGTGCAGTGGCTCATGCCTGTAATCCTAGCACTTCGGGAGGCTAAGGCAGGCAGATCACTTGAACTCAGGAGTTCAAGATCAGCCTGGGCAACATGGTAAAACCCTGTCTCTATTTATTTAAAAATAATTTTTTTTAAAAAAGTACATGCTATGTAACATTGTACAGTAAGTCCTCACTTAACATTGTTGATAGCTTCTTGGAAACTGCCACTTCAAGTGAAATGATGTATAATGAAACCAGTTTTTTTTCCTCTTCAGTGTTGTAGTGAAAACACATTGAATGAAATGATGTTATTCAAGGACGGGCTGTATGTTGTTTCGCTTACAGTGACAATTTGCAAGAATCTATTGTTGACATTAAGCAAGGACTTACTGTACGTGGTCTACATAAAATCTCCTGAGAACATTATTTGTTTGGATAATATGTGCATACTTTAATAACATTCTAATTTGTATTGAAGAAGCAGAGATGGTTGGCTTGTGGGCTGATACGTGGCAACTCAGCCAGCCATATCAGAGGAAAGCCTTCCATTTGGCTGCCCAAAGGTCAGATGCCCCAAATTTCCATCTGATTGCAAGGTTAGACCTAGGCGCCATTTAGTAGCCACTGTTGCTTGGCCTTGTAATCCCAGGCCAATGATGTCACAGAAGATAGCTTAGCAATTATCAACTTGGAATTCATCACACAGAAAGACTCTTTATTACCAGCTTGGGTAACATGGTGAGATCTCTTCTCTACCAAAAGTAACAAAAATTATCCAGACTTGGTGGTTCATCCTTATAGTCCCTTTAACTCAGGAGGCTAAGTTGGGAGGATTGCTTGAGCCTGGGAAGTTGAGGCTGCAGTGAGGCAAGATTGCACCACTGCACTCCAGCCTGGGCAACAGAGTGAGACCCTGTCTGAAAAAAAATATTAGATTAAAAAAGCAAATAAATAGATTATTTGTAAAACAATTTTTTATTACGAGATAAATGTTTGCATTGTTGGAAGAAATTATCATCTAAAGATATTTACTATTTTTGACTCTGTTATATACCAGGCACTTTGCTATGCATTTTATGTATGTCATTTCTTGTTTTCATTAAGAAAGGTGTTAGTAAGCCCATTTTTCTGATTTAAAAACAAAAACTGAGCCTAAGAGAGAGGATGCAATTTGCCAGGTCACACACTTTGAAAGTGGTAGCGCCATTGTTTAAATCCACAACTGCATTTTCCCAAAGCCAGCCTGCCCCCCTGTATGTGCATGCAGATGTTTTTACCATTTTAAGGCCATATGTATTTTTTAATTGCCATGTTTTCCCATTAATTCTGGAAAGACTTTACAGAAATCATCTTATTCATACACTTGTTAATGTCTTCAAATATCATTTTTTTCTTATTGATTTGTCTGTACTAAGAATTTTATTTTACCTTCAGATTTACTAATTGGCACCTTTTCAGCCTAGGCATTAACCAGCAGAGATTTCACCCCAGAGGTTTACACAAGCCCAGGAAACTGGATCTATTGTGGCAGCCCGTGTCTTAACCTCTGAAACGTAAGAAGTACTCTCTGGCAGGTTTATTTAACACAGTTGTAGACAATTTGAAGTTTCGCTGTCAGCTTTTACTTAGGCAGCACCCTTAAGATGGGCTTGCCCAGCCAGAGTATTGGTTGAAATGTCGTACTGACTTCATACAAAATCAATCTTGCCACATTCAGGGACTGAGACCTTATACCAAACATTTCTTGAGAGCCTTCTGTAGTCTGTGGCGTGGACCAGGTAGCCCCAGTCCTTGCCCTCACGAATAGAGCTGGCCACTGCTTACTAGCTTCCTTCTCTCTCAAGTACAGTAGTAATTGTTTTGCTCACAGGGTTGTGGTGTAAGGATCAAATGAGCAAGTGCTTACTTTGTGATCAGCAAAGCTGTATATGAGAGTTAATGTTCTGGTTATGGTTATTATTGTTTCATTACTTGGGAAATATGCATATTCATGTCAATATTGATTATCAGCATCACTGCTTAGTTCTCATGTCTCAGTTCAGTTCTCTGGGGTTTTTACAGGTTTTGTTTGTTTGCTCCAGCCTCGGTTGCCACCGCAGCATAAGCATGGGCTTAGTTCCTGAACTGGGTTTACAGTCATATGTGACATTTTTTTTCTTTGATTCAGCATGTTTTTAATGATCCATAAGTTAAAAGTTGCTGGTGTTTTTATTAAAGCTGCCATTTGTTACTCACTAGCCTCTCGTGTGACTCCTAAGTGGACTGCCCACAGCACTTCCTTCCTCTGAGGCATTCTGCATTCCTGTGAGCAGGTAGCAGTGTTGATTGAGCCAGCCTCCTGGGTCCTTCCTTCATCAACACCCTTTGTGGAATGGCCAGGTGTTTGCTGTCTGGAGAAGTGCAGGGGGAGCCTGGGTCTGTTAGCTTCTTAGTTGGTTCATGAATACAGATCTCATGAAAGTGCTGGTATAGCCCCTCATCCTAAATGACCTGTATTTGTAGTGTTATGGATCCCTGTTAGCAGATTATTATGAAACCTTTCCTTCCCTTCCTTCCATTTTATTCTGGCCATGTCAAGCCATGACATCTTTCTGGATGTGGTCTGGCCACATCTCCCCAACAAAATGAAGGCTCTGTCAGGCAGATTCCTGCAAAAAGTCCCGAATTGGCCATCATCTCCTTCCTGGCTAAATAGGAAACAGCCGTTGTTGAGCTCCTTCTAGATGGCGAGCAGTTTGCTTTTATTATCTGACATGATCCTTAAAACAGTTCCGGCTGGGCACGATGGCTCACGCCTGTAATCCCAGCACTTTGGGAGACCGAGGCAGGTGGATCACGAGGTCAAGAGATTGAGACCACCCTGGTCAACATGGTGAAACCCCGTCTCTACAAAAAATTAGCTGGGCATGGTGGTGCATGCCTGTAATCCCAGCTACTCAGGAGGCTGAGGCAGGAGAATTGCCTGAACCCAGGAGCCGGAGGTTGTGGTGAGCCGAGATCATGCCATTGCATTCCAGCCTGGGTAAAAAGAGCGAAACTCCATCTCAAAAAAAAAAGAGGCAAAGAAGGACATTACAAGTTCTTAATGACTTATAAAGAGACTTAGCCTCCCACACAATAATAGTGGGAGACCATAACATCACATTGTCAATATTAGACTGATCAACGAGATAGAAAATTAAAAGGACATCCAGGACTTGAACTCAGACCCGGAACAAGTAAACTTAATAAACATTTATAGAACTCTCCACTTCAAATACACAAAACACACATTCTTATCAGTACCACCTCACATCTACTCCAAAAGTGACTACATAATTGGAAGTAAATCACTCCTCAGTAATCGCATAGCTTTTCATAGGTTTAAATGAAATATTGGTTGGCTGCTTGTTTGTTATTTTCTTCCCTTATTCCTTCCTGTCTCCAGTGTTAAGCACAATTATTGGCATAAAAGAGGTTTTCAATTCCCATTTTTAGACTGCATTCTAGCCTGGGCAAATACTCTCATTCTCTCTCCCTCTTTCTCTTTCTTTTTCTTCCTCTTCATTCTTTTTTTTTCTTTCTCTCTTTCTTCCTTTTTTCTTCTAAAAAAAAAACGTTCACAGCAAGAATCTGTGCTGTGCAAAATCAAAAACAAAAAAAACAGTTCCGTATGGTTGGTGTTCTCCTCCCTTGTAGATGAGCTACATGGGGCTCAGGGAAGCTAGCTAATGCCTTACCCAATCTGCACATCTCGGGGTGCAGGTACCAGGACCTGATGCTTTCTTGTCTTCTTGCAATCTTCCATTAGGGGCTTTCAAGAAAAGACATTCTCGATGTGATTTGTAAAGTGCATATTTATGCATTTGCACATTAAAAAATAACGCTGGAACAACAGGACTTCAATAACCATGTAAAGAAATACATTTCTTTGTTGTTTTCCAGTGAGTAAAATTGGCCTGGATACAGAAGGAGAAAACTGTGGAAATGCAGAAAAGCTTGCAGAATATATTTGTTCCAGTAAGTAGAAAAAGATCACTCAAAATGAAGCCCATTTATTTTTTGTTTGATCTCACAACCACTACCTAGGGAACAGAATATTTCCTCTCTGCATTCTTGGTGGTGAGATTGATTGGTGAGCAATGTGTAACCCCCTCTGGGTCTGTAGTCTACTTGTATTTGTGTATGTCTATACTTGTGTGAGGTTTAACCCACTTCCTTCTACCCCCTATACCAAAGAACTTGATTTGAACATAACACAAAGTAAAACATTTGGGAGATAAAGCCAGAGGAGAGATCACTTGAGGGATTCCAAAGAGAGCAGAGGCAGGAGGTGTGAGTGGGTGCTCTCCCCTTCCTGAGTACTGTCCTTTCCCTTCTCAGGAGCTACTTCCTTCTTTGAATTCCCTCCCCCGCTTGCTCCTAGGTAAAGAGCTGACTCATGATTGGGCTGCATGTGGACTGGACTTAAAATGGCACTTGTTCTGGGGCTATTCATATTTAAATGGGGACTTAGTCTTAAACTAATTATGGAATTTTAGGCTTCAGAAGATACATAGGCAAAAATTCTTGAAGCAAGAGGGATGGGAAAGCTGAAGTTCTGCTTGTAGGGTAGGCCCACTTCTAAGGTGCATCTCCGTTCCCCTCTCTTCCCTGCATGTCCATTTCAACTGCAAGCTCTTACACCCTTGTCATTTGACTCCTCCCTGCTGTAGGTGTGAGACCATACACCCCCATGAAAGCACAAAGTAGAATCACCTTGCCTTAGATTGCTGAAGAGGAGGAAATCCAGGCCTTCCTAGAGATCAGGGGCCGGCAAACTTCATCTGTTAAGGATATTTTAGGCTTTGCAGGCAAATGTTCTGTCAGAACTACTACAGTCTGCAATGGAAGCATGAGAGTAGCCATAGACAATACACAAACAATGGGCTTGGCTTTGACCTCAGGCTGTAGTTTTCTGACCCCTCTCTAGAATTGCTTGAGTGTCTGCTGAGCTGCAAGGCTGGGGTCAGATGAACTGCTGACAGCTGAGATTTTCCACTAAGGTGGTCCCAGGTGACGGGTATATTCCTCGGCCCTGAGGTGGTTAGATCAGGGTGGGTGGTGTAGGGAGAGAGAACACCTTAAATAAGTCTTTTTATGGCTTCTGAAACAGTGATGGATGGTTTTGTTTCTGGCAAAACAAAGTATTTGCGTTATAAAAAAATACTCCTAAAGGTGATGTTGGCCTTTCTAATAAGCAAACTTGTACACTAAAGTCTTATAAGTCATTACTTAAAAGTCTTCCTGCCATAAGTCATTACTGTTGCCTGAAGCTTCTCTACTTATATTTTTTGTGTTACTGGGAGCTTGTTCTGGAGAAAGTCCTGCATCTTTTTCCACACTGTGGTCTGAGGATCCCTGAAGCTCAGTTAGGCCCCCGACAGAGTCGTGTGGGCTGGGGGCAGCCGTGAGCAGTCAGGGAACAGCAGAGGTACTGCTGGGCTCAGTGGATCCTTCCCAAGTTCTCCAATTCTCCTTTTTTTTTCTTTTTCAATTTCTTTTTAAAATAACCTCATTGCACCTTTCCTGAGTCACTGTATATTCTTCTTTAGCACTGAAGAGTAGCATTTATTGAGTGCCCAGGGTGTCTCAGATACTTAGGCACTTGGCCTGTAGGATGTCATTTAATCTTCACCATCACCCCCATGAAGTCAGAATCATCTCCACTGCAAACTGTGCTGTCCAGTACAGTAGCCACTAGCCACATATGGCTATTTAAGTGTAAATGTAAATTAATTAAAATTAAATAAAATTGAAAATTTAGTTCTTCAGTCACACTGGGCACATTTCACAAGCTCAGTTGTCACTGTGGCCAATGGCACTAAATTGGACTGCACAGAACATTTCTATCATCACCAAAAGTTCTTTCTGACTGTGCCGTTATAGAGGCTCTTGGGGGACCAAGGGACAGGTTTTGTGCAGGGTCACAAGCTATTAAGTGGCAGGCTGGAGTTCACACTCAAAACAGCAAGGCCACTGCTCATCCCATGGCCCATCACATTCAGAGGGTGACTGGCACCTGCTCCATGCTAACCTGTCCTCAGGGAGATGCTGACTGAGCACTCTGATTCAGAATGACTGGGGCTTCTGCAGGGCTGAGGACGTAAGTGTGCCTGACTCTGGTGGGCAGAGGCTTAGGGAACCTCCAGTTTTGAGGAGCTACACTGGCCTTTTCTGGCTGCCAGGATGAATAAGCTGTAGTCACAGAGTGGTTCAGCCACTTGGCAATCCTGAGCCTGTGCCCTCCTTAGTTCAGTGGATGTGCATTCATCAGCTCAGAGAGGGCTTTCAGACATGAATGCATTGACTGTCACCTCTCCTGCCCTACTCCCCACATTCCTTCCCACGTCACAGGAGAACATGCTGTTTACCCAGGAGCACCTGTGTGCCAGGCCTTTGCAGGGCATTGGGGCTGAAGAGGAGTTTGACTCTATTCCTGCCTTCTGGAAGCTCCCAGCCTAGCTGGGGCTGGAGGTGGGGACAGGGTGGGGAACATTGACATCAATAACCTCTATAAGGCAGGGCAGGTTAAGTGGCCGGAAGAGGTAGGAACAGTTTTTATATAGTGGACCTGCTATTAAGATATCTGTTTCTGGCTGGACGTGATGGGTCACGCCTATAATCCCAGCACTTTGGGAGGCCAATGTGGGTGGATCCGAGGTCAGGAGTTTGAGACCAGTCTTGCCAACATACTGAAACCCCATCTTTACTAAAAGTATAAGAAATTAGCCGGGTGTGGTGATGTGTGCCTGTGATCCCAGCTACTCGGGAGGCTGAGTCAGGAGAATCATGTGAACCTGGGAGGCGGAAGTTGCAGTGAGCCAAGATTGCAGCATTGCACTCCAGCCTGGGTGATATACACATACCAATGACCAATTCTCCAATGTTGTAGATACCAGCTGGGTGTCCTACAACTTAATTCTGACATTACCCAGAATTAACCCAGACACCACAGTTTCAGGGCTCAGTCTTAGCAAACTGTCCCCCACTTTAGATACAAGTATTGGGTGCTGAGGGACCTCTGTCCAAGTTGGCTACAAATCAGGAGTTCCCACGACTCCCTACTCAGGTTCAGTAATTTGCTAGAATGGCTCATAGAACTCAGGGAAACACTTATGTGTACTGATTTTTATAAAAGAGATAAGGACACAGATGAATAGCCACATAAAGAGGTGCAAAGAGCAGGGTCTGGAAGGGTCCTGAGTACACAGGAACGTCTGTCCCCGTGAAGTTGAGGTGCCCCACCCTCCTGACACGTGGATGTGTTCACCAATCCAGAAGCTCTCTAAACTCATAGTTTAGGGTTTTTATGGAGGGTCCATTATGTGGGTACCACTGATTAAGTCACTGGCCCCTGGTGAGTAACTCTTTCGCCAACCCTATGATCACATCGTTCTCTCTGGCCCTCAGCCCCTATCCTGAAGCTCTCTAGGGACCGCTGCCAGTCACCTCATTAGCATAAACTCCAGTATGGTTAAAAGGGGTTTATTATGAATAACAAAAGATGCTCCTCTCACCTCTGTCAGGAAATTCCAAGGGTTTTAGAAGTTCTATGCCGGGCATAGGAAGGAAAAACAAATATTTCCTCTTGTATCACAGTGTCATGGCAGGATGTCCAAAAGAAGGCAGAGGTCTTCAGGAAAGTCTGTAAAAAAGGCACACCCATGGCCTCTTCTCCACAGAGAAGGGCAGGCCCTCCCTCAGGCAGTAGTCATGGACAAGCCCTCCCACTCAGGGAGCCACTGAGCAGAGATGTGGAAGGAGGGGCTTTTCCTGGAGAGTATGGCATGGTGGGGGCAGTGGGTGGCAAGCTGGGGAGCACTGAGTAGCCTTTGAGAGTCACCCTGAGCCCTGAGGCACTGGGCCTTAATGTTCGCCCCAGTGGGTCAGACTCAGGCTGGAGTGGTCCTCCCCAGGCCTGGGCAGGAACACAGCACTGCCTGCTCCCTTTTAGTGGGAGGGCATCACTAGCTGTGGCCAGGATTGGTCCCAAAAGGCATTCACTGAATTAGGACCCAGTTCTCTTGTTCCTGGGACTTTTTAGGAGTGTCCCTTAAAATTTATCTCTTAAATGATATTTTTTAAAACCTACAGAGGTATCATAATCTAAGAGCAGGGCCTGGGGTGCTGTGGCAAGTCCTGCTTTGAAGGGACCTGCCACAGCTCAGTGTGCCCCAGGGCTTGCCAGCAGGCAGCTTCCACATGGGTCCTGGAGGCTCTGGGGGCATAACAGAAATATTATAAAGGAGTTAAGAGTGCCTGGTACATGTCCGACATAACATTGGCACTGTGTGCATGCCTCTAATTGCCTGACATGTTGTTGTGCTGAGCTGTGACACAGAGATGATTACTAGACTGCTTTTACTCATGAAGAAACTGAGCTCAGAGAGAGAATCTTGTCCAGAGGAACAGAGCTAATAGTGCTAGGCTGGGACTCAAGCCTAGGACTAGCTGACTCCAAAGCTCTTCTTGTTTCCCTTGTTCCATGTTCTTCTAAAAAGGTACTTAGTCCAAAATATGCTCAGTTCTCTTCCAGCAGGTGAAAAAGTCAATGGAATCTTCTGAAGTGAAGAAAGTGGGTTCTAGGAGCTCATCCCACTAATTTGTGTGTTTGGACATGCCCTTGTGCTGATGAATCATTGGGGTGAGGGTTTAGCCACATCCTTGGTGACAAGGCACGGGAAAAGGCCCTGAGGGTGAGGCCAGCCTGAGCCCCAAGGGAAAGGGTCTGCTGGGACTCCCTGACCTCAACTTATCTCTGGAGCACACAGAGCCTCGCACAGATGCCTCAGTCTGCACCGCTGGAGTTTGTGCCATCTCAGACCTAGCCTCTCTACCTGGGCTCCACATAAAGAGATCATCCCTGCTAGGCTTTCTCTAGAACATTTCATGAGCCAGCACTGTGAGACATTTTCAAGGTAAAAACATACAGTTCAGGGACTGTAATCTGTGGTAGAGAGTGTTCACCATTTGCTGCTGGTAAAGACGCTTGGCCCCGTTCTTCTCTGGCCACTTGTGCCACATGGTGTTCCCAGCTGGGCCCTTGGGAGAGGACTTTCCATGCACCAGTGTGGAGAAGCCCTCTGGAGGCCAATTCAAAGAACATCTGAGGCTAAGCAGCTGAAGGGAAAAGGCCCGATGGCCACTGTGTTGCTTTCTGTGGAATGTTCCAGAGTATGGATTGCTGAGGGCCATTTTCTTTAACAGCAGCCTAGATAGGCAGTGACTCTCTTTTGTGCTGCCAGGTGTTGAAACAGCTGCAGGGAATCCACAGACAGTTGTTCCAGCTGTCCAGATCAGAGAGCACTGGTTGGGCCCCGTGCCACGTGACCCCAGCCCTGAGGGTTGGCTTCTCAGGTCATGGAGCTGCGAATCAGTGTGGAGGGTTCACTCCAGGGGCTCGATACAGGATGCAGATAGGTCAGGAACAGTCTGGCTCCAGGCTTTTTGTTTCTAATGTTGTTTCTGGAGAGTCATCACAGCATTAAATAGTATCAAAGCCCTTCTTTTTAAAATGTAGAAATAAATGTAAATGGTAGATATTGACATTGTTTGTGGAAATAAGTGTCAGGATCTACAAAGAATAATAATTACTTCTATGCGTGGGCCAACAGTTAGCTCCTTAATAGAATAGGTGGTTCCTGCCTGTTTTCAGTGAAGAGATTGAGCTGTACCCACAGTTTGTTCTGGAAGGAGACAGAAGTGAACCGTCTGAGTCATTGTTCATTAGAAGACCCAAAATCATCAGTCTGGTGTCCCCTGCTTTGCAAACACAAGGCAGAAGAGATCAATGTCACTTTTGAGTGATCACATTGGTGTTTCAATTAACTGACTCAAGGCTTGGTTGGATAAATATTAACATATTCTGACCTTATCTGGGAGAATACTGGTCTGCATTCTTTGCAAAGCCTCTGCTATTTCCTCTAATTTATTACCAGCATGTCTATGGATCTTAATAAATCTTCCATTTGCAATTAGAATACCCAAATAAAAATCCATGTTGACTGCTAATAAGGACCTTCACCTTGGCTTTACCAAGGCATTAATGATTTTTCTTTCTCAGCAAACATTGAAGCCTGATTTTAAAAGCTAAAAATCTACCTCCAATGCTTGTAGTAAACAGGCCAATTCATAGCTATGCCTACTTATTTTAGTTAACACTTACTACTTTGTGACAGGAACTATTGTAAGTACTTAAAGCTATTAACTTACTTAATCTGATAACTCATTGTTCTGATAGATTCTCCTTCTTTCCTGAATATATCCTCTAATGAGAAAGTAATTACACACTAAATGTTAAGAGGTAGATAGACTACAGTGTAACTTTTGAAAGAGAGAGAAACAAGGTAGGGCAGAAAGATTGCACTACAGTTTATTTGCAGTGTCCTCCTAGACTGGGAAAATTTCTGCAGCCTGGCATACGTGCCGGGCTTTTCTTCCGTTCCTCCGATCATCCTTATTATCTGCAATCAGGCACCCACTGACTGCTCAAACTGATTCTCATGGCAGTTCCCGAGAGGGAAGTCATTTTAAACCTGGAAGTTGTTACTGTTTTACAGACATGTGCATGTCCTGCAGTAAGATGACATTTTAAAAAATCAGTCTCATTGATGCAGGACTTTTTGCTCCATAATTCAGCTAAATCTGGGTTCTTGTCTCATGACCAGGAAAAAGGCATGTGGACACGTTGGAGGGTGAGAAGGTCCGAATTTATTAAGAGAAAGGAAAGCTCTCAGCAGGGCATGGTGGCTCTTGCCTGTAATTCCAGCATTTTGGGAGGCTTAGGCGGACAGATTGCCTGAGGTCAGGAGTTCAAGACCAGTTTGGCCAACAAGACGAAACCCCATCTCTACTAAAAATACAAAAATTAGCTGGGCATGGTGGTGGGCACCTATAATCCCAGCTACTCAGGAGACTGAGGCAGGAGAATTGCATGAGCCCGGGAGGAAGAGGTTGCAGTGAGCCCTCCAGCCTGGGTGAAAGAGCGAGACAGAGACAGAGAGAGAGAGACATACAGAGAGAGAGAGAGAGAGAGAGAGAAGCTCTCAGCAAAGAGAAAGAGAAAAAGAAGAGAGAAAGAAAAGAAAAGGACGAAAGGAAGGGGCTCTCAAAGAGAGGGGTTCTCTAATCAGGTTTCTCCCTCATGATTGAATACCAGGGGTACCACACATGAGCTGATGAGGCCAGGCTCCTCCCCTGCATAAGGCTCGAATTCCTGGTGGCCCCACCCCATTCCCCTAGTGCGCATGAGGATGCCCAGGCAAGCCACAGGTAGTATCAGAAAAGGCAATATTCGATTGGTTAAAGGGCATTATTCTGAAAGAATCAGTTGGGAAAGAGCAGACAAATGGTGGTTAGATGTTCTCCCCCTGGGTCGCAGGTTGCATTCAGAACCAGCAGTCTGGTCTTTCAGCCTTCAGGCTATTTTAGGCTCGAAGGTGAGGTTTCACTGGGGACCCTTCCCTATCTACCTAGGCATTTGTCTGCCTCCTGCCTGTATCATCATTTTCTTAATTACCTGCAGTGACTTTATCAAGCCCCCTCCTGAGCTGCCTAATAATACTCCTCTCAGGATTTTCATCATTGTTACTCATCATCAACCCTGACAGCCCAGAATTGAGGCCTCCTTCCTGTTAAACTAATGGAGAGCATAGCCTTTGAGCTCCACGATTCACTATTTTTGTGTCAGCTTTAACCATTGCTTTGGCCTTTTGGGACTGAAGATAAATCCACAGGCAGTAAGCATATTCCAAAAGGGAATGACTCCTTTGTCTTTGGCTTTTTGAAGGGGGTTAGTTTTCAGGAAATGTAGTTGTAGTAGATCTCCCCTTAGCAGCAAAGGAGGACTCAGCCAGGACATTTTTAAGTATTTCTCCTTTCTGCTGACAGGGCGGTGCCTTTTCAGTGAAGTCAGCAGAGTTGGTTGGTCATTTGTGGGCCCTGTGTGCCTGCAGAGCCACGCGCTCTGCAAGGCACAGGTGGTGGAGAGATAGAGACAAACAGCCACCTTCCGGGAGGGCGTACCCCTTCAGCCCAGCCTTGTGAGTCAGAGATAAGAAAGAGCAGCTCAGGACTCCACTGGACCCTCACAAGAGGTGCTGTCAAGGGGAGATTCCTGAATCTTTCCAAGACCCTTTGCTCGCCCATGGGGCTGGGCTTGCTGAAAAACTGGACTCTAGTTTTCTTACTGGATCCCCACGAAGAGCTTTGGCCCCTAACATCCTCCACCCCGCACTCCTAAGCACACACAGAGACACAGAGACACAGAGAAGAAAATCACACCTGAACATGGCTTTGAAAATACGTCTCTAGGGATGACTCTACAGAGCATGCAAATATTTCCTCACACTGGAAAAGAGAAATCAGCAGGCATCTATTAACTATATTTAACAATCTCCCAATTCATTATTTTCTTTTATATTGGTACTGATATTTACACAGCAGTTTAAATAGAGAAAACATTGACCGGTATGTAGCCTTTATACACTTGAAATTAAGTGGCCTGCAGTTGTTCCTGTTGTTTGACTGCTGCTTGGTAGAGATGATGCCAGATGGAAAGAGGTGGTTTTGCTCCTTCCTCTCATTGCAGTCACCAGAGAGTATGTGTTCAGAGAGACCATAAGGATGTGGGAAAATATACAATGTGTACGAACAACGCCCATTAGAATTTCTTTATGGACGATGTGGGGAAAATGGCTGGTTCTACTAAAATGCTTTGTTTTCACATTTGGGGAAGATTCTGGCATTTGACAATACATCAGTTTTGTTGGGCAGTACTGTTGCAAATTGGTGTTCAAATCCTATGCTGTCCTCACTATTCTGCAGAGAGTTTAGGGCTGAAAATGCCCGTAAGTCTTCCCAGAGATGAACTGCTGGGAGCAGAGAGAGTGGTGAGAGGAGAGGCAGGGCTGTTCTTAGCAGGCTTCTCTCTCTAAGGCCTGCACATCTGCCATTTAGCACTTGGCCTAGTGGCTGCTGGTGTGGCTGAAAGAGGAGTGGGCAGTGAGCTTGTCTTTGTTGAGGGTGGCTGCAGAGCCACTCCTGGCTGCCAGTTCCCTGCTGCACTCCCTGGCTCATCCAGGGCCTCTTTAGGGTAGAAAATGTTTGCTGCAGTGCCAACACTAGGCCTGAGCTTTACCTGCCTGGCTTGGTTAAGGTGCAAAGCCTGCCTTCTAAATAGTGACTGCAGGCTAGGGAGTCACTTTAGGATTAGAGGGAATTAAAAGAGTGTGGCTGACTTGTTTATGTGGGTGTTCATTTTCTGAGCACCTCCACACACATTACCTCTTACGATCTTCATATAACAGCCCTTCAAGTTCAGCAAGGTAGCAGGTGCTCTTCCTGTTTACAGATGCTGGAACTGAGTCCTAGAAGCAGAGCCAGGCCTGGAGCCCGGGGCTTCCTCCTCCCCATTCCCCTGTGCACAAGCACTGCCCCTGAGTTTTCACAAAGTCTGGTTATTTTTTCACAGGGGAGTCCTCAGCACTGCCTCTTCTGTTTCCCTGTGGAAACCTCAAAAGAGAAATCCTGCCGAAAACGCTTAAGGACAATGGTGAGCTTTGAATGCTTTGACTGCATCCCTAACCACTTTGGGTAGGCTCCAGCAAGAGCCTTTGCAGTGATGGAAGTGGGTAGCCCTGCAGAGAGCATACAAGGGAGAGCAGGCCTGGGTTGGATATACCAGGCCAAGGGACGCAGGGACCATCCTCATGTGAAGTATAGACGTGCAGTCTGCACTTTCCTTTCTTTGGATCTGCTCTTCTAACCTCACTTGGCTCAAGCTAGGAGCACACAGTGTGTCTCCAGTCCTTCACCAACAGGACGGGAGATTAAGATGTGGAAGTGGCCCCTGGGCAGATAACGGAGGTGATGAACCATAGAATTGGTTCCACATGTAGAAGAAAGTCTACAAATTTAGCTAATCTTATAATAGCATGCAGCACCCTCCAGCCGAGCCACACAAGCCCCACCTGCCCCTCATGCTCCACCTGCTGTGGCTCCCAAGACTGTCAATATCTAGAAACCAACTCTTGCCTCTGAAGCATGCCGCCGTCATTGACTCAGATGTCTTAGCTGTCACCTGCGCACCTTTTGCTGTCACATAGTTGGTCTGGGAGCAAGGTGTATCGCAGTGTGGAGTACCAGCATTAGGGTGAGATAAAAACAGATTTGAATTCTCCCTCTCGCCGTTTATTAGTTATGTGAATGAAGGTAAGTGAAGTAATCTCTCTGTGATCAGCATCTTATCTGTACATAACCATAGTACCTGCTCACAGAGGTGTTCAGAGATCATGTAGCATGACGCCTTGTTCTCCAAAGGCAAGCTGTTCATGGAACTGTGCCTGTTACCATCTCTCCCAGTATTTTGAAGCTTTAACAGTCCACCTGAACAGTGTGACCCAGGACGACGTTAGACCTTATCACTTTCCCTCCTGTATTAAAATGGAGCTGGATCATATCCCTTCTACCCATATCATCTGTCTTCTAAAGGCTGCCAAGAATAAAAGCAGAGGACATTAGGTAATAAGATCAGCAAAATCATTAGCTTTTCAGGAATAGAAAATACCAGGATAAAATAAGAGGAAGCTTGGCCGCAGGTACCCTTAAAGAAATTATATATAAATCAGAGGTTTGATACTTCCATTTATTTCTTTAGTTTTAGGGGACATGAAATGGCAATAGGTTGCTGTTTTTTGCTAAAATTATAATAATTTTTTCTGAGAGGATTTCCCATTTTATTTTCAGAAGCCTGAGTTTTTACTACTTATCACCTGCTGTCTGGCTGCCCCTCATAAATCTATATCTGACTGAAATTGCACTAGTCCCTTCAATGCCTCGTGCCTCATCACCAGCCCTGAAAACCCCTGGGAATGTTCAACATCACTGAATGGCACAGGGAGGAATGTGGGAATGTCCATGGCTTAATCAGTTCATCTCCAAGTGGACACCCTGAGGCCCAGAGAGGGGACGCATGGCCACGTGGAGACACAGCGAGAGTGCATCTGGGGATCTGGACTCTGGGCCTCTCCTGAGAACTGCCCTTGCCCACACTTGCTGGTGTCATGCAGCCTGTCTGTGTGGGATCCATGGAGTGACTAGGGACAGCCTTGTATGGACAAATCCACATAAGCCTGGGAACAAAAGGCATTCTGGGTATAAACAAAGGCTTTGATTTCTGAGCCTTTGTTCTTTTTCTGCTATCTTAGCCTCTTCTGCGACAGCAGCCACTCCACAGGGTTTAGCAGGCTGCGGAGGGCTGTTCGAGGCCTCTCTAAGGAGTCTGGCTTCTCAGCTTCCAAGTAGCTGGTTCCAGGAGGGGGGTGCTGTATTGGGAGGTTTCACCAACTGTGCTGTGAGGTGGCAGAGGCCCCATTGTGTGCCCAGTGCGGTAAAAACTTTCCTGGTTTTGATTGTGCCCAGGGATTGCCATGGAAAGCATAACTGTGTATCAGACAATTCCACACCCGGGAATCCAAGGGAACCTAAACAGCTACTATTCCCAGCAGGTATGTGGTGTTTTGGGGGAGGGCTCTGGCAGGGTGGACGTCCAGGTTGGGGAAGCCCAGCATGAGGGTATAAGCTCACAGGTGTTGGTTCTACATGTGGTTTCACCGTCCCCGGCTGTCACCTGCATGCCTTTTTCTGTGGCATAGTTGGTCTGGGATTCTAGAATTAGGAGTGGAAACAATTTTGTGGTTGTTTCATGAAATGTCTATTGCAAGCTGGTTTGAAATCAGTGATTTCAGAAAGAGGTGCTTGTGATAGGTGGTCTATGAAACCTCCCTGTTTGGAGAGATTAATATGGTAACTTTGAGGAAGTGGTAAGTTTTTATAGGGGTTAAAGGAGATAATTCGCGCAAAGCTTTTTGTACAGCATCCAAGATACATACAAGCCTGAGGTGAATAGTGGCCTTGATGTTATCATTGTTCTTCATCATATGGAGGCGCTGGTGGAACTGGAGGGGCAGAGGCTGAAATGGGAGGCTGGGCCCATAGTGGGAAGAGCTGACAGTGGCCACTGAGGAGTCTGAGTTGAATTTGGGAGTCCATGGGGACTGATGAAGGACTCAGGCAGGAGAATGGATAGCTCTTGCTTGAGTTCCTTGACGTCTTAAGCATTTATATGCAGTAAAACACCTCCCTTTCCACTCAGGGCACGCTTCTGAATGCCTTGCCTGGTATTGGGAGGGCCTGATAAGACTAACCAAGTGCACAAAAGGCCAGGCCAGCTCATCTGCTTGCTCTGCTTCCAGAGGGAGGGAGCATTGACGGAGCCAGCACTGTCTCACATTGCTGCCTCATGTGATCAGTGCCATGTGACCACAGGAGCTAGAGGCATTGTCTGGGGTGCTGGGCACATGAGCTCCATGATGCCCATGTCCTCTGGCCAGGCAGACACAGACCTGGGGGCCAGCAGAGTGGCCAAGGAGCAGCACCAGCTTTCTGATGGCAGCCTGCTCTTTTCAACAGTTCCTTACCAGAATCCTGCCTCACTGGAGCAGAGGGTCCCAGCATCAACCAGGAACCCCTCCTGTGGTAAAATTGCCTGGGCGGCGTTGATACTGATGAAGCTGGAGGAATGTTATCTCTCCTTGGTCTCATGGCAAGGACTGATCTTGTTTTCTCTTCCCCACAGGGAGTTCCAGCCAGCATTACATTTTTCAGTCCCTCTGGCCTTATATACAGTCTCAAGCACATTCAGGAGTTATCTGGTGACAGTATCGATCAAATTAAGGTAAGTTATTCAATGGGCTTTTGGTCTTTTTCATATTAGTTTTTTTTTTTTTTTTTTTTTTTTTTTTGATCTTCATGAATTATCCTAGAGCTTCAATGTCAAGTGAGACACCCCTGGCCTAGCAGGTGTCCTGGAATTGGAAGGGCAGCTCTACCTCCTGCTGGGCTGTTGCACAGATTGCTTATCCTCTCCCAGCCCATTTCTTCACTTGCAGCATGGGGATAATTGTCTCTCTGTGGCCTTCACAGACATGCGTATGGTCTTCCCTGCATAGGATGAGTCTCAGAATTATATGAGGGAATTCGAGTAAAGTCCTTACTTAGCTCAGGGCTTGGAACAGGTGTTAACATCCTTTCCTTCTGTTCTCCCATCTTATGTTTGCCATTATTATCTATTCTAAAAGGAGTCACCTTTTTCATGTCTTTTAAAGGGTTTACATTCACTTCTATTAGGAACTGTATTCATAATGAGTTGACAAATAACCACAACTCTTGTGGTGTCTATAATAGAAATACCCTTGAACTGGCTCCAGAGGGACTGAGGAGAGGATGCAGGATGTGACCCAGAACCCAAGGACAGAAACTGCCACTTGCTGCAGTCAGGAAGAGCAAAAGGCTTCACCTGCCTTCTCACAGGTGCATCTCACATGAGGAGTGTGCACCGCTTTCCTGGTTTTAAAGATGGAGCACTGGGCTCCGAGACATCTTGTGTCCTGCCTGTAGGTCACACTGCTGAGAAGGAAGAGCCATGATTTGAACCTCAGAAGACTGATTCCACATTGTCAGCCCTGGTGATGCCTTGCCATGGTCTCAGGACCTGCCGAGCAGTTGATGCACTTATGGGCAGTAATTTGTGTAATTCTCACACCAGTCCAGGGGTGGGTATCCAGAAAATAGGGCAGTGGTCCTCATTGCAGGTGAGGACACTGAGGCCCAGACAGGTTAAACAGCTTGCCATGTGGTGAGTTACTGGAAGGCCCAAGACTCGCATGGGCCACTGAGGAAGAAAAACAGTATCTGAATCTTGTGGTGAGAAAGATTAAAGAGGTAGGACCCATAAAGTCCTTAGAATGGTAACTGGCCCATAGTGAGCACTGACTTCATCTTGCAGGTCAGGATGGGTAATGGTGCTGGTGCTGCTCTGGTTCTTTTTTTTTTTTGAGATGGAGTCTTGCACTGTCTCCTAGGCTGTAGCGCAGTGGCGCGATCTTGCTCACTGCAATCTCCACCTCCTGGGTTCAAGCAGTTCTCCTGCCTCAGCCTCCTGAGTAGCTGGGACTATAGGCGTGCACCACAACGCCCAGCTAATTTTTTTGTACTTTTAGGAGGGACGGGGTTTCACCATGTTGTCCAGGTTGGTCTCCATCTCCTGACCTCATAATCTGCCCACCTTGGCCTCCCAGAGTGCTGGGATTACAGGCGTGAGCCACCGCACCCGGCCGCTGCTCTGGTTCTTGTCCCTCTGTGTCACGTTGCCTCTCTCCTGGACCTACGGGAGGAGCTCCCCAAGTCACACAGTGCTGTGAGATACTGGTGGTGTAAGCCTATCACAGTTTTCCCCAGGCTTCTTAGTGTTTGCCTAGAGGAAGAACAAAAGATTAATGCTCTATCTTCTTTCAAAGCAAGCATGTTTAAAAGCACAAATGGATACTCAACATCTGAACCGAGAACTCAGGCCTTTCTGAATAGACTGCTGTCTGCATCATCCACACCCCTGGAAACTGGGGGCTGAGTACGTGTGCCTCTCCCACATCTGTCACGCCCATTTCTACAACCCTCCAGACACTCTCAGGGGCTCTCAGTAGCCCTCTCGCCTCTTATTACAGTGATTACCCTACCTGCCAGTATTGAATGCCTCTGCCCTGCTGGGGAGGAGAAAGTGGCAGAGGTGGCCTTGCTCACAGTGACTGTGGACTGCTTGGGGGCCATGAAGGCACTGTATGTCGGGTGTGAGTCGCCCATTGTCACTGGGACTTAGTGCTTGCTAGTGAGGTGCTTTCAGGGTTCACAGAGGACGCAGTCCTAGCCTGTGAGTTGGTAGTTAAGCTTTTCTCTCTCAGCTTGGCCCCAGATTTGCTGGTGGCCTCCCTCCCCAGGAGTCTTTGTAGGACCCACTGTTTGTATAGCACTGCACCACATGCAGGTATGCCACAAAAAATCAAAGGGGGTGACTTCTGACCTGAACTTCCTACTTACCATTGTCTTGGGAAGACCATGCACATGTCTATAGTTGCCAGAGATGTCACTCCAGAGCAGTAAGTAAGCAGATTCATAATAACCACCACCAAACTAATGGCAGCAACTGAATTTCCTGTGTACAGGAAAATGCCCATGCAGCCTGTGAGGTGGGCATCTTCACCTAGCAGTCACTAGCCACAATGGCAGAGCCGGGCTGCGAACGTGGCTGCTGTGGGGCTCTATCCTGGGAGCATTCATTGACATAGAGGAGCAAAAGGCTCCTGTGAAAAAGCCGACACTTCACCAAACTGTTGATACCCCTGCTCTAGGAGTACAGTCATGTTCGCCATTTGCTGGTTCCCAGCCCCAGGGAGTTTCTTTTTTTCAAATTTTTAAATAGCTTTATTGAGATATAATTCACAAACCATAAAATTTACTTTTTATGATTTTAATATGTAAACTTAAAAAAATTTTTTTAACTTTTTGCAGAGATGGGGTCTCACTGTATTGCTCAGGCTGATCTCAAACTCCTGGCCTCAAGCAATCTTCCTGCCTTGGCCTCCCAAAATGTAGGGATTACAGGTGTGAGCCACCATGCCCAGTCCAATATGTCAACTTTAACATGATTTTTAGGATAGTCATGGATTTGTGCAACCATCACTACTGTCTAGTTCCAGAACACCTCACCACCCCAAAGAGAAACCCAGAACCCATTCGCAGCCACCCCTCATTCCCTCATTCCCCGTACTCCTTGGCAACCACTCAGCTGCTTTCCATCTCCATGGATTTCTCTATTCTGGACATCTCATGTTAATAGAATCATACAGTATGTGGTCTTTTGCAACTGACTTTTTTCACTAGTATCATGTTTTCAAGGTTCATCCATGTTGTAGCAGGTATACCAGTACTTCATCCCTTTTTATTGCCAAATAATAGTCCATTCTGAGGACTTTTTTATTTACCCATTCATTAGTTGATGGACATTTGGATTGTTTTCACTTTCAGGCTATTAAATAATGCTGAACATCCAAATACAATTTTCTATGTTTTCATTTCTCATGAGTATATATTTAGGAGTAGATTTACTAGATCTAAGGTAACTTTGTTTAACATTTGTCGAATTACTGCTGTTTTCCAAAGTGGTTGTGCCATTTTGCATTGTCACCAGCAAGGTATGAGGGTTCCAGTTTCTCCATATCCTCCATATCCATATTTTTCTGTCTCTGTGATTATAGCCATCCTAGTGGGTCTGAAGTAGTTTCTCAGCATGGATTTGATTTAGATTTCCCTAATGACTAACGATGTTGAGCATCTTTTTACATTTGTTGGTCATTTTTACATCTTCTTTAAAGAAATATCTATCCAAATCCTTTGCCTACTTTTAACCCAGGTTATTTGTTGAATTGACAGAATTTCTTATTCTGAATACAAATATTTCTTTTTGAGATGGTGTTCCACTCTGTCGCCAAGGCTGGAGTGCGGTGAGGCAGTCTCGCCTTGCTGCAACCTTTGCCTCCTGAGTTCAAGCTATTCTCCTGCCTCAGCCTCCTGAATAGCTGGGTTTACAGATGCATGCCACCAGGCCTGGCTACTTTTTGTATTTTTAGTAGAGATGGGGTTTCACCGTGTTGGAAGCTGGTCTCAAACTCCTGAGCTCAGGTGATCTGCCTTCCTCGGCCTCCCAAAGTGCTGGAATTACAGGCGTGAGCCACTGCGCCTGGCCTCTGAATACAAAAAAAATTGTTTTTTGAGACATAGTTTTGCTCTCATTGCCCAGGCTGGAGTGCAGTGGCACAATCTTGGCTCACTGCAACCTCCACCTCCCCGGTTCAGGCAATTATTCTGCCTCAGCCTCCCGAATATCTGGGATTACAGGCATGTGCCACCACACCAGGCTGATTTTTGTATTTTTAGTAGAGACGAGGTTTCACCATGTTGCCCAGGCTGATCTTGAACTCCCAATCTCAGGTGATCCGCCTGCCTCAGCCTCCCAAAGTGCTGGGATTACAGGCGTGAGCCATTGTGCCTGGCCTCTGAATACAAATTTTTTATCAGATGTGTGTTTTGTAAAAATTTTCTCCCATTCTGTGAGTTGTCTTTTCACTTTTTTGATGATTTTTTTTGAAGCACAAAAGGTTTTCAATTTTGATAAAGTTCAACATATTGTTTTTTTCTTTTGTTACTTGTGCTTTGGGTGTTGTATCCAAGAAACCATTGCTTTAATTCAGTGTTTTGAAGATTTACTCCTGTTTCCTTCTAGGAGTTTTATAGTTTTAGCTCTGAACTTAGGTATTTGATCTGTTTTGAATTGATTTTTGTATGTTGTGTGAGGTAGGGGTCCAACTCCATTTTTTCCTCAGGGAGTTTCCCAAGCAGTGGATGCTTAGCAGGGCAGTACTGTGGGCAGGGTGGGAGCGGGGCCTCTGCGGGACAGCGGTCTCCCTTCCCTCGTTCTGACTCAGCCAGAGGAAGGAGCCTCAGGCCCACAGCATCCAGGGTCATGCAGAGGTACAGGTGGCTTGTTAACTCCACTACCACCCAGGCTGCTGCCCACTTGCTGGGAGGGAGGGAGGATGAAGCGGAGTGCTGGGCAGGTGCTGCCAGTGTCACATGCTCCCTTGCTCCCAAACAGGTTCAGGGTCCAGAGTCTCAATCCAGAGGAGAGTGGGGGATGAGGACATTCTCTCATTTAACCCCCACTCTAGCCCTCTGAGGCCAGGGTAACTGTGCCCCTTTTATAGGTGAGGATCAGAGAGCCTAAGGGACTTGCACTAATAACAGCTAGTAGGGGCAGAGCCGGGACAGAAGCAGTGCTGCATCCAGGCAAGGCTCTGCACAGAACCATCGAGCACATGATGCTTGTTCAGAGAGAGGTGTCCTGTGGATGAGGCCGGTGCCCTGGACGGCTGATTTGAAAGGATCACTACAGCATAGGCAGCAGCCCCTGACGGTCATCGAGCTTATCTCTGGGCCAGGCCAAGTGGTTCACACCTGTCACCTCATTTAATCCCCACAACAGCCCAGTGAAGAGTCCTGTTTTCTGTTTATGGATAAGGAAGTGGAGGCCAGAGAGGGTGGGTCCACAGGCCAAGGGCATTGTCCTGCGAAGCTGGGATTTAAGTCTCAACCCTTGGTCCCAGAGCCCTGACCTTGACGGCTCTGCTTTCCTGCGGATTCAGTCACTGCCACTGACACACCCACCTCCTCTTGATCAGACCCAGGGCCCCCAACACCGGAAGCAGAACTGTCTGCAGCTAGAGTCTCTGAGGAAGGACTGCACTGATGCAGCCATGGTGGTGAGCAACAGCCTGGGGCCTTCATGTCCCTGCCCCTCACCTGAGCCTGGGAACGGCATGCTCTCACTCAGGGTGGCAGAGAGGCTGTGATGAGAGCGTGGATTCAGAGGTATTTTGCAGGCTTAGAATCTGGGCTTGAATCAGGTGGTGGTGTCATTTATATAAATGCGCGTCACATGAGGAGTGACGTCCAACCGAAAGGCTGGCTGATGGCCCCTGCACACATCCAGCCACCTGCTGCCCCAGCCCCGACTGGTGTGCTGAAGCCCTCTTCTCTCTTCTGTCTTTACAGTTTGCAGCCATCGGCCCCACTACGGCTCGCGCGCTGGCCGCCCAGGGCCTGCCTGTAAGCTGCACTGCAGAGAGCCCCACCCCACAAGCGCTGGCCACTGGCATCAGGAAGGCACTCCAGCCCCATGGCTGCTGCTGAGTCAGCCACCTGGCGCTTGCCCCGTGCAGCCTTCCTGGGCTGGGCTCCTCTTGACGGGGCTGGCTCTGGATGGAGCCAGGCATGGGCAAGGGCTCTCAGGAGCTGATGCCACCAGACTCCTGCCTCAAGCCTGAGTGGAAAGCACCTGAGGACCGGGGATCAGGACCTGACCTGGGGCTGGGATCAGGCCCACGTGCACATGACTGCCCTTTATGGAAGCCAGCTTGAACCCTAGCCTTGTGAGAGCTTCCTGTGCCCAGCAAAAAGGAAATCAAATAAACCACACTGGCTACCTGTGCTTACTGAGTGTATGGTTACTGGCTATGTGTCACTTTAAGTGCAAAGCTGTGTTCAGGGAAGAGACAGGTATGCCCACCTCTGATAACCCACAAACCTGGTATGAATCATAAAATTGCTCTATATAACATAGATTTATTCATGCTATAAAAAGGACCTTGAAGTTCCTGCTTGTGAGCTAAGGACAATTTTAGTTTAAATATAGAGACTTGCTTTCCTTCAAAGATACAACTGCAGCATTAGACAGACCATCTGATCTCCCAGGAATCTGAGGGGCTGGGAAGGTCAGTATTTACTGAGAAGAGGTTCATGTGCAAATGCAAGGCCCTGTAGGAAGTCTTTGGAAATCTGTTCCCAAACTTCATTCCCACTTTTAAAAATATTGGCCTGGAATTTAGGCTGAGTTGACTGAAACCCAGACTTATCTGTTGGTAGCATGTGGGCTGGTGGTGGGAAGGTGCTGCCCGCACGCTTCTGTTTCCTTGAAAGATCCGGCTGAAAGGCATTTGGGCTCCACATCCCTCATCTCCACTCCTCATAACAGCTCTGAGAAGTGGACATTTCCCTCTTTCCATTTTTCTGGTGAGGAAACAGGCTCAAGAGTTGAAATGATTTCTCAGGGTCACATAGCTAGTGAGTGGCAGAACTGGAACAAAATTAGAAGGGATCGATGAGCATAAGCACTTAGACCTAGACTCATGAAATTCATCAACCACCTCATATGAGATTCATAGTAGTAGAGAGGTTAGAATTCAGTGATAATTGTTCTCCAAATCTTGGTGTGATTATATACTTTGAGAACTGTTCTAAAACTGGATTATGGTGATGGCTGCCTGAAATAACCACTTGCCCCAGGAGATTAAGTAAAATAATTGGGCAAGCAGTGTTTCATACATGTTTTTCTCCATAGTACGAAAGTGAAATAGATTAGCCTATGAACTAAGAACCTGGCTGTACATCAGAACCACATGGTGTGCTTCTAAAATGAAATTGCTCAGGCCCTACCCCCAGAGATTCCCCTGAATTGGTTTCTAGAATAAAGCCCAAGCAGGAGGAGGTGTTAGAAGCTCTCCAGGTGCCTCCAGTGTACACCCATGTTTGGAGACCGCTGGATTGCAGGAACGGGGTCCCCCATAGCTGGAGTGCAATCAGGAACATCCTCATGCATGGTGGAGAGGCTGGAGAAGCAAGACAAGCCTGGAAGTGAGGAAGGAAGAGGAGGAGAAGTCCAAGCTGTACGCAGACAAGAGTGAGAGGGATGCATGGGCTTCAGAAGCACAGGTTGTTGAAGAAGGAGGAGGAACACCCTGTTGCAGGGCGGAGAAAATAGGTTCCTTTTCATAGCCTTAGGGGCCAGGGGGCAGAATCAGGGACAAAGGTTCACTAAATGTCTATGTACTATTGAACACCACATGTGTGTCCTTTCATTCCCACACAACCTGAAGCCACCTTTTGAAGAGGATGTGAGGCTACTGACTGTTCTGGCGAAGCCTTGTTTCAGATGGAGCAGGGCAGGGCGTGGTTAAAGATGGATCTGTTTGGGGTTAGGAAGGCAGGGAGCTCGTGCGTGGTCGGGAGATGAGCAAAGCAGCAGGTGCATGTCCTCGGCCATCGGATGAGTCAGGAGCTGGGCTTTCTTTGGCAGTTGGGCTGGAGATTCCTGAGAACATGAGAGCTGAGTAGGTAAAAACCAGTTTGAAAGGCACTGGGGAGAAACCCTGATTCTGAAGGCATAGGTGGGGCAGAAGGTAAGCTCTGTAATTACCCAGCTCAAGAAAGTGAAGCCTAGGGATGTCACAGTCATTTCTTCTGCTCACCCTCCCATGGGGCTGCAGTTTCTATTAAGGACAATAATTATGTTAACTAATCATTCTATGGCTCAGTGGCTAGATGGGAGAGAACAGAAGCTTACGTAAGGCTTTCCCTCAAAGATACAGCTGCAGCATGAGACAGACCATATGATCTCCCAGGATTCTGAGGCACTGGGAAGGTCAGTATTTACTTAGAAGAGGTTCATATGCAAATGGAAAGCCCTGTAGAAAGGCCTTGGAAATCTGTTCCCAAACTTCATTCCTACTTTTTACAGATCCAGCTGTTCCTGATGTGCTGAGGAAAGTTCAGCGTTCAGTTTGTAGATGTTCTAGGTGACTGAAGAGTCAACGTGGGAAGATGGGTTGAAGCCAGAGTCTCACACAACACCCTGAGTGGCAATAGGGCCACCGAGGATGGCGAGTGAGTCACACCCCCCCACCACCAGCTCCAGACAGAGTAACGCCCCAGCAGGCTGGGTGGCCAGCTTCCTGGTGTCCTTCCTGGGGATCAGAAGCAACAGAAGGGTGGGGTTGGGAGAAGACACTGAGCAGATGTGCTGCACAGGGTTTTCCTACAGTTGTGTGACCTACATTCCCTCTTTCCATCACCCTCATGTGCCTTCCCCTCCAGCTCCTGGACTGAGGAGAGTTGCTGAAGAAGTTTGTGCAGGGAAGGAATAAAGGATCATGCAGGAATTTGAGAGCCAAGGCAGAATGCAACTGGCCCCCAGGCCCAGGTGGGCCAGCGGTAAGAACTGAAGGTTTTCCCTCTGGACCATATAGCCACAGCTCATTTATGGGACATGTTCTCAGACACTGTTCTGAGATTTATGTGCTTTAACTCATGAGTTACATGTAGTCATACAAAGAGTTAAATGTTAATGCAACTTCCCTGTGAATAGAAAGTAACAAAATAAAAACATTGTGTTGTATACAAGTCTTCAGAAAATAAACAGCAGGAATCATTTTACTAAGAATTCTAAGGAAGTAGATGACAGGGATAGAGTCAGTGAGGTGGTCTCAACATTCATTACCCTGGAACGAGAATCCTTGATGTTCAGCAAAGTATGAGGCCATTTGGAGTAAGAACTACATTTCCCAGCTTCCTTCACAGGTAGGCATGAGAGTGTGATTAAGTTGTAGTCAAGGGGATGTAGTTAGATGTACACCCCTGACATCATTCTTCCTTTTTCCTGGAATGCAGGTGTAAGAACTGAAGCTCCAGTAGCCATCTTGGGCCCTGAGATGACACTGGGGAAAGGAAGTTTTCTAGAACAAGATGACACTGTGGGCACAAAAACTACCCCACCTCTAGACTTCCTGAATATAAAAGACATACCAACTTCTGTGTTGTTTAACCCACTATTACTGTGAGATTTTTCTTTTATAACCAAATCTAAATGACAAAATAATCAAGTGAATTGGCAAACATCAAGATAAACCTTTTCAGAGTTTGAATAAAATGCTCTTTTAAGAAAATCTTGGCTGGGCACAGTGGCTCATGCCTGTAATACCAACACTTTGGGAGGTCAAGATGGGCAGTTCTCTTGAGTCCAGGAGTTCAAGACCAGGCTGGCCAACATGGCGAAACTCCTTCTCTACTAAAAATGCAAAAACTTAACCAGGTGTAGTGGTACATGTCTGTAATCCCAGCTATTCAGGAGACTCGGGCAGGAAAATTGCTTGAGCCTGAGAGGTGTAGGTTGCAGTGAGCTGAGATCATGCCAAACTGCACTCCGGCCTGGACGACAGAGTGAGACTTTGTCCATCCTCCTCTCCATCCTCCCCTCCCAGCTCACTCCTCCCAGTCACGTCCAGCCTTCTTTCTTCTCTACTATTGTAGGTTTGCCCAGCCGCTCCCGGCCTCAGGACCTGTGCACTTGCCCTTTCCTGATTAAGGAAAATGTACACCACCCCTGAACTCCCAGTCATGTGACTGAGTCCCTCTGATTTTTCTGCTGTTGCCCAGATTTCATCTGCACAAAAGATCTTTCCTGCTCACCTGAATATTCACTCTTCCCCCTAGACATTCACTTTCGCTAATTCTATTCCTACCACCTGTCACTATTGGAATTTCTCATTTCCTTTTTGTTTATTTTGTCTTCCCTACTTAGAATATAAATTCCATGAGGGTAGGTGTGATGGTTAATACTGCGTGTTCACTTGACTGGATTGAAGGATGCAAAGTATTGATCCTGGGCATGTCTGTGGGTGTTTATTGCCAAAGGTGATTAATACTTGGGGCAGTGGCTGGGACAGGCAAACCCACCCTTAACCTGGGTGGGCACCATCTAATCAGCTGCCAGAATATAAAGCAGGTGGAAAAACAGGAAAAGGCTAGACTGGCCTAGCCTCCCAGGCTGCATCTTTCTCCCGTGCTGGATGCTTCCTGCCCTGGAACGTCAGACTCCAAGTTCTTCAGCTTTGGGACTTGGACTGGCTCTCCTTGCTCCTCAGCTTGCAGATGACCTGTTGTGAGACCTTGTGATTGTGTGAGTTAGTACTACTTAATAACATTTTACATATATATATATATATATATATATATGCCCTATTAGTTCTGTCCCTCTAGAGAACCCTGACTAATACAGTAGGGAATGAATTCGTCATGTTCATTTCTGTCTTCCTTAGGACAGTAATAAGTGTTGGTTTCATGATGACTGAATGAATAACAGCCCCACACAGGCATGTGCACACCTGCTCTTCTTGGCAGACCTTTGACATAAAATTCCAAGCTCTCACCTGCAAAGTCACAGTGCCCAAAAAGCTTTCATTCATTTCCTGCGAGCTCTCTGGATCCTGGGGTAGAAATTCCTGCAGCGAACCTGAGCCTCTGCTTACTTTTGCCTCCCCATGCTCTGTCCTTTCCCTGCCCCTGAGGATCAGCCCCTGCAGGCATCTGTGTGACCCACCAAGAAGAGAGGAGGAATGGGAAACAGGAAGGTGGGAGATGAGGGGGTTGCTTGCAGCACAGGAGCCCACGGGGAAGGGGCTGTAGTCATGAGTTTAAAGGAAATGGATGAGCAGATGAGTGCTCAGCAAGATGCAGGAGACAGAAAGCCAGATCCGCCCAGGGTGCGGCCCCAGCACAGGGGTGGTGGGAGGCTCTCAGGCAAGGGCTTGGTCAATGTCTGTGGGATCTGAACTGGACAGGGTAAAAGCCAAGGATCCAAGACAACTGAAGTGGATTAGGCAGAAGGACTCTCAGCACCCTCAGCGCAACTGGGGGTCAAAGGGCCATGCGATAGAGACAAGAGGGTAAGAAGCTCCAAGGAGAGCCAGCAGCAGGCAGGAGGGGCTGCCAATGCCTGCAGAGGTGCACAGTCCAGGGGGTGGCAGGGCTGAGCCAGGCCGTGCCATGGGTGACTTGAGTGGAGCGGAGGTGAGAATCTTCAGATCAGAGTCACAGTGGGGGAGGTCAGAGCAGTGCACCGCTCATTCACAGTAACACCAGGGTCAGCCAGGACAGCGGAAGGACCTGGAATACAGAAGAGCTCTGCAAGAAAAGGGGAAAATGCATCATGGGGAGATGACAGCCACTAGGAAGACTGGAGGTGACCCAGAAACCTGTCATGAGGCTCACAGGAGCAGGGCGCTTCCCTGAGTGGAGGCCATCATCGGGGATGGGAACACCCATCCTGCCCCTTGACCTCTGCAGCCTTCACCAGAGAGGGAAGGGCCAGCTATAATCTATTGCAGACAGATCTTAGGGAACAAGGAGCATGTTATGGGTCCTTCTGGGGACCTACTAAGCGTTTAGTGGCTTCTACTAGGGTCGTCTAACTGCTGCACCCACCAACCCCAAATCTTGGGTTCCACACTATAAAGTTGTGTTTCTTACTCCTGTCACAGAGCAGTCAAGGGTTCGAGGGCGACCTTCCACAGGGGCATTCAGGGATCCAGGCCACTCCTGCTGGATGCTCTGCATCAGGCCAGGAGTTGAGGGAGGAGAAATCACAGAGAATACGAGGGTGATCTCAGAGTTAGGCCTGCAAGTGGCACACATCACTCTGTCCATTTTTTTTCCTCCTTTTGAAACATGGTCTCTTTCTGTCATCTAGGTTGTTGTGCAGTGCTGTAATCTCAGCTCATTTCAGCCTCAACCTCCTGGGCTCAAGCGATCCTCCAGACTCAAACCCTCGCCAAGTAGCTGGAACTACAGGCATGCAGGCCACCATGCCTGGCTAATTTTTGTATTGTTAGTAGAGATGGCGTTTCACCATGTTGCCCAGGCTGGTCTTAAACTCCTGGACTGAAGCAATCTGCCCAACTCAGCCTCCCAAAGTGTTGGGATTATAGGTGTGAACCACCATGCCCAACCCATGCCGAGCTAATTTTTAAACATTTTTTTGGTAGAGTTGGGGTCCCACTATGTTGCTGTAGCTGGTCTCAAACTCCTGGCCTCAGCCCTCCTGCCTCAGCCTCCCATAATGCTGGGATTATGGGTCTGAGCCACTGTACCTGGCCTCTCCATATTTCTGTGATCAGCCCCATGGACAGCTGTGGCCCAGTCAGTCTGCACTCTCTGGAGGACGTCTGCTCAAATAAAAGCCCGCTGTGGGGAAGGCTCTGTCTTCAGGATCCCAGAGAAACTTTAGGCTTCTCCATGAGGGGAAAGTGGGTGGGCCGAGGTGATTCTAGTTTATCCTCATATAAAAATCTCTACCCACAGAATGGGACACTGTGTAGTCATTAACTAGAAAGATAAATACTTACATTCAGAAACAGAAAAGTGCCTGTGATGTTGTGCTGACTTGTAAGGAATAGAGAATAGAGTTTTTGTAAAATGGAGACACACAAATACTTCTTTAGGCTCCTGCACATATGTATCTGCAAGAATGTTCACTGAAATGTTACTACCGGAATCACAGAATTTTTTCTTTATTCTCAGTACTTTTACAATTTATACTATCTACTGATTAGATCGCCTTTATATAAACAGAAACAAAAAGAAAAGCCACACAAAAAAAGTCTGGGAAACAAATTAAAAATCCCCAAACCCCTGTTCACCTAGAAAAAAAGTGATCCAAACTGTAAGCAAACTAACGGGCAGGGTTTTTAAACTCAGGCCCAGTTCTGAGATGCACATTGTTACGGGTGCGGTCTTGTGCCACTGTTAATTCCACAGCTCATTTAGCGGCAAGCTTGCCCACAGCACATCTCCATAGAAATGGAACCCGCAGGGACTGAAGGATGTAATTACCCAAGGATATGGCAAAGGGAGGAGAGGAGTTCTCACACCAACAAGAAAGGTGAGCCTGGGGTCTTCAAAGGCAGCACGCCCAGGGCCTGCCACGTGGCCTCCAAGTGGGCACACTTCAGGGCTGGGTGAGAAATGCTTGGAAACCTGGGTGCTCCCTTCTGGGCGGCTTATCAAAGCCACCCCAGGTCCGGCTCCTTAAGAAGGGTTGACGGGGACGGGGACGAAGCCAGGCAGGGAGGGCAAGGGCTCAGAGCAGGCCAATGCTCGCTGCCTCCATCTTCCGTCTGACACTGCTGCTCTGCTGGCTGGCTGCTCCGGGGCCCACCCAGCCTGAGAGCCTCTTCCATAGCCGGGACCACTCGGACCTGGAGCCGTCCCCGCTGCGCCAGGCCAAGCCCATTGCCGACCTCCACGCTGCTCAGGTAGGAGAGGCTAGAAAAGCAACACCCCCAGGCACACAGCTTGCACACAGGCACGTGCACGTGCTCGCACATGCACAGGCCAGGATGCCAGCTGTGTGGAGGCAGAGAAGGGCCAGGCAGGCTGGGCTGGGAGGGAGGAGTAGCTCCTGTGGCTCCTGTTGAAACTACCATGAATTGATGCTTAACCCGATTCGACAACCCCACAGGTCAGCCCTAGTGAGAGAGAAATAAATGCTGGTGCACACAGACAACAGACTCGAATGCCAAGTGCCTTTTCAAAGGCAAGCATGTGGTACTGTAGTGGCCAAGGCACTGTCCGAAGGTATTCTGTGGCTGCTCACATGCCAGTCTCTGGATGTAGAGAAGGGGATGGCCCTGCAAGGTTCCCTAGCACAGCAGTAGTAAGGATCCTAACAGAGCTATCTGGGGTGGCATCTGTGGACTTTGCCGGAGTCTGTGGTGAAGCACCTAGGAAGTCCAATGCAGGCGATCCCCTCCTCCAGAGAGTCGTAGTGGGGGCAGGGAATGGACCGATGAGGCCCCTTGACCTGCCCTGGCACGTGGTCCTGTGGTCACCACAGGCTGGAGCTGATGCTCAGGGTCAAGTCCAATTCCCAGCTCCCAGGGTGCCCCAGAGGCCAGGGCAGGGAGCAGGAGAGCCGCTGTGTAGCCAGGCTCTCAGCAGCGTGGAGGCCGCCCCCCTCCCTCCCTCCCTTTGCGCGGCCGTGAGGAAGCCCCCAGGTCCTCAGACCCAACCACTGCCAAAACCCTCAGTTCGAATTCCCAGCTCTCAGGACAGGCCTCTCCAAGGCCTTCTCTGCGGTGTGGCCGCACCTGGCCTTCATTGGCACCCCCACCCTGCCCCTCATGGCCTCAGGGAGCGCCCTCCCCAACCCCGACCTCTCACCTCCTCCGGCATGCGCTCACCCAGCTGCCCCGTCTCCTCGGGCCCTGTGGCGCCTCTGACCCGGCCTGGCGCCCATCCAAAGACTCAGGACTGCGCCCAGGACTCGCTCCTGTCTCTGTCTCTCACTGCCTCTCTCTATAGACCTCGGTTTCTCTGTCTTCCTATTTCTATTGCTGTCTCCATCTGTTTCTCCGTCTGTCTCTCTGCTTCGATCTGTCTCTCTCTCTGTCTCTGTTTCTCTATCTGTCTCTGTGTCTCCAGGCTCTGGGGCAGGGCAGCCTGGGTGGAGGAAAGCCAGGAGGGAGGTAGCCCCGGATTAGGATATGTTTCTCTTCCACAGCGGTTCCTGTCCAGATACGGCTGGTCAGGGGCGCAGGTGGCCTGGGGGCCCAGCCCCGAAGGGCCGCCTGCGCCCCCCAAGGGCACCGCCCTGGCCGAGGCGGTGCGCAGGTTCCAGCGGGCGAACGCGCTGCCGGACAGCGGGGAGCTGGATGCGGCCACCCTGGCGGCCATGAACCGCCCGCGCTGCGGGGTCCCGGACACGCGCCCACCACCCCCTGCCGCCCCGCGTGCGCCCCCGGGCCGGCTCCCCAGAGCCCGCCCCAGGCGCTCCCCGCGGGCGCCGCCGTCCCTGTCCCTGTCCTGGCGGGGTTGGCAGTCCCGGGGTTCCTCCGATGGCAGGGCCGCCCAGGCCTTCTCCAAGAGGACGCTGAGCTGGCGGCTGCTGGGCGAGGCTCTGAGCAGCCAGCTGTCCGCGGCGGAGCAGAGGCGCATCGTGGCCCTGGCCTTCAGGATGTGGAGCGAGGTGACGCCGCTGGACTTCCGCGAGGACCTGGCCGCCCCAGGGGCCGCGGTCGACATCAAGCTGGGCTTTGGGAGAGGTAAGAGCGCCTCGGGGACCCTGGCGTGCCTCCCCCTCCCCCTGCCTCCACCACCTGCAGAATGGGGGGTGCTTAGCCCTCCCGGCCTGTCCCAGGGGCACCTGTCAGCAGGGTAGGCGGAGCCTCTGATCAGTGCAGTCTTGTCAGAATCGTGGTCACCCTGCAGAGAGCCTGGTGTGGCCTATGGTTACACTAGGGCCGGTCCTGTGTGCAGGCTGTTGCTGCCTGGCCTGCTCCTCAAAGCCCCTTGCAGGCCCCCTGCCTGTGCCTCAGGCTTCCCCAGGGAGCAGGGGCCTCAGGACAGGGCGGAGTCAGGCACAGGTGCCACCACCTCCCCCCTGCAACTGGACAAATGACTGAGCCGCTTTGCAGCCCCATCTGTGACCCAGGGGTGCTCAGGGCTGTCTTCTGGTCTCACTGGGTTAATGTCCCAGCATGAGAAGTACAGGGACACGGTTGGCTGAAAAAAACAAATGTAAGGGACCCGGCCTCCACTACTTCCTGTCCGCCGCAGAGGCGAGGATCCGCCTGGATCTTGCCTGGATGAGGCCTTTGTGCCGTCTTCCCAGGCCCCTAGCTGGGCTCTCACCCAGCCCCACTCCCCTCCTCTCCCAGGCACTTGGTGCCTGCTGGTCTCTGATGATCTGTGGACTGAAAACAGTTTATAAACAAACCGTCTCTCACCCTCCTCACGTTGAGGGCTTAATCCAGGAGCAGTCGCTCTGTCTGCCTCTGCTGCTGTTTCCTGGAGGCTGGGGACCCTGTCATGTACTCTAGGTGAGGCGTCTGTATGAGGGGTACTCATCCTTCACTGGGACCACCTCCTTCTCCCCATCTCCAGGCCGGCACCTGGGCTGTCCCCGGGCCTTCGATGGGAGCGGGCAGGAGTTTGCACACGCCTGGCGCCTAGGTGACATTCACTTTGACGATGACGAACACTTTACACCTCCCACCAGTGACATGGGCATTAGCCTTCTCAAGGTCAGTGGTCCTGAGCTGCTCATGTTGATAAGGCACCAGCAGTGCTCACGGGCCGACGTCCAAAAAGTCCACGCTTTTCCCAGGAAGTGTCCGCATCCTCTGAGGAGGCAAATCCATGTCTGGCCACGGTTCCCTGGTTCCACCGGCGCTCCCCTCTTCACAAGCACAGGCCTTCCATCTGTGACACAGGGATCCGTCGCCCAGGCTTCACCCAGCGCCATGGTGTGTGTTCCCCTTCTAGGTGGCCGTCCATGAAATTGGCCATGTTTTGGGCTTGCCTCACACCTACAGGACAGGATCCATAATGCAACCAAATTACATTCCCCAGGAGCCTGTGTTTGAGTTGGACTGGGCGGACAGGAAAGCGATTCAAAAGCTGTACGGTAAGAATGCTGGGGAGGGCAACCCCGAGCTCACGGAGGACACTCAGTGTTCCCGAGCACAGCAGGACCCCGCTCACTCCTCACTGGGAGCCTGGGCCCAAGAGCACAACGCTGTACAGCTGCACCACCCAAGAGTAGCCGCCCTCTAGCTCCGTGCTGCTGCTGTCTTAGTCAGAAGTGCTTCTGCCCAGCTGACCGCCAGTCCCTCCTGTGTCCTCTCTTTCACTTGCCACGTGCATTTCTTAGGAGGACAGTGAACACAGTGGTTTTCTCAACACAAGCTCCCCCTCCCCTGCCACTGTGCTGTGGCATCCCACCAGAGACACACACACTGGAAGCCCTGGGAGTTTACTGCAATCCCACGGCAAAGAGCAGCTAAGCCTGGCCAGGATAAGCTCCAATCTATTTAAAATCGTTCAGACCAAACGTTCTAGTGGTTGATTATTTAATTAAAGTGGTTAGTGACTTAGCACAGAGGCCCAAGGGAAGAAAGCTGTCCTTCTCTTCTCCATTCAGAGGTCCCTAGGCTGGGCACGGTGGCTCATGCCTGTAATCCCAGCACTTTGGGAGGACAAGGCAGGCAGATCTTTGATGTTAGGAGTTTGAGACCAGCCTGGCCAACATGTTGAAACCCTGTCTCTACCATAAATATAAAAATTAGCCAGGCGTCGTGGCGCATGCCTGTAATCCCAGCTATGTGGGAGGCTGAGGCAGGAGAATCACTTGAACCCAGGAAGCAGAGGTTGCAGTGAGCCAAGATTGCGCCACTGCACTCCAGCCTAGGTGACAGAGCAAGACTATCTCAAACAAACAAAAAAGTCCCTAACAGAGACCACCCTATTTCCGTTCTCACATCCCCCCGTTCTCAGCACTGTGTGTCTTTGGAGATAACAACTGCTGGGACACACTGACTTGCCCCAGTGGAAACCTTGCTCTGACATGAGCCCAGAATTAAACTTCTCTCTAATGAAGTCAAACTGCCGTCCGGCCATCAAGGGAGGCATTCATGAGCTGTATTTAGGGTGGTCAACTGTAAATAACTGCATCCAAATTGAGATGCTTCCGAGAGCGGCCTGGGTCCCGTGAAGAATGAAGGACGGTGCCCGTGAGCCAGGGCTGCAGCAGGCACCCTGATGCCTCCGGCTCCCTCTGCTCAGCCACCTCAATCTTGTTTTTTTAAGATAGGATCTCACTCTTTCGCCCAGGCTGAAGTGTAATGCCCTGATCTCAGTTCACTGCAGCCTCAGTTTCTCAGGCCCAAGTGATCCTTCCACCTCAGCCTCCCAAGTAGCTGGGACCACAGGCACCATGCGTGGCTAGATTTTGTTTTTGTTTTTTTGTAGGCTGGGTTTCACCATGTCGCCCAGGGTGGTCTTGAAGTCTTGGGCTCAAGCAGTCCTCCTGCCTCGGTCTCCCAAGGTGCTGGGATTACAGGAATGCGCCACTTTAGTCTTACATGGTGTCTTGCTTAAAGGTGTTTTTATAGAGAGCCCCAGCTTTGCAACTGTCTTCATTCAAGTCACACATGAAAATAGGTTTTTGCACCATATGACAAGAGGCTGGTTTTTTTTTAAGGCTCCTGTGAGGGAACATTTGATACGGCATTTGACTGGATTCGCAAAGAGAGAAACCAATATGGAGAGGTGGTGGTGAGATACAGCACGTATTTCTTCCGCAACAGCTGGTACTGGCTTTACGAAAACCGAAACAACAGGACACGCTATGGGGACCCTATCCAAATCCTCACTGGCTGGCATGGAATCCCAACACACAGCATAGATGCCTTCGTGCACATCTGGACATGGAGAAGGGATGAACGTTATTTTTTTAAAGGTACAGATTCTTCATGGATGGTTCTATTTCTCTTATTAAACAAATGCACTCAGAAGGAATGTCTTGAGCCCCTACCAAGAAATCTGTTGTAATGCTCTTATCATCACTTGCTTAATTTCTATCTGCTCCATCAGACTGGAGGCTCTGAGAGCATAAGGATTGGGTTCTATTGTTTTTGTTTGTTTGTTTCTGAGACAGTTTCACTGTCACCCAGGCTGGAGTGCACAATCGTGGCTCACTACAGCCTTGACCTCCTGGGCTCAAGTCATGTTCCCACCTCAGTCTCCTGAGTAGCTGGGACCACAGCCTCACGCCACTACACCTAGCTTAATTAAAAAAAAATTTTTTTTTTTGAAGAGATGGGGTCTCACTAAGTTGACTAGGCTGGTCTTGAACTCCTGGCTTCAAGCTGTCTTCCCACCTTGGCCTCTCAAAGTGTTGGGATTACCAATGACCCAGCCCCTGATCTTTTTAAGAAGGCACTTAAGTCACTGAATGAGTGAATTCTACTAGGTATTAAGGGGGTTGCCAAAAAACTGTAACAAAGGGCCCTGCCTGCAGGAGTTTTAATCTGGTTCTAGAGGAAAAGAAAATACCTTGGAAGCCTAGCAACAGAAGTGTTTTTACGGGGTTGGCCAAGCATAAGAGGTGATCACTGTCACTTGGAATTGGGTGCTGGTGCCCCCAGGAATCAGGTCTTGGCGGGATCTGGGATGCCCAGAAAAAGATACCCAGATTGGTGAGTGGATAAGGGTGTGGAAGTGGTCAGAGACAAGCAGCAGAAGCCAAGCCGTGGGGCTGGGAGTGAAAACGCCGCAGAGCTGGGAGACTGGGGTCCATCAGAATTGGCGACAGACTCAAACAGGATGAGATCAGGCTAGAAAGGCGGGTTGGCCCAACCACGGAGGGCCTCAAATGCCAGGGCCAGGGGCTGGACTTTACTGGGCAGGCCATGAGGAAGCAATGGCAATTTCTCAACAGAGAAGGTCAGTGTTTTGCTGGAAGGCAGAAGCTGATGTGGGGGAGCCTGGGGGGTCATGGGGAATACACAAAGAAAGGCAGGTCTGGGACTCTCTTGCTGTCACCGCTCCTTACTCAACCGGTCTCATCCAGTACCCTGGGCCGCGTGCACAAGTCATGCTGCCTTTGCAAAACCAGACAACACAGTCCAATCACAAACACGATTTTGTGGTTGCTGCTTTTTCCTTCCCCTTTCCTACCCAGAGTAAAGTTATGTACTCCCTCTGCCTGAATCCTGGTAATATAACCATAGGGCTTTAAATTGCTCAAAAAGACTTAAGGTGAGAGCCAAACTGAATTAACTTTATATGCAAATTTTACCATAAGGATCCTGTATATACATTTGGTCTTAATTTTCCTTCATATCACACAAAGGAAGAATTAGTTCCGTTATATAAAGAAATCACCTGACAGCAGGCTTTTATAGTTCAGGTCTTTCAGAGGTGGAGGCACATCTTTCAGGGCCTTAAGAAGTCCCAAACTAGAATTTATGTTGGCAACACTCAAAGAATCTTACTCATGGAATTAGGTCATCATAGGAGAACTCCTACAATACAGCTGTATTTTATTCTTGGAGCTTGAAAAACATCTTAATTTGCTATGAATATTTTGGATTAAAAGAAATTCCTGTGAGAGTGAATTGCATGTCTAACTGGACATACATCACATTGTTCTCAATGGTGAACTTTTCCAAACATATTAAATATTTGGTTGCTAAGGAACGTACTGCTTGGGGTGCTCTGTGAGTTGTGAACACCAAAGAAATCTGTTTAAGTGGATTGAGTCTATTCTATGTTGGCAAGATGCCAAATATTCAGGATTAGGAACTAACAGGAGCCTAAAGTAACCCCCTACTGATTTAGAGCACAGAATTAGCATTTGAACTTTGAAACAAAATGGAGCAAGTTCCATTTCACAGGACAGTGGGGAGTCTCTCTGGAGTGGAATTTGAGAGTCCTGGTCTGCATTCCTGGCCAGTCGCTTCAGCTCTCTCTATTCCAATGCCTTATTTGCAAAATGGGCGTGGTGGTGGGACTAGATGACTCTAAAACCAAGGTATAATCCAATCATAAGGATCATGATTTCTTCTGCAAAAAGAGGGTTTATACTGATTAGGATAGGGAAATGATTCCAAGCCTTGGGCCACTAACATTCAAAGGAACAGCTTTAGACTATAAAGGAAGAAGAAAAAAAATTAAGATACTCAGGTTAAAAAAGACATTAGTTTCGCTGTTTTGTTTTTGCTTTTGATGAGAGCCAATAAAATGATGTTCACAGGATGGGGTTTGCTTTTGCTGTGAAAGGCAACCAACATTCCAACTGCAGGAATGATGTCCAAGAAAAATGCATTCCCTAGGCTAAATCTAGAAGTCATTCCAGACCTGGGACATCACTGAGCGGAGGCTTCTCTCAGATGCCGAAGACCCCGCTTCCTCCCAGAATCATGGCAACACACTGTACAGGATTGGCTGAGACCTATCTTGAAAACTATCCTCTTTGTCATGTTTCCTGTGATTTAATATCAATGAACGACATGAATTTATTTTCATTGGCTCTCAGGAAATCAATACTGGAGATATGACAGTGACAAGGACCAGGCCCTCACAGAAGATGAACAAGGAAAAAGCTATCCCAAGTTGATATCCGAAGGATTTCCTGGCATCCCAAGCCCCCTAGACACAGCCTTTTATGACCGAAGAAAGAAGTTAATTTACTTCTTCAAGGAGTCCCTTGTAAGTAAAGGCTCTTCAGCCTAGCATTGCTTCTGTCATCCCAAATAGAGATTTGTCAAATGACCAAATTCGTATTTAAAAGCTGTACTTGGCCTGGCACAGTGGCTCATGCCTGTAATCCCAGCACTTTGGGAGGACAAGGGTGCAGATTGCTTAGCCCAGGAGTTTGAAACCAGTCTGGGAAACAAAGTGAAACCCATGTTTTGGTCTCAACAAAAAATACAGAAATTATCCAGGTGTAGTGGCACATGCCTGTGGTCCTAGCTGCCTGGGAGGCCAAGGCAAGAGGATCACTTGAGCCTGGGAGGTCGAGGCTGCAGTGAGCTGTGACTGCACCACTGCACTACAGTCCAGCCTGGGCAAGAGTGAGACCGGTCCCCCAAAAAAGAAAAAACAAAAAACCCGTACTCATATCAGATCTAAATAGCAATGGCAGAGCATTGCAGATGGAAAATTTGGACATTCAAGTCTAAAGAATTTGGTACAAAATCTGAGTTACTTATCTCATTGTTATAAATTAACCTAAAATATGAATAATTTTCAGAAGAGCCAGTCTATCTAATTTGCTTTGCAGGTATTTGCATTTGATGTCAACAGAAATCAAGTACTTAATTCTTATCCAAAGAAGATGACTGAAGTTTTTCCAGCAGTAATACCACAAAACCATCCTTTCCGAAATATAGATTCTGCTTATTACTCCTATGCATACAACTCCATTTTCTTTTTCAAAGGCAATGCATACTGGAAAGTAGTTAATGACAGAGACAAACAACAGAATTCCTGGCTTCCTACTGATGGCTTATTTCCAAAAAAGTTTATTTCAGAGAAGTGGTTTGATGTTTGTGATGTCCATATCTCCACACTGAACACATAATGAGAAAAAATTGAAAATGGAGAGTCAAGTCATAGGACTTCGCGAAGAGAAAAATTCTGATATTGTTTACAAAGAAAACCAGATTTTCAGTAGCTGAGGCAAATAGGGCTCTGTAAGTTAAAACCCAATGGAAAAAGCCTTAGATGAACTTTTAAAATACTGGATTTAAAAATCAGTTGCTCAGGTAAAACATAATTCATAACCTAGAAAGGTTAAAAACAAAACAAAAAACAAAACTAAGCATGCAAACATCTTTGTCTGCATTCTACTCTGTGGGGCTCTGCCCATCCCAACTGCTTGCCCACCTGATTTATGGGAGTTGGAAAGGTGACCAGAGCCATGGGTCAAGCTATCAAGGAAGGAGATGCCATGGATATGATCTTACTGAGGGATTCACTTGGAAAGGTCATGGAATTCAAATGAATTGCACTCCAAAGTCCCTGTCAGAATGACATTTCTCTAATGACAGTATATAAAAGGCTTTCAAGTGTATTTCTCTCTTGATCTTCACAACTCTGTCAGCGCGGCAGGATGGATTCTATGGTACACATTTCCAGTCATATTAACCAAAGTTCATCTGTTGTATCCTGCCAAAAGTCAAACGCAGTGGCAGCTCAGGGCCCTCATCACCAAATCCCAGCCCAGGGCCCTCTGCACTTTTTCTCTGTATCACTGTGGTGGTGGCTGGCCCTGCAGTGCGTTGCACCATTTTGTTTGAACGCACAGGCCTGCAACCCAAATGGTCCTGAACAGAACAACTCTTCTGGTTCACTGTAATTCACTTAGTGTTCTCTCCTGGCACTTTATATGACAGTTTACTTAGGTTTTAAAGACAAGACTACCAAAAGGAGACTCTTGAAGTTAGTTGGATAATTTTATTTTTCCAATATCAGTTATATCTAGGATAGGCATATGTCCCTTCAACTTTTACATAATACGGCTATTAACTCTTAACCTGAACGAAACCCAATGTCATTTGTAACGAAGTGAACAAAATCTGGGCAATGAAATGAACTAAAATGGTTTCAGTAGCCTCAATGATCAGGCCACAAATACCACATTTCTTCTTCTAAAGGAACAGCTAAAACACAGGTAGGTTAAAAATAGCAAATTACAAATATACGTTTTAAGGATCTTTTTTCCCCCTGTAGGAACTTTCGTGTTATTGTTTTGACAAAGGAAGATGGCTATAATTTATACTTACATAAGAACAAATTTTCCTCTTGACTGAAAGGCTGTTTCAGCCAAGGAGAGGGGCTGGGAGAAAAGATAAGCAATTCTCATACCCCTAAACCCCAGCTCATTCCTACTAAGTAGGAACATCCCTTTGAATTCATTAACTCAAAAGATGACATATCATCTTGGATTATAATCAACGGAAGTGTCTAGGTTTATCTAGCAGGGCAAAGAGTTTTATTATGTGTGTACATTTGTTATAAGGGGAAACAGAATGACAGTGGTCCTGAAATGAATTATTTCTGAATTTGTACAACTGCTTTACAATGTAGGCAAAACTTTAAATGTTTCAGTGATTTTTGCAAACTGATGCAAATCTGTTCCAAGGAAAATGCAAACTAAGTAAACAACAACTAAGTGGACAAACGGCGAGAGAGAATTCTGCTAAGCTCTGATGGATGTTAACTCACTGTCAATGGGCTGGGTATGGTGGCTCACGCCTGTAACCCCAGCACTTTGGGAGGCTGAGGCAGGTGGACCCCTCGAGCTCAGGAGTTGGAGACCACCCTGGGCAACATGGCAAAACTCTGTCTCTAGTAAAAAATGCAAAAAATTAACCAGGTATTGTGGTGCACGCCTGTAGTCCCAGCTACATGGGAGGGTGAGGTGGGAAGATCCCTTGAGCCTGTGAGGCAGAGGTTGCAGTGAGCTGAGATTCTGCCACTGTACTCCAGCCTGGGTGACAGTGAGACCCTGTCACAAAACAAACAAAAAAACCTCAGCCAATGAAAACACCTGAAAATCTCTGTAAAAGAGAAAAAGAAGCCTCTTTTACATCATAGCTCAGTAAAAATTTGGCTTAAAACCAGTTATTCCAGACAATTTTCTAGTATAGTTGGAATTCCTTCAGAGGTGTGGTTAGCGTGGGAGGGGCTAATGGCCACTGTGGAGGGCCTGTACAACTCACCTCAGCTACCTACGGGCCTGCAGGGGGCTGGCTGGATCTGCAGCGCACCTGCCCCCAGGCCTAGGCAGCAGACCTACCCACAGTGGCATCATGCACAGGAGTCCAGACCTTTACCTCACCTTGAAAGAGCTTGTTTTACATGCTACACTGTCTTGAAATTGAAAATACGAATTATGAACAAAAACAGCCTGTGCACTATGCCATTACAAATAATAGGGGATGCTTGTGTGTAACTGGACGAGAGCCGTGTAGCAGCAGTAAGAAGGAAAATATTCTAGGGAAATTTAGTGGACAGCAGAATTTTAATGTTAATGTTTTGGGCTTTACTTTGTAAAGTTTATTAATTAGACTGAGTTCACATCAAAAAGGTGAAGAATGGAAACTGGAAAAATACAAAGACATTTTAAATAAATAGTTTATTTATTCAAAATAGTTTTCTTACCTTATTCACAGTTTCAAGTTTAAAATGAAAAAAAGGGATCGTACCTATTCTTGATCAACTGTCATATAAAGTCAAAAGTGAACCCTTTCAGAACATGCATTAAATACAGCAAACTGCACAACAGCTAGTCGTGGAACAATCCTGCACTGAAGCTTATAAAGAACACGCCTTTTTTCTGTGCAATTTAAAAGGAAACACTGTAGCTGTACAGGAAGTCTCCTTAACCCACTTGAACCTGTAATATCATTTGGATAAAAGTTCTCTTGACCAAAGTAACATTTTATCCAAAACAATATCTTAGACCCATGTAGCTTGACATACTTCGAAAATATGTGAACGTGTAACTGCATCACAGCAAGTCTATGAAGACTGAGGTACTATGTACTTCTCAAAGAAATAAATAGTGGAAGCTTTAAGTTTGATTCTGATGTTAGCACTTCAAGTGAAGAAGCCACAGAACTCAACTGTAATTTGTCTGTCACTTAAAATAACTCTGTGTTTCCACTGATATGCCCGTTTTAAATGGGTATTTCCCTATTATTTAATGGAACAAAGCACCGAATGAACAAACCGGCTCCGTGTTGAAGGCACTGACAGCGTGTCTGGGACGCGGCTCTGTGCACTCACTGAATGGCACTGCTGCCTGCCGCACTGCCGGCAGTGGGGAGCTGGCCCAGCAGGTGGACGATAACACCGATTCTTTCCAGAAGAGTCGCGGTTTTGTTTGCAGTCGCTCTCAAAAGCTGGGAGTAAATGTGCTTGTTGGTTTTGAGGACTGCGTCTTCTTCAATGTTATTGCTAGGGTTAAAAAAGAAAAAAGAGACAGGTAAGGGACCACCAATGCCTACCGACAATTCAGAGGTCCAGAACACCGGCCGGCGACAGCCCAACAGTCACTCTTCACAGAGCAGCAGGGTTCCACTCCTGTCAAGTTCAGACCTGCCTTCTTTTACCTATTGCTCACAGGCCTGTTTCTAGACATTTATTTCAATACATCACTGAAATCCAGCACTCATTCCTTTTATAAATATTTGAATGCCTATTATGTACCAGGAACTGCTCTTGACAGAGAACAAAACAGGCAAAATGAAGCCCCTGCCTTCATGGAATTTGCATTCTATTGAAGTAGGAGTTTGCGGGAGGGGAGTGGAGGCACTAGGGGAGACCACAGTGAACAAGAGTGTGATAGAGGCCATAAAGAAAATGCAGTGGAGCTGGGCGGGTGAGGGCAGAAGGAGCTATGCAGTATTTCCTCCGTTCCTCCAGCTCAGCCTAAAGCGCCGTCCTGTGTCGCATGCACACATCTAAAGCCACTGTTGCACTGCTGTCTCTAGAGCTAGAACACCTAGGATTTAAACACGGATTTCTGACCGACAAGAACGACTGCATCTCGATTTACCCTAAAAATGTCAGTGCAGTTCTGTATGAAGAATGCCCCTCAGCTGAAGAGTACTAGACAGTACTCTACTTTAAAACTATTTCACTTTACAGTTGGTCTTGAAAATATTTACCCCTTACGATGGATGGGTGAATTCTATTTCTGTTATTACTGGAAAAGACTAGTAATTAATTACGTGGCAGTTCATACCTAGCATCTTTTTTTAAAAAAATGAGTCCAGGTGAAGACCCCTGGCTCACATAACCAGGTAACAGATAACAATTCCACAACTCTTTACAGTGTCCAGGACCACATCTGAGCCTTACAATAATCCCATCTCCTCAGATAGGCAAGGACTAGCATTTTTATTTTACAGATGTAAAACCTAAGGCCCAGAAGGGTTAATAGTTTGGATTAAGGTCAAAATGTCATGTTTTCCAATTTCAAATGCTATGCACTTTCACCTCTTTGGGGTACAAAATTTCTCCCTTCACCCAAGGGCTTGCCAGTCAGGCCTGTCAGAGAGCAGCCAGCAGTGCACGGCTCCCTTCCCCCAGGAGCTCCCCTTTCTTTCATTCCTGGCTCCATCCCTCTTTAGACATTTCTCCCCCTAATTCCCACTTCTTTTATCAGGCAAGTCTCCTTCTGCCTTCCCCTAACAGCCACAGCACAGCAAAACTGACTGTTCCAAATGCATTCCCTATCTGTAATCTGTGCCTAAGATCAGCTATATTTTAGTTTTGGGGGAGAGTTAACAGTCACAAAACCCTTTAATAACCTTATAGAAAATTTAAATTACTCTGAGAGTAAATCAAGGCAATAGCGCTTAATATAGAAAAGGCATTTGAAAGACGAATTATTCTTTGTGGACAATGACATCACACTGTCATTTTACTAATAGTTGGGTACCTAAAGATAACTGATGGCTGCAGAGATTATAAACGTAAAATCTTTTGATTCCTAATAAAACTCTGAATCTTAAATCTTCATCTTCCAATTTCCAACTTCTACAAATTTCTACAAATCATGCTTTCCTTAATGAATTCTTATCAGTAGTTTCACTGACCTATGACCCCTATTCAGAGGGCTTCATCATTTCATCACTTCGTCTCCCTTTTCACTCATCTTAACTACACATTAAATGTACACATTTAAATGGGAACAACCCATAAATCTAAACGATTTGTTCCTGGCACTGCAGCAGAGAGCTCCCTGAATCTTCAGAGATTACTTCTACTTCTTAACAGGTTTTATTTATATTAAGTCCCAAAGCCACCAAAATGTCAAGAGGCCTGGATCTGTGAAAGCAGTGAGTATTAAAATACAGCAGAAAAGTAAATTCTAAAATCAAAAAGAAAAAAGAAAAAACCTTTGGCCTAACAAACTGCTACTGCTAGAATCTGCAGGTCAATGCCAATGCAGCTGTCTTATGATGATGAAATGCCTGCATAAACTGAAAATGAAAACAAAATGTTTTTTAAACAAGTAAAATGCATCTTTCCCTATAATTCTACAGGAGTCTTATAAACTTAAGACTTTAATTATTAAGCCTTGTTTATTTTTTTTGCCAGAGGGCATGAAGTGGAAAAAACAGTAGTCAAAAAATAAAAATTTATTTAACACAGCCTCTCAGTATCTGTGGAGGATTGGTTCCAGGACGCTCCAGAAAACTACAATCTGAGGAGGCTGAAGTCCCTGATAGAAAATGGTGTAGTATTTGCATTTAAGCTGTGTACATCTTCCTACATACTTTAAATCACCTCTAGATTACTTATAATACCTAATACAATGTAAATGGCTTATAAATAGTTGTTATACTATATTGCTTTTTAAATTTATATTATTCTTTATTTCATATTTTCAATCTATGGTTGGTTGAATCTGGATTCAGAATCCTTGGATACAGAGGACTGACTGCATTTTCTTTCTTTAAGGTCTCACTCTGATTTCCCTTTATATTGCAAAAGAGAATGTTCATGTATTCACTGTGAAATAACTAAGTCTGTGGCAGAGGATATTTTCCTCTTAAAAACAAAATTATACAAGTTTTCATTTTCACATCAGTGAAAAATGAAATATCATCAACTTAGTAACTAATATTTTTGTTTTGAAACTTGTCAAAGTATTTATTGTATTAACACAGTATCACATTTCACAGTTTAATAAACCTTAAAAAATCAATATAAATTAGCTACATAAGACTTTATGTATCATGCATGAAAACTTTAGATTAAAATAGTTTTCAGCAGAATATTAATAACCTAAACAGAATCTTAGAAAACCTTCCATTAAAATAAAAATTACTTAGGTCATACATATGACTGTTATGGTTATAAAAGATAAAACTGAAACTATTACCTACTCCCAATTTCTCAAATGATTGACTTGTGAAAAATCAATGAATCACATTTTCTCACATATCATGTATTTATATTGCCACCTTGTGGAAACCAATACAAATTTTAAAAATTTACCCACTGCTGTTAGGAAAAAGCAGAAATTCTTTTCCAGCCGTGTTACTATATGCACTATCTGCTCTGTCTTATGGCTCTTCAGAAAGATGGATGTCTCTGCTAATCAGTGAGTCTATTAACACCTTGCTGTGTACCACAACCAGGATATGGTATAGACATTGAGGGTTAACAATGAAATAAAAGCTCTCCTTAGACTATAGAGAATTATTCAAAAGCAATTTTTTTTTTCTTTAAAGAGATGGGTTTTGCTCTGTCTCCCAGACTGGAGTGCAGTGGTGCCATCATAGCCTGCTGTGGCCTTGAACTCCTGGGTTCAGTAATCTTCCTGCCTCAGTCTCCCAAATAGCTGGGATCACAGATGTGAGCCATGGCACCCAGTCCAAAGGCAGTTACTGAAGGAAGTTTCTATTCAGGATGCAAAGCTGGAGAAAGTCTCTGGCTCAAGCAGGACAAACTACAAGGTCATGGCTTTTCTTAAATCCATGAGAGAGGTGGGGCAACCAACTAGCCTGAAATCTAAGGAGAGACAGGCTGATGCAAGGAGAGAAAGGAGAGTCCTTCCTTTCCCAGGCAGATGCAGCCAGAAGCTAGTAAGCATTTAGCTAAAATAGTGAATGAGTTGGTGGGGGCCCAGTGAGGCTGGTTAGAGAGTGTAGGGCCTCTGTGGAGTCAGGGGATTCACATCTTCTTACTGGCTTTTCTCCAAGGATCTCCCCAAGTGTTCACATGAAAGACCAGTGAGAATCCTGAGAAAGTGACCCTCCTGGTGTAGACCTATGGTAGGGTAATAGCTGCTGCTTTAGGAGGGACAGGCAACCCCACCTGGACCCTTTTCTATGAAACAAAAGCCTCAGTGGGGGTGGGGGAAGACAATGAACCCTGTCAACCTTAGGGCATGGGTTAAAGTCCATGAAGAGAGGGGAAGGGAACAGAAAAAAAATTCTGGGGGGTTAGGCAGGGGTGCAGGAGCAGTGACAAGGCCACTGTCCTGAGACTCAGGGACACGAGTGTCTGCCTAGACTGAGGCTTACTTCAACAACTGTGGAGTCCTTGCTAACTCCCTGCTCCCTCCCCAACAGGCTAAAACGTACTGGAGGAGGACAAGTGATAGTGGAATATGGTTGGAAGAACTATGAGAGTGTAAAGACAGACCCTCCCTAAGGTGCAAAACAAAGGAAAGATCTAGAGCTGAAGGTAGAGAAGACATTAAGAATCACCTTCTGCAGATCTGCGCCACCCTACACACAAGGACTGCAGGAAAACTTGAAGCCTGTGGTACACGGAAGGTAACCATCAACTCCAGGCTAGAAAAATGAATTCCGCTCCCCACACTAAAGCTCTAGCAGGGGAAAAGTACAAAAAATTCTGGGCAAAAAAAAAAAAATATTATTTTCCTTGGTCTCTACTATCATACATAAGGTATCCAATTTTCAACAAACAAGAGATATATGGAAGACAAGGAAAAAAACAACATATGTCCAAGAGACAAAGAATCAACAGAATCAGCTAATTATGACACAGATGTTGGAACTATCTCATAGGGAATTTAAAAGGACTATAATTAATATATGTTAAAGGCACTAATGGAAAAGGTGGATGCCATGCAAGATCAGATTGGTAATTTCAGCAGAGAGTTGAAACTAAGAACAAACCCAGGAGAAATGCTAGAAATGAGGAACATTGTAACAGAGACAGAGAATGCCTTCAAAAAGTTCAACTGCAGATGACACAAAACCAAGTAAGGAATCAGTGAACTTGAAGACAGTTCAATAGAAATTATCCAAACAAAATCATAAAAAGAAAAAAGGGCATCAAAAAGCCAGAACAGAATATCCAAGAGCTGTGGAACAATATCAAACAGTCTAACATGGGTATAACTGGGGCTGTAGAGGAGGAGAGAGAATGGAATAGAAGAAAGAAAAATGCTGAAGCCAGGGGTAAAAGCCATCATGACACACTCAAGCGTATCATGGTCAAACTGCTGGGGAATGGGGCGCCTACAGGCAAGGAAGACACATTTCTAACAGATGAACAAAAGTAGGAAACACAGCAGGCTTCTGGACAGAAAACATGCAGGCCAGAAGACAATGGAGTGACATCTTTAAAGTATTTTAAGAAAAGGACTGTTAACCCAGAAGTCTGCAAAAAAGATCTTCCAAGACTGAAAAAGGAATAAAAACTCTCTCAATTGTAAAGATAAAATTCACTGCTAGCAGACCTAGCAATGCTAAATGCTAAAAGAAGTTTTTCAGGCAGAAGGAATATGACACTAGACAGAAACCTATACAAAAGGTTAAAAGTACTGAAATGGAATAAATGAAGATAAATACAATTTCTTGTTCTCTTTAATTGCTCTTAAAGGTAACTGTATAAGGCAGAAAATAGTAGCAGTGCATTATGTGTTTATAACATATGTAAAAGTAAAATACATAATAACAGTACAAAAGATGGGAGGAAGGAATTGGGAATCTACCGTGATAAGGTCTTTCTAGTACATGTAAAGCAATATCATATTATTTGAAGGTGGCCTCTCATTAAAGATTAATGATGTATACTGCAAAATCCTAGGTCAACTGCCAAAATAATTAAAAAGTGGCAGATAATAAATCTATAGTGAAATAAAATGGAATCACAGAAAATATTCAATTAACTTAAGAGAAGGCAGAAAAAGAATCATATTAAATGTGAATGGTCTAGAGACACCAATTATAAAACTGTACTTAAAAAGCAAGACCCTTGGGCCAGGTAGTGGCTCATACTTATAATCCCAGCACTTTGGGAGGCTGAGAAAGGTGGACTGCTTGACCCAGGAGTTTGAGACCAACCTGGGCAACATAGCGAGACCCCATCTTTACAAAAAAATTTAAAAATTAGCTGGGCATGGTGATGCACATCTGTGGTCCTAGCTACTCTAAGAGGCTGAGGTGGGAGATTGCTTGAGCCCAGGAGGTTGAGGCTGCAGTGAGCTATGATCATGCCACTGCACTCCAGCCTGAGTGACAGAGTGAGACCCTGTCTCAAAAAAACTAAACATGAACATAAGTAAATAAAAAATAAAAAGATCCAACTACTGCCACCTATAGGAAACCCAATTTTAATATAAAAGACATACATGGAAAAAGACGTTAACCAAAAGAAAGTCGAGTAGCTATATTATAAAAGAGGGACATCTGTAGTAATAAGGAGGTCGGTTCTCCCAGATATCACAATCCCAAGTGTGTGTACTTAACAGAGCTTCAAAAACACATGAAACAAAACTGACAGTGCTAAGAGGAGAAAAAGATAAATCCACAAGCGTAGTTGGAGACTTCAACACTCCTCACTGGGTAAACTGACAAAAGTAGACAGAAGGCCAGTGAGAATACAGAAGACCTGAACAACGAGATATGAACACACTTAACCTGACATTTACACAACACTCTACCCCAAACAGCAGGACGCTCAGATTTCTCAAGTACACATGGAATATGTGCCAAGACAAACTGCATTCTGGGCCATAAAACAAATGTATGCAAACGTGCAAGAAGAGATCATACACAGCTATGGTCTCAGCACATAACAAAAGTAAACTAGCAAGCACTATCAGAAAGATACCTACCAAGTCCCAATATTTAGAATCTAAATGGCACACTTCTAATAAATTGGTCAAAGGAGAAGTCTCAGGATATCAAATATTATTTTGAAACAAATGAAAAAGAAAATATACAAACATAGATGAGATGTAGCAAAAGCAGTGCTTTAGAAGAAAATTTTTAGCAGCAAATCTTACGTTAAAAAGGGAAAAAGGTCTCAAATCAGTAATCGAGGCTTCCACCTTAAGAAACTAGAAAAAGAGCAAATTAAGTCCAAAACAAGTAGAAGGAAGGAAATGAAGAGCAGAAATTGATGACATTAAAAAAGAAACACGAGGGGAAGAAATAATCAATCAAGCCAAAAGTTGGTTCTTTGAAAAGATTGAAAAAAAAAATCGATAAACTTCTAGCTAGAATGACCAAGAAAAACAGAAAGAAGAAGGATTACCAATATCAGGACTAAAAGAAGGGATATCATCACAAACCCCCTTAGACATTAAAAGGATAATAAGGGATACTGTGAATGTATACGTTTGACAATTTCGATGATGGACCCTCATTTATTTAAGAAAAAGACAACCTGAGTAATACTGTATCCATGAAAAGAAATTGAACTCATTGTTTAAAAACTTCCAACAAAGTAAACCCCAGGTTAAGATGCTTTTACTAGTAAATTATACTAAATGTTTAATGAGGACATAGTCCTAAATCTATACAATCTCTTTCAGAAAATAGAAGAGGGAGCAAGAGCCCACAAACTTTACGAGGCCAGCACTGTTCTAATACCCAAACCGGACAAACCTGTTATAAGAAAAGTGAGCTAAGACCACTATCCCCTATGCATAAACACAAAAATCATCAACATGCAAAATGAAATCCAGTAATACCCAGTATCAGCAAAGTGAATCCAGTAATACATAAAAAGAATACTACATCACAACAAACTGGGGTTTATCCCAGGAATGCAAAGTTGGTTTAACATTTGAAGAATCAATGTAATTACTATATTAACAGACTAAAGAAGGGAAACCATATGGCCATCTCAATAGATGCAGTAAAAGTGTTCAACAAAAATTCAATATCCATTCATGATAAAAGAAACCTCTTAGCAAATTCAGGATAGAAGAAAATATCCTCAACTTGATAAAGGCCTCTACAAAGCCCCACAGCTGATATAAGGCTTAATGGTAAAAGACTGAAAACTTTCTCCCTGAGATCCTGAGGAATTGGAGGCAGGGGCAGGGTTGACTACAAAGGGGACAGCAGGAGGGAATTTTTGGAGTGATGGAACTGTTTTCTGTCATAACTGTGGTGGCAGGCAGACATCTGTATGCATTTGTCAAGGTGTATACTGAAGTATGTACCACAAGGAGTCCATTTTACTGTATATAACATAAAAAAAAACCAGAATGATAAAAAAAAGATCTGTACCCTAAGATTATAAATTGGTAAAATATACATAAGATAACTGGTAACAATGAATGTATAAGAATAAGAATATTTTTATAGGTAGGGTGCTGGGAAAGAAATTCCTACAAATAACCACTTAATTTACCTTGTTTTCTTTTTAGTTGAAGATAGCAGTTTAATGGACTGAAGGAGAAGAAATGACAATCGAGACTCAAATATACTGAGGAGTTTCGTCACTTCTTCTCGATTGAGACTAGGAGAAGCATCAGCAGCTGGAGCAGCGTCACCACTCTTAGGCTAAGAACAACAGAAAGTTACTTTACTTGAGCTACCCAGCAACTGTAGTTTCATACCATATCAAATGATGGAACTGCAGTTTCATGAATCCAATAAATTTTTTTAACCCCAAACAGAACAAACAAAAAGCACACCTGCAATCATTTTGACAGACTAACACATAATTAATATGTCTCAGCCCAAATAGGCACTTCTGTAGAAGAAATTAATCCTGACTTTTCAACATCAGACACAGCAGGGAAATGTATGGTACCACACAGGATTCGACCGAGCAGGGCTAGGAGAGCAACAGGTGGGTGTACCACGGGGGCTTCAGGAAGCTTTTAGCAACAGCAGAAGACAACAGGAATGCTGGAATGCCCAGAAAACTAGAAATTCCTTCCTGAGGAGCCTGCTTAGGCCCATTCAACTGCTCTCAGGCATTTTAGTGGAAACTACAAAACAGGGCACAGGCCTTTACTTTTAAAACATAAAACAAATTCCCACCAGCAACAAAAAAACTTAAGAGACTTTATAATTTGCTAACTATGGTCTTGTTGAGATATATTATTTAAAAATATTTTAAAATACTTGCAAATTAAAGAGGGGAGATAAATAATTCTACCAGGCAAATATAACAAATCATTGTTAAAGTGTTTTAGGGCATAGTATACATATGTATGTGTGCGTATACACACACATAAACACACACATCTCATATGCCCACTATATACATTTACCATGTAGCTTAAGACACACAAAAACCAAATACAGTCACTGTCTCCATTTACCTGGCCAAATTCTTCTACAAGCTCCTTCTGGATAAGCTGGAACGCATGCTCAGTTCTCACCATTATATCAAGCGCCCCAGACAGTGTTTTCAACTTTCCAACATTGCTATTCTGGCCTAAAGTGTAAAATACAAAATGTTAATTCCTTTAAAAATAAATCTAGAAACCCATTTAATGTTAATGTATTAATGAAAATTCAGACTTTCAAACCACTATAAAGGAAGCTAATGAGAATCTTAAATCTTCTAAATCCAACTTCTGTTTAATAATATTCCCTTGAGAAAAATACTAAGTCTGGACAAAGCAATAAATAACAATTGTTTCCCTGCCTCACCATGTGGTTTGACAGGATGACATCACGTTTTCAGAACAGGAGCCTGAGGAAAAGGGACCAGCGGAAAGGAGTCTGGGGCTTGTCGGCCACCCCACAGTTTACCAGTTATATGGTCAAGTCACTTAAGCTCTGAGTATCAGTTGTCCTACCTGTAATAGTTTATTACATTTCTGTTCAAAGGCAGCAAGTCAGACCAGATGAACAAGGTTTTGTTTTATTCTCGAGCCTTCTAAATAACATTTTTCTACAGCTATCAGATACAACAACACACCTTTGCTCCTGTTCTCCTAGAACTCAACTGTATGCGGTGGTGTGCAGTAGAAGATTCATCTTGTACAAACAGAGGTCTAGTCTTTGTCCTTGGCTCCCAAAAGGCAATCTCTAAGTCCCTGAAATGTCCTGCCTAGTAAGAATGCCTTTGTTTACCTGGGGGCCTTGGGCCACACTGAATAGCTTAACGATGGGATTCACTGTGGGGGCTTTGGGCCCCATGGTAAAAGCTCGACCTCTAGAGGCACTGGAGACAAAGATCAGCCACGTGGCAGTCAACCATGTCTATGTGACCAAGTTCCAATAAAAACTCTACACCAAGGCTTGGGTGAGCTTCCCCAGTGGTACATGTATTGATTTATACACTTGGTGAGTACTGGCATGCATCACTGCCAGTACTCACCAAGTGTATAAATTAGCCAGAATTAGCACTATCCGTAACTACAGCAGGAGAGGAACTAGGAGCTTCGCGCTTAGAACTCTCCAGGACTCTGCCTCCCGAGCCTCTTCCCTTGGCTGATTTTAATGTACACCCTTTAATGTAAGAAATTGTAACTGTAAGCAGAACAGCTTTCAGTGAGTTCTATAAGTCCTTCTAGCAAATTCTCAAACCTAAGAATGGTCTTGGAGGCCCCCAACGAACTTGGAATTAGTGTGAGAAGTGAAAGTGATCTGGGGACTCCCCAACTCTACAGGTGGGGAGAGAATAACTGTTGCCTTCTTCCTTTAAAGCATAATCCCACATTTTTTTTTTTTTTGAGGTGGAGTCTCACTGTGTTGCCCAGACTGGAGTGTAGTGGCATGATCTTAGCTCACTGCAACCTCCGCCTCCTGGGTTCAAGTGATTCTCCTGCCTCAGCCTCCCGAGTAGCTGGGACTTACAGGTGAGTACCACCATGCCTAGTTAATTTTTCTATTTTTAGTAAAGACGGGGTTTCACCTTGTTGGCCGGGATGGTCTCGATCTCCTGACCTCATGATCTACCCACCTCGACCTCCCAAGTGCTGGGATTACAGGCGTGAGCCGATGCACTGACCCATAATCCCACACTTTCTAAATAATCTATTAACTTTCAAATCAGCGGATAAATGTGATTTCAGCATAGATTTGGCATCTGGAAGGCAAGCTATTGATTATGTATGGAAGTGATGTTGGGGCAGGGACCAGACAATATAGACATTCAGGAAGGGAGATCTGAATCATATGTACTAGAAAAAAAACACTGGGTAAAATAAGATAGAATAAAAGGTGTCATAAGCCAGAGCATTTATTAACTTGGCTTACAAAACTCACAAATCTGGCTAACAACACCCCCCCAAATATTTACATTATTTTCTAAAGTACTCACAGTAGTAAAACATTTAAAGGAGGGAATTAAGCACACTTATCATCTTAGCAAATTTGTTCTCAGTATCTTCTAGCACTTCGGGGGGCTGAGGCAGGAGGATTGCTTGAGCTCAGGAGTTTGAGACCAGCCTGGGCTTAAAACATGGTGAGACCCCGTCTCTACAAAACATTTAAAAAAGAATTAGGTGAGGATCACTAGAGCCCAGAAGGTGAAGGCCGCAGTGAACCATGACCGTGCCACTGCACTCCACTAGGTGACAGAGTGAGAGTCTGTCTCAAAACAAACAGACAAACAAACAAAAACTCAACAACAAAAAAAAGATGTTTGCTCATTCTACGGAATTTAAACACGGCAGAATATTCAAAGGTGCAAATAAAAAGTGAAGATTGCTCTCCCCAAACCTTCCCCCATAAAGAGCTACTGTTAATCCTGGTGACTGTCCCACACATCTAGCCATGCATTATATGCCAGCAAAAAATTAATTTTAGTAAAAACTATTTTTAGAAACTGTTTTAGATAATACATTCCCAAAATTTACAAGGTCCAAATGGGTATGCAGTGAAACCCCTCCTCCTGGCCTTCCAGGTTTCCTCCCCAAAGGGAACAACGTTACCAGTTTCTTAGGCACCTTCCAGGGCTACTGCATACCTATGTAAACTAAGTCATACAGACGTATATTAACCAAAAAACTAAATGAACTGCTGCACTTCAATTAATTGTTTCTTGTTTCTTTACCACACAAGAAATACTTCTCAAAAGACTCCTCTGCAGAAGAAGAGAACAGGTCAGCAAGAGAGAGGGGGAGAACTTAGGAAAAATCATTAAGTGGTTGAAGTATCTGCCTACTCCCTGCCATGGAAAATAACCTAAGGAAGCATTCTCACGTTCACCCTTCTCTATCTCCTGACTTATCTTTACCTTGGTCAGGCTCTACCATAGTGTCTATTCTGGAACCACAATCCAAGTGTCAGTTCTATGTTTAAAGGGTTCAATAAGGCCCAATACTCCTTTACTGTTGCCTCTCAATTCCATTCCAAAATTTTTCATCCTGATTTAAATCTTTGTGTTTTTTTGTTTTGTTTTGTTTTGTTTTGAGACAGAGTCTCGAGCTGTTGCCCAGGCCGGAGTGCAGTGGCATGATCTTGGCTCACTGCAACCTCCACCTCCTGGGTTCAAGCGATTCTCCTGCCTCAGCCTCCTCAGTAGCTGGGACTACAGGCCTGCACCACCACATCTGGCTAATTTTTGTATTTTTAGTAGAGATGGGATTTCACTATGTTGGCCAGGCTGATCTTGACTCCTGACCTAAGGTGATCCGCCTGCCTCAGCCTCCCAAAGTGCTGGGATCACAGGTGAACCACCAGGCCTGGCCAATTTAAATCTTTAACTGTTTAAATTGATTTGTCAAATTTTTTTCCAAATAAGGGGTCATGGGCCATATTTCAATATTTCTAGTGACTGAACATAATCTAATATATTTCTCTAGTCTTAAAAAGCACTTCAAAAAGTGTAGAGATTCTTCTCGCTCCCTACCCAAAGTCATTAACTATAGGGCAAATTAAAATGAAAGTGGTATTTACTTAGCTTCACAGACCTGCCTCACTCTAAGACAATCAAACGCTAAGCCAATGCATGCATATTTGAGAAATGAAAAGTAAGACTTACTGGTCATCTGAAATTCTGCGAATGCTACTCTCTCCAGCTGTACTCTGAGCAGCTCACAGGGAGCGTCCTTCAGAAGCTGGAACAGCTTTGTGGCCTTGGTATAATGAAGGTCTGCCAGCACCCGGTGCTGCTTCCTGAGGTGTTCATCACCAACCTGAAATCAAAGCCCAAACTTCAAACACAAATCCTTCCTGGTAACTCCCTCAGGCTTCACTAAGTGCTTCTGAGTTATTTTTCACCCCAGGGATCATATTAGGTCTTGTTGTTTTTAGCTTTTATATTTAGGTGTTTATTCCATTTCCTTTTTTTCTTTTTGAAACGGAGTCTCACTCTGTTGCCCAGGCTGGGGTGCAGTGGCATGAACTTAGCTCACTACAGCCTCCGCCTCCTGGATCAAGCAATTTTCCTGCCTCAGCCTCCTGAGTGGCTGGGATTACAGGCGCCCATCACTACCGCTTGGCTAATTTGTATATTTTTAGTAGAGACGGGGTTTTGCCATGTTGGCCAGGCTGGTCGCAAACTCCTGACCTCAAATGATTTGCCTGCCTCAGCCTCCCAAAGTGCTGGGATTATAGGCATGAATTGGAGAAGATTTCTTTCCACTTTGCCTTCTAAAGTCCTCAACCAAAATTCAAGTTTTCCCAGATGGCCTAATATCCTAAGGGCAAAGGCAAGTTTAAGGGGGCCAAGACAGTTCAGTAGAGGAAGAGCAGTCTTTTCAGAAAATGGTACTGAGACAACTAGATATTTATATGCAAAAGAGTGGGGAGGCCTGGGAGGCAGAGTTTGCAGTGAACCAAGATCGTGCCACTGCACTCCAGTCTGGGCAACAGAACGAGACCCTGTCTGAAAAGAAAAAAAAAAATCTTCTCCAGTTTAAGCTGGATCTCAAACTCAAAAGATGATACTTTTCAGGATAAGGGCCACCCAGAAGTAAACTCATGCCAAAAGGACTGCAAGGTAAGTAGTCTTACCTTACAAGGGGGAAAAGCAACGAAACAAAGAAAAAACATTACTGAGAAACTATAGGCCCAAGACTCCGGCAGAAGCAAGGCAATCTCTCCAAAGGAAGCCTCCTTTATCCTAGGCCTCAGATTATTTTCAGAAATACAGGCATTTGAGCACAAGGATTCATGTACAATACTGTTGGTACTAGATTCTAATAGCATCAAACTGGAATAACCCAAAAATTCAGTAATCACAGACTAAAAATAAACTACCATATAGTCACTTCATGACTACTTAGCTGAGAAAATGAACACGTACATGTGCCTGCCAACACAGATGCATCTCAAAAACATGATGTTAAGTGAAAGGCAGTAAGCCACAGAACACCAACAGCAGGATTCATTTTCTCATGCTCACCATGGAGCACAATGTAGACATACTATTTAAGTGGCACAGCGCAAAAAAGGCAGGAACACAGCAGAAAATTTAGGACAGGAGTTTACCTGGATGAACATCAAGGAAGACACATCAGTGAGGGGCACACGGGGGCCCTCTAGAGGACGCTTCCATTCCTTAACCTCCAGTCAAGGGCCACAGGGCTTTCCTTTTGTTTATTTTGTAACCTGTACGTATGTTCCACATGTATTTTCTATGCTTTCATATAAATGCTCTATTTTATGATAAAAGATGGGAGACTAGTACCGTAAAACTGGCATCAAACCATTATTATAAAGCCTACCTACATTAAAAAAAAACTAACTAACACACCTAGGCAAATCAGTAAGTTCACTAAGACCCAATCAAGTAGAGTAGAAGAAAATATATGGCAGAGGTGAGAGGGAAAAACAGCTACACTACATGTTTTTCTAAAGTAGCTAACTAAAAACAAAGCACCCAGAACACTTTTAAACTAACGTGGCTCTGTACTTAACTTGGACTGACAGTACCTGATTCCTCAGACAGCTATGGTACATGGAGGCCAGCCTGTGATGGATGGTTGCAGCTCGATACTGACAAAGGGGCTGCCGAGCAGACACTGAATCCACGTCGCAGTATTTCAGGGACTTCATCATGGCCTCACTGACTTCTTTTTCAATCTGTTTATTTTTTTGAGGGCAAGAAAAAAAATAAGTTTGGAATCTGACTGTAGGGGTTGTTAAAACGTTTAAATACTGCTTATTAAAGAAAAGACAACAGATACTCAATATTTGTTAAAGGAATAAACGAGACTGACGACTTGTTTTATAATCCAGCAAATATTATCACCTGCTCCTGAGCTTTTCTAGATAATGGAGCATAATCTTGCTGTAGAGTTGCCATAGTAAAGTAAGTAGTGGACAATTCCCAGTTCACTGAATCCCAAACAGCTGGATGTATGTCTCGTGTTCCCAACGACCTTAGTGCTTTCAAATAGTAATCAATAGCCTGCAAGGGAGAAAACAGTGTACATTTCTAACTCAGCTTAAACATATACCAATACTGCATTAAAATAAAACATACTTTGTAACTACCCAGATGTTAATTTAATTTTGGGATAATTTATAAAGGGACATTATGAGGAAATTACTTTTTTTCCCAAAAAAAGTCAATGAAAATATTTCAATGAAGAAAGTTATTCCAAGTAGACTGACAACCACTCTGCATTCCCACCTCAAGACTACAAGAAGCCAGTCCATGGTGCTGCTTTCTGACTCAGGCTGAGCATGAGGATGCACATGCTTCCTTTTTTTTTTTTCTAAATGTAAATTATAGTTTACATACTAGTAAACTAGATTAAAAACTTGACAGATTTTACTGTAAAAAGAAGTATATCCTCCCACCTTGTTACCCCAATCCTCAAATACATAGCCATTATATTGAAATCAAAACCAAAACCATACTTTACTTAACTTCCCAGCAATAATTTTTCTTTTTTTTTTGTACCCAGCAATAATTTCTACATTTCTGGTGTATACTTATTAACTCTCTTCTGTGTATATATAAATTTTAAAAAGAAAATAAAAAAAGATCACAATCATTTAAAAATTTATTATGCCACAATCATTCACTACTAATGTCATTTAAATGGCTTCAATTACTCCAGAACATGAGTGCTCATATCCTTGTATCTTCTCCAACAGTAGGTGTGATCATTTGTCATAAAATTTGGCAATCCGATAAATAAAACTCAATTTTGAGGCCCGGAGTTTGAGACCAGCCTGTCCAACATGGCGAAACCCCATTTCTACTAAAAATATTATAATACCAAAATGAGCCAGGCGTGGTGGTGCACACCTGTGGTCTCAGCTACTCGGGAGGCTGACGCATGAGGACTGCTTGAACCCAGGTTGCAGTGAGCTGAGACTGTGCCAATGTACTCCAGCCTGGGCAACAGAGTGAGACTCTGTCTAAAAAAAAAAAAATTTAACTTTGAAAATTTTCTTTATATATATTAGCTATTTACTTTTTTAAAAAAAAAATGTGCACATTTTCTGTTCAAGATTATTTGCTCTTTTTTTCTCTTTGGGTGGTTTAATTTCAATGATTCTTAATTTTTATATGGTAAGAGTGTATTAACCTCTCTTCTGTTATTATGAATAAGTATTTTCCCTAGATTATAATTTGCTTTCAATTTCACTTTCTGTTCCACATTTTTAGATCTTTATTTTTTATATATTTGTGCATTTTAGAACTTTATTTTTACACATTTGAGTTTATTCAACTTTTACCCAGGATTTCTGCTTACTGTGCAATGCTGGGAAAGTCCTTTCTTAACCTATCATATACCTATCATATAAGTCTCTACCTGTATTTTCTTCTAGTACTTTTACAGGTTTACTTTCTCCATGTCAATCTTTAATCATCTGACATTCATGCTGGTTGTACCAACAATTTGCAGAATCATCTTTTTCCTACCAATTCTACATGTCATCTTCAATACTCAATTCTTACTAGTCTTAGGCCAGGTTTCAGGCGTTTTCATGATCTGTCTAGTCTTGTGCCATTACCATAGTTTAATTATTTTTAGGTTTGTAAAATTTTAGTGAAACAATGGCAAAGTGTAAATAAATGACAGGCATGAATGGGTGAGGCTCAACATGCAAGCGGATGTGTTACCTTATTATAATATAAGCCTTCTTCTGGTGAAAATTCACGTTTAAATTCATCACCTGCACCACAGTGTGCCTGTGCACAGATTCGCATGAGTCTCCCGGTGTTACATAATAAAAGGGCAGCATTTGTAGCATCCTCAATTGACTCAAAGTTGTGAATTCCCTTTTCAAAACAAGAAAAGCTTTTTTTCCACAATTGTTGCTCGGCAGCAGACACAGATTTGCTCACTTTACAGAGAAAGAAAGAAAAGAACCGTGTCAGCAGACATCAGTGTAAACCCTAGCACTGCCTCTTAAAGAGATAAGAGGAGGATGGCAGTGACAGGAGTGTGGTGGCAAGCCAGTCACCTGCAGTCAACCACAGCACATTGCTCTCATCATGCCTGTTACATGAAGGGTAACGTGTACCCCAGAGATCCTACGTTGAAGCCCGAACCCATAGTTCCTTAGAATGTGATTATATTTAGGACAGGCCCTTTAAAGACATAATTAAGGTTAAATGAGATCGTTAAGAGTGGGGTCCTAATCCAGTATGACTGGTGTTCTTTTAAAAAGAGGGAAAGACTCCAGGGGCACGCATAGAGAGAGGGCCCTGTGTGGACACAGTGAGAAGGTGGTTATCTGCAAGCCAAGGGAGAAGCATGAGAGGAATCCAAGCCTGCTGCCAGTCTCCAGACCTGAGACAATACATTTCTCTTGTTTATGGCACCCAGTCTATGACATTTCATTATAGCAGCCCCAGCCAATTAATACGGCTTGATGAAATCTCTTGCTGTCCTGCTCCTCCTCACCAGGAAGTGAAACATCCCTTTGTCCAGCATATTCATGCTGTATGCAGAGCCGCCCATGATTCACTTAGTAGCTGTCTGGGTTATTAGACAGCTACTGTTATGATATTGCTGTGCTTCTGCACAAGTAACCCTTATTTTTACTTAATAATGCCCCAAAGCATAAGAGTATTGATGCTGGCATACTGTTGTAAATGCCGTTAATCTCTTACTGTGCCTAATTTGTAAATTAAACTTCATCACAGGTATGTATGTATAGGAAAAAGTACAGTATATACAGGGTTTGGTACTCTCCACAGTTTCAGGCATCCACTGGGGATCTTGGAACGTATCCTCCAAGGATGAGTGGGGACAACTGTATAACACTTAAGTATAACCCTCTTCAGTATTAACCAAATGATATCAAAATAAGCAAAGAAATACATCTGAGCAAAGTGCCATTTTGTAAAGATCCAAAAGCGTGGTCCCATGGAGTTTGAAGAGATTACAACCTGTGTTGTATTCAATTTCCCTAGCTTCCTGCCTACCACTTCCCGGGCTCCCTCACTGACTGCCTGCTCCAGATGCACCTTAAATGCGCAGGTTCTTTTACTAGCAATGAACTCTTTGGGGGCAATATTTGTATTCCTAGTGCCGAGCATAGTTCACAGATCAAGAGGTGTCACAGGCTAGGTGCAGCGGCTCATGCCTGTAATCCCAGCACTTTGGGAGGCCAAGGTGTGAGGGCTGCCTGAGGCCAGGAGTTCAAGACCAGCCTGGGTAACACAGCAAGACCTCATCTCTAAAAAAATTTTGAAAAAGTGCTTTGGAGGGTGAGGTGAGAGGATTGCTTGAGTCCAGGAGTTCAAGGCTGTAGTGAGCTATGATTATGCCACTGCATTCTAGCCTGGGCAATAGAGCAAGACCCTGTCTCTAAAACTAAATATGCAAATAAATAAAAAAACAAAAACAAAACCAAAGGCCCACAGGTGTTCAGCTTACCTGCTAACCTTAGCTCTACCTCAGCGCCTTGCTGTTCTCACCATGTCCGGCCTTTATATTCCCATCTGCTCTCATGGCTTCAACTATCACCTTTCTGTGAATGGTTCTCAATCTGTCTTGCTAGCCCTACAGCTCTTAGCACTCTTCAAATCAACTACTAAAGTACATCTTTCACATACATGTTCCATAGTGGACTCAAATTCAACATGGGCCCAAAGGATTGACCATCCCACATCGTACTCACACAGGCCTCTTGCTCCCTCTAAACATACACTTGGACCCTCTGAGATCCCTGGCTTCTTCCTCCTTATACTGCCTCCTCAGTCTGGAAAGCCCCCCGTTCCTCACATTAGCCTGCTGACGTTCTACACTCCCTGCACCACCCCGCTCAGGTACACCTTCCCAAAAGCCTCCTAAGAACCCTACAACTTCAATAAACGTCATGGTGCCCAGTCTCCCATTACACTGTACTCATCCACAGCATTTTGAGGCTTTGTGTTCATGTCTAGCTTCCCAACATGAAGAGAGGACCATATTTTAGCCACTTAAGTATCCAACATAGAGCCTGGCACAATGGCTGGATGTCCCATTAGCTTCTGAATTCATCAGAAGGACTAAAGTACACAGTGGGAATGAAGAACACTGAAATAATTAATTCTAAGGGAAAATAATGTTTTCCTAATTCTATGTCTTAAGAGTAAGAGGTTCTCTAACATAGCACCTCTTTATGATATAAAATCAAGTGCCACAGTTCTTAACTCATAAAAAATTAACATAATTTTCTAATAGAACAGGCAATAAAGAGAGGAATCTAAAGAGATACTCACCTACTCTCTCACTCTGTAATGCAGCAGCCTGATTCATGTAAAATACACCAATTTCATTTCTAATGTTACCCATTCTCTTTAATACTTGTACATAGTGTTCTGGATTTTGGCTTTTTAAGTCACTAAATTGCAAGATTTCATTAGCAGCCTCATAACATTTACAACTAACAGATAGTTGACTTTCTAAGTCCGTAGACAAATCAGTTGCCCATGCAAATCCTGAAAGAAAAAAGGCAAACATCAATGCGAGTCATGTGATTTCTTCTTCCTCAGTATCTAAATGGACCTGATATCTTAAATCCTAAGTAATAAAAAATGCAATATAGCATAAGTATACTAAGATTCAATCAATACAACAATATTTAAGTTTCATAATAAAGATCTATTTCTTTATAAAATTTTATTTCTTGGGATATGAATGTTGGATAAAAATAAACATTTTCCTGCCTATGTGTATCAAACAATTCCTGTGATCCTGGTTTTCCCAGGTACACTTGTTTATTAGGACAGACCTAACGTCCACTAGTCCAAAGTAAATTTGACATTTTTAATTAATGGAAATAGTTCTTGAAATAATGTGCCAAGTTAATGTCAAGTCACTGTAGAAGCTGCCACACAAGCCCTCGAGGATTAAAAATGCCATCTAGTGGGGACTGGACTACAAAGAACTATTTAACTGAAATTGCTGTGATGGGAGCAGTAAAAATACACTGAGCATTTTCCTACTACATCTATAAAAAAAAGATTATTTGAGAAAGACGGAAAGAGGGGAACAAAGGGCAAAAATATTAGAAAATAACACATTTTTCCCTCTCCCCTAATATACTCCTCCAGCGGTTAATTGTCCAAAACTTTGGGAGGCAAACATCAAGTAATATTTAGCATAAAAATTTAAGAGCAAAATAAAACAATCCCATGAAAAGAAGCACCTTCAGAAGACTCATCTTTTACTTTGTTCACTGTCCTAATGGCAACGTGCTTACACAACTGTGCTGAGATAAGAGTGAGGAATATCGCTACTGTGGATCAGATTACTCTACTTCCCAGTTTTAAAGCCTGATAATTGCAAACAGAGTGACATATTCAGTAAGAAGGCTGGCTATGAACTAACTTTAAAAACAACAATCACTTTATTTTAGCCCAGAGGAATCATTCAGAAGGTAATCATTCAGAAGGTAATCGACCTTCATCAACTGTTATACCTTTCAAAAGAAAATCCATGGCTTTGTTAGCTGACTACAAGTGTTACCTGGAAGAACCTCATGGGAAAAAAAAGAAGAGTAGTGTGTAAAAAGCTGACACAAGGCTGGGCACAGTGGCTCACACCTGTAATCCCAGCACTTTGGGAGGCCAAGGTGGGAGGATTGCTATCTCAAACAAAAATTAGCTAGGTGTGGTGGCACAGGTACTAGTCCCAGCTACTTGGGAGACTGAGATGGGAGGATCACTTGAACCCAGAAGGTGGAGGTTGCAGTGAGTCAAGATTACCCCACTGCACTCCAGCCTGGGAGGCACAATGAGACTGTCTTAAAAAAAACAAAATTGACACAACTGTCTTTGGATCTTACTTTGTAGTTAGTTCTAGTTATATGAACAGTAATTATAAAATACTTAAAAATCATTTTATACAAATACACAGGATCATGCATAATTTTAAAATTAAGAAATGAATAAAATAAAACAGCAGGCTGGGTGCGGTGGCTCATGCCTGTAATTCCAGCACTTTGGGAGGCCAAGGTGAGTGGATTACTTGAGGCCAGAAGTTCGGAACCAGCCTGGCCAACATGGTGAAACCTTGTCTCTACTAAAAATACAAAAATTAGCTGGGCGTGGTGGTGTGTGCTTGTAGTCCCAGCTACTCTGGAGGCTGAGGCAGGAGGATCACTTGAACCCAGGAAGTGGAGGTTGCAGTGAGCTGAGATTGCGCCACTGTACTTCAGCTTGGGTGACAGAGTGAGACTCTGTCTCAGAAAACAAAAAATTAATTAAATAAATGCAGAGCAAATATGAAAACTCTAATATTTCTGTCTCTTTTCTGAATACTCAAGAATGAGCTGGACTGCACAGTCCCTCTGTGAACCACGTGGTCTGCGCCTCTGGCACACCTTGGCAGCTGGACTCTCTGTGAAGGCTGTGCAGGATCTCCTGGTCTTCTTTCGTTTGGTAATGAAACTCTTCAAGGTGTGCTGCTCTATTATTTGCATTCTGGGCTAGCATTAGCTGGATATCACCACAAAGTGTCAAATATTGAGAGAGAAACAGCAGCACTTCGGAAAGCATATTGGTGCAGAGGCAGCAGTAAGTATCTGTTTGGGAAGGGTGGGAGGGAGAAAAAACACAAATGCAGAAAAAATTAATGATCACGGGAAATAGGAAGAAACTGTGTTACCAGCTGAACATTTTGTGCTACTGTACCTACTCTGTGTTTATGCCCAATAATACATATTAAGGTTTCATGCATTTCACAGCAAAGAGATGTTAAACCACTGAGCAGAAACTAAAATAGTAGGTAATACACATGGGATTAGAAATAGACATTTTAAAATAAAGATTTACAACAGAAATAGGAGTAAACTTCCACTGTGATTCAGACGCCTTCTCTGTTCTCCCTTCCCAGAGACTATTAAACATATTCATTTATAGTGGCTTACCATGGCTTTGCAAAGCTAATTTAATGTATCGTAATGCTCTTCCATATTTCTGAAGACTCATGGCAGCATCAGACAAAACATAATAGGCCTTTGATGACTTGAGAATCAGCTGAAGTTTCATTTTATGTTGCCAAGAGCCAGGGATCATTCCAGATTGACTGGAATAATTGCCCTTCTGAAGGGAGCCCACTGTGACATGTAGAAAAAAAAAAAGCAGCACATTTCATTTGACTGTCAGTCTCACGCACAAAAAATATTTTCTATTTCTTGATGGAAACACTCTAGACTTAGGTACTATTATGACAACACTGGCAAATACTATGTTTTACTGCTTAAATACATTGGACTAAAATGGCTGTGTTAAAAGACTCACTTGGGAGTTCCAAGGCCTTCTGCTTGCCTGACATCGGCAACTCTGCCACTGTCTTCCAGTGTCACTGAACCTCATGAGTGACACCTGTCTCCTTTCTCCAGTCTATTTGTCAATCTGTCAAAGTTTGCCTTCCTAAAGCACAGCTTAGATCAGTGTCAAAGCCTCGTGTCCTCAAACATTAAAATGGCTTCTCCACACTTAGCCTAAGCTAGTTGCAAGTTTCACAGTCTTAATTCCTACTTGTCCATCCTACTACCCGTCAGCCAATGTTAAGTTACTACTTGTCACCTACAAAGATGACTGTTTTTCCTATCTCCCATCTTAGTTTACTGTTTCCTCTATCAGGGATACTTTTTATTTAAAGTCCAGCCCATTGCTACTGTCTTTACTCAACAAATGATCATTTTTGTGCCAAGCACTGTGCCAGGCACTAAAAACTGTGACATGAAGTTACATGGCCCCTAACCTTGATAACATAAACCACAACAAAATATGTTAAGTGTAATTAACAAAGAGAGAACAAAACACTGGAACATTTTGCTCCACAAAGAACAAAAACACACACCCCCCGCCCCCAGCTTTAAGATTTCTCATTTTTTAATCAGCTAAAACACAAGTCTTTGAAGGCAATGAAAGGTACTTAGTCTTCATTATGGTTTAATGCGTGCATGTATTTCTTTTTCCTCTGCTGATACAAGCATTATCTGTGAGTAAGAAGCATTGTGAGAAACTAAAATTAAGATGAAGTTCTTGTTCACAAGTGTGTTTGTGCGTACATGTGTAGGTAAAACCATTTAACACAGGAACTCTGACATAAGGCAGGCTCACAGGACAAAATGGTAAGAGAATCAAGTAATTCTGATAGAGAATATAGGAAAGCATGGAGATTCTGAGCTTGGGCAGGATTATCAACAGGGGAGATAGAAGAGGAAGGCAGAAAAGGCATTTCAGAAAAAAAAGAATAGCAAAAGTCCTGGTGTGATCTCCTTACTGCCTGTAGGCTGAAGCCTGGCATACAAGCAGCACTACATAAACGCTGGGGAAATAAATCTATTCCTCTCCTACCTCCACCATGTCTGTTCCAGAAAGGAAGAAAGGTCTAGAAAGCACTTGGTATTATTTCAAACATACAGGCTTTCTACACTTTTTTTTTTTTAACAATTGAAACTGATTTTAAATGGGGGAAGAAATAAGGTTGGAAATAGAGATACAACTTAGGTTCAAATAAAGAAGAAATTCACAACTTTTGCTTCAAAGCCCATATGTTCTTCATGATGTGATATTCCTGAAGAACAAACTAGATAATTTAAAAGTGACATTTCTAGCTTATTCAAGTACTGTGCAGTAACAACAGCCTACACTTCTCTAGTGCTGATTATGTACACTATCTGAGCACTTTACATATATTAACAATTTAATCACTGTCACAACCGTTTAAAGAAGGCATTATTATTGGCTCCATTTTCAAAGAGATAGAAAGTGACTCAAAACAGTAGAACAACTTGCCCTAACAAAGCCGAGATGTGAAGCTAGGCAGTCTGGCTCCTAAGTCTGTGGCTCTTAAACACTCCAGTGCTTTTAATGAAGCAGCAATTTCTGAGAACTCCACCAGGCTGAAGGCATTAGTTCCTCACTGTGGGTAACAGGAAGATGCAGGCTCCTTATGTTCTTATTAGAAATGTCCATGAAACATCAAAATTATCCTTTGTCTTATATTCAAATGAAAGAATACTACCCCTACTTCCAGTTCACATGATATCTTTTTCTCAATGCCTTTCAATGAATGCCTTAATTGACATAAGTCTGCTGTTGATAAAGAACCAGTATATTATTCTGTTCAAGGCCTTATTTGCACATCAATTCAACTTACTTTTGTCCAAAAACAAGGCCATCTGCTTCTCTGGCCCCTCAGGACCCCCTCTTGTGGATTCGTCTTCATATTTTAACGGGATTGGAGTGCTGGGGTCAGCTGCTGGAAGGTCGCTTTCTTTTTTGATGCTGCTATCAACAGATTTTAAACCCTTCAAGAAAAGGAAAAGTATTCGCTATATACCTAACTTCAGGTCAACTGAAAACTAAATATAAGACAGTATCTGGACTACTGGATACATTTAGGAAAATTTCCATTTCAGAAACAGACTTTTAAAAACTATTTTGATCTGAAAGATTTGGGGAAAACGAATTTGATTTCCGCTTTATGCTTAAGGAAAAAAAAAATCACAGCAGAACATGATTTGGAATAACATTGATACCAAGAAACAAGTGCAAACTGCATATTAAGTACAAACTTCACTAAAAAGTGAAGAGTAAACTCACCTCTAGAACATAGCTAAGCACAAGTCTACAGCGCTCTTCTGTGTCATGACAAACTGGAAATGCACAACTGGGCTTTAGGAACAAACGTGAAATTATTAATATGCTACCAATGCAACAAATTCCATGGTTCTCATTCCAAGTAATTCCTACAACTCTATAAACCAATTTTAGAAATGTGTTTGTATATTCAGTTTAGTGAGGAATCGCTTGAACCCAGGAGGTGGAGGTTGCAGTAAGCTGAGATCGTGCCACTGCACTCCAGCCTGGTGACAAAGTGAGAGTCCGTCTCAAAAAAAAAAAAGGAAAAAAAAATACTGTAAGCATTACCAACAAAAATCTTGCTTAAAAGGACCTTACAACATATATGTTGCTTTAAATACTAACAATTTTAAATATAACTCTATTATGCCAAAAAAAGCAAGAACCAGAGCAGTAATGTTTTAGACAAACGTAGACCTAATCTAATAGGTCAGCCCCACTCGGAATTAGCAGTGATACTGAGCAACACAGAATTAAAAATTATCATCAATTTAGAAATAACAAGTATCACCAATAGTCTCATTGTTTATTTGCTTAATTAAAGAGCAAAACCAGCTAGCAACCTCCAACTACAAAGGATATTACGTATAGGGGCCTCTGTGAAGCATTTCATTTTGCTGAATTGTGAGAGTTTGGAATTACTGTTCTCATTGTACAGAAGAGAGGCAAACATAGACAGTTCAGCAATTTGTCTGAGGACACAGGGAGTGAGTGCAGAGCTGGGACTCTGGAGCTCACGCTGACTGTCCATACTGCAGTCATTCAACAAGGATGAGGAAAAGCTAACTAAAGACATGCTTATACGAATACTAAGACTGTATTATTTTGAGTGCTTCAGATACTGATAGAAAGTGCTCTCTCTGAAAAATACTGACGCTAACTCATTACATCTTTACTTATTACCGAATTGCCCTGTAAGTCCATGGCCTAGTGTTATAGTGCAGTTTTCCATATACGTGTAAATTCTGCAATCAATGATTACAACCAGCATTTTTTCACTCCACTGTGGAAGTTCAAGCTGAAAGTGAACTAAAATTTAGATGGGCAGTTAATGACTTTTTCCTGCAGTCATTTAGTCAAATATTTACTGAGTACTCATAATGGGTTCTAGACATAGGAGACAGAGTGTCTGTACCTGCAGGGAGCTTACACACTCTAGTGAAGGGAGACAAACACAAAAATAAGAACTTGAGGTACAGACAGGCTCCTTGAATGACCGAAAAGTAGAGCGCACTTAAGCCAGTAGTCAGGAACATTTCCCTGAAGAGGCAACATTTCAGTCAAGACTTAAGCCTTAAAAAAGGCAGCCATGAACAGACCTAGGGTAGGTACACTCCAAGCAGAAGCAACAGCAAATACAAAGGCCCTCCTATGAGCATGATCTTGATGCTTTTGAGAGGAAAAAAAAGCCACCATGGCTATAGCAAACAAATGGGGAAAGTGAAGGTCAGAAAGACTGGCAATGTTTTAGGGTGACAGAGATAGCCCCTCAAAAACTTGCTTAGATATAAAGTTTCCATCTGAAAGTTACACTCAGTGCCTAAATTAAGAGATTATCTGTAAATATGACTGTATTTCAGTTCGAGGAACAGTCAGAACTCCTAAAGCTAGCCTGGATCTAATCATAGGGAGACAGTATGTTGAAAGGCATATACTGCCTGGAGATACACTGATGGTAGAAGGACAGTCAGTGCAACCCACACAGGGAGAAATCTATCTGGCCCTGTCCAGGGGAGAGACATGTTCAATATGGCAGACGTGACCACCAGAGTCACGAAAAAATACTGTCCTATATAGCATAGGATAATGTACCAGATCTCACCACATACATCTCCAAGAGCCACCCCCTTCCCTACTCTATGTTCACCAAGTAACCTATATATATCATTTCCCAGCAACCCCAAAACTGGACAGAAGTGCCCCAGTGAGGAGACATGACTCAGACTACACACTGGTCACTGGAGAGGAAAATCCTCCACATAAGAATAGACAGACATCTGTTTACACATCTGTCCAGTATAGGATTGCATATGTGGGTCAATTAACCTGGGACAATTATAAAACCAAGTTTTAGAATTCAGAAAACTAATGATTATTAGACCCTGGACCATGAAAGGTTTATTGAAGTAATATCTTCTGAAAGGCCAACTATATTCGATTAACAATTATGTTTCCTTGATAAAAATTTGATATAAATTCTAAAGGCTTACTCTGATTTGATGAATAGATTTGTATTTTTCTGGTACCGACAGTTCTCCAACAGACTTAATTATAGCTACTGCTTTGCTATCATCTGATGGATCAGAGCTGGTGCTATAGGATCCATTTTCGTCACTGTCGGGCATCTCTTCCTCCTCTTCACTATAACTTTCATCAGAATTCTCATTTAAAGGAGATTCTGAATTTTCTTCCTTTTTAGGTTCATCCAATTGAAAAAGTTCTGAAAGCATGTAATTGGCGGAAGCAATAATCTTATGAAAAAAAGAGAAATATGTGTAAATTATTGACATCAAAAAATACAATTTTACTATCATATTAACAAATTTTAGGAGGAGGTCTTCACACAGGCTATTTCCACCATACAGACTGTAACACACAGAGAAATGTTCCCAACTCAAAGCTATCGATACTCTGAGTATGTTCTGTAAAATCTTTATAGGTTGACGTGTTTCCTATTTCCTGAAATTATTTCACCCCTGAGCCTTCCCTCTTAAAAGGTGTCAACTGAATTTCACTGGAGACAAACAAAAGCTTTTGAGTATAGAGTGTCATAACTAAAATATTAACAAACATTAATACCACCCTAAACCAAGTGAGAAACTAGAATTTCTCTTTACAAACCATAAATTAATACAAGTTTCTCTATAATAGGCAACTAATATTTATTATACAATCTATGATTCTAGTTAAAGAAAAAAACCCCACTATATTAAAAAGGGAAAAGTCTATTCTGGTATCTCTTAAAATTAGCATTTATATATGACCATTCATCCCATTCTATTGTTTATCAGTTCTTAATCACAGACAATAGTCTTAACACCATTTTTTAACATCAATATAAACCACTCAAGTTCCCTAAACATGGCCACCTTGGTCAGCAATTAGATATTTAAGTCAGAAACAAAATGTTTTACTATTTTTCTTAAAAAAAAATTTGAGTTTGGTCTCTAGGATAATCTTTATCTTGAAATCAAATGTGGCTACAATTAAAATTACTTTGGCTCTTCAAAGAAAAGAAAAACTGCATATCCTACATACTTTTACTGATTTGAACAGGATACAATTAGCCTTACAGCGAAAAATAAAGTTGTCAATCAGACAACTGAGGGTAAGGATGGTGTAAAATTGTGGGGAGCATAACTGAGGGAATATTTTAAGAGACGCTTTTCCCCCCTCTTTAAAACAAATTTTACTAGCCTTTATTTAAGAGATGCTTTAATATCCTCAAGTGTGGAATGTGAACCCTATTTATATTAACAAAGTGATTAACAAGGTCTAATAGTGACAAAGAACTAAGAGCACTATTGCTAGAATTACACAAGTTCTAAATTTATTAAGCAGTGCTGTCTAACAGAAATATAACATGAGCTACATATGAAATTGTAAATTTTCTAGTAGCTACATTTAAAAAGTAGAACCTGTGAAATTAATTTAAATATATTTAATCCAATATATATAATACCACATTTCAACATGTAATATGTACAGACACCCAATCTTCAAAATTCAGTGTGTATTTTATACTTACAGCACATGTCAATTCAGACAAAACACATTTTAAGTGATCAGCAGCCACACGTAGTGCCACACTGAATAGGGCAGTTACAGAATATGAGTTAGGAGGCTTTACTGTCTAGGTAACAATTCCCTATTAGAATGCTGGAACTGTTTTAGAGAATGTATAAGTGCTCATCTTACTTGAGGATGCCTGCTTTTGTCCAACAATTTAAGACAGTTAAGAAGCAATGTTCTAATAGTTCCATAGTGTTTCTTATTTTGATTCTTCTTCATCATCATGTTGCAAGCAACCCTAAAAAAAGAGTTAATATCTTTACTGCCCATTCATCATTGTCTGCAAGACTCAAGCCTAGGAATGCTCTTGTTTTTTTCCAACAGACTAAGAGCTGTAAGAAACAACAAAACATTAACCTTTACACTTTATCCACCCACCCCCAAAACATTTATATTACGCTGTTCTAAGAAAGCTGAGTAATATTTGGTACCATGTGTATGTGTATTTTTCCCCATACTATGAAAACCTAAAAGCATTTAAAAGCCTTGGTTTGGATACTGAGGCTCTATGCTTTAAAACTTTATAGAAGGCTACTTCTTCATCTTAAATTCTTAAAGCACTCACTTATATAAGAGAATGGCCACTGGCATTGTGAATGGATTTTGGTATTTGTCTTCAGTTTCTTCACAAAGAGTAGTGAGGTCATAGAGCTTCACTATGTCACTGCCACTTGCTGGAAAGAAAAACAAGGAAGCCTCATTTTACAGCAGCCACCCAAATCATTTATTGTTCACTCAAAAATTATTTAATAGCCTACCTTTAAAGAGCCAATAGGTATGTCCTTCTTTGGTACAATTAGATTTCAAAAATGATAAAATATTCTGTGCAATGTCTTTTATGACTTTAGTAGAAAAATTAGAATTTTCCAAATTGGGAATTTCTTCTGTCTTTATCATTTCATATTTCTGTAAAACACAGACAGATGGAAGGCAGTTTAAGAGAAAACCCAAGGAAACAACACCTTTCTTTTTAAAAAGCAACCAAATACATAAGTCCTGCAAATAGAGACCTATGTAGCATGAAAGCGTTTAAACCAGTGGTTTTTAATCTTTTTTCTGCTCCAGCCTCCCAAAGGAATCTTATCCATCCCATCAGCAATGGCAGTTCACTATTGGGGTAATTGCAATGAGAATCACGACCAGATTTATAACCTCAGATTTAGGCATGATTTTTCTTTCTTTCTTTTTTTTTTTTTTTTTTTGAGACAGAGTCCTACTCTATCACCAGGCTGGAGTGCAGTGGCACAATCTTGGTCTTGGCTCACTGCAACCTCCGCCTCCTGAGTTCAAGTGATTCTCCTGCCTCAGCCTCCCGAGTAGCTGGGACTAAAGGCGCATGCCACCACGCCCAGCTAATTTTGGTATTTTTAGTAGAGATGGGGTTTCACCATGTTATCCAAATGGTCTCCATCTTTTGACCTCGTGATCTGCCCACCTCGGCCTCCCAAAGTGCTGGGATTACAGGTGGGAGCCACCATGCCTGGCCTAGGCATGATCTTCTGTTCTGACATGGAACAAATCATACGGAATACTTTTACTCCACTTTAATGATTTTCAACTGGGAAGATGGTAAATGCAGGTACACTTTACCCAGCAAGATTTTAAAATATATGTATTTCTGGCCTTTTCTTTCACTAGATACTAGAGTCAGTGGCTCAAGGAAAGAGAATCACTTGGGAAGTTTTTCTGGTAGACACTTCTCTTCCCTTCACTTGTGGAGCAGAGGGGTATGGAGGTGGCAGTAAAAGGAAAGGCCGCATGGACATTACTACCACTATTTAAAAAGTGCCCTCTCATTTTTCTCTAGTTTGTCTTCTGTGCACTTTCCTAAACACCTCCTACCACATTTTCTGAAGTACTCTAAGACTAGAAACTTCAAATCAATTGGGATGTAAGACCAAACACAATTGTCTGAGATTGGTTTTCGCCATTCTTTGTTCATCTGAAGCCCCCAATGTTGATTATTTCCTTCCTTAAAAACTCCTTTCCCATATTTTAATCTGCACTATTCTTGTTCTCCTTCTCTCTCTCTAAATGTCCTTCTCTTTTTACCCCTATGGAGAGGAGCTCCAATGTTTGATTTGAATAGATTCTCCTGGTGGCGAAATCTGACAGTATCTGGGCAGATTATGCTTCAATTTATTTCTGTAACGGCCAGGACTTCAAATGCTCACTGACCATTTTTATACTTTCCTCAAACTGAACATGTGACAAAAACATATTACCTTCCCTGTCTTATCAATTCAATGTCCTTATCTCGTTGAATGACACCACCATTATTCTAGTCTCTAAACCCTGGAATCCCCTTTGACTTCTCTTCCTCTCTGCCTCACTAATGCTTTATCTGCCTCTTTCTTTTCTCCTGCTCCCCACTCCCACCCAGCCCCATGCTAAATGTTGCAATTTAGGGAGATGGTATAACAGTGGTTCTCAATCAAGACTGCAAACCAGAATCATATACCAGACTTTCTGAAAAGACAGAAGTACAGATCCTACTGATACTGGAACACTGGAGGCCCAAGCAAGTACCTTTTTCAAGATGCCACAAGTGATTCTGATACACAACCAGGTTAAGAATCACTGGGTTGGAATATAATGGTTCAAAGCATGTCCTCAGCCAGAGAGGCACATATACTGGCACCACCACTCACTACTCATGTGACCCTGGGCAACTCACTTGAGCTCCTTGATCCTCAGTCTCTCTTTCCATCAAATAGGAATAACAGCATGTGAGGTAGCTAAGAAGATCAAATAAGGTAAAGCATTTAAAGCATTTAGCAAAGTGCTTGGATAAAAAAAGCACTCAATAAATGCTATCTATTCTTGCCACTGTTGATTCTTAACAGCTCCTCTCTAGTGGAAGTACATTACATTATTTGCAAAATGGTGCAATGCCTCTGGTTTTCTTGCCTCTAAGTCCTCCTTGTCTGTCCTATATGCTATCTCCAAATTAATATTCTAACACAACAAATTTCCCCTCCCAATGCAAGGACTGCACTGATTCCAGATTACCAACTGAACCAAGTCCATATTCCTCAGCTCAGCATTTAAGATCTCCATCACCTGACCATGACTTTTCCAACCTTATTTCCAGCTATTCTGCTACATAAATCCTGTGTTCCCTAACCAAATTTATTATCAATCCTTTCATATATTTATACTAGACTTTTAAAATCCAGCTCTTATTTTTTGAGATACTATCATTCAAGACTCGGTTAAGATGCCTCTTCTTCCACAAAGTCTTTCTTCCAGACCTAAATGGAAGTGCTCACCCCTTTCTCTGATTATCTGGACTTCTAATTCTTATCTGTCTCCTACTTTTCTCGCTGCACATTATTTCCCATTAGATTATGGGTAACAACCAAGCGTATTCTTTGTTTTCTTTCAACAATTATTTACTAAATTCTAAATTTTTTATTTTTTTGAGCCAGGGTCTCACTCTGTCACCCATACTGGAGTGCAGTGGCACAATCATAGCTCAGTGAAGCCTCAAACTCCTGGGCTCAAGTGATCCTCCAGCTTCAACCCCCCAAGTAGCTGGGATTACAGACGTGCACCACCATGCCCAGCTAAGTGTGTGGGTTTTTTCTAGTTTCATAGTCTCACTATGTTGCCCAGGTTGGTCTTGCACTCTCAGTCTCAAGTGATCCTCCTGCTTCAGTCTCCTGAGTAGCTGGGATTACAGGCATGAGCCAACACGCCTGGCTTCCCCCAACACTTAATGGGGATAAAGTATCTTCTAAATAAAATATGCTCAATAAGAATCTGCTACACAAGCTATCTACCATATGCAATTTTTACAAGACCTTTCCCCAAAACTTTGCATGTACTGAGCAGATATTTGCATAATGAAGAAACGCCTCCATTGTATAGATGCTTTCAGTTAATTATTAATGAGTGCCTGGCATTACAAATACAGGTTTTCACGTATTTATGAATTTCCTCCAAATTACCTGTAAAATTACACTCCTATAACATCTAGAATTACGTTATCACCAACATAAATGTGAAAACACTTAAATTCAGTTTATTCACAGCTATCTTCCCTGCCAAAAATGCACCTTAGTACTTTAGGGCCGTAAAAACTTTACTGAGGAACTCTCTGAACCAATTTGCATTTGAGAGATGAGAAAAATCACACTGTATCTTACCTGTACAATTCCATTTACATGAAAACACATCACAAGCTCTGGTACATTGCATATCAAGTTGTCCAACCAATAGTCAATTCCAGTTAGCACATTAATTGGTTTGTTGTTATCCCTAAAAATATACATTTCTAGTGTTATTTGGTTTAATTGAGATGTTCCTTAATGAATTATCTGAAACTCATTTCACCATTTAAGTATTTTAAGCTGTTCTCTCTAGACAGAAAATGCCATATATGCTTTCTTTTCTGATAAGGTATGCACATGTAGCTCAGTGGTTGTGCTATATTTAACATCTTTCCAAAAGCCTGCTTGTATTTCTAACCGACACTGATAAGTTTTCAATAATAGAAGAATACATGATAAGAAAGGACTGTGGGCCTACTGCCTGCTCCTAACACAACTTGAATAACAACTGACTACCATATAAGACTATGCCTAAGCTAGAATTCACACTGGCTAATGTCAACAAATACACATAGAGCATTAAGAAAAATGCTCACAAGTAGTCAGTAGGAAGCTCTCTAACTAATTAAATAAACTCTCTTGAATATTCTCACAAGTTGTAGATTCCGACCTAAGACTAGGCCAGTCCAACAAACCTCTGGCTCTATTCAATTAGGTCTAGAATGAAGATTCAGCTGTTGGACTTTCAGCATTTGTTGACAGAAGCTCCTTCCTTAACGTGGCCATTTCAACTGGCAGGAGAAGGAGGGAGGTGAAAAAACCTAGAGAAAGAGTTAGATGCCCAACTAGACAGAACACTGATTCTGTTTTTTGAGACAAGAGTCTTGTTCTGTCACCCAGGCTGGAGTGCAGTAGCACAATCTTGGCTCACTACAACCTCAGCCTGATGGAACACTGGTTCTAAAGGAAGAATTTAAATACAATAAACAAGGAGGGGTACAATGCTGGTTTACCTGAGACGTAAACTGACTGCTGGGTATCTGCCTCCCCCAAATATGGGCATGTTGGAGCCCACCAACATATGGATGTCTTCAAAGGTCCATAGAATATTCCGAACAAAATCATTTTTAAGACCCTGTGATTTAAAATAGGAAAGATTATAATAAACAGTCAATCTATACTTTTCCCCCATGATCTACAGAAAGACTAGAAAAAGGAGAAGACAAAGGAGACAAAGTCAGGTCCCAGAGCTATAAGATCACAAAGATGTTCAGAAAACAATTTTAGGACTAAGTGGATTTTTTCCCTATCAATTTCAACTTAGACTAGTTTTTAAATGATGAATTAGACTGGGGATTTGGTGTCTCAAATTGGACGCCATGGAAAGCATACCTTACTGTGCTCCCCGTCATTGAATAAAGTAGTCAAGTTTTGTTCTTTGGGTGCTGAGGCCACATGCCCCACTATGTATGAGGGTTCAAGAGGCTCACTTCCCTGTGAAAAGTGCAAGGATAAGGAGTGATTCTGCTGTCAACATTTCTTAAAATTGACCTACTTTTGAAGAGCATCACCTAAATATTCAAAGCACACACGTCAAATCTACCATTGTAAATTAGGACAATACAAATAATAACACTCTTCACTGGGTAGCTTGCTTTAGGTAATGATCCTACTATAGGAAGCTAATCACATTTAGATCTTAGTGAGACAGATTAAAGATTATTCTAAACTTTCAAAGTTTTTCATTCTTCTTTTTTTATGGTGCATCTGATTATCACTACTCTTTCAGCCTACTCCATCTATCTTGAGTTTAAAAATTCCTAAGAAACTGGCCGGATATGATGGCATGTGCTTGTAGTCCAGACTACTTGGGAGGTCGACATGGGAGGACTGCTTGAGCCCAGGACTTCGAATGCAGCCTGGGCAACATAGTGAGACTGTTTCTTAAAACAAAAAAGAAATCCTAAGAAATATTCCTCCACCCACAGTTTGAGATACTCTATTATCTTAATAGTCTTCAATTTAGCATTTCCTGATGTGTGTTCCACAGAACACTAGTTCCTGGGATACTAAATGCAAATTTTCCAGTCAGGTTTGATAGATGACATTTACCATCTACTCATGTTTGTGGAGTAACAATATTTATTGCTATTAAAACAATAAATATATATAATAAGCAATCCTGCAACAGAAAAATCTACTTTACCTTGTTAAAAACCAATGTTTCCCAAATTTATTTAATCTCAGAACACTTTTTTTTTGTAAGATATTCTTTGGAATACATTTTTTTTTTTTTTTTTTTTTTTTTTTGAGACAGAGTTGTGCTCTGCTGCCCGGGCTGGAGTACAGTGATGCAATCTCAGCTTACTGCAACCTCTGCCTCTCGGGTTCAAGCAATTCTCCTTCCTCAGCCTTCTGAGTGGCTGGGATTACAGGCAACCACCACCATGCATGGCTAATTTATTTTTAATTTTATTTTTAGTAGAAATGGGGTTTCACCATGTTGGCCAGGCTGGTCTCAAACTCCTGGCCTCAAGTGATCCACCCACCTTGGCCTCCCAAAGTGTTGGGATTACAGGTGTGAGCCACTGTGCCTGGCTTGGAATACATTTTGGAATACACTTAGGAAGTGAGCCCTTTGACATTGGGTAAACTCAGTCTACTACTCAATTTTCCAACCATTAGGAAAGTCGTACTTTCATTAAGAAATACTACTTTAAGCTTTTAATGTCGGTGCCTCAACGGAACCCAAGACAGGCATGTGTGTTGCTTATTCCACAAATGTCTCTTACTTGTCATCTGTGTGTGCCAATAGGCTTGGCATCCGCCTGGGAAGTGTGTGTGACTACAAGCACAGGTAGCTCTCTAGCACTTCCACTGTGCCTTGTCCTCTCCCTTAGGAGTCCTAAAAGAACTTTCAATTCTTTTTTATTATTTGTTTACACAGACAAGTTATCAACTTATGAACCAATTCTCAAAACACAGTTTGCCAGGCAGTTGCTTTAGTCAGAGTATGAGCTCTAGCTTATAATGTTCTCAATAAATGTCTGGCTTTAAGGTCATTCCACAGGCACCTGTTTAACCTCTATAACTGCTTAACAAAGGCCTCAAACCAGCACTTTTAGTTTTTGGAACAAGAATTGGTGCAGATAGTTTGCAGATATAAACAAATCTCTAAAGCTGAAATGTAGGCAGTGTAATATAAGTGTTCCATAAGAGACTCTTATGGCAGGCTAGCTCTGGATAGGGGCATACCACTGCTACAATGGTCTGACTGCTAGTAGTGCCTTGCTAACTGTGGGTGGAGTACATGGACACTGTGGAGTGCTGCTGGAGAAACAGGCCTCTGCAGGCAGAGAGATCTGGGTTTAAGCCCTAGCCTGAGAGTTTCACCAGCTGTATGACCATGTGAAACATCTTTTTATGAGCTTTAGTTTATTTATTTATAAACTGATACCATCAACATGTACAACATGCAGCTCCAAGGATGAAAAAAAACTTATACAAACATACATATCAAAGTACACGGCATAAGAGCTATTAAATAAATGACAGTTTGCTTCCTCCACATGCAAGTCTACAGTATCCCAAGTCTCCATGAGGTTTCACGATAATTCCTAAACAAGGTAAAGACAGAGTAACACTGGGAGAAGGGTGAGATGGGCAACAGGAGAGCAGTGTTTGTATTATGTAGTCTTTTTTCCCTTCTGAATCATAGAGCATCCCTACTTCTTGGTTGTTACCACTACGTGACTTGCATATTAATTACTTCCTTCCTTTTCCTTACATTTTTCTCACTTTTGAAAAAAATTTAAATTCATTGTAGAGTTTTATGGGACACTTTCTCTATTTTAAACCAACTGAAACTAAAATTGAGTGAAATGTATTTGCCACCTATAATTTGTGAAAATTGAAACAATCTGGTTGAATAGTGTTCAATATGTGGGAACACACAGCAAGAGGGAAGACAATTTATCAAGTTACAGATCTTATTATCTATTTATCAATCTATTTTTTTTGAAAATAGACATGCTACAATTTACATCTATGGCTTTATTTTATTATTTGATAGACACAATAAGGACAAAACTAAACAAGCAATAAGAAGAAACCAAGGGTGTTAAGAGAGAAAATAGACAACACAGTCCATTCTCTATTCCTTTCTAAAAGTCTTACAACATGCAAGTGGACTAAGACTCTGGAATTTTATCCAGAAAATCTTAGAGGGATATTCTAGACCTAACAATCTGACTAAAAGTTATGGTAAAAAGGTTAGAACTTAAATTACAAACAGGCTTCTGAGTCTCAATATTTGATAGGTGCTTCCTACGTATCTAAAGTTAAGAGTATGCTATATCTCTGAATAATACTCATCACTTTAAGGAGATAATCATTGATAAACATATCAGTAAGCTATTATAAAATAGTTTGACTTAATAAAAAAGTCTTATCTACCCACTTATAATAGCGCTTGTAAAATCTATTGTAAAAAACTAAAAAGTATTTTTCCCATTCCATAAATTGATAGAATTCTTTTCTGCCCCATTCCATTAAGCTGACAGAGTATTTCTTATTCCTGTTCTTTTTTTTAACAAGATGTTAAAAAAGGCTTTGTCTTCCTAAGGGAATTTCCAGAATTAGCATTTAAGTACTAACTTGACTGGAAGCACTGGGATCTTCAGAAACTGAAGAAGGCATTTCGAAGGGAGCAGGCCATGAAGCCCCTTGAGAATCACTTGTCTGATCTGAACTGGACGATTCCTGCTGTTCTGCGGTAGATGGGACAGGCTGAGCGGCTCCATCGCCATTGATACTGGCCAAAGCAGAAATAAAAAGAATTAGTTACTAAAGTAAACTTTATGCAACAGTCCACCAGTTTATAAAAACTACACTCTGTAATTAAGCATACATCTTACAAAAAAGAAATATGGACAAATCTTAACAATATCATAGGGGCAAAACTTAAATTATTACTTGTATAAGCTTCAAACTAAATTTTAGATCAGAATTCCATTTTTTCTCTTTAAAGATAAATAAGTAGCCAAGTACCTGTAATATAAAAACTTGGAAAGAATTGCCTTTTGATACCAGTGTTCTTTGCTCTTTTTCTTCCTCTGCCACTTCTGATCAATCAGTCTTTGATAAAACTCTTTCAACCATGTCCAATCTCCAGTCTGGATAACATGAGATATACATAATTAATACACACACATAGTCAAAACGATGTTACCTAGTATTATTTTATAGAAAAGACTCCTTTTATTTTTTGAATACAGTTTCATAAACACATAGTCATTAAAAACTTACCTTTCTGGGTCAATTCATGCCACCTTTCTTTTGTTTTTTTTGTTATTTAAAGGAAACCCCAGTCTTCCTCTTCTCCTAAGCCAGGGTGGGACAGCTGAGTCTTCTCCATAACATGTTCTTTAGCACGTGGAGTAGGTCCCGCTTTGCACACTATATTGAAATGATCTCTATATGCGTTCATAACCCCAAACAATGAACTGCTAAGGAGCAAGGCCTGTGATTTGTTCACTGCCACATCCCAAGAGCTTACCCAGTGCCTAGGCTCATACTCACACAATGAACTAAACTGTGGTCTTTTCAAAGGAAAGAGCCACTTATTTTAAATGTCATTTTAAATCACTATAACTTAATTTTCTTTATCAAAGCACTGTAGGAATATTCTTTAAAGACTGACTATGAACTATTTCTTGCCAGCTGAAGGAAAGTACAGAAATGGAGAGTAATCCTTGAGACATTGCAACAATGTTATTATATTTTTTCAAAAGTATCCATTCTCAACATGTGGGGAAAAACAGTCCTTTACCAACATACAATTTGAGAATCTAGGCTAAAGACAATCAATTAATTCTAATAACTGTAGCCATGCATCATTTAACAATGGGAATATATTCTGAGAAATGTGTCATTAGGTGATTTTTGTCCTGGTGTGAACATCACAGAGTGTTACTTATAGAAACCTGGATGGTACAGCCTACTACATACCTAGGTCATATGGTGCAGCCTATTGCTCCCAGGCTACAAATCTGTACATGTGACTGTACTGAATATCACAGGCAATTGTAACACCAGGGTATTTGTGTATCTAAACATTGCAAATATGCAAAAATACAATATATTATAATCTTATGGGACCACTAGTATATGCAGTCCATCACTGATTGAAATGTCTTTATGAGCACATGACTGTATTTATTCATAGGAACAGTTTTAACATTTTTCACATTTTGCAGGAGCCATGTTTCATGAGAATCTGTTTAAGGGAGACATCAAAGGATTTTTTTAAATTTTAAACTAGTCCCTTAAATTTCAGAGATTTTTCACAACTTTCTTCATTGGCTTCATCTTTTTTTCTTGTAAGAAAGAATCTGGCTGTTTGTATCAAAAAAATAATTTTCTTCACCATTCTCACTCTCTTCTTTTTTCTTCATTCAAGCTTTTCTATCTTCAATGAAACTTTTCATTTCTCGATTGCTGAAATACTCAACTACATTTCAACTTTGGCCATTCTCTGAAACAAAATCCTATTTCTAGTGGTCTTAAGTTGTTAAATAATGTTTTTCTGGATTTTTCACAAAAGCATTACCTGAGACGATCTCATAAAGAGTTCTTGAATATCTAGCTCATCTAGTAGGAGAGTCCTTCCTATGCGGTGTACCGCCATGCTCACGTGGGATTTGCTGTAGGGAATTTTCAGGAGTTTTTTTATGTTCTTAAAAAATTAAGAGAAAAAAATAGTTAAGAAAGACTGTTTTAGTGTGATTTGGAATCTTTTAAATTTTAACTTCATTCATTTGAAAGCACAACAAACCTTATTTCCTTAAGGTTATACAAACAGAACTTTAAACAAAGAGGTACATGCAAACACATAGAAGACAGAGCTTTCAAACCATAATCACGTACACTTTGAGTCACTTTATATTAATGACAAACATCTATTTTTACATAATAGAATTTCTTAAAGTTAAGGGTGTATACATCATACTGTTGTGCTGACTCAGACTTCTGGCATATCAGATAAAAGCCACTAAGGATAGACTTTAGTAGAAATATCATTTGTAACTTTCAACTGGTAACATATACAGAATAATCCCAAACATTATAATCAGTTTCAATTACTATCATTAAAATATAACCATCAGTATTAATATTATTACCACTGCCAGTGTTTGGGGATTGTTTCTTCCTCTTTAAATAAAGATGTGGTAAAGAATGATGCTTTAATAACAAAAAAAGATATTCAATAATCAGTCAGTTTTATCTTATCTCATTACTAATTTCTCAAGACTTGCATGCTTATATCATGTAAAACACAGCATGATATAAAACACCTAGCATAAAACACCCCCAAAATTACAGTAAGTGACAAATAATACTTACTTCAGAGTCAGAGACAACATCTACATCATTTCCCACTGAATCAATGAAGTCATATGCCATGCCAAAGCTACCAAAGAGAAAAAAGGCCACATGTTAAAACATAATGCTCATAATCATGCAAACAATACTGTAGTTCACTGCTTCTAGGATACACATTTTTCCACATTTTAACAACTCTGAAATCAGGGTATGTATCACCATTACAACTGGGAAGTTTCTCCTTCTTAGTGGTACATAAAATAATGGTGTGTCTTAAAGTCAGTGGCATCTTATATTTGAGAAAACGTGGTAATAATCATTAGAAGCATCCAGTAGGAAACATTTAAAATAAAAACAATTATTTTTAACTTTGTAATCACAAAACCCAAAAAGTCTCCAAGGGAAAACAGTGAGTTCAAGACTTTATTCTTTTTCGATAGAGAGAGAAGAAAAACAGTAACAGAAACATTTATCAGGATTTTACTTTCTGAGATTGTGTTTCTAGTGATATACCTCTTCTAAAAAATAGACATGAAAAAAAATTAAGCCACAAAAGGAAATGAAAAAAAAAAAGTTAATCAAGCAGCCAACTGATGCCACATACCACCTGAGGCACAGCTATAGTCTACAACCCTGAAAGGGACCTGACATCACCATTTTCCAATTACTAAATGGCAGAGTCAAGACACTTAAAGGACCGCCTAACTGCAAAGCATGCTTTGTGATTTACTGTATGCCTGAGCCAAATTATTTAGCTTCCGTTTTCTCGGGTGCAAAATAATTAACAGTGCCTCTCTTAAAGAGTGGTAAGAATTAAATGAGATAAGCATATAAACTTGGCACAGCATTTGTATAGAGTCAATATAATTATTCAAATTTCCTCACATATTAAAGTATGTTAACAAATCAAGATTGATTAAGCCATTCTTTTAAAAAATGATATTTGGGTTATTTCCAGCTTTTTGCTCCTATAAACGATGCTACAAACAAACAGCATTTTGCAAATGTAACTTTTATCTTCTGAGGCATTAGGATAATTTCCAAACTACCAGCTTGTAAAGTGGTAGCGTATTTGTGCCTCTTGCTACAAGTTACATAGAAATATTTTAGATTGAGTAGCTGAGAAGAGGGGGAAGAAAAAGAGAACCCTACACATTAGATAGCCTACAACAATATGGATAATAGTCCATTTTTCTCTATAGGACCTCAGGCTACTCTCTCAACTTTAAATACCATCAGCAGAATTTCCAGTGTCAAAGTCAAGGTGTAGGTCACTCAAAATGCTGGGTTTTTTTTTTTTTTTGAGATGGAATCTTGCTCTGTCACCAGGCTGGAGTGCAGTGGTGCAATGTCGGCTCACTGCAACCTCTGCCTCCCGGGTTCAAGCGATTCCCCTGCCTCAGCCTCACCAGTAGCTGGGACTACAGGCGTGTGCCACCACACCCAACTAATATTTTGTATTTTAGTAGAGATGGGGTTTCACCATGTTGGCCAGGATGGTCTCAATCTCCTGACCTTGTGATCCACCTGCCTTGGCATCCCAAAATGCTGAGATTATAGGCATGAGCCACTGCACCCAGCTAATGCTGAGTTTTTAAATCTGGCCTTTCCAGATCAGACAACCCGCCACCCTTTAATGAAAAACTCCACAGGAAAGATGAAGCAATGTTCAGGGTTTCCCTCCTCACGCACCAAGTTGATCCTTTGTATTCACATATTCAAAAGGTATCCAAATTGGCTAAAATGAAAGGGCTGATTGAACTTTGGCAGTCGAAACTCATCTTTGCTAATAACATGATGTAGACTTGAAAGCAGCATATGCAACTGATATTGTATGTACATCTTCATACTGTAACATCATCTGTTATCAGGAGAATAAAAAGCCTTTGAAAATCAAATATGATCTTTCTCTAAAGAGAAATCTCGGCAAGTTAATGGGCATTACAAACTGAATTTAAAAGCATATAAGAGTTTTAAGTGAGGGTGGAGGGCAGGTAAAATTGCCACTGATTAATATTTACCTTGAAAATGGCTTGCTTTTCTTGCTGTTACCAAGAATTGTAGTTCCTGCAGGCCCTAGTTTGGCACTCTCCCGTAACCAGTTGGCAGGTGGGAGTTTCAAGTCTGTTTTCTCTTCAAGGCGTGCAAATGCTGTTCGAGGAGGGGCAGAAGAGTATTTCACCACAGCTCGGCTCTTCACTTCATTGCCTCCAAGAAATAAAGCTGATCCCTAATTAACATATTGGATGAAACTTTAATGAACATTACTAGGAAAGAAAAATCTCACCTTCATAAAAAGAAAATAAAAACCTGTCACACCAGACTTCACAAGAAACATATGCCACGTTACTAACAGCACTTAATAATTAATTCCAGCATTAATGGTAACACTTGCTTAGTTCTTTAACACCAACTTCAAAGAAAAAAGAGGAGTGAAGGAGTATAATGGTTATGGTTATCAGCTAGAAAAGGGACCACCCCCTCTATCTTTTAAAATTTATTCATATAAAGTGGAGAGGCAGAAACCCAGAAGACTCAATGATGTTATGTTAATTAAGTGCAAACTTTAATAAAGCCTATTTTCAGTATTAAAGATGTATTTTAATTTTTTTTTTTTTTTTTTTTTTTGAGACACTGTCTCACTTTGTCGCCCAGGCTGGAGTGCAGTAGAGCAATCATGGCTCAGTGCAACCTCCGTTTCCAGGGTTCAAGCAATTCTCTTGCCTTAGCCTCTCTAGTAGTAGCTGGGATTACAGGAGTGCACTACCACGCCCGGCTAATTTGTGTATTTTTAGTAGCGACGGGGTTGCACCATGTTGGCCAGGCTGGTTTCAAACTCCCCGACTTCAGGTGATCCACCCACCTCAGCCTCCCAAAGTGCTGGGATTACAGGCGTGAGCCACAGTGCCTGGCCAAAGATGTATTTTAATGTTAATAACACATCATTCATAAAGTAGTCTGGTAAAATATTTCGCCCTTTTTTGTTTTAATGTAAATATTTAGTAATTGATGCATCGGTTCATTTCGCAAATACTCTTGAGTCTCTAACTTCATGGCAAGGCACTGGGGGTTCGTTTCTCACAGCCTGCACTTGCACACTCCCAAGGTAAGTTCAGTGTCTGGGTTCAATATTCTAATCTTTCACGCAGTCCCTTTTCTGCCTGGCAAAAATTTTGCACCTTCTGTGAATTAGTTCGGTCTCATTCTCGGAGAGTGACTCCCTGGCACCTTTTCTTCCCACCAGCTTTGCAGGACTGTCCCACATTTTGGAACAACATATTTACATGTACCTTCCTTGAGAGCAGAGATCGTGTCTAACTCACCTGTCGGCTACCAGGACTGCTTTTAATATGAATACCTGGCGAAAGGAACACGGACTTCCACTCCCTATTTCGGGGATGTCAGGAAAGCACAGAGAAGACTCCAGAATCTGCCGGGAACCGAGGCATCCCTCCCGGGTGGAGCAGGTCCTCGGCTCCTGGACCTGGCAGACTCCCCTCCGCGGAAGACTCACCTGTGCAGAAGGTTCCTCGGATTCTCCCTGTGACAGGGGGCTGAGCCCTCCTCGAGCAGCGACGCCGGCCGGCGGCCCCTCAGCTCCGGCTTCCTTGGGATCCCCCATCACTTCGATCCAGGGCAGGCGAAACGAAGCGGGAGCGGAGGAGCAGCAACACGAACTCGGGCCCAAAGCAGGGCAAGCGCCCCAGACGCTCCGTGGAGCGCACTTCCGGTCTCTGCCAGGAAGAAGTAGCGGTGACGCTCCATTAAATCTCGCGAGCTTCGTACATAGGCCCGGCCCCGCCTCCCGCTGCAGTTGCCACCTTCTCGGATGGGGCGGGAATTATAGTGCGCCTGCGCTTGTTAGAACGTCTACGGGAGATCACTTCTCGCGGTATCTGACTCCTAGGCTCCGCCCTCTGCACGCCGCTCGCGAAATCTGACGCTCAGGCCCCGCCTCCCGCACGTCTTTGCTGGCAAACAGTTCTGGGGGCTGCCGGAGGTCGCAGGTAGTCTCCGCGTGGGAAGGGGGGTGCCGCAGTCAGCGCACCTGGTGGCTCCCATTACGAGAATTAGCGAGGGGTTCCCGCTCTTTCTTCCCTAGGCTTCAGTGCCCCCTCGTTTCACAGGTGCACCCCGAGGGCCCAGAGTGGAAAGGGAGCCAGCCATCTCAGACTGGGCGCCCTGCACGCCTTTTAGTGCCCGTGTGGCCCCGTCTTGCGTGTGGGAGCGGCGGGACTTCCGGGAAGGGCGCTGGGACGCGCGGACGAGGCCCTTCGCGTTTAGGGAACGGGTGGCTTTCGGAGGCTCCTGGGGGCCCGTCATGCCCGCTGCTTGCGGGGCGTCCCAGGTGGTGCGGGGCCCCTGAGACGCTGCACCTGGGGCCTCGTAAAGCGTCGGTTTCCATTCGGGCGCTCCGGATGGTCTTGAGACTGCATTTCTCCCAGGTTGCCAGGAAACTATGCCACAACTTTTGAGTAGCGAGGAGGTGGGGAAATAGCCCGGGCCGTTTGCAGGCTTTGAAGGTCCAGGCTCTCTGACTTTCCCACTCCTCAGTGTCATCTCAAACAGTCAACGCAGCCACATCCGTCATACAGTACATGTTTTGTAGTAAAAGTGTTTTGTTGTGCCGTAAGATGCGGAAAGTGTTTTTAAAAGTTGGCTCTTGCAGTTTGGCTGTGTCAATTTGGAATTCACACTTGGCTCTGATAACTCACTATCCTGTCCGTTTTCAGGAATGCTCCTGATGAGCAAGCGTTCAACTTACAAATTGCTTTCAAATATAACAAAACAATTTTATGAATTAAACAGTCAATTTGATATAATCGTGTATTTTGTAGACATTTACTTCAAGCATGTATTAATTTTGATTTTTATCATTTTGTTTGAATGCTGCAGCCAATAATTCCTTTTTTGGGTTTTGCAAGTTATGCATTGTTTGTTATGGTGTAAAGTTGAGCACAGTATCTGACACTGGGAGGAGGATGGTCAAATCTGGTTTTGATACATAATAAACCCTGTGCAACCATAAACTTGTTTTTCAGGAATATTTAAGAACATTTAAATTGGATATCATATAATGTTAAAAGATAAGTTTTTAAAAGCCAATGTGCACTATTATCTTAATTTAAAAAAGTCTCTATTTCTGTGTCTGTGTCCACAAAAACAGATCTCTTAATAAAATGAAGCGATTTAAAATGTATTCTTTAACAGTTTCTTTTCCTAGTTTTCTTTTTATTATATGTAATTTTATTAAGCTGTTACACACATACATAATTCAGCTTGTGATAATCTTTAAATTCTGTTGTTTTATTGTATAATTTTATCTTTGTAAGAAGGAAATAGAAGTGATTCTTTTCTCAGGACTCAAATATTTTGCATGCTTCTTGAGAAGTGAGTGCCTAGACATGTGTTGATGACGCTTAGTGGGAAAATGTGCTGGAAATAGGCTTTGAAAAGACAAACAGTGAAACAACCGGAAACTCAGTACAGAAACGGAGGTTGGCAGCACACAGAGAATAATGGTTGCTGAGAGTGTCAGGTCAAGAGGACCAGGGACCCTCGGGCCTGACTGTGGAGGAAAGCCGGAGTCGAGGCTGGGTCTCCAGCAGCCACAGACAGGACCAAGGTTACTGTACTGTAATTTAGTTCTTAAAGGAGCATGATCCCTGAGGGCTGGAGCAATTGCGCACATCTGGGTTACATAAAATTTATATATGCCTCTTGCTCTAAGGGCTTATTATTTTTTTTCTTTTTCCCTAGTCAAACACTTTAACATGCTGCTGGAGCTCATAGTGGTCAGGGAAATTTTTTAAAATAAGTGGGGGAAAAAAACCACTTTTACATGGTGTAGCATTTTTTAAAAAGTTATTGTCACTTTTTAATATAGGAGATTGAAATATTTTGTGGGAAAACATGGAGGGTAAGTCATGACTTTTAGAATTTCAAGTTTTCAGACACTAGTTGATTTTCATTTTTATATTGTACCAGTGCCTGCCTGTTTCCTCCATCTCTGTCCTCCCACCCCAGGCCATTTGGGATGTACTCCGTCATCCATGGCCTGCTCTCCCTTGTCTGTGTAGTTATCCTGGCTCTTGGAACTACTCATGGCTCTCATGTGTTTATCTGTCTCTTAAGTGCCTGATGCTCTAGCTACTAAGAATGTTTGATGAATGAATGAGCAACATGCTTGTTGTTTGCTGCTCCAGCTACTTGTTCCATAGCTCCACGTTTGCTGGTGCTTTCCTCTGCCTAAAATACCTTTTCCTTCCTCACCTGACTTCTCTCCTGGCACCTCCACCTCTTACCCTTCGGGTCCCTTCCTTTGTTCTAATCGCTTGTATTGCTTTATCCTACACTTGTCACATTATAGAAAAGTTACCCTTTTGTATCTTCCTGCCTCCCTGACTATGAGCTCCTCAAAGGTTGGTGTCCTGTCTGATCACAGACAGCAGGTACAGAACCAGCAGACAGAACTGTTTCAGCCCTTAGGCAACGGAGGGAAAATGGCTGGGGCTGACAGGCTTTTAAAATGCTCATCAAAATGTTTGAGACATAAAAACAATGTTGGCTCCAGAATAGTTTTTTAGTTTGCAAAATCAAAGCTAAAAATGTTTAAATGAAGTAGCTCCAAAATACTGCAATGTCAATGTTATTAATTATTAGTGTTAACATACACTTGGTTCCATTCTAAAATGATTTGTAGATTAGACTCTCTTAGATAGCAAAAATCCTCCCAGCATGCACTGATTTCTGAGAAATCCCAGTCATTTGTAAATTCATGTAGTTATTTGTGGCATTCAGCAAAATTAGAAATCCTTTCCAAACCTTTACAACAAGACAATTATAAGGAAGGCAGATGTGGTTGGGGCTGCTGCTAAAAGTACAAGTGTCCGGGGTACTCTCAGTTCCTGTCTGGCCCCACTGGAAGAGCATGCCAAACTGGAAAACCTGAACTCAGGGACCATTTGGGAATATGCTTTTCAGTTTGCCATGGGCCCTTCCACAATCTGATGTCTTATTCCTAACCAGCCTCATTTGTTTACTTTCTGGACCTTAGAAGGTTCTGAATTTCTGACTCCTGATTCTGGACTCTTAGAGCTGAAAGAAAGATTTGTGGTTGTCTGAGCCAATCTCTTGCCTCTTTAGCTGGGAGCAGTGCAGTCCAGAAAGGAGAATAGGATTGACTTGTTGACCATCATACAAAAGTAGTTACAAAGTCAGGACTAGTACCCGGGTCTCCTACTTACTTAGCTTTCTAAAAAATCAAATAGTAGACATAGGCCAGTGGAATTTGAAGTTGTCTCATAATCACTCGAGGAACTTGTTAAGCAAACAGATCCTCCAGCCACCTCCAGAATCTAGTATCTCTGAGGTAGTGCTGATGAGTCTACGTTTTTAGTGCAACTGTTAGTTTCTGACAACCTTGTCCTATAGACTACACCTTAGGACAGTGGTCTCCAAAGACAATCCCCTGGGGCGTGGGAAGACTAACTTTTTTTTTTAATCTGAAAAGTAAGGGCACAATTAAGCTTTGCTAATATGTAATATACAGATTGACACAGGTGCCCTTCCTTGGGCCATGGTGAGCTGGTCCAAGTAAGATTGGGTTATGCTGACAAAACAAATGATCCCCAAGTGTCAGTGGCTTCCAACTATGGCAGCCAGAAAAAGAACAGGATGCAAAATTAAATTGGAATTTCAGATAAACAGTGAAAAAGGTTTTAGGATGAGAATGCCCCAAATATTTAGCATAAGTCATAAGTATGTCCCATCTGATGAAGCAGCGCTACCAGTTACAGCAGCAGAGAGACAACAAGATTGGCGCCTTGCGGACTAGCTCCAAAAGCTTTTGGTCAAAAGTGGCAGACATCACTGCCTTTCACCTTTTTTGGCCAAGTAAATCACATGGCCAAACTAAGCATCCATGTGGCAGGGGAGACTGAACCCCAAGGAGGGATGTTGGTTATCTGTGACCATTATGCAGTCTACCACAGGCATATATGGTGGCTTGGATGGCTATTCAATGCCATTCACAAGTAAATTTGGTGAAAAAACCAGGTAGCAGAATCCTCTCAGAGTTTTGTGACAAGGAATATCTTAGTCTGTTTTATGTCACTATAACAGAATACCAGAGATTTAAAAAAAAAAAAAAAAGGTTGATTTAGCTCATGGTTCTGCGTGCTGGGAGGTTCAAGCACGTGGCTCTAGCTTCTGGTGAGAGGTTTCATGCTGCATCATAAAATGGCAGAGAAGATCAATGGGTAAATGGACATGTGTGAGAGAGGCAAAACCAGAGGGGTTTTCTGACTTATAATAACCCACTCTTGCAGGAACTAATGAATTCCTGAGAGAACGAATTGAGTCTTGCCAGGGCAAGAACTCACTGCCATGAGAACAGCACCAAGCCACCCAAGAGGACAGAGCCCTCATGACCTGAACTCCTCCCGTTAGGCCCCAAACCCCAACACTACCACACTGGGATGAAATTTCAAAATTAGTTTTGGTGGGAACATACGTATGTCCAGACCACAGCAAGGAGTGACCTTGAAAATCTTGTATCACAGCAAGATCACAAATCATCAGTGGCAAAGCACTCAAAAGAATTGTCAAGCTTGAAAATGAGTTACCATATTTTCTTTTACAAAGAGTGTTCTACGTTTTCTCATCTGTGATGACATGTAGCTGTCATTAGGATGATACCCAGGAGAAAGTTTCACAAAAACAAACAGATGTAATCTGCTTCTTCAAAACAAAGGTGATGTTTTAACAATGAGTGGGAAAGCATTTTCTTTTCTTTTTTGAGACAGTGTTTAGCTCTTGCCCAGTCTGGAGTGCAATGGTGTGATCTCGGCTTACTGCAATCTTCACTTCCCAGGTTCAAGTGATTCTCCTACGTGAGCCTCCTGAGTAACTGGGACTACAGGCGCCCACCACCAAGGCTGGCTAATTTTTTGTATTTTTAGTAGAGATAGGGTTTTACCATGTTGGCCAGGTTGGTCTGGAACTCCTGACCTCAGGTAATCCACCCGTCTTGGCATTCCAAAGTGTTGGGATTACAGGCGTGAGCCACCATGCCTGGCCAGTATTTGGTTTTCAAAAGAGGAGTCTTATGGAGAGCATTTTTGAAATAGATGTTTGGAAATCTTTCCAACATTATGTGATTTTTGTCTCTAAAAATGATGTATATTGCTTATAAAAACTCATCTGCACACTTAACTTAGAAACTGAAATTCCTAACCTCTTTTAGAAATCTTCCAAATGGAGAGGTTGAGTTTTAAATATTGAGGAATTCTAAGGAGGACAGTGGCGTGGTTCTGGCTTACTTAAGGCGTGTGAAGGGAAGAGGGCCGGCAGAGCTCGTCCAGAGGCAGCAAGCCTCACCAGCAGGGGGTTCAAAAAAATCTGTCCGCACTTAATTGTTTTCTTTGATACTAGTTGTTCTTCCCAGAACGCCCAGACTCTTTATCAGCAGCCAACTGATTTCTTTACCCCAAAAATATGCCTTCAAGATTCACAATTCCCAGGCTGCCAGCAGGTTTTTCTCTCTCCTATGTTAAACATCCTGTTTTTAATTTTGTTCCATGACAACAGTCTATTGACCTTTCTTCCTCTTGTACAAGTAAACAAATTGCATATAAAACAACTAACTAAAAATCTCTGAGTTATTCCATGATACTGTTTGATTGCTTAGTTAAAAAAAGACTGATGGACTTCAAAGAAGATGGAAATGAAACTAATTACATTTCAGTTAAAGCCTGTGCATGATCTGTGCATACAATTGAAATGAGCAGTTTGATTTAGTAAACCCTGAGACCATGTAATTTTTTCAAGTAGGCTTGCTTATCTTTTGAGAGATTTTAAGTGATGACAGCCATCAAAACCGCATTTTAAAATAAATTTAACTTGGAAGGAGACCTCAAACTGTTGTACCACAAAGTTTTCAAACAAAGATTCTCAAAAATAAAAGAAGCCTATTCAGCAATTTTGCTCTCTTTTACAAAATATTAATGAAAATAGAACTAATTTTCAGTCAATAAATTAAAATGTTGCATTGTTTTCTATTTGTTGTATGTTTTTATGTCAATGTATTAGTGCCAGTGTATCATTTACAAATAAATAAATATGCATTATATTGGGGTTGCATGTTCAGAATTTTTTTTTAACATTTTTAAAGAGAGCCCAGGCTGTACTTGAACTCCTTCCTGGGCCTAAGTGAGCCTCCTGCCTCAGCCTCCTCAATAGGTAGGACAAGTGTGAGTCACTTTACTCAACCAGAGATGCTTTTAATAATGGTGGATGATAAAAGCGTTTGTAGATCGTTGCTGCTAAAAAGACTGTATTAGACACACTGTGATACCCAAAACCAAATGCTAGCTGCTTTTTAAGTCAAAAACAATTAGTCAGCTAATGATCTATATTTTGCTTTACAGTGAAACTTGACAAGAGTAGAAAAACGTGACGGTATAAGACCATGCAAAATGTAGGGGCCAAGAAGAAAAGCTTCCCCTTTCATGCTCTGAAGGTTTGCTGAAAATGAGCCGAAAAAGGCAGATCAATAGGAGAAAAGGCATGTGTTTATTTTAACATGCATACCATGGGGAATTGTAGAAGAGTGATGACCTCATCACCCAACCAGGTCCAGATGCCCCTATGTCCTCTCTTCATAGCGAAGGGGGCATGAGGTGTGTAGGAGTAAATGGCAAAAGTTCCTCTGAGCTCTGGGGGAGGTGCTGGGAAGGTGAGGGATGAAGTGTCACCTTGCACAAAGGTTGTCAGACCTGCCCTCAAGAGAATAGATGAAAAGTTAGATGAAAAGTCTATCTGGGTATAGTGACAACTCTGTCTCTTCTCTTCTTTTCTGGTCATTTGATGAGATTCCTAAAGTTGGGGGTCTTATGACAATTGCCTGTTTTTCCTTTTCTTTTTGGAAAGAAGCTAATTCCAAAGTTAGACAAGAAAATTCCAGAGAGTCCCTCCAGATGCTTCTAGAAAGAGGATCAGAGAAACAAAGGTTGGGGAAGGTCAGAAAGAGAACTTGGGTCTAAGGCTTATTTCTGAGGCCTTTTGATGTGCAAAGTACTCAGCGTGCCAAAGCACTATATTTTGGGGAGTCATTTTCTGCACCCCAACAAAACCTTGATATGCAGTTTTTCAGTATAATTGCAAGATTATAGCTATCTGATATTTAATCATTAACTGATAATGATTTAATTGCTGCTCTGTAGATTCATAACAAGCAGAGTATTTGAAGCTATTTGAAACTATTTCGACTGCATTTGAAGGAGTTTATTTTCTGGGCACCTGATGAACTCAAATTCTTTTGCAAACTCTTAGCATTAACTTTCAGGATACAATGCAAGTGACTGCGAGGGCAGATTGTCTGCTAGAGGTTTTGCAACAGAATTTTTCTTAGAGTTTTTGCGAGTTTTCCTCTGAAGCTGATAAATGCCCTAAATGAGTTGTAGGGACAGTTTCAAAGTCACTAACGTCTGCTTTTCAGGCATGTCGGTGGCTGGAGCCCAGGCAGTTATTCATGCTGCATGGGCATCTTAAACTAAGGGTGAGAAGGAAGGAATTCTCAAATGAACCTTCCAATCAATGTGATGGGGACTGCTTGTGAGTTCCCCTCCACCTTTCCAGTTAAGGGCCTGACCTTTGCAGACCCTAATGAGTCATTTAGCTATTAAACATTTAGAAGGAGGCTTCCAACGGAGAGAACAAAAGGACGGCATTGCTTAGTGCAAAAGCATCACATGTCAAAGCCACCGACTGGACCTTTTTACTAAACATTTCTCTAACATTTGTCTTCCCCCGGGCACTGAAGAGAGATATATTTTACTTTCTCAGTGTAATGCAGTCACAAGACACCCAGTAATAGAAGCCGTTGCTTGTGAACGTTGGGCAGGATGGTAACTACTGGATGAACCATGGGTGTCATCCACATATGACATTTTTTTACATATTTATTTACATGTTTTTTTCTCTATAGGAAGTGGAGCCAGAATCCACAGATGTCATCATCCATCTGCAGCCTTCATTTACTACCCAGAAGGCAAGAAGATTGCATTTTAGAAGTGTCCAGACTTTTGTTCTTTCTTATCACAAGAGTTGGGAAGCTCCGACCATTCGTGTTTACCCTGAGTGAAAGTCCCAGTCAAAGCCTTGCTTCCTGGAGGGCTTTGAGATTCTGGTACAAAAGGCATTTTATAAGCACACAGTAGAAAAGCATCATTCATATTCATTTGCTGCTGTGGCATTTCTCCCTGGAATCTTCCTCTTGTCTGTCAACGTTGGGCCAAAGGACTGGCCTCATCTACATTACAAATATTCTTTTAATGGTCTGGAGGTAGGAAAGGGACACGCAGCACAGGAGTGAGAAGGGAAACTCAAGCTCTCCGGTTGGAGAGTCTCAGGCTTCTTTATCCATAAAACTGGTTGGATATAATTGGTGTGGGTTTATGATTTGTTCTGGAAAAACCTGAGTATGAAATCAATACAGTGCTTTGTGCGTCTTGGCTGCAATGAGCGTTTTTTATGTGATTGCAGGGAACCGTCGGAGAGGTGGCCATCTGGAGGGCTCTCTGCGGGGTCATTTAGAACGCAACTGTCCTGGGCAGAGGATGGTCTGCGCTGGCCTCCACCGCGCAGGAAGGCTTGCAGAGTGGAGAAAGGTCCACTAACATGGCTTCTGTGAGGTGTGGGCAGTTCCTTTCTTGGTGTGGGGCTCTGTTTGGTGTGATGTAAGAGGTGTCAAGGGGCCTTTCTGTCCCTGAAGATCTTAGCAGATGACACCTGTGGAGGTTGCCAGCTGGATTAGGTGAGGCAGAGCACATGGCTCTACCTGAGGGCCTCCTATTCTCATGTGGGAATATTCTAGGACATAGGGCACTACCCAAGAGGCTGAGCCTGGAGTGGTATTACATGGGTGAAAGATCTGAGTGCCAGGTCCATATAAGTGAGCAGGGGCCAGGGGGAGTCGAGGTGCTTAGAGAACAGGAGAGCTGCCACAGGAAGGGATGATGCCCACAGGAAGGAAGATCCGTATCTCAGACCCCTTCCCTTATACCGCTTCCTGGGACCTCCTCGGAGTTTGCAGATCAGCTGCTGCTTCTCCGTCTCCTGTCATCTTCTTCAAATCTTTTCATCACGATAAATTTTCAGTGCAGACCTAAGGAGAGAGAACAATAAAGGAACCTCCATGACCCATCCCCATCACCCACCATCAACAGTCAACACGTGGTTCCGTCTTCCCTACTTTCATCCTTGCTCCAGATGATTATCAAAAGTAGTTCATCCCTAGTTATATTTCATTTAATCTTCTCTGTTGCATTTTTTCTGGCCATATTCTTCTGTCTGTCAATCATTGTCTTAAGTCAGACAGTCTGCTGGGTTGGCTAGGAAAAGACTCAAGAAAGAGTTCTGAGAGATTTTGAGAGAAATGTTCAGATTGACCAAACAAGGTATGCTTAATTTAGTTCAATTCAGCAGTTACTTGTTGAGTCCTAGGCTCAGTGGTGGATTCAACGTATCAGTAAAACATGATTTCTGGCCCACAGGGTTCAGTGATTTAGTTCTGGGTGTTGGACAAGGGCCTGTAGCAAGCATTCACTCAGGAAAGACAGAATGTGGTCACCGAGAAAGGAAAGGTACAAGGTGTGGTGGAGGTTATAAGGCATGACAAACACACGGGGCTGGGAATGGTGACAGGGGAAGAGGATCAGGAGGCGTCGTGAAGCCTGAGGCATTGGAGAGGGACTTGGACACCTGGGCAGAGAGTGGGACAGTGACTGCAGAACACTTCAGTGTGCAGGTGGGCATGGCAGTGGGGACAGGAGAGTCTAGCAGCTGGAGTGCATGGTGTGAGGGGCCCGCAGGGGACCAGGGGTGGGGGAGGTAGGCATGTGGGCTCTCAAAGAAACCCTTGGGCTTTTTCTAGGGTAATAGCAATTATTATTTCCACGGAAAAAAGAAAAAACACTGGCTTTCTAGAAGCATGGCTATTAAAAAAAACACAACTCCAGACCCCAATTAGGAAACTGAAAGGAAATCAAAGTGAGCTTAATGGAAATTAGTTAGTAGGGGTAATAGAAGAAAATGCAAGTAGCTGCCTTAAATCCAGTGGACTCCAGCTCCACCAGCCAGGCAACATTTTGTTTTCACCTATAAATGAAGTATGTCCGTGACTCTCACTACGTAAAATGTAAGTTAAGCTATCGTCCTTCTCCACTGTGCTCTGAGAATTTACTGATTTTTGCTTCTGCCAGCAAAACAAATCTATAGACAGAAAATTCCTAGCACCGCTTTCATGTGAGGGATAACAAAGGTGACAGACGCTGGCAAAATTCACATTTATAAATGAAATGGAAGGGTAACTTGATTTTTCAAAAGGATGAGGTTTTCATTACAGATGTAAGCATATTTATGAAAGAAAACTCAAACTGTAGTAAAATGTGAAAAGGCAAGGAAATTCGTTGTCCCACTACCCAAATGACATATTTTTTTCCGGAATTTTGGTGTTATATAATGATTTTGGAAGATGCTTTTCATACTGAATGGCTTCAATATTTTTTCCCTGCTCTCTTCCACTCCCTGCACCCCTTCATTATGTTTATCAATGACTTTGGGCAATCCTATTGACAAGAGTCAGTTCTCTTTTGAACTCAGATTTCAGAAGGGGTGCAGGGAACCATCTCGATATAAGTAATGATATAAAGCTTATTCTCAGATACGTGTGAAACCGAAAACTGCTAACATTTGCAGAGCTTTGGGAAAACTACACATGGAGGTCTAAATAGCATATGTCTAAAGAGTTAAAGTTTTTATAGATTAAGCTAACTCATTATTAAAGAAAGTCTGTTCTAGCCTCCTTCCTTGATAAATCTGCCTTCATACCAGCTGCCCCTTGGAAGCTATTAAATATGTTATGTCCTCTTGCCTTCATTACAGCTGCCCCTTGGCCACCCCTCTGGGCTGGGGTGTCTACACCAAGTCCTCTTGGGACAGGCCCTAAAAGCAGGCTTGGAGCCATTAGGGCCAGTTTCCTGGAGCTTCAGCTGCACCTCTCTCCTCACCCTACGTGGGGATGGTGGTCAGAGGAGGGCCAGCGTGTAGCCTCAGCCTCATGGGCCCAGAGCAGGCACCCCTCTGTCTGTGGTCTGAGTGAATCATCCCATATTTCCTATGTGCAGGTCATGTGCTGGTACTGGGAACTCAAAGGTGAGTAAAAACAGTCTAGTGGGAGCACACAGACTTCCAAATAAGTGCCTCCTAAACTGTAAATTTGCAACTCTGAGTTGACTCAGTCAGGAAAGTCAGGAGGAGGTAACTTTGCAAAGAAGGAAAGAGAATTTCAGGCAGAGAGAAAAGTGTGGGCAAAGTCTCAGCGGCGGTGGAGAGCACAGCCAGAGTGAGGCACAGAAGGCTAAGAGGACATGGGGGCTGAAGCCGCCAGGAGCTCAGGTGTGAGTTGGGCTGGACAGGCAATGGGCACCAGATCAGGAAGGGCCTTGCTTTTAGCCGGGGTCAGGAAAGGTACAAGGTGTGGTGGAGGTTACAAGGTGTGTTACAAGGAGTCACATGATCAGGAACAACAAGGCTAGACCAGACTAAATCAGTCATGGATGGACCTATTTTTTTCCTTTCCTTTCTTTTCTTTCTTTCGTGTGTGTGTGTGTGTGTGTGTGTGTGTGTGTGTGTATGTAAGAAAAGCGAAATATTTATTAGACACTCAAAGAAGTGTGAAATATGTAAATACCAGATAGACATTTGATAATATTAGAGAATTAATGTTTTCTGATAACAGCATTGTGTGATTTTTTTAAAACTTTTATTTTGGGTTTGGGGGTACATGTGAAGATTTGTTACACAGGTAAATGCATGTCACTGGGGTGTGTTGTACAGATTATTTCATCACCCAGGTATTAAGCCCAGTACCCTTACGTGTTCTGCTCCTCTCCCTCCCACCCTCCCCCTCAAGGAGACCCCTGTGTCTGTTGTTTCCTTCTTTGTGTTTGTAAGTTCTTATCATTTAGCTTCCACTTATGAGTGAGAACACGTGATATTTGGTTTTGTGTTCCTGCATTAATTTGCTGAAAATAACAGTTTGCCTCCAGTGCCATCTATGTTCCTGCAAAAGCCATGAGCTCATTCTTTTTTATGGCTGTATAGTATCCCATGGTGGGTATGTACCAGATTTAAAAATCCAGTCTGCCATTGGTGGGCATTTAGGTTGATTCCATTAAACCTGATAATTCTTTGGAATAGTGGAGGAGAGGAGGAGATGGAGTGAGGCAGACGGGCTTCAGGGGATGTAGAAAGTCAGATGGCCGGGGCTTTGGGGATGGATTGGGTTAGGAATGAGGGTGAAAGTAGGTACCAGGCATATATGGTTGGATGAACATGTACCAGTCTGTTTTCACACTGCTATAAAGAACTGAGACTGGGCCATTTAAAAAGAAAAGAATTTTAGTTGACTCACAGTTCTGCATGGCGAGGGAGGCCTCAGGAAACTTACAGTCATGGCAAAGGGCAAAGGGGAAGCAAGGTGTGTCTTACATGGCGCAGGAGAGTGGGGCAGGGGAGTGCCACACTCTAAAAACCATCAGATCTCATGAGAACTCACTATCACAAGAACGGTATAAGAGAAACTGCCCCTTTGATCCAATCAGCTTCTGCCAGGTCCCGCCCTTGATAGGGGAGGACACAGAACCAAATCATGTCAAATGGAATGGATGAGCTGGGGACACTGAGAGGTTGAGAGTTGAAGGCTGGGGAAGGTCATGAGCTCGCTTTAGGACATGTGCATTTTGAGATGCCTTTGGGACATCTGAGAGGGCAGCAAGTAGACAAGCATGTACTGCCAAGCTGTGAAAAGAGGTTGGGGCCGGGTGCCGTGGCTCATGCCTGTAATCCCAGCACTTTGGGAGGCTGGGGCGGTGGATCACTAGAGGTCAGGAGTTCAAGACCAGCCTGGCCAACATGGTGAAACCCCATCTCTACTAAAACACAAAAATTAGCATGGTGTGGTGGCATGCGCCTGTAATCCCAGCTACTTGGGAGGCTGAGGCAGGAGAATCCCTTGAATCCGAGAGGTGGAGGTTGCAGTGAGCAGAGACCATGCCACTGCACTCCAGCCTGGGTGACAGAGCGAGACTCACTCTCTCAAAAAAAAAAAAGAGATTGAGGCTGCAGATTTAAAATATGTAGGAGGCATCCCCATGGAGTTGGTGAGGTAAGCCATGGAGATGATACCTGAGGAAAGGTACCTGCCTGCTTACCTGGTAGAAATGGGACAATCCAAGCTTTCCAGTGCAGATGAGAACTTTAGAAATGAAATCACACAAGCAGTGAACTAAAATGAGAAAGGCAAACCATCTAGCAACCTTGCATCTGACATTTGTCACTGTAAACAGGCCTGTCATACACAAATCATTTGCATCCAAAGAGGACTGTGAATGAGTTGGTCACCCTGCACAGGTCTCTTTGTAGCTGTGAGTTTAAATCAGGATCTTGTTACTTGCACACCATTTTGTGGTGTGTATTTGTAAATATGTCTTGCCAACATATTTTATGCTTCAGTTAATTTAGTTGACATCTAATTTAGTTGACATATAAAAATAAAATCAATTTTCAGACAAAATACCCATAAAAGAAGTGAAATGCTATAATAGGTTTCAAGAAATTAAAATGTAATATATTTAGGCTTCTGTTCTAAAGCAATTTCATCTAGAATAGCAGATATTGTAGATGTAATTTTTTTCTACAAATTCCTGTCAATTATATCATAATAAATGTTGCTACTATATATTCAGAAATGTATTGCTTGGAGTAGTTTGTCATAAAAAAAATGAAAATTTTTGTCGAGGTTTTCTTTAAAATGCTGAAGAGCCTAAATATGAATACTTTATGTATTGATGTTCAGGCTGTAATTAAGCCATGACAATGATTATTACTTTGGGTGTAAACACTATCAAAATTTCATTGGGTGAGTTCTTTTTAAATTAATGTTGAGTTATATTCTGTTTATTATCCTGTTTGCTTACGTTTCCCGTCATTTTCCAGTTGTCTGCTTGAATTCTGTTTTTCAATAGTGATTTAGCAACTGATAATGTGTATTGATTTCAGTTTTGCTTCTAATTTACATTTTTATCTCTTTGATGTATTTGGCTTAATCATTTTATTATTATAAGCAGTTGTACAATTTGTTAAATTAGCTAGATGATTAAATGTGGCTTCTAAAGAGAGTTTGTTTTAGAAAATAGTCCCTGAAGGAAATTAGTGTTTGGCATTTCCAACATGTCTAAGGAACTGGTCTCTTAAAGATAACTAGAAATGTAACTGTAAATTCTCAAAAGTGGTTTTGTAATTTCAAACCTCTGACTATATGGAGCTGTATATTCCAGTAGGTGGTGCAAATCGACTCCATTTCAAATGGAAATGTAATTTAAACTTGTGATGTAACTGTTTTCACTGTAAAAATAATATTTCAACATGTTTCTCAGCTGCAAAATTATTTTCCTCTCTTCCTAAAGGAAGCTTGATTTACCTTCTCGATGCTCATTTTTCTTACGGTTTATTTCTCAGGTATCATTCCGATCGTTGTCATTACAGGAGAGATGAGAGGAAATTAGAGGGGCTAGAAGAACCAGAAGACCTGTTAAAACTCATGAATACAAAGAAAAGTCATTTGCTTCTGTGCTTCCATTCCATAATAAAATGAGTATAATGTCAGTATCAGTGTTCTAATAGTTTTTATGTCCACAGGATGAATTGAATGCCATGTTTTGTCTTTTGTAAAAATTGGGGTTATTTCACTTTTAGGAGTCTGATATCCTCACACAAGCACATAAAATACGTATACAAGGATACTCATGGCAGCATATTTTTAAAATTAATTTTGTTGTTTCATCTCAGTCATATACGTGCATAAGAGGCAGCAAAGTAGCATGAATTAAGAGCAGGGCCTCTGGGCAGCCAGCCTGCGATGGAGGCCTTTATCACATGGGGATCTCCGTTTCCTTTTCTGCAAAATGCAGATCCTCACAGGTACCACTACAGCATCACGGCGTCGGTAGGAGGATTACTTGAGCGTATATGTAAGTGTGCAAAGCATGGCTGGCACGCCGTAAGCAGCGTATCAATGTTAACTGCACCTCTAAAGACAAATAGCACTGAAAGGATTGCAGTGAAAGGCAGCATTCTCTTGCAGTACTCCTCCAGCCCCGGATATCGCTTCCCGGTGGTAAGCGCTCACAGCTCCTCTCTGCTGCTGCTCCTGATGGTCACCACCATAGCTTTCAATAGGATTCTTACACAGCTATTTTTTAAACCACTTTAACTATTTTAGGTGTTTAATTCACTAACATTAAGTACATCTACAATGTCATGCAATCACCACCACTATCCCTTTCCAGAATGCTTTCATCTTCGTAAACAGAAGCTTTGTCCACATTAACCAATAACTCCCCTTTCCCCTTTCTCAGCAGTGCCTGGGAACCATTACTCCACTTTTTGTCGCTACAAATTTGCCTATTTTAGGTATTTCATGTAAGTGGAATCATACCATATTTATCCTTTTGAGACTGGCTTGTTTCATTTAGCATAGTGTCCTCAAGGCTCATCTACATTGTACAGAGTTTCATTCCTTCGTAAGGTTGAATAATATTCTACTGTTTGTGTATGTAACGTTTTGTTTCTGTTCGTCTGTCGATGGACATTTGGTTTTCTTCTGCCTGTGGTGATGTGAATAATGCTGCTATGAACATAGGTGTATAAATATCTGTTCAAGTCTTTGTTTTAGGGAAGCTATCTTTTTGACGTATCTGTTCTTACATTATCTTTTTACTTCTAGGCATGGTGAATTAGATAGACAAGGACTTAATCATGATCAACTCCTTGCCTTCTATATTCACACTCCTCCTCCCCACTCCCACATAGCTTTGGTTAAAAAATCAGTGTTTTCTCTATTTCATGGAAGTCAAGGTGCTCTTACCTTCCCTGGGACAGAGGGGACCAGGGAGGAGATGGTGTTCCTTGAGCCGGGGGAGAAGCAGAGGGAAGCAGAGATGATGAGCGAGACTGTGCCCGGTGCCAGAGCCAAAAGGAAGCAGGGAAGAAAGATCCTGGCTTTCCCCTCCTTTCTCTGCTCTGTCTCCTATAGTTCAAACCAACTTGAAAGCCAGAGGGCAAAGGCACCCAGGCCATGCGTCCGCAGGGCCCGGGAGGTGAGAATGGACCAAGGAAGGAGGCCAAATGGAGCCCACCTGCACCCTTCCTTTCCTGAACTGCCCTCTCCATCGCCAACTCCCTGCCAGCGCCCATGGCCCCTGCTGCCGGCAGGAGGACCCCTTCCCTGAGAGCAGCCTCCCTGTGCACATGGACCTGGCAGGGAGGCTCACACACACCCGCACTCAGAACGAGCACGGAAGCTTCTCCCAAGGCCAAATAGAAATGGCATTTGGATTACCCGCCATTTGGGAAGATTATCTGCACCACTGCTTCCGTCCATTACTGTGGAGAGCCAGGAGGTATCTACTGTCCTTGGTGTTCCAGGATGACCTTGTGGAGAGCTGATTACAGTCTGTGTGCAGAAAAAGAAGACGTCTGCCTGCCATTCTTTTCCTCACTCTGGTTCAGCAACGTTTGATCTCTGGCCTGTGGCTGGCACCCATATTAAAGAGCCTGTCATTGCTTGTGATTTTTCTTGGAAGATCAGAATTCAGATTGCAGCAAGGCTTTTCCACCAGAGTTGTAGAGAATCCATATTTGCCTTTGAGCCTTCCAGGCTTCAATTTAGTACTTGAGACCCCTTCTCCAGAGCACCCCCGCTACCATCATCCCAGCTACATGCCTCCTGGCCGTACTCCCACACCCCCAAATGATTAGAAGGACAGCTACCAACACAGCTGCAGTGGTCTGAGCAGAAAAGAAAATGAGAGCGAGAGGCAGACTCCAAGGTCAGGACCTGCGGGAGTCTGGGGATATGCCATTGATGGGACTTAGGGGTCTTCCTGGTGGGCTCCTTGGATTTGCACAGAGACCATGTCCTCTGCCATAGCCTCCTCTCATGCCGCAAAGCCCTGACTCCAGGACTCACTTCCAGAGCCTCTGAGCTGCACCCACCCCTAGCTCTAGTCCCACCCATTTCTTATGTCCTAGGCCCGTTTCTCCTTCTCTCCCCAGCCACCACTGCATTCCCACATAGGCACTATTGTTTATAGGTGAGAAGCTGATGCATGAAAAGGTTAAGGGACTTGCCCAGTGTGGCGCATCTAAGCGGCAGTGCTAGGGTGCAAAACCAGGCTGGCCACCGCCACAGCTTGTGCTCTTACCTGAGGGTACCTCTGCCCCCAGGCCATCCCTCCATGGGTTCCTCAGGGCTTTTGCTGCTTACCTGCCCGCTCTTCCTTCGTTCCTTCTTCCTTCCTTCCTCTTTCTCTCCCTTCCTTTCTTCCTCCCTCCCTCCCTCCTTACCTACTTTCTTTCTTCTGTCCTTCCTTCCTTCCTTTCCTTCTTTCCCTCCCTCTGTCCCTTCCTTCCTCCCTCCCTCCCTTCCTTCCTACCTGCCTTCCTTCCTTCCTCCCTCCCTCCCTCCCTTTCTCCCTCCTTCCCTCCTCCCCTCCCCTCCCCTCTTCCTCCCTTCCCTTTCTTCTTTATTTTCCAAGTCTCCCTCTGTTGCCCAGGCTGGAGTGCAGTGGCATGATCTCGGCTCACTGCAACGTCTACCTCCCAGGTTCAAATGCTTCTTGTGCCTCAGCCTCCTGAGTAGCTGGGATTACAGACATGCACCACTACAGCCGGCTAATTTTTTACTTTTAGTAGAGACGGGGTTTCACCATGTTGGCCAAGCGGGTCTTGAACTCCTGGCCTATGTGATCTGCCCACCTTGGCCTCCCAAAGTGCTGAGATTACAGGTGTGAGCCACCACGCCCAGCCTGCTGCTTACTTTCTAAGTGTTGGGAAGTTTTCCTGCTGTCCACAGAAATAGTGAGGCATTAGCATCCAGGTGGGTTTTGTTTTCAAGTATGATTTATTATATAATAACGACAAATTATTTCTGTATGTGCTTTTTAAAATCGTTTTACTGCACAGGAGATTGAGTTAAAACAGAGGTTAGTGACTTTTTCAGACCAAAGAGCCTGAGTGCACTGAAATCCAGAAAACATGGTCAAGAAAGATGCAAGGTGAGGATGCTGATTTTTAACAGAAAAATAAACAATTGTTTATGACGGATACTGATATGGGGATGATTAAGGGAATATGTTGAATATGGAACTTCTCAATTTTATTCCATGAAGTTGAATTGGTGGGGCCTTTGCCTTTTGCTGTTTCAAAGTTTTCATAACTTCTTTACCATGACTGTCAGACCCTAAAGTGAGAACCTGGGCCCCGTGGGTAACAGATGAGCTGGTCTTGTCAACAAAAAGGAAGCTACACTCAGGACAAGAAGGGGTCGCTTGGTCCTTGCGGTGTGCATCTGCCCTGTGCCAGGTGGATGGAAAGTCAAAATTATAGGACGAGTGGTGGGGCTGTCGTGAAGGCCCCAGGATTTTCCAAAAGAAGTCCTTTTCCAGGAGGAGCAGATGGTGCTTTGGGGTGAGATCAAACCAGAAGTGGGTGGGATGGGGTTGGAGGGTCCGCAGGGACCAGGGAGTTGGAATTCCCCCTCTCCTCTCCCCACCCACATCGGGGTTCAGATTCCTTCCTGCTCTCCTGGGGACAGTCAATACCAGGAGACCCTGCCTTGCAGAGGCTAAGCCGTAGAGGGCTGAGAGTGCTCAGCATTGTTGGACAGCAGGGGATGGGTCAGAAACATGGGTGGGAGAGAGGCATGTGGTCCCGGGCTTTGGAGGCTTTAGCGCAGACTCTGGTAGGAATCTCTGATCCTGGGAGAGCGGAGCCTGTTTTTCTCTTTCCCTCTACCCTCCAGTGGCCCCATCTTTTTCTTTCCCACTGGAAAGAAACTTGCCCAGTACGGCACATCTCCATAGTGTCCTCTCCAGCTCAGCCTGGGAGGCCAACCCTTCTTTCTTTCCTAGCTTCTCCCTCAATCTTCATTCCCTCTTGACAGCAAGAAGGAAACTTTATCGGTTCATGTGCAGAAAGGTTCAGGGGTACTGCTGGGTTCAGGTGTAGGTTCAGCTCGAGGTGGCAGGACCCGAGACCCCTCAGCTCCTCCCACAGCCTTCTCTAAGAGTTGGCCTCATTCTCGAGGCATGGATGTGGGAAGGTGACAGCAGAAATGCCAGCTCATGTGCTTTTAGATTCAAATCTGTCAGGAAAGATTGAGATTCTCTGCCCAAATAAGAGTCTGGAATGGAGTTTAAATTGCTCTGATTTGGGTAGTGTACCCACTGCAGAAGCAAACATTACTGCCAGGGGAGTGAGCTGCTCTGATCGGTTGTATTGGAGCAAGGGCAGAATCAGCTCCACCTAAGCCTTCTGGAATGACAACGAGGGAGATGGAAAGGGAGTTATCATTGGGAAAAGAGAGATGCTGGAAGCTGGAGAGGCGAGCCCCAAATGGCCTCCATGACCTCCATGCCGCCAGTTCCTCCTGCCTCCAAGTCCCCCATGACTGCCCTGAAAGTTCACATCTGGCCCCTGCAACCCAATCCTGGTTTGGGTCACTTGGCCAGTGCCCATGGTGCCTGCCCTAAACCCTTAGGGAAGAATCTTCCAGGTGGTCTATTTACTATAAAAATTAGCACTGGATACTGAAGAAATCACGCAAAAGCTCTCAATAATGGAGAGGATTTATATGTAACACACACACACACAAACACACACACACACACCCCCCACAGGCACTTTATTTCTTTTGGGTCTGATTCCTGAGGATGGAAGCTTTGAAAATTTCATGACTGTGTTTAGAGGAACCCATAAAGACACTTCAGCTGGTCGCGGCCTTCCTGCTTAAAGATCTTATCAGGGATTTTACTGGAACTTGGAGCTTTATTATTACTCATTGTTTGACTGTAAGGCTTCCCTCTTAAGAGTCTGGGGTAAGGCCAAGCATCATGTCTCAGCAGTCTTTAAGCTTTATATGATTTCACTTTCCATAATGCAAGGCTTATTAAAGTGGATTCCATAGGAGCTGACAGGAGAACTTCTCTGCCTGCCACAGGGTGGAATGACAGTGCTTCTGTGGGAATGTGGATGCATTCCTCGGCCAGGCTTTAGGCCCTTGAATAGGGATCACCCATTATGCACTGTAGTATCTTAAGCACCTGATGCAGTTTGGAGGATTGCCTGTAGAACACTTTTCTGGAACACATGCAAATCTATGATTTGACCGTTAGCCGTCTCTGTTCTTTGCAGACCATCACCAATACTCTGTATTTTGTAGCTTAAACATCTTTCTAATTGTCTGGGTCTTGAATTGCTGCAAGACATTGATCATACATTACCTGGTTTGCCATACCTTCTTTTCAAAAAATTATTGAATTTTGTTTCTGACCACAATACGAATATATGTTCCATATGGAAATTTGGGAACACTCAATGAAGAAAAACAAATCATTCTAAATATTCGTGTAATCTGCAGTTTTCCCGTAATATGTGGATATATGTTTCCAAAAAAGGATTATTCTATTTATATATTTACCTTTCTTTTTAATTCTGCAGTTTTAGTTACCCAAGGTCAATTGAGGTCCAAAAATATTACAGCATTTTGACAGAGAGATAGAAAACACATTCATGTGATTTTTACTATGGTATATTGTTATAATTGTTTCGTTTTATTATTAGTTGTTTTTAATCTCTTACTGTGTCTAGTAAGTTAAATTTTATCCTATGTATGTATAGAATGTATAGTATGTATGTATAGAAAAGAAAATAGTATAAACAGATGATCCTCGACTTACAATGGGGTAACATCTTGAGAAACTTATTGTAAATTTAACATGTCTTAGGTTGAACACCATCATAAGTCCAGGAGCGTGTTCTCTGAGTATCACTCTTGCACCATTGTAAAGCTGAAAACTCACAAGTGGAATCACTCTACGGTGGGACTGTCTGAACCTGCCGCGGTTTCAGGCATCCACTGGGGTCTTGGAGCGTCTCTCCCTCAGATAAGGGGAGGACTACTGTAAATTATTTCCATTCCCTAACAGATGCTGTAATGAGCATACTTGGGAATAAATCTTTGTGCAAATACATGGATATTTTCTTGGGGTAAATTCTCAGGAGTGGAATTGCTGGATCATAAAATACGGACTTTTTAAGGCTTTTTTGGAGCCATTGCTACCCAATTTCTTTTTGCAGCCAATGGTAATTTCTTAATTCTTGGTCCTAATGGCAGGCCTGGCAGCTCCAGTGAAACTGCCTAGAGTGAGAGCCAACCTCTGTGGGTGAGACTTCCTGCTGCAGTGGCTCTTCGTTCTTTACAGACGAACTGGTCTTTGAGGGTCTATTCCTTCCCATTGCTTCTCATTCAAATGTCTCTTTAAATTGGGGTGAATGCAATCTCCAATTTGAGACAGTGCTTATTCAAGAAGGAGTGCATCTTGTCACTCAATTACTTGGCTTTCAATCTTATGGGTTTTCTACTGGGCAATCCCTGAAGGAGGGTCTGTAGGTAAGGACTTCCCTACCCAAGAGCAAGACCTTTTCTCCAAAGGTCAATGTTAGCAAGGGCCTTGCCATTCAGAACTATGTATCCCAACTGCACAGGTTAACTTGTCCAGACAATAGCTTGGTCTCTAGAAATGGCCATAAGGATTTTCCTGGGAATTGAGCTGAGGTGTTTCAGCAAAGCAGCTTTTTAAAACTGAGGGCTGATCATTTATAGTGGCCTTTTCAGATGCCAGCAACAATTGGCCAAAGTAGGAGATGTTTGCCAGAATGTCCCTGGGCCAGCCATGAAAAAGTCATAGCTATTCTGGCCAATGGGAGTGAGTGCTAATTTGCTCTTAGGGCCCTAATTGGCTGATGGTGCAATTACGTGCCTACTATTTTAAGGCTGCGTTTCTAGCCCCAGCCTGGCAGGCTTTCTTGAGACATCTGGCAACAATGATCAGAATGCCTTTTTTTTCAAGAAGGCTTACAATTGATTCATCTATGGACTCACAAGGACAGGCTCGTTTAGTAAAGCCAACATGTTTCAAAGCAAAGTATATTTTCATTAACTAGCCTCAAAGCAGTAATTATATGTTCAGAGAACACAGTAAAAATTTATTTCTAAATATTTGGCAGTGCAAGGTTGAAGGCGGTGTGTGTGTGTGTGTGTGTGTGTGTCCAACATGTTGCATGTGTTTTAAATAAACCCAGCATCTTCTCCTCTAAAAGGAAGCAGGAAATACAATCGTAGACTTTGAAATTTAATTTTTAGCAACAGGATGTGTTTCTAAATACCACTAACATATCAAAAGGAGAATGTGTAGTTAAAGGCTTTAACATTGTTATCAAAGCAATTGCAAAGCAAATGAGGTACCTTTCTTCTTCTTCTTTTTTTTTTCCCCAAGGATGGTGATGTCTGAACATTGAAAACCAAATCTCCACTGAGGATCAAAAGCAATGGTGGCGTCTTTTTGCGTGAGATGCAGCTGAACTTGGATGCTCCCCCTGATCTGATTCACAGTTTATAATCACAGTTATCACAGAACCATTAAAAGCCTATTAACTTGAATTCCCACAATTCCTTGAGGGCAAGGGCAAAGAGAGAGCAAAATAACTTTGAATGTAAATGTAACACAACATTCGAAGGGAGAGAATCTCTTTTAATTATGCCAGCGAAGGAAGATGTCTTATGGATGCGTCTCCCCTAGCAGATGGCTGATGAAAGAATACACATGAAGTCTTAGGACGCTCGGGATGTTATGAAAATGAATTCTCTGCGAAGAGACTGGTAAAGCGTAGGGAAGAATGTGCAGACCTCTTCCTGGGAGGAGGAAGCGTGGAGGACTTGCTGAAATGTGTGGCTGCTGGTTGGGTTGGCTGGGTGGACACTGTACCACGGCGAAACAAATCAGCCTGAAAAGAAGCCTCAACCACATTAGGCAGAAGCAAGAGCCCAGTGAATATTTGGGCCATTGTCATGTGAGAAATTTGATTTCATGTTTTTCCACCCTTCAGTGACTTCGCTGACATTTCCCCTAACAATGCTATTATGTGCTGTACCAGTAAGACAGTGCGGTCAATAAGCTGTCTTGTGACTTCAGATAAAATGGAATGTTCTTATCTCACCGCAGAACAATTAGATGCATCAAATTACTTTAAAAAATCATACAGTAGTGAGCTGTGTGCATACCAATGACAGAGTCTGTCCCCAAATCTCTGGACTTAGCACAGTGGCATCAACACCTCCATATTGGGATGCTGGCACTAAACAGTTCCCACACACACTTGCACGCTTGGAGGCTGGACTTGACCTTGCCTTGCTGTTTGTAAAGGAATATTGGAATCACCTGGGAAGGGAACGCACACGTACACGCACACACACACACACGCTCTCGCTCTCTTTCTCATCTTCTCTCTCTCTCGCTCTCTCTCTGCTGTCTGAAATAACTAATTCCAATCAATCCACCCTCACCTTAAATGTGTTCTTCCTGCATGAATTACCCACATTCACTGCCCAGCTTGATCTCGTTTCCGCAATGGATAAAGCAAATGACTCAGTCCAGAGGGAGTGGGTTATTGACTAAGTGCTTAATTAGGCGCACAGCCCTTCTGTGGTCATTCTTGTACAGTCAAAACGACTGGACCGTGGCACGGCAAAACCATGAATTTGGCTTACTCTCATGTGCCTGAGCCACAGTTGAATCAATGGGGCAGCAATCGAAATTAAACATTAAGACAGCCACACTGCAACATGTTTATGTAACTATGCAAAGAAACAGCATGTGTCTCAGGATCCTCCAGGGGAAAACATCATCCGCTTCCCTACTTGCATATCAGGCACACAGGAAGGTAGTTATGGTACAGTCTAGAAAGGTTTTGAGCTCCCGAGGGAAAACCTAGGCAAACACAATGCAAACTCACTCCTTTAGCCTCCGACTTTGGCTTCTGAATCTTTAAAAGTCTAGCAGTACAGTAACCGCTGTGCAGTTAAAGGTAGCAGGTTGAGACAAGGCTTTAGTGCTTATCTGCAGGTGCAAGGTCAAATGCCCAGGGGCACTGGCAATCCGTTGTCCTTCCCTTAGAAGAACTGAGGTGGCAGTGACATAACCACGGCCCAGGTGTGTCTCCTGATTCTGTAAGGAGGCGCTTCTCAAACTTTAATGAGCACATGAATCACCTGGAGGATCTTGTTAAAACACAGATTGTGATTTAGTAGGTCTGGCTGGGACCTGAGAGTCTGCATTTCTAATAGACTCCCAGGTGATGCCGATGCTGCTGGTCCCAGGTCCACACCTGAAGCAGCGAGGTCCTAGTGGGAGGGTTCCCCTACCTTACAGCCAAAGCAAACGGGAGAGGGATAGGAAGAGAAAAAGACAGCTGATGTTTTGGTGACAAGATGCATTGGAAGCCAGAGGGGAGGCTGATGGTCACAAAGAGCCAGCCAGTCATCTCTGGAGTGAAGGGAAGTGTCCAGAGATGGTTTGATGGCAGCCCTATCGGCTCTCCATTACGGTACTGTTTACTGAGCGGAGTGTGCAGAAGGCAACATGGTAAGGCTCAACGTAGTGTTTGTTTCTTGTTCGCCTTTCCGAGGCACACCCCATTCGCAAAAATGCCCCGGAATGTGAACAAAGAGCAAGATCAAGAAAGGACACGTTGTACTGGTGGCCATCCACGCGATTAACTGAGTTGATGAACCCTAGATCCCTGTAGAGCTGGAGAAAGTGAAGCCTAAAGCCAGCACGCAGCCCAAGTCTGTCTTTTATGACTTTGTCTTCTTATTATCTTTGTAACAAGGCTCTTTTATGAGCTTGCGATTTCCTGCCAAGTTGATGAAATCTCCATTATGTTTTCTCATACAAAATAAGAGGATAAGAGAGGGTTTTAAAAGGCCTGAGGATCTCTTCTCCGTTTAGGAACCCCGCCTGCTCTAATTCTGTCCCTGTGTGGGGTACGGATCAACTTTCTGTCATGTTCTAAGACACTGTTCATTTTCTCTTCAGTTGAAAAATAGATATTTATTTTGCCATTTTGCTTGACGATTCCAGAGGCTGGCATTTTCCATTTTAGGGCTCTTCATTTTGAACCACACATGTAATTACGGCTGTCTTTTAGTCTGTGTTTTCGGAGGACTGGCCCGCTCAAACTGCGAGAGGACAAAAGCAGCTGTCTTTCCAGGGGGTGAAAACGATAGCATAAAGTCTTCACGTAAACCTCAACAAACATTGAAACACAGGAGTGGAAATAGGAATAACACTCCCAACAAGCAGAGAAACAGAAATCCAACTAAATCTTTCTACCTTTCTTTCTCAGCATTTAGCGAAAGAACAAATACGCTCAACGCACCTGCTACATTTTAGGGTGAGTCTTATTTCTAAGGTGCTTTTTTGCAAAAGGCCAAAGCTCCCAACTGGTTTTGCTGTTGTTGGCCATTCCCCGAGTTTCTGCCTCCCACTGACATTGTCAGCTGGTCCAGATCACAGAGGACATGGCGCCTGTCCACATTTCTTGGGCTGCCTGAATGATCTGCCTCCCTGCTCCTTCCTCCAGCTTCTGCTCTCGCCCATGCCCTTCTCAATGGCATCAAAGCCCCGCTCCAGCCTCCTCTTGGGTTCTTGAGTGAGCCAAGCTCCTCCCAACATCAGGGCTGCAGCAGTCAGTCCATCTGCCTGGGACACTCTCCATCTTCCTTGGTTTGCTGACATCATTCTTCATTTCTTCATCACCTTTCCCATTCATTTAGGCCCCGCTGTCACAGGCTCATGGAGCACCCTGGACCTCTCACAGTCATAACGATTATTTGTGTAATGATGTCTATTTCCCTCCCCTCAGCTTCATGAGGTCAGTGACTGTATTTACTGTGTCTGTCACTGGATCCAGTACAACTTCCTAGATCACAGCACTTCTTTGGGTGACCAATTCTCCAAGTTATCAATTAACCAAAAGCTTTTCTAAATGATTTGGACAGTTATAGCAATTCCTGTTTCAGCAAGGATGTCAAGAATTCAGTTATTACAATGACAATGTCTTAGGAAATTTGAATTTGGGGTGTCACGAGCATCAGTGGTCTTCTAACTATTACAGTTAGTTTCTACCTTTCAATTTAATTAACGTTCGAGCTGGGTGCAGTGGCTCATGCCTGTAATCCCAGCACTTTGGGAGGCCAAGGTGGGTGAATCACTTGAGGTCAGGAGTTTGAGACCAGCCTGACTAACATGGTGAAACCCCGTCTCTACTAAATACAAAAAAGAAAAAAATATATATGCAGGTGTGGTGTGATGCATGCCTGTAATCTGAGCTACTTGGGAGGCTGAGACAGGAGAATCGCTCGTACCTGACAGGCAGAGGTTGCAGTGAGCCAAGATCACGCCATTGTACTCCAGCCTGGGCAACAAGAGTGAACCTCCATCTCAAAAACAAAAAAAAGTTCTAGTTGGCCAACTTATCTTTCTTATCTTTCAATTGGTTTTGTCTTTCTTGTGTTGATCCAGGAATTGTTCCCTTGAGTATGAGGGAGAGAGAACAGTTAATTTTCCAGATAGTTTGCAACACAGGGTAAAACAAGAAATGTGCTTTATGTTACAGATGCCTGAGTACTTTTCAAGATGGCATACGAATGTGCTGTATATTCACAACAATTTCTATTAGTACCATGTGGATCATGTATCATAATAAATAAATGCCACTGAGTCACTTCAATTTGGTTGCTATTTGCAGAAAGAATCCAGATTCATCCTTACAGGGTGAACCCAAAATGTGCTTTATAGTTAAGATACCTGAGTATTTCTCAGATGGTTAATATTTTACGGACAAATGGATTGGCCTTCCCCAAATGTATGTTTAATTGTCCAGGATTTGCGGACATTAACATGAAAATGAATCTTTCATTTGGTAGAACGACAAACCGTCACATGACTGCATATGTAGGAGCTGAGTGTTTGGGGGTGCACTTGTGGGTAGGCATGTGCAGACACACATGTGAGAACATTCCTGCAAAGTCCCCCTAATTCTACCACTTCCTCTCCTGCAAAAGACAGCACATTCTTAATTAAAATGACGAATGGCACGTTGCCCTGGAAATGCGTGGAAGATACAAACGCATTCACCCTGCACTACCTTTAAGAAAAGACTTTAAGTTCAAAGTACACAAAAACTGTCATGTCAGAAAATACACTGGACAAAACAATTTGCTGTAAAAGTTGTAGGTAGTCCAGTGAAAATAATTTTTGGTTAATCAATAGTTTAGAGGTACTGGTCATTGACTGTATTGTTAAATTCGTGATTTGCTATTTATAAAGAACTGATTGCCTTAATGCCGTCCAAAAACAGCGGTGACACATGGCAAATGTGCAGTGATATTTGTTGAATGAGTGATTGGCTCAGTGTTGTCTTTGCAGACAGTCCCTAGCTGGCGGTTTTGGACCACCACGTGTGAGCATGTGCAAAGGCACGAGACAGGACCGAACTTGACCCTCCGGCGTTCTCGGCCCTGGTGGTCTGAGTACCCTTAGTGCTACAGGACTTATTTTCAGAATGGTGGGTCACAAAGTACAGCCCAGTAATTTAAACCTCTGAAAATAATAACAGCCACAATGAAGAGCCCTACTCTAACTTGTGGCTGGGAAATCCTAGCTGAAGAGAAGTGGAATTTCATTTTTTCTGGCCAGGTTTCTGTGCTCAGTTTTGATTTTCTTGGACAAATTTGTTAGAATTTTAAACAATCATTCAAAAGGAGAAAATTAGAATGTGTTTTAACCAGCAGTCATATACTGTGTTTAACAGAGGATAAGACTAAATACAGAGGTGATGCTTCATTTTAAATATATTTTAAAATGAACTTTCAGTTCTAAGAGATTTTCTGCTCCATTGGTGGAGACAAAGTGAATGCATGTGAAATACTGAGTTGGACATGGCCACTGTTTTTAGGTTTTAAATGTTGTCATTGGCTTCCTCCCTCCTCTCTGACTTTTCCTTTCATCTTAGGGTGCAGGAGAACCAGAACTCTGCCCTGGCCCGTCACCTTCCTCTGTGTGGCATTGGTGGCACATGGTGTCCGTCATTTGGCCCCTGGCCTACAAGAGCTCACCTTGAAGAGGGACTGGCTAAGCGGTAGGCATTTCAACAAGCCTTGTTTTCTGCAGGTTAAGGAAAGGGAATGAAAAGGAATCCTCTTATAAAATCACTGCTCAATAATTTAACAACGTCAAGCAAGAGCATTAAAACGAAAACTGATTTATGCTGGCATTGAACTTGGCTTCAGTACATGTGGCTTCTGGTGTGGGCTCTGCCCTATATTAGCTGTGTGACTGTGGGTGAGTCACTTCACCTCATGGAGGCTCAGTTTCCTCGTCGGTAGGTGAGATAATTGTGAACACCTGCTTCAGTTGCAGTCTGCATCCCTGCAGTGAAACCAGTGACACACTCCATGACAGAAGAGACTGTAACGAAGGGTCTCCTCTCAGAGATGAGGGCAGGGTTACAGGAACTGACAAAGAATGGTGCAGCTTCCTGGGACCAGCAAGCGCAGGAAGCCTTGGCCCGAAGGGGTAGGGACAGGGAACTGTGAAGGGGAGAACTGTGGCTGTGGGGAACAGGCTGCCCAGCAGGAGCTATGGACATAAGCAGACAAACACAGCCCCTTCCAAATTATGGCCTGGTAGGAATAGAGCCTGCGGGGCCAATACTTTGAACATGTGATATATCAGAATATGTTATGTACATCTCTTCCCAACACCATGTTCAGTGATGTCAGTAGCTTGAAATCCACCATAGTGGAAGTCCTGATGCATGGAAATTGGCAGATGCCACTACAAATCAGGCTGCTTTTTCTCTGAAGGGCTGGTTGTGAACCATTTAGGGGTACACCACTGTCTATCTCCTTCTGCCCTTCTGATTCCCATTGCTACTTCCTATGGGATGAATCCAACCAGAGCCAAAGAATGGGCTGGGCGTGGTGGCTCATGCCTGTAACCCCAGCACTTTGGGAGGCTGAGGCGGGCGGATCACCTGAGGTCAGGAGTTTGAGACCAGCCTGGCCAACATGGTGAGGCCCTGTCTCTACTAAAAATGCAAAAACTAGCCAGGTGTGGTGGTTGGCACCTGTAATCCCAGCTCCTTGGGAGGCTGTGGCAGGAGAATCGCTTAAACGCAGGAGAGAGTGAGCCAAGACCATGCCACTGCACTCCAGCCTGGGCAACAAGAGCAAAACTCCATCTCAAAAAAAAATTAATTAAAAAGAAATAAAACAGCCAAAGCATAGGGGACCAGGGGTTACAGCCTTTACAGGTTAGACTCCAGGCTTCAGAATAGGGACTGAATAAAGAATGAATGGGCGAGGGGTATACACAGAAGAAAAGTAACCAGCACATGTCTTAAGGTTGTCATGAAAGTTATAGAAAACAATGAATATATAAGGACTTAGTAAACATTGAAGTGCCTTTCATGTGTTCTTCCTTAGTTTTGCAAAGTATGTTAGAGTTTATGGAGTGTTTATAAGATGGTATAGGAGCACAACGCTGAGAAGTAGACAGCACTATGTATCCTCTTCTGCCCCCCCGCTCCCCAGGCTAATTGGAATGAAGTTAGGCTTATTCTTGTAAGAATTTGGGGAATTAAATGATCAAATCAAAGATGAAAGAACACCCGCTGGGGTGGCAGAGGCTTCAGGCTGTCCTTTGATTTTGCTTCTCTGTCTCTTCCATGGTGATTAAACTTTTGACTGGGCAATCAACCCACCAGGACAAAGCCTACTTTGCAGCCCCCTTTACAGTAAGGTCTGACCATGTGGTTGAAGTCCCGGGCCACGAGAGGAAGTGTTGTGTGGCAGCCACCAGGAGACTTCCTTAGGAGGAAGCAGCTGAGCCAACTGGGGTTGGCCCAATATGATCCATGGGGTCACGCCCTTTCCCATCTACTTCCCTTCCTGCATTCTGCTGCCTGGAACGTAGATGCCATCTGGTGCCACTAGATGACAGCTGCCCCTGGGGCTGGTGAGCAGTGGTAGGTGGGAGGGATCCTCATCTCTGAGAATCCCAAACAGCAGAGCCGCCATATTGAGCCTGGACAACCTCTCTCTGGACTTCATTTATGCAGAGAGAATAAATGTCTAACGTGTTGAAGCCCCTGTTAGTTGGGGTTTCCTGTCCCAGTCAAATTTGATCCTATTCAATATAGTGCATCTTGGCAAGGCTGTGAGATGGCAGGCTCCCTTGCACTGCTGCTGCTGGGAGTATTTCTTTACACCTGGGCTTTGGAGAGCAGTGGGCAATGCCTGGTAAATACACCGTGTCCATTGCACCGGGTTTGTCAGCAGGTAGCCAAAATCCTGGAAGGGTTTACTACACACATAACAGGATTGCCTGGTGCAGCAGCTCCGCAACACCAACAGATGCAGCCCACCATCTCTTCCTCCTCTCTCTCTACCAGGTGGCTTTTGGCATCACAGTGTAAGAGGACCTATGCATCTCTGGCGTCACATCTGGGGACACACCTCTGGCTCTTTGGTGCTGGCAGCGGATATGATCTCGTATCACTACTACGGCAACTCTTATTGGAGGAGAGGAGAGCGTGCAGGACACAGTTTCTGAGCGAGAGAGCAGCTGGGCAGGTTGTCCTGTACATGTTTACTCTTGTATTCACACGGAATAGCCAAGAGAATTGGCAAGACACAACATTTAAAAAAAGGAGAAAGAAAGAAAAGCATAAAATACCTTACTGAGTAGAAGGGAGGCAGGACATGTGTGTCAAGGCCCTGAGAGAAATGCCAGATTTCAGGAGCAGCCTTTGCAGCCCTGGGGAGGCCAGGTGGTCCTTGGCAAGGCTTGTGAGCTCTGGAGCTGTCCCATGACCTTGCTGGGACTTCTGGTGTCCCATCCATTGCTGTATGATCCTTGTTTCCTATTTGTAAATGTTGAAGGTTGTCACGGAGAAAAAATAAAAACAGGTGACTGTTTAGTTTAGCACAGCACTTAGCATATAGCAATTATTCATGGGTGTTACTTCCTCGTGGCCTCAATGCTGTGCCAGGCAGGTAAGAGTGGCTGTGAGTGAATCCTGAGGTTGGGCCTGAGCTGAGACACAGAGGCTGCCACAGGAGATGGTAGGAAGCATGGGTCCTGGGCGCAGCAGTGCCACTGATGCAGACAAGGTCACACCCAGCCTGGGATGCAACTTATTTCACTGAAAACTAACAGGTTGGAACATATATGACTGCCATGGTGGACATACAACTCAAATATTATTGGTTCAAGAATTGAGAGGGTACAAAATGTTTGCCATTACCCCCAAATCATCTTGTCCTCACCTGTCTGAGCTGATCACAGGGCTTCCTCAGCTGGGAACTGGTGGCTCTTTGCCTCTTAACCTGGGGAGTCACAGCTGCAAGGAACTGGTGGCAGGAATCCTCAGAGGGCTTAGAAGACTCCTCTACCCATTGTGATGGGTGAGCTCCATTCCATGACAACAATGGGCACCTGCACCTTCCCCTCCTGGTAGAGGCTGAGAAGTAAGAATCAGGAACAAGGAGGAGGAGTGCCTTTCCAGATGTGTGGTGCTTCTGAAGCCATGGAGAGGTGAAGGAGCCAACCTCAGCCACATTCAGCTTCCTGGAGAGAATGGCCAAAGGGCGGTGCTTCAACCCACCTTTAGACAAGGATGGGAGATGGGTAAGGAAGACAGTGGCCCCTGATACCTTCCTCATGCCACGTGGGTGTGGTCTTAGATCCTGCTTCTGCTATTACTGCAGCATGACCTTTGACAAATCACTTCACTTTATTCCACCTCAGTTTCTTCATTTGTGAAAAGGGAATCCCTGAACATTCTTGGGAGAACTGAATGAAATAATGCATGTAAAATGCTCAGCACACTAGAAACTTGTGAATGTCTACTAAGCAGTAATTCCTACTCTACTTTTTCTTTCTTCTGTAACATCTATCTTCTAACATGCCACAGAACTGATTCTCTTATGTGCATTGTCTCCCTTTGCTAGAATGTAAGCTCCATGGAGCTGGCATTCTTGTCTATTTTATTCACTGATGTATCCCCAGTGCTTAGAACAGGATCTGGAGCATAGGAGGCACTCAATCAATATTTGCTGAAGCAATTATATTGTACTAGAAACCTCTAAACAAATTCCTGTTGGCTCCCAATCCGATTCCTTAGCCCCTCCAGCCTATGAAATAAGAAGCGTCCAGGAACGCATCATTCACTCGTCTTCATCACTTGAAAACTTTCCGTTTCCAGCTACACGCTCTGCCCCAGCCCTTGCTCTTCTGATGTCACTTACAGAGCCTGAAGGATTTATCGCTCTTCTACCATCTTTAAGAAACATTTGGGTCACTCCTAAGTGCGAGGTCTTAGCCTCGTCGGCCAAGCACTTCTCTCCTTTGCTCTTGGACATGTATATTTCATGGCTGACAAGTCTTTCCCATTTCTAATTTCTACAATTCATTCACAAAAAGAATGTGAAGGGGAAATCACAACAGTAGACTCACAATGAGAGAAATTGACACAATCAGAGAAAAACCTGGTGTCAACTTCTTTTAGGGCAGCAATAGGTAAAAAGTTATTAAAATTTTTGTTTGTTTAAAAGAAAAACAGAAAAGACTTCAGCAAATCTGGGTCCTGAAGGCTTTCAAAAACTGACTTACTCACTTGGATATAACTTGGCTCAGTAGCTTAGTCTTTCTAAGTCTCAGTTTCTTTATCTGTAAAATGGGAGAATAAGGTACCAAGGGTAGAAGACCATTGCGGGGGATTCATGATTAATTCACAAGTGCTTTGTTCAATGAGTGAGCACATAGAAACCACTTAACATATATACGCTTTTGTATATGTGTCTACATATATGTGTACACACAAATGTATACCTTGTTTGATTCCACAAAAATTGAAAGCATGGAAAATGTATACAATAAAATAATACAGTATAAATCAAATAGAAAGTTATAATCAGTTTTATAAATACTTTGGAAGAAGAGGCTGAGTCTGAGAACATATATATCATAGATATAACATTAGGTATATATCTAGGATTATATGGTAGATATTTGGCCACCACATTTGACTCTGAGTACCCTGGCAGCCAAAGCAAAATGGGAGCTAATGGCAACTCCATAAAGCTAAGTGCCCATGAAGAGAAACGTGTAAGTCGCTCAGACTAAGTAGCTTTCCCTCTAGCTATTACCTATGTATCAGTTAGGCTCGTTAGACTGAATTTTATGAAAGGCTGACTAAAGTGACTACAGTGTCTTAACCAAATAGGGATTTATATTTCTAAAATAACAATGAAATCTAGAAGTCAGCCATCCCAGGCTGGTACAGCTGCTCAAGGGAGTCAGCAGCAGCTCCCTTTTCAGTGTCCTGTTTCGCCATCCTTAGTGTGGGGTGATTCCAGCTCCAGGCAGTGAGTTCACAGCTCAGGCAGAAAGATAAGGGGAAGGTCAAAGGACAAAAAGATGGAAGGCACCTGTAACCTAAGTCTGCCCCTTTTTATCAGGAAAACAATATTTTTCTGCTTTCCCAGGAGCCTGCCCCCTAGACCTCTGCTTCCATCTCACCGAGTCACATGGTCAATTTAGCTGCAAGGGAGTCTGGGGAGGTGTTTTTCTAACCAGCTACATTGCCACTCTGAACAAAGAACAGGAGTTCTGTAGTAAGGGAGAAAGTGAGACTCAACATTTCATAGGTAGAAATTTTATTTTGTCCTTCTGTCAAGAGCCTGGAAACGTAGCCTAGTCCCTGGGTTTTAGGGAGAAAGGCACTGTTCCCCAAAGCTTGGCTTGAGCCTTTGGCACAAATCCTTTCTGCTGTCAGCACCTAAGAGTATAAAAAGAATAGTGCTGATCATGAAGTTTCCCAAAGTAACTTGTAGATGAGGAGGGAAAAATTAAAGAAATTGTTGGCTTTGAGTCAGCAGTAGCCCATTTGGGAGGACAGTAATTTCCACATTAGAGGTGACAGTCATTTTGCAGTTGACCTTGCTGGTTGTAATGTAGCTATTGCCAGGTAGGAAAGACCTTTTCCACACACTTTCCCCTTCCTGTTTAATATTTCAGTCATCGAGTGATTGAACGCAGCAAAAATTTCACCGCCGACTAGTTAAAAAGCTATATTTCACGGTTACAATATCTAACAGAAGGGTTTATTTCACAGCTATCATGTTATAGCCATTAAATATATATTTTAAAAGAGTGAAATTAAAATGCTAGAGCCTTTTTTTTTTTACAGTGATTTAGTCTACAGACTTGCTGAATACAAATGAACCCAAGTCAGTTGTCATTTAACTGGTAAGAGCCATCATTCTTGATGTTAGAACAGCCTCCCCCCAGCCCTGAGCCTGATTTTCCGCAGTTTCCCAGAGAGAAGTGTTGACTCAGTCAGACTGGAGGAAGGGTAGAGGAAAAGGTTCAGAGCCCAAAGGCCCTTTGTATTATTTATATTTACCTCTCAAAATATTTCTATGGAAGATATTTTAAAAATAGGAGAATGAATGAGAAATCTGTAGGTTGACTTTGAACACATTTCTAGAATATATTGTTAAGAGAGGAAAGCAAGGTGCAAAGCAGTATGTATGATATAATCTGATTTTTGTAAAGCAGTGTAAGTCCTCTCACAGGTACAGGTGTTTATATGTGATCCTACGAGTGCCTGGTTGTTAATATTGTTATCTGGGGTTGGGAGGTATGACAGGAAGCAAAGAAGAAAGCAACCAAAAGCTACTGTGAAATAACAAGGCAGGGGAGGGGGGGGTCAAGATGGCTGAGTAGAAGCTTTGCACGCCTGCCTCCCCCACTTATAAGAACCAAAATAGTGTACAGGCAATCACACTTTGAGTACGTTATCCAAGAGAGAATGCTGGAATTCAACAGAGAATTGACAGGAAACACCGCAAGTGAGGAAAGAGAAAGGAAAAAGGCAGCCTGCCTGGCCAGGATTGGCTGGGAGCCAGGAGTGACTTCCCAGCATGGGGAAAGGGTAAGTGAGAGACTTCCGGTAGCCCACATGCCCATTGTAGAAATGTATAATTCTGGCTGGATGTGGTGGCTCATGCCTGTAATCTCAGCAGTTTGGGAGGCTGAGGTGGGTGGATCACCTGAGGTCAGGAATTTGAGACCAGCCTGGCCAAGATGGTGAAACCCCGGCTCTACCAAAAATACAAAAATTAGCCAGGCTCCGTGGTGCATGCCTATAGTTCCAGCTACTTGGGAGGCTGAGGCAGGAGAATTGCTTGAACCCAGGAGGTGGAAGTTGCGGTGAGCCAAGATTGTGCCACTACACTCTAGCCTGGGTGACAGAGCAAGACTCTGTCTCAAAAAAAAAAATAAAAGAAAAATAGAAATGTGCAATTCTGGTCATGGAGAACTTCTCAACCCTTTCATCCCTGAAACTAACGTAGAGAGACTCCTGGAGAGTGTGGGATGGAACTGCTCCAGTGAGGAAGGTTGTGAGGGGTTCCTTTCTGAGACCCAAGCTGCTATAGCAAGGTACTATTTTCAAATCTAGCTTTTGGTAGACTGCACGCTGTCCTGGGCCCAGCAGTGTCTAGATTGGGGCATTATGGAAACTTGCGCTGTTGCTACCGGGACTGAGGAGTGAGCTGAGAGCACTTCCACAGTTGAGGCTAAGAAGAAAGTGAGGCACAGGCTGCAGCTGCAGCTGCTGGTGCTGGGAAGTGAGCACTGCCAGGAGGCTGGGATGTGAGCGGGGCACAAATTGACACTGGGACTTAGCTGTCAGCCGGGGGGTGCCCCTGTAACCAGAGGCAAGGAGGGTGAGCTAGGCGTGGGCTACTGCTGCCAAGGTTGGGGAGCAAGCCCTGCCAGGACTGGAGCATGAGAGGGACATGTGTTCCCCATGCACCAGCCCAGGCTGTGGCCACCAAAGACAAACCCTCCCTCCAGGGACAGGGCCTCAGCACAGCTGCTACCACTTCTCAGCTGAGCACTCCACCTCGAGCCTGCTCCTGCTCACGATGGCTGGTGCCTGCTGTCATAATTTGGGGGCCTGAGCATAAGCCCTGGCTTTGGCTCCTCTTCCATGGCAGAGCACATAGCCTAGGGTCCTTGGGCTTGCCCAACCCATCCAGCACCTTGAGTATGCTCCTCCCAGGGAACTCAGATTGCGCCTAAACTCCTGGCCACTACCATCTCAGCTGGTCCCTCTGTGCAAGCACCACCTGCAGTCCTAGAGACTGGCCTGCCCAGCCCATCGCAAGCACTGCCAGCATCAATGCACACCACTCAGGACCCCAAAAATCGTCCTGCCACTGCTACTGCCATCACCCATGCCACACCAGCTGCCTAGGGGCCTGAGAACCCACCCACCTGCCTGGTTCACTGCTGCCACTACTGGTATCCAAGCAAGCCACCTGGAGGCCCAAGAATTGGCCCACTAGGAATTGCCAAAACAGGTGCCAGCTTATACCACTCTGAGGCACAAAGATAGACAGGATCAGCCAACTGTTGCCACCACTGGGGCCTGAAGATGGACCTACCTGGCATCCTAGTCCCCAGCACAGCTTCTTCACAGCCTCTACTGTTAACCACACCCTAACCCACTGAGGAAATCGTATATATCACTAATTGTGGTTACGGACAAAGAAATCATATACAGCCTGCATGACTGCATCCATGCAGAATTAAAGCCAAAGTACCCTATCCAACTGACACCATAGAAACATCTTTAGGAAAATGTCCTCCCTTATGAAAGTAAATTTAAAAACAGGAAGAAGAGGCTGTTACACCAGATGTGCAGATAGCAATATAAGGAAACAAGAAACATGAAAAAGCAAGGAAATACACTTCCAAAGAGACAAAATAATTCACCAGCAATAATTTTTTTTTTTTTTAAGATGGAGTCTTGCTCTGTTACCAGGCTGGAGTGCAGTGGGGTAATCTCATCTCACTGCAACCTCCACCTTCCAGTTTCAAGAAATTTTCCTGCCTCAGCCTCCTAAGTAGCGAGGACTACAGGTGCATGCTGCCATACCCGGCTAAGTTTTTGTATTTTAGTAGAGATGGGGTTTCACCATGTTCCCCAGGCTGGTCTGGAACTCCTGAGCTCAGGCAATCCACCCACCTCGACCTCCCAAAGTGTTAGGATTATAGGTGTGAGCCATCTCACCCAGCTTCCCAGCAATAGATCTTAATCAAAAAGAAAATTTCCAAATCCCAGATAAAGAATTGAAAATATCCATTTTAGGGGCTAGGTACAGTGGCTCATGCCTGTAATCCCAGCACTTTGGGAGGCCGAGGTGGGCAGATCACTTGAGGTCAAGAGTTCAAGACCAGCCTGGCCAACATGGCAAAATCCCATCTCTACTAACAATACAAAAATTAGCTGGGCATGGTGGTGCATGCCTGTAATCCCAGATACTCGGGAGGCTGAGGCAGGAGGATCAATTGAGCCTGGGTGGTGGAGGTTGTAGTGAGCTTAGATTGCACCACTGCACTTCAGGCTGGATAACAGAGTGAGACTCTGTCTCAAAAACACAAAAAACAACAACAACAACAAAAAAATTCATTTTAAAAAAGCTCAGTGAGATACAAGAGAATTCTGAAGAATAATACAAAGAAATCAGAAAAATAATTCAGGATATAAATGAGAAATTTGCCAAGGAAGTAGATATTTAGGAAAAAAAAAAAAAAAAGAACCAAATAGAAATTCTGAAACTGAAGAACTCATGGAAAGAAATACAAAATGCATTTGAAAACTTCAACAATAGAATTGATCAGGCAGAAGACTCTCAGAACTTGAAGACAGGTCTTTTGAAATAATCCAGTCAGACAAAGTAAAAAAAGAAGAATTGAAAAGTATGAGCAAAGTCTTTGTTACATTTTGGACAACATAAAGCGATCAAACATTTAAGTTATCAGTATCCTCCAGAGGAAAGAGACAAAGAAAGGATTAGAAAACCTATTTAACACAATAATAGAAAAAAATTTCCTACATCTAGAAAGAGATTTAGACATTCTGGTACAAGAAGTTCAACAGTCCCCAGACAGATGCAATACAAAAGTCTGCTCCATGACATATTATAATCAGACTATCTAAAGTCAAAGATAAAGAACAAATTCTAAGAGCAGCAAGGGAAAAGCATTAGTCATCAATAAAGGAAACTCCATCAGACTAACAGTAGGTTTCTCAGCAGAAACCTTACAGGTCATAAGACAATGGGATGGTATGTTCACAATGCTGAAAGAAAAAGCTGCCAGTCAAGAATACTATTTCCAGCAAAATTATCCTTTACAACTGAAGGAGAAATACAGTCTTTCCCAGACAAGCAAATGCTGAGGGAGAGACTTTGTTACCACTAGACTGACCTTTTGAGAAATGCTCAAGGAATCCCTGGAAGTGAAAGGACAATATTTATCATCATGAAAATATACAAAAGTATAAAACTCACTTGTAAAGCAATCACATAAAGGAAGAAGAGAAAGGATTCAAATTGTATCACTACAGAAATCCACCAAATCACAATGACAATCAGTAAGACAAAAAGAAGGGAACAAAGAATATATAAACAACAAGAAAACAATTTAATAATATGATAGGAAGAAAGCCTCACATATCAATAATAACTTTGAACTTAAACATTAAATTATCCATTTAAAAGTTATCGAATGACTGTCTGAATGGAATTAAAAAAAATCCAACTATATGCTGCTTATAAGAAACTCACCTACCAGTAAAGACATATAGATAGACTGAAAATAAAGTCATGATAGAAAGATATTCCATGCAAATGGAAAACAAAATAAGACAGGGAGACAAGAACAGAGAAAAAAAAAATAAAAAAGAGTGAATAAAACCTGTGAGAAATATGGGATTATGTAAAAAGACCAAGCCTATGACTGATTGGGGTACCTGACAGGGAGAACAGAATCAAGTTGACAAACACTTCAGGATATCATCCAAAACTTCCCCAACCTAAAAAGACAGGACAACATTCAAATTCAGGAAACCCAGAGGGCCCCAGTAACATACTCCAAGAGATCAACCCAAGACACATAATCATCAGATTCTCCAAGGAAGGAAAAAATGTTAAGGGCAGCCAGAAAGAAAGGCCAAGTCACCTACAATTGGAAGTCCATCAGACTAACAGCAGACCTCTCAGCAGAAACCCTATAAGCCAGAAGAAACTGGGGGAGGTCAACATTTTTTCTTTCCTTGCCTCTTTCTTTCTTTCTTTCTTGCTTTCTTTCCTCTTCTTTCTTTTTCTTTCTTTTCTCTTTCCTTTCTCTTTCTTTTTCTTTCTCCTTCCTTCCTTCCTTCCTTCCTTCCTTCCTTCCTTCCTTCCTTCCTTCCTTCCTTCTCTCTCTCTCTTTCTTTCCTTACTTCTTTTTTAAGACAGAGTATTGCTCTTGTCACCCAGGCTGGAGTGCAATGCTGTGATATTGGCTCACTGCATCCTCTCCCTCCTGGGTTCAATTGATTCTCCTGCCTCAGTCTCCTGAGTAGCTGGGATTACAGGTACCTGCCGCCACGCTCAGCTAATTTTTGTATTTTTAATAGAGTTGGGGTTTCACCATGTTGGCTCAGGCTGGTCTTGAAATCCTAACCTCAGGTGATCTGCCCATCTTAGGCTCCCAAAGTGCTGGGATTACACGCATGAGCCACTGTGTCCAGCCTCAACATTCTTAAAGCAAAGAATTTCCAACCCATAATTTAATATCTGGCTAAACTAAGCTTCATAAGTGAAGGAAAAATAAAATCCTTTTCAGACAAGCAAATGCTGAGGGAATTTGCCACCACCAGGCCTGCCTTGCAAGAGCTCCTGAAGGAAGCACTAAACATGGAAAGGAAAAACCATTACCAGCCACTGGAAAAACACACCGAAGTACAAATACCAATGACACTATGAAGCAGCTACATCAATAAATCTGTGAAAATAACTAGCTAGCATCATGATGACAGGATCAAATTAATACATAACAATATTAACCTTAAATGTAAATGGGCTAAATGCCCCAATTAAAAGACAGAATGGCAAGCTGGATAAAGAGTCAAGACACATTGGTGTGCTGTATTCAAAAGACCCATCTCATATGCAAAGACACACATAGGCTCAAAATAAAGCGATGAAGGAAAATTTACCAAACAAATGGAAATCAGAAAGAAGCAGTGGTTGTGATCCTAGTTTCTGACAAAACAGACTTTAAACCAAAAAGATCAGCAAAGACAAAGTAGGGCATTAAATAATGGTAAAGGGATCAACTCAACAAGAAGAGCTAACTATTCTAAACATATATACACCCAATACAGGAGCACCCAGATTCATAAAACAAGTTTTTAGAGACGTACAAAGAGACTTAGACTCCCACACAATAATACTGGGAGACTTTAACACCCCATTGTCAATATTAGACAGATCATTGAGACAGAAAATTAACAAGAATATTAAAGACTCAAACTCAGCTCTGGATCAAGGGGACCTGATAGATATCTACAGAAGTCTCCCCCTAAAAACAACAGAATATACATTCTTCTTGGTGCCACATGGCATTTACTCTAAAACCAAACACATAATTGGAAGTAACACTTCTTGGCAAATGCAAAAGAACTGAAATAATAACAAACAGTCTCTCAGGCCACAGTGCAATCAAATTATAACCCAAGATTAAGAAACTCACTCAAAACCACAAAACTACATGGAAATTGAACAATCTGATCTTGAATGACTCCTGGGAAAATAATGAAATTAAGGCAGAAATCAAGGAATTCTTTGAAATCAATGAGAACAAAGAGACAACATACCACAATCTCTGGGACACAGCTAAAGCAATGTTAAGAAGGAAATTTACAGCACCAAATACCCACATCAAAAAGCTAGAAAGATCTCAAATGGACACTCTAACATTGTAACTAAAAGAATTAGAGAACTAAGAGCAAACAAACCCAAAAGCTAGCAGAAGCATAGAAATAACCAAGATCAGAGTGGAACTGAAGGAGATACAGATACAAAAAATGTTTTAAAAAATCAATGATCAGGAGCTGGTAAAAATTAATAAAATAGATAGACCACTAGCTAGACTAATAAAGAAGAAAAGAGAGAAGACTCAAATAGACACAATGAAAAATGATAAAGGGGATATCACCACTGATCCCAAGAAATACAACCATCAGAGGATATTCGAAACACCTCTATGCAAATAAACTAGAAAATCTAGAAGAAATGGGCACATCTACTCTCCCAACACTGAATCAGGAAGAAGTTGAATCCCTGAATAGACCAATAACAGTTCTGAAATTGAGGCAGTAATTAATATTTACCAACCAAACAAAGACCAGGACTAGATGGATTTATAGCCGAATTCTACCAGAGGTACAAAAAGGAGCTGGTACCATTTCTTCAGAAACGATTCCAATGACTTAAAAAAGAGGAACTTCTTGCTAATTCATTTTATGAAGCCAGCATCATCCTGATACCAAAACCTGGCAGAGATACAACAAAAAAAGCAAACTTCAGGCCAATATCCCTGATGAATATTGATGCAAAAATGCTCAATAAAATACTGGCAAACTGAATCTAGCAGCCCATCAAAAAGCTTATCCACCACAATCAAGTCAACTTCATCCCCAGGATGCAAGGCTGGTTCAATGTACACAAATCAATAAATGTAATTCATCACATAAACAGAACTAAAGACAAAAACCACATGATTATCTCAATAAACACAGAAAAGACCTTTAATAAAATTCAACATCCCTTCATGTTAAAACTCAATAAACTAGGTATTGATGGAGCATACCTCAAAACAGTGAGAGCCATTTATGACAAACCCACAGTGAATGTCATACTGGACGGGCAAAAGCTGGAAGCACTCCCCTTGAAAACCAGTACAAGACAAGGACAGCCCCTCTCATCATTCCTATTCAACATAGTATTTGGAAGTTCTGGACAGGGCAATCAGGCAAGAGAAAGAAATAAACTGTATTCAAATAGGAAGAGAGGAAGTCAAACTGTCTGTTTACAGATGACATAATCCTATATCTAGAAAACCCCATCATCTCAGAACAAAACTGGAGGCATCACACTACCCGACTTCAAACTATACTGAAGGCTACAGTAACAAAAATGGCATGATACAGGTATAAAACCAGACACATAGATCAGTGGAACAAAAAGCTAACTCAGAAATAAGACTGCACATCTACAAGCATCTGATCTTCAACAAGAAATGGGAAAAGGATTTAAATGCTGCTGGGAGAACTGGCTAGCAATATGGAGAAAATTGAAACTGGGTCCCTTACTTACACTTTATGCAAAAATTAACTCAAGATGGATTAAAGACTTAAATGTAAAATCCAAAACTATAAAAACCCTAGAAGAAAATCTAGGCAATACCAGTCAGGACATAATAAGAGGCAAAGATTACATGGTTAAAATGTCAAAAGCAATTGCAATGAAAGCAAAAATTGACAGATGGGATCTAATTAAACTAAAGAGTTTCTGGACAGCAAAATAAATCATCAGAATGAACAGGCAACCTACAGAATGAGAGAAAATTTTTACAATCTATCCATCTGACAAAGGTCTAACAACCAGAATCTGCAAGGAACTTCAACAAATTTACAAGAAAAAAACAATGCCATTTAAAAGTGGGCAAAGGACATCAACAGTACTTCTCAAAAGAAGACATTTATGTGGCCAACAAACATGAAAAAAGCTCAACATCACTGATTATTAGAGAAATTCAAATCAAAACCACAATGAGATACTGTCCGATGCCAGTCAGAAATGGCGATAATTAGAAAGTCAAGTCTGGGCATGGTGGCTCATGCCTGTAATCCCAGCACTTTGGGAGGCCAAGGTGGGTATATCACAAGGTCAGGAGTTCAAGACCAGCATGGCCAATATTGTGAAACCCTGTCTCTACTAAAAATGCAAAAATTAGCCAGGCGTGGTGGGGGACACCTGTAATCCCAGCTACTCGAGAAACTGAGGCAGGAGAATTGCTTGAACCCAGAAGGTGGAGGTTGCGGTGAGCCAAGATGGTGCCACTGCACTCCAGCCTGGTAACAGAGAGAGACTGTCTCAAAAAAATAAATAAATAAAAAATAAAAAAGTCAAGAAACAGTAGATGCTAGTGAGGCTGTGGAGAAATAGAAATGCTTTTACATTGTTGATGGAAATGTAAGTTAGTTCAACCATTGTGGAAGACGGTGAGTGATTCCTCAAAGACTCAGAACCAGAAATACCATTTGACCCAGCAATCCCATTACTGAGTATATACCCAAAGGAATAGAAATCATTCTGTTATAAAGATACATGCATGCATATGTTCTTGCAGCACTATTCACAATAGCAAAGACATGGAGTCAACCCAAATGTTCATCAGTGATAGACTGGATAAAGAAAATGTTCATGTACACCATGGACTATTATGCAGCCATAAAAAGGAATGAGATCATGTCCTTTGCAGGGACCTGGATGGAGCTGGAGGCCATTATCCTCAGCAAACTAACACAGGAACAGAAAACCGAACACTACATGTTCTCACTTATAAATGGGAGCTGAACAATGAGAACACATGGATACAGGGAAGGAAGCAACACACACTGGGGCCTATTATGGGGGCAAGGGAAGGGAGAGCATGAGGAAGAATAGCTAATGCATGCAGGGCTTAATACCTAGGTGATGGGTTGATAGGTGCAGCAAACCACCATGGCACATGTTTACCTATGTAACAAGCCTGTGTGTCCCACACTTGTATCCCGGAACTTAAAATAAGATTAAATAAATTTTAAAAAGATAAAAATTAAAAAATGTCTTAAAACAAATGAAAATGGAAACTCTACAAATCCAAACCTTTGGGATACAGCAAAAGCAGAGGGAAATTTATAGCAAGAAACGTCTACATCATAAAAGGTAGAAAGAGTACATATATTAACTACCTAACAATGCACCCCAAGGAACCAGAAAGGCAAGAATAAACCAAACCCAACATTAGGAGAAGAAAATAAAGACCAGAGCCAGAACTAAATGAAATAGAGACTAAAAGAAAATACAAAGGATCAATGAAATTAAAAGTCAATTCTTTAAAAAGATAAACAAAATTGATAAACTCCTTGCTAGTCTAGCCACAAAAGAGAAAACCCAAATAAACAAAATCAGAAATGAAAAAGGAGACATTGCAAAGACATTACAAGTAAGACCACAAAAATACAAAAGATCATGGAAACTATTGTGAACAACAATATGCTGACAAACTGCAAAACCCAGAATAAATAAATAAATTCCTGAAAACATACAACCTACCAAGATTGAATCAGGGTGGAATGAAAATCTGAACAGAGCAATACCGAATAATTAGACTGAATCAGTAATTAAAAAAAAAAAAAATCTCCCAACAAAGAAAAGTCCAGGACTGGATGGATTCACAGCTGAATATTTTTTGTTTTGTTTTGAGACATGGTCTTGCTCCGTCGCTAGAGTCAGAGTAGCTTGATCTCGGCTCACTGCAACCTCTGCCTCCCAGGTTCAAGAGATTTTCCTGCCTCAGACTCCCGAGTAGCTGGGATAACAGGCACTCGCCACTGCACCCAGCTAAATTTTTTTTGTAATTTTAGTAAAGATTGGGTTTCACCATCTTGGCCAAGTTGGTCTTGAACTCCTGACCTCATGATCCACCTGCCTTGGTCTCCCAAAGTGCTGGGATTACAGGCATGAGCCACTGCACCTGGCCCACAGCTGAATTTTTATCAAACAAAAACCAAATGCCAATTGTCTTGAAACTATTCCAAAATATTAAAGAGGAGGGGATTCTCACTAACTCATTCTATGAGGCTGGCCAGCATCACTCTGATATCAAAACCACAGATGGACACAACAAAACTACAGCCAATACCCCTGAAGAACGTAAATACAAAATTTATCAACAAAATACCAGCAAAACAAATGCAACAGCACATCAATAAGGCAATATACAGTGATCAAATGGGATTTATACCAGGGATGCAAGGATGCTTCAACATACACAAATCAATAAACATGACACATCACACCAACAAAATGAAGGACAAAAACCATAGGATTGTCTCAATAGATACAGAAAAGCATTTGATAAAATTCAACATCCCTTTATGATAAGTACTCTCAACAAACTAGGCATAGAAGGAACATAACTCAAAATAATAAGACCATATACAGCCAACCCACAACTAACATCACACTCAATGGGGTAAAGTTGAAAGCCTTTGCTCTAAGAACTGGAACAAGACAAGGATGCTCACCACTCCTATTCAACATAGTACTAGAAGTCCTAGCCAGAGCAGTCAATCAAGAGAAGGAAATAAAAGGCATCCAAATTGGAAAAGAAGTGAAATTGTCTCAATTTGCTGATGATATGATATTATATCTAGAAAAACCTAAAGACTCTACCAAAAAAGACCCTCTTATATTTGATAAATATATTCAGTAAAGTTGCAGGATACAAAATCAACATACAAAAAACAGTAGTTTTTATATATACGAGTAATGATTTAGCCAAGAAGGAATTTCATTTGTAATAGCTACAAAAATATCTAAGAATAAATTTAGCCAAGGAGACAAAATATCTCTATAAGAAAAACTATAAAACACTGATTAAAGAAATTAAAGATGACACAAACAAATGGAAAAATATCCCATGCTCCTGGGTCAGAAGACATATCATTGAAATGACCACATTGCTCAAAGCAATCTACAAGTTCAATGCAACCTCTATCAAAATACCAATGCCATTTTTTTCACAGAATTAGAAAAAGCAATCTTAAAATTTATATGGAATTAAAAAAGAGGTGGAATAGCCAAAGAAATCCTGAGCAAAATGAATAAAGCTAGAGGCATCACATTACCTGACTTCAAACTATATTACAAGGCCATAGTAACCAAAACAGCATGGTATTTAGCATAAAATTAGACCCACAGACCAATAGAACAGAATAAAGAACCCAGAAAACCAATCTTTGACAAAGCCAATATGAACTTACATCAGGGAAGCAGCACCCTCTTCAATAAATGATGCTGAAAGAACTGGATAGTCACATGTAGAAGAATGAAACTGGACCCCATCTCTCACCAGATACAAAAGTCAACTCAAAATGAATTAAAGACTTAAATATAAGACCTGAAACTGTAAAAAACACTAGAAGAAAACCTAGGGGAAACTCTCCTGAACCTTGGTTTAGGCAAAGAATTTGTGACTAAGATCTCAGAAGCACATATAACAAAAATAAAAATAGACAAAAGGAACTATATTAAATGAAAAAGCTTCTGCACGGCAAAGGAAACAATCAAATGAGTAAATGGGCAATCTGTTGAATGGGAGAAAATATTTGCAAACTATTCATCTGACAGGGAACTGATATCCAGAATACACAGGGAACTCAAACAACTCAACAGTTAAACAAAAACAAAAACAAACAAACAAAAAAACAACAAAAAAAATCCCTTTAAAAAGTGGGCAAAGGACATGAATAGACATTTCTCAAAAGAAGACATGCAAATGGCAAACAGGTATATGAAAAGGTGCTCAACATCATTGATCATCAGAGAAATGTAAATCCAAGCTACAGTGAGATATCATCTCACCCCAGTTAAAATGGCTTTTTTCCTAAAGACAGACAATCACGAATGCTGGTGGGGATGTCAAGAAAAGGGAACACATGTGCACTGCTGGTGGACACATAAATTAGTATAGCCTCTGTATTAGTCTGTTTTCACACTGCTATGAAGAACTACCTGAGACTGGGTAATTTATAAAGAAAACAGGTTTAATTGATTCACGGTTCTGCATGGCTGGGGAGGCCTCAGGAAACTTACAATAATGGTGGAAAGTGAAAGGGAAGCAAGGCACATCTTACACAGCAGCAGGAGAGACAGTGAGTAAAGCGGGATGTGCCACACTTTTAAACCATCGGATCTCATCAGAACTCACTCAGTACCATGAGAACAGCAAGGGGAAAATCCACTCCTATTATCCAGTCACCTCCCACCAGGTGCGTCTTCTGACATTTGGGGATCGTAACTCAGGGTGAGTTTTGTGTGGGGACACAGAGCCAGACCATACTGGCCACTACGGAGAAGAGTGTGGAGGTTCTTCAAAAACTAAAAATAGGACTACCATACGATCCATCAATCCCACTGCTCGGTATATGCCCAAAAGAAAGGAAATCATTATACTGAAGAGATATCTGCACTCTCATGTTTATTGCAGCACTGTTCACAATAGCCAAGATTTGGAAGATATCTAAGCATCCGTCAATAGATGAATGGAAAGAAAATGTGGTACATATACATAATGAAGTACTATTCAGCCGTAAAAACAAATGAGATTCTGTCATTTGCAACAATGTAGATGGAACCGGAGAACATGATGTTAAGTGAAATAAGCCAGGTGCAGAAAGACCAACTTTTCACATGTTCTCTCTCCCTTGTGGAAGCTGAATATTAAAACAGTTGAACTCGTGGAGAGTAGAATGATGGTTATCAAAGGCTAGGAAGGGTATTGGTGGGGGAAGTGGGGATGGAAAATGGTACAAAAATGTAGTTAGAATGAATAAGATCTAGTATTTGATAGCACAACAGGGTGACTACAGTCAATAATAATCTATTGTATACATCTACTATGTACACATAAAAATTTTTAAAAATTTAAAAAGAAGACGACATACAAATGGCCAACAGGTGTATGAAAACATGCTGAATATCAGTAATCATCAGGGGAATGCGAGTAAAAACCACAATGAGATATCGTCTTATCCCAGTCATAATCGCTATCACTAAAAACACAAAACATAGCAGATGTTGGCGAGGATGGGGAGAAAAGGGAACTCCTATACACTTTTGGTGGAAATGTAAACTAGTAGAGCCACTATGGAAAATAGTATGGAGATTTCTTGGAACACTAAAAAGAGAAATTACCATTTGATCCAGCAATCCTACTACTAAGTATCTACTTAAAAAATAAATCATACAGCAATCCCATTGTTGGGTATATGTGCAAAGGATTAGATATTATTCTACCATAAAGACACATGCACATGTATGTTTATTATGGCACTGTTCACAATAGCAAAGACTTGGAACCAACCCAAATGCCCATTAAAGATAGACTGGATTAAAAAAATGCGGTACATATACACCATGGAATACTATGTAGCTATGAAAAAGGATGAGTTCATGTCCTTTGTAGGGACATGAATAAAACCAGAAACCATAATTCTCAGCAAACTAAGACAAGAACAGAAAAGCAAACACCCATATTCTCACTCATAAGTGGGAGTCGAACAATGAGAACACGTGAACACAGAGAGGGGAACATCACACCGGGAACTGCTGGGGTGTAGGGGCTAGGGGAGAAATAGCATTAGGAGAAATACCTAATGTAGATGACAGGTTGATGGGTGCAGCAAACCACCATGGCACGTGTATACCTATGTAACAAACCTGCATATTCTGCATATGTACCCCAGAAAAAGCACAATAAAAAATAAAAATAAAAAAATATGTATCAGAGGGATACCTGCACTTGCATGTTTATTGCAGTACTATTCACAATAGCAGAGCTACGGAGTCAATCTAAGTGTTCGTCAGTGGACGCGTGGTTAATGAAAATGTGATTGCCATTCAGGCAAGAATATTTGCAAACTATCCGCACTATTGGACTGTATACCTTTTCTCTTTGTATCAAAGCTACCATATCAGGTAGGTATTATTTCCATTTTACAGATAGGGCAACTGAGGCTTGACGCAACTTTAGTCTCTTGCGTCAGGCTCTCCTAGGAGATAGGAGAGAGCTGGGGCTGTACTCAGGAGCCTCTGACCCAACCACATTAAGCTTCCTTCTCCCTTTGTGGGAATTTTCATTGAATTGGGTTTTGTCTTTTATTTCCATTTATTTCCTCCTAGAGTCCTGCATCAGAGCTCACTTTGTTAGGGTGGCTTTAAAGAGGTGCCATTCAAATAAAATTGGGGTGAGTTTCTCTAGCCATCAAGAGCCAGCCACATTCCCCTTCAGGAATGAAAGACTCATCACTCCGGCTGCTGGGAGTGTGACCCTGACTGCCCACCCCTAGGGATCTGCTGGCTGAAGAGAGCTGCCTTCCTGGGGTCACTCCCTCTTCTGAGGGGTAGCCCAGGAAATCAGTCCAATGCCTCATTGCTTAGGGTGTACAGAGACTGGGTCTCCTCTCCCCAACTCTGAGGGGCCACCCCATGTCCAGAGCTCCCAGCTGGGTCAACAGAGGCCCTTGTTGGGACTACCTCCCTCTGTCCAGTCCTGTTTCCTTCCCAGGCTTTTGTTGGGAGATCAAAAGGACACATTCTAGACAACCCTCACTGTTTATGGCCGTACCACCCTGAATGCATCTGATCCCAGAAGCTAAGCAGGATCAGGCCTGCTTAGTACTTGGATGGGAGACCACTTGGGAATACTGCGTGCTGTAGGCTTTAAAAAATAATAATAAAAAAAAATAAATAAAAAAATATAATCCTCACTGTCCTCACTTTTCTTGCTTAACACCCTTCTACCCCCTCTTTTTCCCTCCTAGACGTTACCTCCCCTCTATCATCCCACATAACCAGCGGAGAACCACTGGGGACTCTGTTCCTCTCCTTTCCCTTGTCTTAGGGCCATCTCATGCCTACATTGCTGGAGGCTGGCTCACTGCCATGAACGTGGGTTGGCTCCTAGGCCCCCAGTACCGGGAGCTCTCTGACCGCAGGAAGGATCTCGAATAACACATTTCTGTCTTCTCAGAACGCGTCTGCTCACTCTCTGAGGACCACACCCTCCTTCCCAGGCTCTGGAAGCATTTCCAGGTGCCAGCACAGCAGGGGTGGCCTCTGTAACTTGAAACAACCGGCAGTGATGGCTCTGGGCCATCACAATGTTTTTTGTCTTGGAAAGAATACTTGAAAATTACAAAAATTATGCCATTTCCATTGCATGCCAGAAGCACCCAAATTGCATTTTAATCACTGTGGAGAGGAAGCCCTGATACTTGGCTTGTGGATTCAGATGTGTCTGGTTTTAATCAAGGCGTGTGCTGTTCTTCCAGTTCCCTCACATCGGGCTAACGCAAAAGACACCAGAATCCATCACCAGTGCTGCGTTAAAAGAGCCCCATCGTCCGCACTTGTCTCGGCAAGTGGAGGGGAAGCTGCCGCCCATATACAAAGTTCGGGAGAAGGTGAGTCCTGATCACTGACCACAGCCACGTGCTCCTGTGGATCTCCGAGGGGGCAGCGCCGCTGGCAGGTTTGGCCAAACAATTCTTCCTTGTAAGAGACTGTGCATGTACTATCCCTGGACTCCTAAGGGCTGGTATTCTCCCCACCCGTACCTTGGTGCTCTCCAGAAGGAATTACCTCCTGCTACAGACAATCAAGTTAGCTCTTCCACAAACAAGAAGCAACCTCCCCTTCCAGCCCACAGCTCACTAACATGCACCTCCTGCCTCCCCGGCTGATTCCTGAGCAACTTCAAGTCCCTGAAGTGGCATGAAGGAGAAGCCAGGGTCCCATTCCATGCCTGCCAGGGTCACCCCAAGGCCTTGGGCCAGGGCTCTGGTCTCCTGGGACCCTTAATGGTCAGATGACAGAGGTGGGCTACACGGCCTCAGAAGTCTTTCCCAGCTTTTGGCTCCATGAGTCTGTACACTTTTCCATCGTTGCCTCCAAGTAAGGTGTTTTGAAAGAGAATTTTTATGACTTCTGGAAAGCTGGAAATAAGGTCCGGGTTCAAAGCCCTGTGCTGACAGGCACACGGACATCCTCCCCACCCTGTGTGTCTTTTCCATCTCTGGGGCCAGGTTTAATGGTCTCTTTGCCTCATCCATCTTCCTCCCACATCACCCTATCCCAGTTTTGAAAGCACGCAGGATTCTGACGTGTGCCTTTTCTCTCTCCCATCCCCCTTTTCCAGCAAGCAGTGAATAACCACTTCCCCTTCTCCGCGCATGACAATCGGCACAGTTTGGAGAACTATGGATCCTACTTTGACTCCGTGAGTATTTCTTTCCGAATTATTAATAAAACAGGGAGCAAGAAAAGGGATCTTGATTTTTGGAGGTGTGTTGAAGATAGAGGACTGACCTCAAAACTGGAACAAGGGCAAAACAAAGGGAGGTCTTAAGTGAGCCTCCTAACAGATTAAAAAAAATGCTGGAAGCTCTCAGAGTTCCACGCAGCTTTCACGACCTGCACCAGTGCTCTGCCTAGGGCTATGTGCGCTTCATCCTTCTCCAAGTGCCTTCGAATAAATTGTCTTTTGCGAGCTTTCCTGTGAAGATCTTTTGTATATGTATTTGGCCGTATACGTATTTGCTATTCACAATAGCAAAGCTACAGAATCAATCTAAGTGTTCGTCAATGGACGAATGGTTAATGAAAATGTGATTGCTATTCAAGCAAAAATATTTGCAGCCTATTCACACTATTGGATTGTATATATTTTCTCTTTGTATCAAAGCTACCATATCAGGTTGGTATTATTCCCATTTTACAGATAGGGAAACTGAGGCTTGGGAATGTTGAGTCTCTCGCATCAGGCTCTCCTAGGAGACAGGAAAGAACTGAGGCTGGACTCAGGAGCGCTGAATGTCCAGCCTCTGACCCAACCACATTATGTTACACTTGGAGGGACTGCTATACGTATCTCAGGATGGCAGAGCCAGGATCCATGCGGAATGATCAGAAGGAGGAGGAGCTTACATAATATAAGGAAGGGTTTCCTCATAACTGGAGTTGCCTTTTCTCTACAGGTGGTGAGTTCCCCGTCACTGGAGAACACAAAGTTTGCCACAATGGTGGTTAACACAGCATTATGTGATAGAAATGTGGTATAAACTGTGTGCATAATTTTAATTCTTTTAGTAGTCACATTAAGTACAAAGAAACAGGTGAAATTGACTTTAATAATATATTTTAGTGGCTGGGAGCAGTGGCTCACACCTGTAATCCCAGCACTTTGGGAGGCTGAGATGGGAGGATCACTTGAGGCCAGGAGCTTGAGACCCAGCCTGGGCAACATAGTAAGACCCTGTGTCTACAAAACATTAAAAAATTAGCCAGGTGTGGTGGTGCATGCCTGTTGTCCCAGCTACTCAGAAGACTGAGGTGGGAGGTTCACTTGAGCCCAGGAGTTCAAGGCTGCAGTAAGCTATGATCATGAACACTGCACTCCAGCCTGAGTGTCACAGTGAGATTCTATCTCAAACAAACAAAAATAATTTATTTAGCCCAATAATTCTCCAAATGATCCACTCAACATGTAATCAATATAAACATTTAATGAGATATTTTACATTCCTTCTTTCGAACCAATTCTTTAAAATCCAGTTTGTATTTTACACTTTTACATAAATGGCCCACCATTTGTAAAGCTTCTGCCATATACCAACATCTCATATTATTGTATTCAATCCTCACAACAATCCTACAGGCCAATTACACTCAGCATCCCAATTTAGAGATGAGCAAATCGAGATCCAGTAAAGTTGAACAACTTGCCCCAAATCCCTCGTTCCTCTAGACTGCAATGTCTTAACTAAATAGAAATGCTTTAACCCCCAAAATCTGGTTTTCTTCTGGCAGAATGTTGAAAACAGAACCAGAATATCCACTTCGCCTGCCTCTGTAAATGGAGAGCTTAATATTGTTTTTTAAATAACCAAAGCAACATATGTCCTTTAAAAAACTGAAATAGTATAGAATTGTATAAAATTAAAAATAAATTCACAGCCTTACTTTCCTTCCTCACAAGCTGACCTTGATGATTCACTGCTCGTAATGATTTTGTGGGTAAAATTTGAGAATTTTTCCAATTCACACTCAAACATACACACATAGATGTGTATCTGCTAATGATATAAACAGGATTGTACCACATTGTATTTTGCCAGGGTTATGATAGTCTTCTAGAAAGCCCTGGAAGCTTTCCAACTTTCTCTATGTTCTGGAATAGCTTATATCACATTTGGATTTTCAGTTTATGAAGGTTAGACAGAATTTGCCTATGAAATAACTTGAGTTTGATGCGTTTTTTTAGAGTAAGTTTTTTATTACCTTTTCTTTCTCTCTTGATTATTATTCTATTCAAACTTTCCTCCTCTTCTTGGGTAGATTTTGCTGATATGTATTTGCCTAAAATTCATCTAATTCATTTCAATTTTACTGGCATAACATCTCTCAAAGTAGGCTTATTCTGCTGTTCCTTTAAAATGTTTTTCAGTTGAATGTTTAGACCGCATATTTGCAATTGTTTTTGTTAATAATTTATTAAAACTATAAATAGTCTTTAGATTATTGGCTTGGCTACATCCCAAAGGTTTTTCCAGTTAAGATCTCATTATTTGCTTTCAAATAGCCTATGATTTAATTTTTAATTTCCCTTTTTCTAAGAAAAATTAGAAGACTGTTTTGAATTATCTATATGGTTAAAAATTTTAGAAATAATCTATTCACTGCTAATATCTAGCTGTATGGGTTATGGTAAATTTTAAAGAATATTATCTAAGACTTTCACATTTTGAATTATGAGATGTTCTTCGTTGTCTTGTATGTGATTAACTTTAACAAGTGTGTCATGGCTGTTTACAGATAATATGTATTCCCCCCATTGGTTACAAAGTTCTTTATACTTATTAATTTAGGACTGTAATTATGTTTAAATCTTTCATATCCTTTTTTAAATTTTTGTACTGATCTGTCAATTTCTGCCTCTAAGATTATTCTTGAGCTTCTAAATTTCTTTTTTGCTTTGTATAGTTTAATACCATATCTTTCTGCATAAAAAAATTTTGTTGTTTTATTTCCATGGTGGTTTTTGCCATTTGTCGGTATGAAGTGTTTCTCTTTATATGCGTGATGCCTTTAGCCATAAATTCTATCTACATTATGATAGTAGCATTGCCACTAAACTCTCTTTTTGCTAATGTTTGTTCTTTGCATTATGGTCCATTCCTTTGTCTCCATAATTTATAGTCATTTTGATTTGCATTTGTTTTCTGTTATAAATAGAATACAGCAGAGTTTAAAAAAATCCAAGAATCTATTTCTTTATATGAGAATTTAGCCTATTCACATTATTATGACAATTTATGGTTTTGGTTTTATTTCTGCCATCTCACTTCTATGTTTCCCATTTATTATGCTTATATTTTGTTTCTTTTTCCTTCCTCTCCTGACTTTGCTAGATTGATTGAATTTATTTGCTCACTCTGACTTCTGTTATTTTACGAGTACTTACTCTCAAGTATAAATATTTGATAATTATATTAATACTATATGACTCTATGTATAAAAATTAATAACTATAGCTTTTCCCCAAGAATAAGGTAAGTCTTCCAGCGTGCCTTATCTCACTCGTTTCCTGTTCCGGGGCTGCTGTGCTGCTGGCCGGGTTGTTTTCCCACAACTCCTGTTGCTGCCATTGTTGGACTTCCACTGGGAGCTCAAAGATGTTGCCCTGATTTCCCGAATCAAGTTGAAATCCTGGAGTTTCAGCTGCAGATTCTTTTCTTTCTGTTTCCCTCCTTCCTTCCTATCCTTTTTGTGAATTTATACAGTTCAATACGTTTCATAGTCACATTATTAGCAAGCATTTAGACTTCATCATAAATGTTACTTGCTACTTTCCTGGCAGCTCTTTCCCCAATTTTCATCATCCCTTTCTTTTACTTGTTTTTTATTTTTGCTGGAGTATCCTCAAGTAATTTTTTTTTTTGAGACAGTTTTAATTCTCGTCTCCCAGGCTGGAGTGCAGTGGTGCAGTCTTGGCTCACTGCAACCTCTACTTCCCGGGTTCAAGCGATTCTCCTGCCTCAGCCTCCCGAGTAGCTGGGATTACAGGCACTCACCACCACGCCCAGCTAATTTTTGTATTTTTTTAGTAGAGACAGGGTTTTACCATGTTGGCCAGGCTGATCTTGAACTCCTGACCTCAGGTAATTTGTCCGCTTTGGCCTCACAAAGTGCTGGGATTACAGGCGTGAGCCACTGCGCCTGGCCAAGAAATTCTTTAGAAGCTGACTTGGACACTGTGCCCCGCATCATACACCTGTCCCTCCAGTGCCACGCCCCTCCTATTCTCCCCACTCTGGTTCTGAGGGCTGGTCTACATGGACTGCGTTCCTCCCCAGTCCCCTCAGTCCTGGAACCATTGCACAGCCCCTTGGGGTGTCCCTACACATACCCACACAAATATAGATAGTCTCTTTATAGACTGTTTTCCAATTACTCTAATTGGAATGTGCTTTGTGTCTCCTGCTGTGAAGCTGACACCGACCTTCGTCACAGACAACCTCACTTTACTGATGACGTCTATGTAATGTAATGTCCATTTCCTTTCAGTCACTCACATCAGTATAGTGTTTTCTTTCTTAGTTTTCACTTAGTTGTGATCAAACCGAATTTACAATTTTGAGTACGCAGAAATTCTCAGGTTTACACGGAGGGTGCTGAGAGTGAATGAGGAAGCCTGTGGGTCAGGATCCAAAGGTGCTGGGTCCTTCAGGGGAGCCCTCAGGGTTGGGAAAGAATTTGGCCTCCTCAGACTTTTCAGAGAAAGAGTCATCCTCAGTCCCACTGAGTGCTGGGGAGGAAGCTCAATGCTGGGGAGTGGGGAAGGTTGGGGTGCTGGGGTGTAGGAACCTATGTTGGTCTGTAGGTTTGAGGCTGGCCTACAGGCTGTTTCTGGCTGCATTCCCTCTGGTTCTGCCCTCCATGTCTCTAAAAGCCCAGGCCCCTTGGTGGCACTGGAAGACTGTGAGGACAATAACAGAACCCCATCAGGGTGTCATGAGTGTCAAAGCACAGCCTTCAACAGGCTGGTAAAGGAGACCTCGAGACAGTCATGCTAGGGTGCATTTAAACATATACGTGTCATGTAACTGATTTTCAGAAAGACCGCAGAACTATGTGACCTTGAGGCTGGGCACAGTGGCTCATGCTTGTAATCCTAGCACTTTGGGAGGCTGAGGCGAACAGATTGCCTGAGCTTAGGAGTTTAAGACCAACCTGGGCAACATGGCAAAACGCTGTCTCTACTGAAAATACAAAAACTTAGCTAGGCGTGGTAACATATACCTGTAGTCCCAGCTACTGAGGAGGCTGGGGCATGAGAATTGCTTGAACTTGGGAGGCAGAGGTTGCAGTAAGCTGAGATCGCACCACTTAACTCTGGCCTGGGTGACACAGCGAGGCTCCATCTCAGAAAACAAAAAAACAAAACTATGTGATCTTGAATATTTTCCTTCTAATCTTGTAATTCTTCAATTCTTCTCCAGGGCCTGGGACGTAAGAAGATCTCTCCAGATAAAAGGCAACACTTTTCAAGAAATTTTAATCTCTGGGCATGTGACTATGTTCCATCTTATCTTGATGGCTTTTCACATAACCAAATATCATATGTGTATAAAGAAGCCGTGGTGGTCTCAAGTTTCAGACGCTTTCCACGATGCTATAAAGAGATGTGGAACACGTTTATGTTTCTTCCTGAGCGAAGCTATACAGAGTTTTTGAAAAACCCAAAGTAAGGTTCGCTATTGACAAAAAGGTTGTTTCTTCCCTGGAGTCCTAATCCTTCCAGAAGATTCTTGATGAATTTTGTAATATTGGTATTTCATCAGACATCCTAAAAGTATATGTTTTCTGATCCAACACTACTATTTAATTTTTTGAGTACTTTTATGATTTTTATAAGGTTAAAAAACATATCATTATGAAATAAATATATGATGACACACACATGTGTAAATAAACTTTTCAGATTGCCACATTTACTTTTGGTTAATTTTTAAAAGTACATCCTTAATATATGGTCACATTTTCATTTTGAAATTTCAAACAATACAGAGGAAACAAAAGTCCTCCTTGATTTCATCAAATCTCCAATCTTGTATGTCCTCAGAAGTAAGTTAACCACTTGTTTTTAATCTGCATTTACAATCATATACATGTGCATAAACCATAAAATTTTGAACATTACTATGTTACACAGTGCAAAATATTCTACAACTTTTCTTTTTTTTTTTTGAGACAGAGTCTCACTCTGTCTCCCAGGCTGGAGCGCAGTGGCACGATCTCGGTTCATTGCGACCTCTACCTCCTGGGTTAAGCAAGTCTCCTGCCTCAGCCTCCCCAGTATCTGAGATTACAGGCGTGCACCACCACGTCAGGCTAATTTTTATATTTTTAGTAGAGATGAATTGTCACCTTGTTGGCTAGGCTGGTCTTGAACTCCTGACCAGATCCGCCCACCTTAGCCTCACAAAGTCCTGGGATTACAGGCATGAACCACTGCACCTGGCCTTCTACAGCTTTCTTTTGATACTTAATAATGTGTGTTGGAATTCTTGTAGTGTCAGTATGAATAGGCTGATATTTTAAAAAATCACTGCCTATATTCCCAAATACAAATTCACTCTGTTTTAAATAATTATCTTAATAGACATTTGAATCATTTTTTTCCTGTTAGACACAATGGCACATGAACATGCTTGATCAGCCTCTCTGGATAGATGTTTGCTTGCACCTCTGGGGTAGGTAGACTCTGAAAAGTTGCTTCGTTGGTGCTTGGTTGACAGTCATGCGTCAAGTGTTGAGAAATACTGCCATTGCCTTTGAAAAAGCCTGGACCAGTTGAACTCCTACCAACAGTACCTGTGAATTTCTGTTTTTTTCCCCTCTCATATTATCACTTAAATATTTCAGAATATTTAAGGGGGAAAAACGGTACCTTGTTATTTTCTTATTTTGTATTTCTCTAATTATTAGTGAAGTTGAGTATCTTTTCCCATGCAGTGGCCTCCTCTGTTTCCTTTCTCTAGACTGAGCAATGGCCCCATCACTCCATACCAACATGCTCTTGTTTATCTTGGATATGTTTTCTGTATATGAATTTTAGAATAATCTTGTAAAGTAAACAAACAAACAACAATGAAAATAACTTTGCCAACGTGATAGGCATTTCCCCTAATTTAGCTTTTAATTTATGGGAAAACCAACACCTTTATGCTGCATCTTCCCCTTTGTTCGAATTTACTTTGTGTCCCTCAGCAAAGTTTATAATTTTCCTCACATGGGTTTGATGTGTTTCTGTTCCATGTTTATTCCTGTATATTTTGAAAGTCTGTGGCTATTTTGAATGTTTTAGTTGCACTTTTAGATTGGTTTTGGCAGTTGCATGGGAAAACTATTGATTTATGTATATGAATCTTCTACTTGGCAACCTGGCTAAACTTCTAATAATAAGTAAATAAATATTCTAATAAAATAAAAAGAAAGTTCTAATAATGCTTCAGTTGATTCTCTTCTGGATTTTTCTAAATGGAAAATTACATCATTCGTAAAAGTGATAATTCTTTTATGTCATTTCCAACATTTATATTTTTCCCATCTGATTGCATTGGATAGAACCTCAGGTACAATTGGAATATTGTTACAGATAGTATATATCCTTATTTTCTTTTTCTTTTCTTTTCTTTTTTTTGAGACAGAGTATTGCTCTGTCACCAGGCTGGAGTACAATGGCATGATCTTGGCTCACTACAACCTCCGTTTCCCAGGTTCAAGCAATTCTCCTGACTCAATTTCCTGAGTAACTGGGACTGCAGGTGCATACCATCACACCCAGCTAATTTTTGAACAGGATATCCCATGGAGAGGGGGCTGAGCATGCCAGTGTGCTCTCTCAGGTCTTTCTCTTCTTATCAAGGCACCAGTCCCCCTTCCATGATAACCTATTAATCTATTAACCATGAATCCATGAATGGGTTAATCCATTTGGAAGAACAGAACCCTTATGAACCAATCGCCTCTTAAAAGTCCCACCTCTCAATGCTGTCACATTGGACATTAAGTGTTAACACAAATTTTGGAGGGGAAAATATTAAACCCATAGTGCTGTGTAACAAGTGACTACAGGGAGGTGATCCAAGATGGCCGGTTAGGAGGAGCTCAGGATTGCAGGTCTGAGTGAAAGTGCAAAGGGTGAGTGGACGCCACATTTCCAGACGGATTTTTACTGCCCACAGACCAGGAGATTCACAGGCGGAGGAGCCCCACAGGTCACCAGTGCGGCTGTTGGGCCTGCGCCCTGGCGCAGCGGTTCCCAGGACAGAGTAAATGAGAATGAGTCCCCTCTTAGCCAGCAAGGGGAGCTGAAACGGGGAGCCAGGCCAGGAGATTCCTGGGCAAAAAAGCACCATGAATCTCAGAGCCACAGTTTCAGCCAGTGCAGTGGGTCGCTGCACGGGAAATCACACAGATCCCAGCGCCTATTCAACAGGCGACCAGGTCACCTGGTAGAGAACTGACCGTTCAACTAAAAAACAAAAGGCTCTGAGACAGGGAGCCAGGCAACCAGGCCCAGCTGGTCCCACCCCCAGAAAAACAAAAAAACAGCAATTGGAAAGGCTTTGGGTTGAGACTTTCACAGCAAGCACAACTGAACCCGGGATGGTCCAGCTCTGTGGAGGAGGAGCGTCCACCATTACGGAGGCAGCCTGCAGTTGCTGGGCAACCTGCCGTCGTCAAGGCAACCCGCCATTACAGAGAGAGTACATCACTACAGAGGCAGGCCAACATAGCGGAAGCAGTTCTAACAACACCCATATAAACAGGACTGCAGGGAAGTTCACATGGCAGTGGGGCAGAGCCCACAGCAGCTCAGCGAAGCCTCTGCAGGCAGAGAGTGACTAGGCTGCCTCCTTGTGGGCAAGGAAAACTGCAGCAGCACAGCGGAAACTCATAAAGCCCTAACTCCCTGGGACAGAACATCTGGGGAAAATATAAAAAAGGGGTTTATGAGTTCTGCTGCTGCAGACTTAAACTTACCAAAATCAGAAAGTCAACAACTACAAAGTCGACAGGTGGATAAATCCACAAAGATGGGAAGAAACCAGCACAAAAAGGATGAAAACACTCGAAACCAGAACACCTCTCCTCCTACAAGGGATCACAACTCCTCACCAGCAAGGGAACAAGACTGGATGGAGAATGAGTGTGATGAAATGACAGAATCAGCCTTCAGAAAGTGGATAATAAGAAACTTCTGTGGGCTAAAAGAACATGTTCTAACCCAATGCAAAGAAACTAAGAACCTTGAAAAAAGACTTGACAAAATGCTAACGAGAATGGACAACTTAGAGAGGAATATGAGTGAATTGATGGAACTGAAAAACACAACACGAGAACTTCGTGAAACATGCGCAAGTTTCAACAGCCGAATTGACCAAGCAGAAGAAAGGGTATCAGAGGTCGAAGATCAACTCAATGAAATAAAACGAGAAGGCAAGATTAGAGAAAACAGGGTAAAAAGGAATGAACAAAATCAACAAGCAATATGGGACTATATGAAAAGACCTAATCTACGTTTGATAGGTGTACCTGAAAGTGATGAAGAGAATGCATCCAAGCTGGAAAATACTCTTCGGGATATTATCCAGGAAAACTTCCCCAACCTAGCAAGGCAGGTCAATATTCAAGTCCAGGAAATACAGAGAACACCACAAAGATATTCCTCTAGAAGAGCAACCCCAAGACACATAATCGTTAGATTTACCAAGGTTGAAATGAAGGAGAAAATGCTAAGGGCAGCCAGAGAGAAAGGTCGGGTTACCCACAAAGGGAAGCCCATCAGACTCACAGCAGATCTCTCAGCAGAAACCCTGCAAGCCAGAAGAGAGTGGGGGCCGATATTCAATATCCTTAAAGAAAAGAACGTTCAACCCAGAATTTCATATCCAGCCAAACTAAGCTTCATAAGTGAAGGAAAAATAAAACCCTTTGTGAACAAGCAAGTACTCAGAGATTTCATCACCACCAGACCGGCTTTACAAGAGCTCCTGAAAGAGGCACTACACATAGAAAAGAACAACCAGTACCAGCCACTCCAAAAACACACAAAATGGTAAAGAGCATCAACACAATGCAGAATCTGCATCAACCAATGGGCAAAACAGCCGGCTAGCATCAAAATGGCAGGATCAAATTCACACATAACAATATTAACCCTAAATGTAAATGGACTAAATGCCCCAATCAAAAGACACAGACTGGCAAATTGGATAAAAAGCCAAAACCCATCAGTGTGCTGTATCCAGGAAACCCATCTCACATGCAAGGATACACAAAGGCTCAAAATAAAGGGATGGAGGAAGATTTACCAAGCAAATGGAGAGCAAAAAAAAGCAGGAGTTGCAATTCTCATCTCTAATAAAATAGACTTTAAAGCAACAAAGATCAAATGAGACAAAGAAGGACATTACATAATGGTAAAAGGATCAATGCAACAAGAAGAGCTAATGATCCTAAATATATATGCACCTAATACAGGAGCACCCAGATACATAAGGCAAGTTCTTAATAACTTACAAAGAGACTTAGACTCCCAAAGAATAATAGTGGGAGACTATTGTCAATATTAGACACACCATTGTCAATATTAGACAGATCAATGAGACAGAAAATTAACAAGGATATCCAGGACTTGAACTCAGACCTGGAACAAGCAAACCTAATAGACATTTACAGAACTCTCCACCCAAAATCCACAGAATATACATTCTTCTCAGCACCACATCACACCTACTCTAAAATTGACCACATAATTGGAAGTAAATCACTCCTCAGCAAATGTAAAAGAACAGAAACCATAACAAACAGTCTCTCAGACCACAGTGCAATCAAATTAGAACTCAGAATTCAGAAACCAACCCAGAACCACACAGCTTCATGGAAACTGAACAACTTTCTCCTGAATGTTGACTGGATAAGCAATTAAGTGAAGGCAGAAATAAAGATGTTCTTCAAAACCAACAAGAATGAAGACACCACATACCAGAATCTCTGGGACACATTTAAAGCAGTCTCTAGAGGAAAATATGTAGCAATAAGTGCCCACATGAGAAGAAAGGAGAGATCTAAAATTGACACCCTATCATCAAAATTGAAAGAGCTAGAGGAGCAAGATCAAAAAAAACTGAAAACCTAGCAGAAGACAAGAAATAACTAAGATCAAAGCAGAATTGAAGGAGATAGAGACACGAAAAACCCTTCAAAAAAATCAATAAATCCAGGAGCTGGTTTTTTGAAATGATCAACAAAATAGACAGACCACTAGCCAGATTAATAAAAAAGAAAAGAGAGAATAACCAAATAGATGCAATAAAAAATGATAAAGGGGATATCACCACAGATTCCACAGAAATTCAAACCATCATCAGAGATTATTACAAACAACTCTACTCACATAAACTAGAAAACCTGGAAGAAATGGATAAATTCCTGGACAGTTGCCTCCTCCCAAGCCTCAACCAGGAAGAAGTCGAAACCCTGAATAGACCAATAACAAGGTCTGAAGTCGAGGCAGCAATTAAAACCTACCACCCAAAAAAAGCCCAGGTCCAGATGGGTTCACAGCCGAATTCTACCATACATACAAAGAAGAGCTGGTACCATTCCTTCTGAAACTATTCCAAATAATCCAAAAAGAGGGAATCCTTCCCAAATCATTTTATGAGACCAACATCATCCTGATACCAAAACCCGGCAGAGACTCAACAAGAAAAGAAAACTACAGGCCAATATCCATGATGAACATAGATGCAAAAATCTTCAATAAAATACTGGCAAGCCAATTACAACAGCACATCAAAAAGCTTATCCACCATGATAAAGTAGGATTCATCCTGGGGATGCAAGGCTGGTTCAATATACGCAAGTCTATAAATGTAATTCACCACATAAACAGAACCAAAGACAAAAACCACATGATTATCTCAATTGATGCAAAGAAGGCCTTTGACAAAATTCAACAGCCCTTTATGCTAAAAACCCTCAATAAACTAGGTATCAATGGAACGTATCTCAAAATAATAAAAGCTATTTACGACAAGCCAACAGCCAATATCATACTGAATGGGCAAAAACTGGAAGCATTCCCTTTGAAATCTGGCACTAGACAAGGATGCTCTCTCTCACCACTCCTATTCAATATAGTACTGGAAGTTCTAGCCAGAGCAATCAGGCAAGAAAAAGAAATAAAGGGTATTCAAATAGGAAAGGAGGAAGTCAAATTGTCTCTATTTGCAGACGACATGATTGTATATCTAGAAGACCCCATCATCTGAGCCCAAAATCTCCTGAAACTGATAAGCAACTTCAGCAAAGTCTCAGGATACAAAATCAATGTGCAAAAATCACAAGCATTCCTATACACCAATAACAGACTTAAAGAGAACCAAATCAAGAGTGAACTGCCATTCACAATTGCTACAAAGAGAATAAAATACCTAGGAATACAACTAACAAGGAACGTAAAGGACCTCTTCAAGGAGAACTACAAACCACTGCTCAACAAAATAAGAGAGGACACAAACAGATGGAGAAACATTCCATGTTCATGGTTAGGAAGAATCAATATCATGAAAATGGCCATACTGCCCAAAGTAATTTACAGATTCAACGCTATCCCCATCAAGCTACCAATGACCTTCTTCACAGAACTGGAAAAAACCACCTTAAACTTCATATGGAACCAAAAGAGAGCCCACATAGCCAAGTCAATTCTAAGCAAAAGGAACAAAGCGGGAGGCATCACACTACCGGACATCAAACTATACTACAAGGCTACAGTAATCAAAACAGCATGGTACTGGTACCAAAACAGAGATATAGACCAATGGAACAGAACAGAGGCGTCGAAGGCCACACAACATATCTCCAACCATCGGATCTTTGACAAACCTGATAAAAACAAGCAATGGGGAAAGGATTCCCTGTTTAATAAGTGGTGTTGGGAAAACTGGCTAGCCATATGCAGAAAGCAGAAACTGGACCCCTTCCTGACACCTTACACTAAAATTAACTCCAGATGGATTAAAGACTTAAACATAAGACCTAACACCATAAAAACCCTAGAAGAAAACCTAGGCAAAACCATTCAGGACATAGGCGTATGCAAGGACTTCATGACCAAAACACCAAAAGCATTGGCAACAAAAGCCAAAATAGTCAAATGGGACCTAATCAAACTCCACAGCTTCTGCATGGCAAAAGAAACAGTCAATAGAGTGAATCGGCAACCAACAGAATGGGAAAAAAATTTTGCAGCCTACCCATCTGACAAAGGGCTGATATCCAGAATTTACAATGAACTAAAACAGATTTACAAGAAAAAAACAAACAAGCCCATTCAAAAATGGGCGAAGGATATGAACAGATACTTTACAAAAGAAGACAAACATGAGGCCAACAAGCATATGAAAAAATGCTTATCATCACTGGTCATTAGGGAAATGCAAATCAAAACTACATTGAGATACCATCTCATGCCAGTTTGAACGGCAATCATTAAAAAATCTGGAGACAACAGATGCTGGAGAGGATGTGGAGAAATAGGAACACTTTTACACTGTTGGTGGGAGTGTAAATTAGTTCAACCATTGTGGAAGACAGTGTGGCAATTCCTCAAGGACCTAGAAATAGAAATTCCATTTGACCCAGCAATCCCATTACTGGGTATATATCCAAAGGATTATAAATCGTTCTACTACAAGGACACATGCACACGAATGTTCATTGCAGCATAGTTTACAATAGCAAAGACCTGGAACCAACCCAAATGCCCATCGATGATAGACTGGACAGGAAAAATGTGGCACATATACACCATGGAATATTATGCAGCCATCAAAAACGATGAGTTTGCATCCTTTGAAGGGACATGGATGAACCTGGAAACCATCATTCTCAGCAAACTGACACAACACAAAATCAAACATCACATGTTCTCACTCATAGACGGGTGTTGAACAATGGGAACACATGGACACAGGGAGGGGAGCACTATACACTGGGGTCTGTTGGCGGGGAGTGGTGGGGACAGTGGCGGGTAGGGAGTTGGGGAGAGATAGCATGGGGAGAAATGCCACATATAGGTGAAGGGGAGGAAGGCAGCAAATCACACTGCCACGTATGCACCTATGCAACAATCTTGCACGTTTTTCACATGTACCCCAAAACATAAAATGCAATAATAAAAAAAAAAGAATCTCCATACTGCTTTCCATAGAAGTTGTACTAATTTCCACGAAAAGGATATAAACATTTTCTTTTATCTGCCAAAAAAAAAAAAAAAAAAAGACTACAGACTTAGTGGCTTATAACACCATTTAACATACAGCTCTGCAGGCCAGAAGTCTGGGTGCATGTGGTGAGGGCTTCTGCTCAAGATCTCACAGGCTAAAATCTAGGTGGACTCTCATCAAAAGCCAGGAGTTCTCTTGCATGCCCATGTGGTTGTGACACAATTCAGTTCCTTGTGGTTGGAGGACTGAGATTCCCTGCTTCCTCATTTGCTGTCAACCAGGGGCCTTCTCAGCTCCTACGAGTTGCTGTATTTTTAGTAGAGACAGGGTTTCACCATGTTGGCCAGGATGGTCTCAATTGCTTGACCTCGTGATCTGCCTGCCTTGGCCTCCCAAAGTGCTGGGATTACAGGCATGAGCCTCTGTGCCCGGTCTTTTTCTTTTCTTTTTAAGAGACAAGATCTAGCTCTGTTGCCTAGGCTGGAGTGCAGTGATGCCATCATAGCTCACTGCAGCCTCAAACTCCTGGTCTCAAGTGTTCCTCCTGTGTTGGGATTACAGGCATGAGCCACTGTGCCTGGTTCTGATTGTCAGGTTTCCATATGCAAGCCTGGAGCCTGAAAGTCTGAAGTCCTGCTTGCCTCAGCTGAAGTCTCCCACCCCTGCCTGGGTTTGCCATTGCCCCTGATCACCCAGCGGAACTTCCCCGGACAAGCCCCTCACCCAACCCTGCCATCTTAACTGTTCTTATAATAATGTAAATACCTCTCACCCAATCCCACCACCATAACAGAACTTACTCTGCAACACCCCCGCCCCCGAAAAAACTACCCAAACCTATAAAACCAACTCCTATCCCACTGCCCTTTGCTAATGCCCTTTTCGGCCTTAGCCCACCTGCACCCAGGTGAATAAACAGCCATGTCGCTCACACAAATCCTGTTTGGAAGGTTTCTTCATTCAAAGTAGGCATTTTTCAACACTGATTTCTTTATATATTAAGGTGTTAAGCCTTTGTCTCAAATATATTTCAAGTGTTTTATCTAATTTTTTGTTTTTTGTTCCTCGTTGCTTATAAACTTTATTTCTTAGAGCAGTTTTAGGTTTACTGAAAAATGGAATGGAAAGTTCAGAGTTCCTGTATTCCCTCTCTCCCCTCAAAATCTCCAGTTTCCTCTACTGTTAACATCTTGCTTTGGTAAGGTACACATCATATGAAAGCTCTGCATTTTTTTTTAACACAGGTAAAATGAACGAATTTTTTATTTAATGGCTTCAGGATTTCATGTCTTGCTTAGGACTTCCTTTGCTTGAGATTATCAAATAATTCTAAGAATCTGTGCTATGGTTGTATGTATGGAGTGACATTATAGCAAACGATGTTCTGGTGTTTATTGAGATAATCTTATATTTTTCTATATTAATCTGTTAATATAATAAGGCGTGTCAATGGATTTTCTACACTTTAGCCATTCTAGCATTCTTGGGAGAAACTCTAGTTGTTATGAGGTATTATGCCTTTGATACACTCCGAATTCAATATGCAACTAGCTTAATTGCGGTCTTTTAGTTTTTAAACTTTTGCAATTGCTATTTTAACTTTCAGTTGAAGGCAGCTTTCTCTCCTTTTGTATCCTCTGACACTGCCTATGTAAATTGCAAATACCTGTAGAATTTGCCAGGAAAGTTCCTGGACCTGGAGCTGTTTTCAGGTGCAAATCTTGGCATGTCTTTTCCACTTATTTTTGTGGAGATTGGTCTCTATGGTACTTCCATTTTTTTTTTTTCTAATTTTGGTCATTTTTATTTTTAGAGGAAACCATTTGTTTCATATGGGTTTGTAAAATTTTGGTGTTTTAATACAGTTCTCTTTTTTAAGGCTCTTAAAGTGACATCCTGTCCTTTGACATTTTGAATGCTTACATGCCTTTGCTCTGTTTACCAACTCTACATTTTTGTTGCTGTTGTCTGCTTTTGATCTCATTAATGTATGCTTGCATGTTTACTAATTCCTTTCTTGAGCTTATTTTATTTTTCTTTTTCTAGCTTCTCAAGGTGGAAACATCACTCAATTATTTCTAGTCTTTCCTATTTTCTTGTGAACGTAGTGAAGGCTACTCCTTCAGAACGCCACCGTGCACAGACATATCATGGTGTTCTTGTTATCGTTAATTTTAAAATAGTTTGCAATTGTTTTTTTTCTTTTTCTTTTTTGCTTTGTTTTGTTTTGTTGATCTTGAGACAGGGTCTTGCTCTGTTGCCCAGGCTGGAGTGCAATAGCGTGATCATGTCTCTCTGCAGCCTTGACCTCCGGGGCAAGTGATCCTCCTGCCTCAGCCTCCCGAGTAGCTGGAACTACAGATGCACACCACCATGCCTGGCTAATTTTGTATTTTTTTGTAAAGACAGGGTTTCACCATGTTGTTCAGATCGTCACAAGCTTCCAAGCTCAAGTGATTCTTCCACCCGGGCATCCTCAAATGCTGGAATTATCCATGTGAGCCTCTGTTCCTGGTCTGTTTTCATTCTGAATTCAATAATTATTAAGAAGTGTACTCTTTTTCTTTTGTTGTTGTTTTTCATTACCAATATTTTATTAAGTAACTTCCGCATTGTGGTCAGTGATTAAGATTTGTATGATTTCTGCTTACTGAACATTTAAAAATGTTCTTGAGGCTTAACACATGGTCAATTTCTGTCACCGTTTTACATGTATTTGACAAGAATACACAATCTCCCTTTTACGAACTCTTTTTTTAGAGGGAATAATTATAAGGCCACAGAAAGCTGCAAAAAAAAAAAAAAAAAATCTACAGAAAGACTCTGCCTTTTTTTTTTTTTACCGAGTTTTCTCCAATGCTAATATCTGGCATAACTGTGGTAAAATAGAATATTCATTTTCGATTGCTGTGTGTATCAGTCCATTTTCTGTTGCTTAGGATAGGCTATCTGGAATGATAATTTAAAGTTATAAACTACAACTTTAGTGTATAAGGAAAAGGAATTTATTTCTTACATTTATGGAGGCTGAGAAGTCCAAAGTGAAGGGGCTGCATCTGGTGAGGGACTCTCTGCAGAGTCCCTAGGGTGAAATGGAGATATCCCACTGAGAGGAGGCTGAGCACACCATTGTGCTCTGTCAGGTCTTTCTCTTCTTATCAAGGCACCAGTCCCCCTTCCATGATAACCTATTAATCTGTTAACCATAAATCCATGAATGGGTTAATCCATTTGTAAGAACAGAACCCTTATGAACCAATCGCCTCTTAAAAGTCCCACCTCTCAATGCTGTCACATTGGAGATTAAGTGATACATAAATTTTGGAGGGAAAAATATTAAACCCATAGTACTGTGTAACAAGTGACTACAGACTTAGTGGCTTATAACAACACCATTTATCACACAGCTCTGCAGGCCAGAACTCTGGGTGCATGTGGTGAGGGCTTCTGCTCAAGGCCTCACAGGCTAAAATGGAGGTGCATTCATCAGAGGCCGGGGGTTCTTTTTCATGCCTATGTGGTTGTGGCACAACTCAGTTCCCTGTGGTTGGAGGACTGAGATTCCCTGCTTCCACACTTGCCGTCAGCCAGGGGCCTTCTCAGCTCTCAAGCTGCTGCATTCCTTGCTACACGGCCCCCTCCATCGCCAATGCCAGCAATGGAAAACCTGCTCCAGTGGAGTGCCTCTCACGTTTTGCAATCTCTTTCACCAGGAAGAGTTCAGTCCCCTTTTTAAGGGGATCACCTGATTGGGCTTGACCCATCCAGAATAATCTGCATATTTTAAGGCTGAGCTGAGACCTTAATTCATCGGAAAAATCTCTTTTGCCATATAAGATAACATAATCATGGGATTGATATGGCATCATGTTCACAGGTGCTGCCACACTCAAGGGCAGGGGATTATTCAAGAGTGAGGTTCATTGAAGATAATCTTAGAATTCTGCTTGCCACAAATATCATAACCAGGAAATTAATATTGCTATAATCCACAGGCTTATTCAGATTTTCACAATTTTGTGTGTGTGTGTGTTTTGCTGGCTATAAAATTAGATTACATCTAGCTTCTTAATTAGCTAATCAAATCTGACATTTACATAATATGCACACTTGGGAATTAGGTATTTTTTTTCCCTATTGTCTCTTTATTTTTAATTTTCTTTTAGCTATAGAGTTTTTTTTCAATTACATCTCTGATTATTTTCTCTCCTCTATTTTCTTCGAGAATGCTTCTTAGATGGCTATTTTAATACCTGGCTCTGTATTCCTCGGCTCTCAAGTATTCCTTTATATCTTTCATCTACTCCCTATTTGCACTGGTTTCTGGGAGATCCCCAAACTTCATCTTCCAGCTTACTGAGTGACTCTTCGATGATCCATTCTGCTATTTAGCCAATCTATTGAGGTTTTCCTGTAACCAAACAACGTTTTAATTTCCAAGGTCTCTATTTGGTTTTTGTTTGCGGATGTAATATTTAATTCTGCCTGATAATGATTTTACTTTTATTTTTCTCCACTCATTTGGCTTCCTAGGGTATTGTTATGTCTCTTTGCCTTTATTGCATGGTACAAACATTTTATGTTCATGTTGGTTTTTCTTTTCTTTTCTTTTTTCAGATTGAGTCTTGCTCTGTCATCCAAGCTGGAAGTGCAGTGGCACGATCTGGGCTCACTGCAATCTCTGCCTCCTGGGTTCAGGCAATTTTCCTGCCTCAGCCTCCAGAGTATCTGAGATTACAGGCGTGCACCACATGCTCAGCTAATTTTTGTATTTTTAGTAGCGATGGGGTTTCGCCATGTTGGCCAGGCTGGTCTCAAACTCCTGAGCTCAAATGATCTGCCCACCTTGACCTCCCGAAGTGCTGGGATTACAGTTGGTTTCTGAGGATCCTTGATGGCTCACCTGTGAGTGGTCTATATGTTCTCCTCACACTATCTGCACGAGGTGGGGCGAGAGGCAGGAAAGACTGCCCCAGGAGTGGCCACTGGGTCCTCTTCTGGATAGGGGCTCCCAGCCCATCTATTGCCACCTTTCTGGGATACTGCCCTGCCCCCCTGACCCAGTCATAACTCTCTATTCATCCACTTTGTCACTGACACGATTCTAGTTTATCACTTGGCACAGAGAATGTGCTGAGGACCAGCCCTGGCATAGAACCTCTATGAATAACCCATCAAATGCCCTGGGCCCTGCTTCTTCCCAAATTTACTGTCTCCATGCCAGCACTCCTGGAGTAGTTGATATATCTGTAGCCAACCTGACCTGTGCCCAATTTGATCCTGTCTATCTTCCATTACTTAGAAAATTGGGATCACTTGTCATAGAGAGAAGGCAATCTAAAAGTAAATACAATGGAAAAACCAACCAGCCAACCAGCCAACCAGTGCGATTAAATTCCAGCTGGACATTGTTGCCTCCTGAAGACCTCTCATCTGAGGCCTGGTCTCGCTTTGTTGAAATAGGAAATTAGTAGATATTAGAGAGGTGTTGGACATATTATCACCAAACCCAAGGTTTTCTCCTCAGCCTAAACAGAAGGTTTGAAATAGAATAGGAAAAAAAAAAAAAACTTCCTTAACATGTAAGTCAATATTATTTAATGTTGCACCTGGCAGCCACCTAGACTCCCTCCTACACTCTAGGAAATCCATACAGACTAAGGGATTTTATGTTCAGTAAAATGAAATCTTAAAAAATGACACAAGTAAAGAGAATATCAAATGACATTTCATGTATCTTAAATGAGTAAGCATCGTAGTTTCCATGTTTCATTCCTTTTTCTGAGGGAAACCAGGTAGCTGTTCTCTCTCATCCTCTGTTTCAAAGAGACGCTGTTTTTGTTGTGGTTTGTTTTTAACAGAATGCCATTTAACAGGCGGGTTTGTGACATCAGAGGATTGCAGTGTGCGTAACTCTCAAGCTTATGTCTGATGCACAGGGTTACACGGCTTTATCTCTGCCTGTGGTGAGTTCTCTGCAAGACTCTGTCTTTGCCTTCTACATGCAGGACTTCTGTTCTCCATCATCTCCATCAGGCGTATTTCCTTTTCTTCTCCCAGGGAGTCCTCACAAAATCCTGGCTTGCAGAACCTTTTGCCTCTTCTCCCCTCTCTCTGCCTGAACAACAGCCTCTAACAGGAGTGACACATAATTCTATGGGAAGTGAAATTCAAAAAATTGCCCCAAAGACATATAGAACCAAATTTGCAGTTCTGTGGAGGGACACAGAGATTAATGAGTGGGAGGGAACCACTTATGGGACCACAAATTTGATAACTTCCCCTTAAAACCAGTCTTTCTTAATAGTTTCCTACAAAAGAAAGAACACTGTCCAACCACCTCGTAATTCTCAATCCAGTGAGCCAAAAACAAAAGGATACTGCAAAGGAATGGAGGGGTAGGTCCTGGGGACTCCAGCATAGATGCCACCAGTACAACAGCCCACTTTACAAAAATAAAAGTCTTTAATACCTTGGCACAACATCAGTGACTGGCTTTTGATGGTTCCATGTTTTAATGTGTTGTTCTGAACAGAGGAATAAACAGCCAGTTAAAGAAACCCCAACTTACCAAATATATGCAGGTATTTATAGATTTCTTCTGTTTTAATGCATTAGAGTTGGATTTGTGTCATCTGAGAAAAGACTTAGACACTAAAAGAACACCTGAGGGTAAAAACATTTCTGAGTGAGGCTGTCTAGTACCCATTCTAGACCCACTCAGTACTAGTATTCCTAGTACTGAAGTACTAGGAATCTTCAGTTACTTATGGCGCCTGTAGCAGGCATCTACATAGCTATTGAGTATCTAATTGATATTTGCAAAGATCAGAGCTAAAGCCCTGACACGACGGTTAGAAGGGCAAAGTGATAATTTCCTCTACGAAACCAGCTTCTAAATACTGCCTGTTTTTAGAGAAGTACATTCTCATTTGGTCTGCTTTAGTGTTTAGGACCGACCATGGCTTAAGGTTGCCTTGTGTCTTCTTTTTGTTAGAGTATCTTGCACCTGCCTTTGGCCAAAGCTATTTCTGTTTGGATGGACATGCAGGGGATCGGATGTTGTGATGGTGTTTCTCCTACCATGGCTAATTCCACAGCCTTTCTAGGAACAATGTCTACGTTGCAGTTGAGTGGTCAATTGCAACTCCAATCAAGTTCAGGAAGTATCACAGCTGGTCTACAGTTCAGGAGAAAAGGACATTTCATCCCAATTAAACTTTTTTTTTTTTCACCGACAGAAAAATTGGTCCCATATTGAAGATTCCCAGGGGAGGGGGGAGAGATGGGTGTGGGGGAGGAAGGGTTGAAATGATGAGCTAACTATAGTCTTCCCATATGTTCTGCTGAGTACAGGGAAGAATCCATGCTGTTATGGTAACACCCTAAGAACCACAAAACAAGCAAGAAGAATCAATTTTTTCCTTCGGGCTCTTTGCTGCCACCCACAGTCTTTGGTCCTAGCATGGCACCAGGACCCAGTGTTTTGGGAAGATCCCCTCAGCTCAGCTCTGCCTTGGCAGTAACCTTGTCTTCTAGTCCTGCCTTTCTCTGGGTGAAATAAACCTGGCACTTCCCAAATACACAGGGCAGTCATTGCGCTAATCCTGGTGCCATGTTGAGAATGGGAAAATGCTAAGTGTGAAACGCTGTATATTGCCTTTATAAGTACCCATCAAAACAAACCAAAACATCTCATTTAACACACGGTATTTAAGTAAACATGTTACAGCTACACCAAAATAATCCCCCCAAATATTAAACAACAAATCAACCCCCTGTCAGAGCCTGACTCACTGAATAAATGGAATGAATAAAACTGTAACTCACGCGCTTGACTACGGCTCTATGAAATTGTTAATCTGTGAGGTGTAGCGTGTGATTTCCGCAGAGAGTAACCGAAATAACCTCAAATGCTTTATTCTTTTTCCCAATCAAAATTAAGCAGATCTGTAAGTTCCCAAATTGGGTAATACAGGCACAAGAACACAAATCCTATTTTCTTCCGTTCTGCCTCTCCTCTTGCCAAATAGGAGCTAGCATCAGAATGTTCAGTCCAAGAACAATGATTTCTACCTCACCTGAGCACTGGATCTGGTTGCATCATCTGCAGGGGACAATCCCGGTTCTAAACGGCAAGAACGACTTTGCTCATTATCCACGTTCCACGTAACTACTGACAGGATAATAAGTGACCACAGTGGAATACTACACCTTCTCTGCTGAGAACACACGGTTGTAATTCCTTCAGCCTGAAGGAGAATCACTGAAGTCATTTTAAACATCCTCTGCTGTTTGTAGCCTTTGTCTAAGATTCCATGACTGGTATCAGCCATGAGTGGCGTATCCAGTCCTTCTCCAACATCTGCCATTATGGTTCCCAAAGACGATCGAGAAGTCTCCGCATAGTCCCACAGGGGAAATCTTATTGTTCCTTCAAAGAATATTTTGTATTGAAAGCAATGTCTAATATTTGTGACATTCTAGATGGTTAGAGAAAGGATTTGACTCTGCTGAATATCTTTAATCAACCAGGATAGTTTGGGTTAAAGCAATCAGGTTTGCCAACTGAATCTGGGCTGATTTACAGCTCATTCCTTAATATGGTCCTGGCCCCTCCTACCCTCAGCCTCATGACACACCCCCTCCCCCATTGCCCCATTCCCTTTGGGACAGGTGATGTAGCGACAGTATCACATGCATTGGTATGAACACAATGTAAGACATGCCCAGAGACCTTATGTATTTACTCATCATTCGATGACAATCTTTCATCACAGCCCTAACTCTGTGTTAAGCACTGAGCTGGCTTCTGGGTGCTTTACAGCTTACATGAGCTCTAATAGACCCCACTGCTGCCTGTAGTGCATCCAACGTAGACTGTCAGGCAGTGAGATGCAGCAGGCCCCTCGCAATAGCCAAGATTTGGAGCTAGGGATACGTGTAAAGGTGGATCAGGCAACGATACTTTAAAAGGTCATCATTATAATTTTATTAAGCTGTGACGAGAGCAAGAAGATAAATATAGAAATGTGTTTAGTATTGGATGCATATTATATTACAGAACAATTATAAATTTGTGTACATTAAAATTTGGATGTGTGTGTAAGAGCAAAAGCTGAGTCTAATTTTTTATCTGCCAGATAAGGAATTGATTTGAATTCTTTCTCTGCTAATTAAAGGAAAATTAGAAAAACAAACTACTTACTAAAGCACTAAACACATTTTGATTACTTATGGATAAAGGCAGTTGTTTTGACTTCATTTGCTTATTTACTGAAAGCCTAATGATAGGTAAAATGAAGAACTAATAGTGTAACAGAGAGGGAAGATGGGTTTATTTGGCAGATGGAAGGAGGCTTGATGCATTTCCACCTTAGAGTTGGGAACATGAAGTCTCAGTGATGCCTACGGGTCATGTTCGGTTTCATGTAGCCCTGCTGGAGTGCAGTGACCTGCACGCGGGCCCAGAACAGGGAGTAGGTTGGGGTAGAAGGTGAGTGTGGCTGCAGACCAGCTCAGTTCAAGGTGCCAGGGCAGGCAGAGGGAAATCTCTCGGACAGCTGGGCACGGTGGCTTAGCTCAGGACTAGGCACATAGGGAGGTGATGTGGTGACAGCTTGGTGGAGAAATAGCAAATTTTTTGTGATTGTTGTTTACAACAATGTAAATTTATTATCTGATAATTCTGGGGTTCAAAGTTCACAGTGGATCTCACTGAACAAAAATCAAGGTGTAGGGCTGGTTTCCCTTCTGTGGGGTTCGGGGGAGTCCATTTCTTTTCTCTCTCCAGCTTCTGCAGGCTGCCCTGGTGTGCGGCTGCCCGGTGTCTTCCAAGACAGCAGCGTGGAGCTGAGACCTTCCCTCACTGCTATCTCTGGTTCTGTCCTCTGACTCCCTCTCCTCTTCTCTCTCTCTCTTTCTGTTTTAGGATTTTATTTATTTATTTTTTAACAGAGGAATGAGTGGTACTTACAGACCAAGGCAAAGAATGGGAGTGGCTAGGCTGAAGCTGCCTGAGGATGGGGAAGGAGGGAAGGGAAGCAGGGCCAGCACAGGGAGGGGTCTGCACCTGGAAGGAGGGCCTGAAGCTGGAAGGGAGACCCACCTCTGGCAGTACGTGGTGGTGGGGGGAGGGGGAGTTGTCACATGACTCAAGTGGATGGGAAGAGATGAGAGAAACTTGAGAGTGGGGAGGGAGGCAGTTGGGGAATTTCTCTGGAGTGACTGAGGGAGGTGGAGATGAGTCTTCAGCTGAGAATGAGGCACCTGAGATGAGGCACTGGAAGAAGAGGGACAGGCTGTTGGCACCCCATTTCAAGGGAAGGCCTTAACTAAGAGGAAGCTGGGGGGTGGGGGTGGCAGCAGGGAGGTGGTCTGGATTTATAGAGGGTTTGTGGTCTCGATGTGGGATTTTTCCAACAGGACTCAGCAGCTCAGGAGTGGGACAGGAGAAAACAAAGAACGTGAAGTGAAAATCGTTCCTTCGGGGAAAAGCAAGGAGACCATGAGCTGGACTGGGGCAAGGTTCTTGAGGCCGCTGCCTGGCAAGTCTCCTGGGAGCCCACCACAGGGGTCCCACAGGACCAGCTGAGTCAGGTCCCTGGGGGTGGGGTCAGCCTCAGCATTTTTAAAAAGCTCCCTAAGTGATTCTAGGGTCAGCCAGGGCTGACAGCTGCTGGTAGGGCTAAGATGTGAAACTGAGGTGGTCACCCAGTCAGCAGGTGAATGGATAAAGAAAAATGTGGTAGATACGTACAATGGGATCCCATCCAGTCTTAAAAAGGAAGGAAACTCTGCAATCTGCGACATGAACAGACTTTGAAAATCTTATGTTAAGTGAAATGTAAAACACATAAGAACACACACTGCATAGTTATACTTTTTTTTCTTTTGAGACAGAGTCTCGCCCTGTCACTCAGGCTGGAGTGTGGTGGTGTGATCACAGCTCATTGCAGCCTCGACTTTTCAGGCTCAGGTGACCCTCCCACCTCAGCCTCCCAGGCAGTTGAGACCACAGGTGTCCACCACTATGCCTGGCTAATTTTTTAGTTTTTCATTTTTTGTAGAGACAGGGTCTTGCCATGTTGCCTAGGGCGGTCTCAAACTTCTGGGCTCAAGCGATTTGCCCCTCTCTGCCTCCCAAGATGCTGGGGTTACTGGCGTGAGCCACTGCACTTGGCCTATAATTCTACTTCTCTGAGGTATTTAAAACAGTTAAATTCATAAAATCAAAGATGGGAATGGGGTGACCTGCGGCCTGGGGGAGGGAGAAATGGGGAGTTATTAATCAATGGGTACAAGGGTTCATTTCAGTACAACGAATAAGCTCTAGAAATCTACTCTACAACACTGCACCCCCAGTCAACAGTAACGTATTACACACTTAACATGGAAGAGGACACATCTCATGAGGAGTGTTCTTAGCTCACCCACACACAAGTACTCCAGCAGGGAACTGAGGGTGAGAGACACGTGACCAGAGAAAGTGAGAACTGGCCTGAGTAGGGACAGGGGCGGGCGCTGAGCGGGTTGAGGGACTGCCACTGAAATGACGGTGAGTCCCTGTGTGTGGGGCAGATCTACAGAATTGGAACATGGGTTTAAAAGGTCATATTTGTGAACTCATTTGGAACTTTTATGAAGGTATCAAAATTGAATCTCATTTGGTTATTCATTTAATGAGTCATCCATATAAAATAGTTCAGCAAACACAACGTGTAAACATTTGAAGGCCACGTGTGGTGACGCACACCTGTAATCCCAGCAGTTTGGGAGGCTGAGGCAGGTGGATTACTTGAGTCCAGGAGTTCCAGACAAGCCTGGGCAACATGGTGAGATTTCATCTCTACAGTAAATTTTTAAAAACTAGCCAGGCATCGTAGTGTGTACCTGTAGTCCCAGCTACTCAGGAGGCTGAGGTGGGAGGATTGCTTGAGTCCAGGAAGTTGAGGCTGCAGTGAGCCATGATTGTGCACTGCACTCCAGGTTGGGTGACAGAGCTTGACCTTATCTCAAAAAAAAAAATTCTAGAAATTCAGGCTGCCCAATCACCAAGCAGAGGGGTAGAAAGAGCCCTGGACGGCTGGGATCCAGTCTTGGCTGGGAGTGGAACCCACCATCCCAGAAGCTCATTTATGCCATGAACTGGGCACTGGCTGGACTGGATGGAGAACAGGAGAAATTGTAAGAAAGCAGGCAGGGCCCCAAGGCCATGGGTGGACACTGTGACGTTGCTGGGTTCCCAGGCCAGGAGGATGGCAGTGCTGGGGGACGAGAGAAAGATGGTGCACTTCCCCCATCCGCTGTACCTTCGTACCCCAGCACGCGATGCCCGGCCTGATAGGCAGAGCATTGTTGTCAGGGAACTAGCAAAGAGTATTTTGAAATGCCTTTGCCATGGCCGGTTGGCAAGGCTGGTCTTGCCTACTGGTTGAGAGGAGAGCATTGGGCACTTTTCCTGTGAAATGCACCTCTTCATCTGCTTAGTCCAGGGCAAACTTCTTATCTTTTCTCCCTGTGATTACAGCTATTAAATAAATAACGAAAGGGAATGTATCTTCTCAGAAGAAAAACTGAAGCGTTCTTGGTGCCCAGCTCTCTTACTCGCGATCTTCATGACTTTGGGCAAGTTACTTCCAAGTCTTACTTTTCATATCCTTACACTGGGGCTAATGATAGGACCTACCTTGTACAGTTCATGAGAAAATGAATGCCCAATGTTTTTCAAAGTGCTAAATGCAGGGTAAGAGCTCCAGCTACCTAGAAGATTCCAGTGGCTCGCGGGTAAGGCCCGCCCGATGGCCTGCTGGATCCCTTCTCCTAAACCATGGAGCAATGTGGTGGTGTCCACTTCTCGGCAACACTCTTGGCTGTTACATTTTCACGAAATCAAGACCCTACTTACACTTCTTTCTCATGCACCATCGGTGGATTCTGCTAGTTCCCAGAAAACCAAGGAATGTTAGGTTGGCAGTGGGTCTGCTGTGGCCTTAATCCTTTTCCCTGCCTTGCTTAAGGGAAGACCTCGTCATTCCATCCTGGCCCCAGCTGGAGGAAATGTTACCTCCTCCTCTGAGCTCCCTCACAGCCCCGAGCACAGCCCGCTTGTGTGTTAGGTGTCTTGTTACAGCTCCATCTTCCTCCTAAGTTGCACATGCTTTGGGGACAGGGGCTCACCATCCTCGTTTCACATTTAGCTTGTCACAGGTACTTCACTCTACCCTCAGTGATGACGTATTGCACTAATGAACTGGGGGATGGTTCCAACACAGCCAACCACTAAACCATTGTTTGCAGATCTGGGCATTTTTTAACCTTCTGATTTTTAACAAAATGGATGCTATCCATTCTAGCAAGCAGCAACTACCATTTTGCTTCACAAAGTTGCAGCATGCAAGCAAAGGCGTGTCTGCAGAGATGACAACATTTTCCCAAAGTAGAAAAGAACGCTTCAGTTTTTCTTCTGAGACGATAGATTCTCTTTTGGTATTTATTTAATAGTTGTGATCACAGGGAGAAAAGATAAGAGGTTTGCTCTGGACTAAGCAGATGAAGAGATGTATTTCACAAGGAAAAGTGCCCGGAGCAAAATCTGCTCCCCCATCAGTCCTCGGATCAAGACTAACAACCCCAGTGGGCTCACAGAGGAACTAGTCGTAACAACGCACCCTCTCTGGGATGACATCAAATGTGTGGAGGTAAGGGAGGCCAGATCAACTCCTCTCCTTGGCATCAAAGAGAGATGTTGCAAAGTTGGGACCTGGCTTCCGCCAGCTCTGCAGAAGGAATCACACTCTCTCTGTTTTAAGTCCCCAATCACTCAAGCGCTATGCAAGATTAATCAGATTCAGACAATAGGGTTTTTAAAAAAATCGTTTATGTAACAAACATCCTTCATGCTCTCCCTTAAGTGAATACACAAAGGTCAGCTCATTGTTTTTAAACATTTGGACAAAACCAAAAAAAGCCAGAAACAACTTCCCTACTCCAAAAAAAAGGTGTTTTTTTTTTTTTTTTTAAATCCGAGAAACTAAAGGTATCCAACGCTGAGGAGTAGACTCGAACCCTAGAGGCAGCGGGGTGGGTACTAGGGGCCCCATAAAGTGCCCCCTGCCTCTCAACTGAAGCCTAATTACTCAACGGCCTGCCTTTGTTCGCCAGGCGTCTGCTTTTACAACGCAGTCAAACAACGTAGAACTGTGTCCATTTATGAGAAAGTCAAAGACCAATAAATAAAAAGTTTAATTTCCTGATTCCCTGAAGTTGATGGGGCCTAGAAAGTCCTCACTGATCCTTCCAACAATGGCCTTTTCCAAATAGCACGTGAGCAACACCTCGTATCAAATTTCATTGCTCATAAAAAAGAATCAGATAATGTTCGGTGGGAAAAAAGCAGGATACAAGGTACATGGTGTTTACAACGGAAAAGCCGTCTGCTTATGGGGAGGGACCGGAAGTGCACAATTGCTCTCGGAACCTTTGTGTCGGGGCAGGATTTAGGCAGATCATTTTCCCTCTGTTTTCTAAATTTTCTCCTGCTATACTGGTTTTACAACAGAATGTTTTTTAAAAATCGATTGGTAAAACAATTAGTTAATTATTTAGCAGATGCCATTACTCAGAATGAAAGCATTACAGGAGGCGTCCAATGTCAAGCAAATCGGCTATAATCCAAGAAATTCAACCAAATATCACCGGACTGGGTTTCTTAGCTTTCATCTGGAGAGATATTGACCCCTACGGATTTCCAAAGTTGCCACCATTAGCAAAAAATCATTTCTCATCAGCTCTTTCCACCTATTGAATTCCTTCAGGTAATTAACAGTCTTTAGGGAATTTTCCCTCTGGAGAGACAAAGTGGAAGGATGAGGCGATGAAGTGTGCACATTTTTTGTTTGTTTGTTTTTTGAGACAGGGTCTCATTCTGTCACCCAGAATGGAGAGCAGTGGCACAATCTCAGCTCACCTCAACCTCTGCCTCCCAGGCTAAGGTGATTCTCCTGCCTCAACCTCCGGAGTAGCTGGGATTGCAGGCATGCAACACTACTGTCCGGTTAAATTTTGTATTTTTAGTAGAGACGGGGTTTCACATGTTGGCCAGGCTGGTCTCGAACTCCTGACCTCAGATGATCCACCCACCTTGGCCTCTCAAAGTGCTGAGTTGACAGGCGTGAGCCCGCACGCCCGGCCACTGTGCATGTAATTCTGATCTCTGGTAAGAAGATGGCTCAAGAGACATGAGTGGGCTTATTCACCTGGGCTGTCCACTGGCAGAGGATCCTGCACAAAAGTAGACAGACCCAGTTCTGGCCCACCCCAGCCCACACTGCCAGGTGGGACAGGGACTCTAACTGAGCAGCTCATGCAGCTGGTGACAGATATACCCGCTGGGCTGGCTCTCCCGCTCCCTCCTTTCTCTTCTTTCCCATCACTTTTACCGGCTTCTCTTGTAAATATTCCTCAAAAGGTGGTCCTCAGAGTTGCGCTCTCGGCCCTCTTCCCTCCCTTCCCTTCCTCTTCCTGCGTGCGCTTGTGGGTCAGTCCTTTACGTAGACAGCCGTTTATCCAGCAAAGCCTGCTGAACCCTCTGTCGTGCCAGGCCTTGTACTAGGCACAGGAGACGTGGGACAAAGAAGGAGTGTTTCTTCCATTAGGACTGTGCGTCTCGGTGGATAGAAGACACACAGACAAGCCAAGAGGATTTCACCAGACAAATGTCCCGAGGCAGAACCAGGCTGGTTTCTGCTGGACTTGCTCCTTGGACATCTCATGACACATCAACTCAGCCTGTCCAAATGTGAGTGCTGGCTCTCCCCCAGACCACTCTTCTCCTCCTCGGAGTCCACATTTTGGTTAAAGACACCGCCGTCTACGTAGTCACCACAGCCCCAAGCCTGGGAGTCCTCATAGATGCCCCTAGCCCACACCCTGCCATTCAGCCTGGGGACAGTCTCTTTTGTCATTTCCTTCTTTCCACTCCCACACACACTGCCCCAGATCCCCCTCACTTCCAGCTTTCTGCTGCCATCTTCTGTCCTATCCTCTCACTCCTTCACACGCCACCAAGCTGAGGGCTTCTCCTAAAACACACACCCAACTGCATGGTGTTCCTGCTTAAAAGACCATGCCAGGCTCCCGGTCAGTGGATCAAGTTCATCCTCCCTGCATGACCCCTGCCACTCTGTACCAGCCTCCACATGCGGCCTCACTTGCTTCCAAACACTCACTTTCTGTGTCACCAACCAGGGCTCTGGGCGCCTGCCACTTCCCACACATACAGCACTTGCTGCCATCGCTGGGCCTCGGCCATCTAGACTGCTTCTTCCCATACCCCGCCAGAAGAGAGGTCCTAGAAAAAAATCCTATTCACCTGTCCTTCAAGACCCAGCTGCAGTGCATCTTCTCTGGATCCTCACACATCCCAGTGCTGCCCCTGGTCACTCCGTTTTATTAAATACCTCCAAACCCAGGGAGAATGAGTTGCACCCTCTTCTGGCTTCTACGATGGATCATTCCTGCCTCTAAAAGAACATATTCAGAAAATGCACTTTTCTGTCATTCCAGCGATGACACAGAATGTTCAAGATCAGGACGGAGCTCTCCTCCGTCACACAGCGGAGCCCCACCCTGAGGGCGCGGGGCTACACAGCCGGCTCCTGAAATAGCTCGTGAGTAGCGATCACAATGTCAGCAGCTGGTGTTCCTAAATACCAGCTATTTTTTAGGAGTCAAAACACTCATTAAAAAAAAATCTGAATTAAGACTTGAGATGTGCTCAGATAATTATAGGCAGCAGCCAATGTTCTGACCCAATGCAGTTGTAGCCATTGGAGAAAGCACTCTGACCATACCTCTCCTGCCTGATCAAATCCTTTCAGGGTGCCTGATTTGTTGCTTCAGTGTCTGTTTCCAGGGTTACTGGTGAGATTGAAGATTTTTCAAAAATGTTTATTAGTCATTCATATTTCTCCCAGAAGTCCTTGATGGGATTTTATAAAGAAGCAGGCAGCAGTGGGGATGGGGAAGGGGACCTTGCAGAGGCGCACAGGGAGAAGTCCCATTCCCACCCTTCCCTGGAGCCTGACCCCTCCCGCCCATCTGTGCTACAGCCCTGCCTCTGCCCTCCCTTTTTAACTCCAGAGCTACATCCTGGAAGACTGGGTCTCTTCCCTGGGGTAATTTCCTCCATTAGGACTTCTCCCTTGATCATCTTCCTGGAGACATTCGAGTGGGAAGTGGCGGGGACGTCAACCCTTGGCACTGGCCGGATGGAGAGTACATTGGGACCAGTGCCATCCCCCTAACAGACACTAGCTTCCCATTGACATGCGTGGCAGTCAGCCTTCCAGATGCCCGAAGGACCCGCACTTCCCCCTATTTGTGTCCTTAGGCAGTCCCCTCCCACACCAAATGAGAACTGACCCTTTGTGTCCAGTAGAATAAGGCAGAGGTGACCATGTTTAATTTCTGAGGTCATAAAAATGAATAGAGCTTCTGCCTAGTATTCTCTCTCTCAGGACATTCACGCTTGCAACACAGCTACTGTGTCCCATAAAAGCCCACGTGAAGAGCCCACGTGCACTGAGAAAAACCCAGGCTCCCACCTATAGCCAGTCTCATCCAGCGCTGGAGTAAACAAACCTTCAAGTGTATCCAGCCCCCAGCCTTTGAGTCTTCTTCCTGAGACCCTAGACAATCCATACCCTGTCTGAATTCCGGACTCACAGAATGGACATTTCATACCATGAAGTTCTGGGGTAATTTTTTATGCACCCCTAGTAGCTGAAACAAAATAAATAATAAAATGCCAATAAAAGAATTTCATTTTAGTACTGCCATCATTAAATATGAGCGCACTGAGGTTTTTAATGCCTAGCAGAGGAGGCGTCTCGTGTAAACACTTGTTGTAAAGAATCAGAACTATTTGAGGACTGAGATCTATGGCTAGGCTTATAGATAGCCACTTGGAATATTGCATTTCTTATGGTCTTAAAAATGCGTGGTACGTGATCATACAGATGCATACCACAAGAGGGCAGGTGTACATCCTGGAACAGGGCCTCGTGGACCTAACCATAGTTGCTTACATTGACTTAGAAAAAAAATTTCATCGATGATTTTGTTTTATATTGATCGCAGTGATGGATAAAGTTCGGTTTTGAAGAAGCGAATCTCCATTTCAAAACCCAACCAGCTGGGAAGGCCTTCAGGAGTAGACATTCCCTAACAGTTAATCTCACAATGCCATATTTGTATTTATTATAAAATATATTTTTGTGATGAAAACACCTACAATTTCATTACTAAAAAAAATCGAGCTGCTGTTTTTAAATGTCAGTGGGATAAACATATCCTGACTTTCTATCACCGAAAGAATGAAGATGTGCTATTTACTGATTCTCACTTTTTTCATAATGGGATTAAATAATGCTTCATTATTTCATAATGAACAAAGTAATAGGTGATTTTGAAAAAAAGAAGCAATTACACTGATTTTTCTTTCACTTCAGAACCTCCCCCCATGCATTCTGACATTCAAATACACTAATTTGTTGGGTAAATTTGAAGTCGCCTCAATTTCTTCAGGAAAGATGAGGAAACAGGCTTCTCAGAACCTGGGGTTTTCTGGTTACGAATTGTTTTTTCAAATATCTCTTATGAACTTCAGATCATCTCCATCACAGGGTACTCCTTGCACAGCACACAGTCAGTCCTTTTTTGTGCATGAGCAGTGCTCGTCTCTGCAGTCCAGCTTAATTGCAGTTATGGTGTAGATTGGGCTGAAATATCAGCCTCTGATGGCTTACATGCAATTTCTGAACTGCACAAATTCTGAACTACAGAGGAGAGGCCACAGAGGTGTGTGACTGAGAGTCTGGGCAATGAAATAGCTTTTCTTAACCTTAGCTTTCCCACCTGTCAAATGGAGATCACACGTCTATTTCCTCAAGAGGATGTTGTGCAGAATAGATAAAGATAATGGATATAAAGCATGAAACTTGCCCGGGTGCGGTGGCTCACGCCTGTAATCCCAGCACTTTGGGAGGCTGAGGTGGGCGGATCACGAGGTCAGGAGTTTGAGACCATTCAGGTCAACATGGTGAAACACAGTCTCCACTAAAAATACAAAAATTAGCTGGTCTTGGTGATGCATACCTGTGATCCCACCTTCTCGGGAGGCTGAGGCAGGAGAACCACTTGAACCTGGTAGGCGGAGGTTGCAGTGAGCAGAGATCATGCCACTGCACTCCAACCTGGCAACAGAGTGAGACTCCATCAAAAAAAAAAAAAGCATGAAACTCTGTGCCTGGCACACGTGTCATCAGTGCTCAGTAACTTCCGTTCCCCCACCACAGCCACAGATCTCCCTGCGATCAAGCATCACCTGCAGGATGTCTGTGACAATGTCAGGGAAGCAGCAGGCATTCCCTAGACAGTTAACTACTATTACTTTCTACTCCCCAGCCTTTTGTTTTATAAAACTCTTTAGAAATGATTTTGAAAAGAGAGACGGTAGATGAACGCTGCATCTTCTTTTCTAGCTACTCACGCACGAGACCTCTAGAAGCACTTGTAAAAGATTCCTCCAAAATGATGCTCTGTTCCACGGTTCCTTCCTGTGTCTGGAAATCTAATTATCATCATCAAAAGAAAGAAGTCAAGACAAATGAAGCCTTTCCTGGTCAGTGGTATTAGAGACTGATATGAACATCTATTCCAAAAGAAAGCATCTTTGAAAGCAGCTTCTTTTTTTTCTGTTCTCCTCTCTGAGGGTTCATTGCAATATGATTCCAGGAAGACTTTGCACAGCAGCCACAAGCCCACACCAGAGGTCACAATAGCAAATAAGATATAGTGGGACATTAACTGTGCTTCTGTGCCCAAGGTGCTGAGGTGGAGCCCATTTTCGACAGAACATGTGCTGCTTTGCAGCCTGTTAGCATTAAGTAGGCCCAGCTAATGCAGTGACTCCAAATGGAATTCTTTAAAGCTTTGCTCCCTTCCAGTTCAAGCACACAAAGCCAGATGTTTTTATAGGAGAGAATTCTACAACAGCACACTTGCATTTTTTTCCTTTAAATGCCAAATGTTTCTTATCATTACATGGTCTCAAATACATTTTATTAATAGTTTTTTTTAAAGGCACCAGTAAATTGCATAACCTTTAACCCATGAGTGTAAGCATGCTAAATTTGGACAGGCAGTAAAATGTGACTCTAGTCTTAAAGCCACTTGGGTTAACCTGAACAAGTCTTTGAATGACTCATTTGAATAATCTTTGAAGAGTCTCTTATGGCTTTGACATTCGAGGAGTTACCACCTGGGCACCTTCTCAAATCCCCCAGTGAGACTGGTACCTTTGGGCTCTTCAGTGCCCTGTGCTGGCACCTGCAGCTCCCAGAACTCTGTGTTATCCCTTGGTGGCCCAAGGACTCATGCAGACCTGGACGTTTCTTGAGGGCAAAACAGGAATGCTGTCCCCTGGAGCTGTACAATGTGGTGGCATATAGTGTATTTGTTGGACAAAAGATATACATTATGACATAGTTCTGATTCAAAATATTTGTTTCACTCTTTTTATTAAAATTAAGATTGAAAAGATCAGGGTTGTTTTAGAATAATGTAAAATGCAATGCTCAAATAGAAAAAGACATTTTAAATTAAAGACATGCTTTCAAGAACTTAAGTTAATAGATTTTTTTTTTCTGAATGACTTTAAGCATGACTTAAGTATTCTAACAGGCCAATGGTTTATTGATCAGAAAAACTTAGGTATTAAATTACTGGCTGAATACTGCCCTAGGAATCCCATTTGTCTTTAGATTATAGGGTGATTAATTTGATAAATAGCCAAGATATATTTTCATCTCTGTAACATCTAAAAGCATAATCTAATGTTCATTGTTCTTCTATCCAGATACGTTCTGAAGTAGTGTGTCTGACAGCACAATTAAGCATTTAAATATTTTCCAAGTGTCAATATACCCCAAAATCAGATTAGCGAGAACATCTCACTTACATGTCTTTAAAAAATCTTGCCCTCTCAAGGTTCTTCTCCTGCTGGAGACACAAAATTTAGCAAATCCTGCTGACTCTGGAAAGTGGCAAAGAAGGATTTAAATTCATCCAGTGCTTGAGGTGGGGCCTGGGGCAGCTTTCCAAGCTCCTGTTATTCCTTCATTTGCCATCACACCAGCTGGCTCCTAAAACTCCCTCCTTCCCAGTCTCTTCTCTTCTATTTCCTAGGCCCCAATGGGAAGAAGCCTCCTGGAGGTCGCGCTGGAGGGAAGCGTGAGGCAATTAGACGTCTCTAACTTCCTGCCATCCTGGGTTAGACCAATAGAAACCCCTGAGTAGCTTGGTTTGTGTGCAGGTTTCTTGCACTGCTGGGACCGACTGTGGTGTTTGGTATTGGATTTAGTGCTCCAGTGGATCACATTGGTTCCAGCTGCTGGTTCCGAGTTCCCACCTCCCCAGGAAGCCCTCCCTGATTGCCCTCCTTCTCCCCACTTCATGGCCTTTGTGTCTTCTGCATCATGGCTTTATTGCCTGGGAGAATTCTCTGGTTTGACATCAGCCTTATGCACTTGACTGTGAGTTCTCCAGGGGAAGGAAAGCTCTTTTTCTTCATTCTGTCTTCACTCTTGCATGGAGCAGGCACTCACTGTCTGTCAGGTAAGGAGTAAATCAATGAATGCACAGACCAAGAAAGGCATGAAAGTGCTCTGTACACAGCACGATGCCACCGCAGGCACGTGAACGTTAATGACTATTCTGTCAACTCTGGCCAGTCTCCATGCCTGGCCCAGGACATAGGGGGCACTCAGCACCCCCTGGGTGAAGGCAGGAAGGCTGAATGGGGAGCCGATTGTTGCAGGTTGGGCCGCAGGAAGCAGAGTCTGAGGTAGAGTTCAGTATGCAGGGTGTTTGCCAGGGAGGGCTGGTGGGACCGAACCTGTGGAAGGGAGCGAGACTGGGCAGCGGCAGAAACGGGGCTTCTTGGCTGACCCCAGGGGTGCTCTGAGCTAGAGTGGCCCTTCAGAGTTGTCCTGAGTTGGGCTAAGATGGCTAAACTGGACTAAGAACCTTTATCCTCTGGACTGATCTGTGATGTGGCTCATCCAGGAAGGGGTGTAACCTTGGGTAAGGTGGAGGTGGTTCTCTGCAGCTGTGGTCCCTGGAGGTGTCTATGAGAGCAGGTGATGGGTAATGCCTCCTTCATGGAAGGTGGGGGGCTGGACAGCACATCTCGGTGTCCACTGCACCATCTCCGACAGAACCCTTGACCAGAGGGAGCATGCTCAGAGCTGAGGAAATCCTTCACCCATGGCAGAGGCGACATCAGTTCGAGAAACATAGCCTGGTGGATACATAGGAAGTCTTTGCCATGAAAGTGGCCCTGTACTGGGTCAGGTGCCAAGACTGAAGGGTCCAGGGCAGGGCCTCTGGGGTGCTGGCAATGTTCTGTTCCTTGCTCTGTGTGTGAGGTTGCGTCTCGTTGAATACATATGACATATTTACAGTTCTCCATCTACATTATGTAAATTACGTCTCAATAAAGTTGTTAAAATTAGTTTAAAAATTTGTAACAACTGCTTCATGTTCCCCCTTCCAGGCTGCCTCTTATTTCTCCTTTTGAAAGGAACAAGTCACTGGGGTTTTACTGCACACAATTCTGCCAACCCCCAGATGGAAACAAACATTTTTACACTAAACTGAACTGATCCAGAACATCAAAAAGCTTTGGATCAAACCTGACTTTTACTTTCACTTTGGGTGACTCTCCATCCTCTCCTCAAACCCCTTCATGGCCTCCCATGTCACACATGCACACCCGCAAAGTAAAACAGTTCCTGTCACCAAAGTTTAATTGAACATCTACTGTGTGCTGGGCCCGGCATTTGGCTCTGAGCTGAAACCCGGGGCTGAAAAAGCCTGTCCTGCCCAGGAGAGGCATGTGTCTGGTGGGAGATTAGGATGTACACATATCGACAGTGTGTCCTGTGAAAAGCTGAGTAATGGCTGAGCCAGGTGCCACCTGGAGTGCTGGGGAGGTACAGGGGTCAGCATGGGCTTTCTGGAAGGTGCTGTCCTTGCCAGATCTGGAGAGATTGCTATCTAAATTGGCACGTCTCCTGGAAACTTTGTTTTGCTTGTGTTTGTTCTCCAGAGGCCAAGGTGACCTTGGCCACCTCCGCAGTTAAGGCTCCTGTGCCGACGGCTCTTGCCTTTGTACATCTGTGCCTCCGTTTATACCCCTTCTTTACCTCTCTATGCAAGAAGGTGGCTTGCTCTTAGATCGCTGTACTTGCTTGTGGAAAGGACAATCACTTTGCCTGGGATTTGCCCCGGAGCCTCCTCTCACAAAACCCTCTGTGCCGCTTCCCTAAGCGCGCTGGGCAACACTCCCTTAAAATTCATATGGCTTCTGTTTCTGCCGCTGCTTTCAGGCCTTTTTTTTTTTTTCTTCAGAACTATACATCTCGTACTTGGTCATCCTGAGAAGGGTATTCCCCACATCCAGTGAAGATGAGCTCACCAGAACAAGCTTGGTGGGGAGTGTATGGAGTCCTCGGGGACTGCGTGGCATCTCTGACTGGCTGTGACCAGCCCCACCAGTCATGACCCATTGCAACTCTTCCTCGGGCCCCTCTGGTCTGTTTTGCAGGACAGGCTGCGAATCAAATCCTTTGGTTTGGTTCAGAGCCCAAACAGGCTCAGGACTGGAGGACAAGAGGCTGCCTGCCCCTGGGTTTCCCCACTTTGTTCTCTGGTCATTGACTGCCTCCAACACTCACCTGTGCTGAGCCACACCTGCCCCCAGCTCAGGGGAAGGAGAATCCTGACAAAATACATGAGCATTGTCATCTGTCACCATCATTTGGGAATTTCTTAGAGGGACAGTGAATGGCAGGGAGGTCTTAGGAGGAGATCGAGAGATTCAGCAACCAGAATGTGTTTTGCTTCCACAAACACTGAAATTCACCTGCCTTTCTGAGCCTGTAACAATTCACAACTGGGAGAAGGGATTCAGGACTACAGAGTTTGTCCAGCTTAAAATCAAAAAGTAACTGCAGATAAATCTAAAAGCAGAGACATAGAGAATTAACGAGACCAAGAGGGGGAAAGAAATCAACATCTTAGAAAAACTTCCAGCGTGTCCACACGGGTTAATCTTACCAACTCTCACACATGTGTCCACTCTGAGGTGAGGATAAGATGATCCCTGTTCATATGTCCCATGCCCTCTTTCCAGAGCCAAAGCAAAGAGGTGACTGATTATTTATAGATTCAAACTGCATAGACAGCCATTCAAAATAATTTATATCCAATTCTTTCTTTAATGTGTTATTAAACCCCTGGGTACATATTTGCTGATACAACATCACAGCGAGAATTTGAAGAGCCAGAATGAACATGAAATGCCTTTCTTGCGCTTACAGAGTCACTTCAGACCTGCCCTCAGTCCCCGCTACGGGCCTCACACCTTCCTGTCTCGGGGCTGAGCAGGGTTTTATTGATCAGGGACTGACAGGAACCTTTTCTTTCATTTTGAAACCAGCCAATCCAGGAGATATTTTCGAGTCAGTTTCATGTTATAGATATTGCTAAAAAGTCATGAGCTAATGCAAAAAGGCATATCTCTCCCAGTATCGCTGTGCTAAATGCAATGGTGGTGTGATGGTTAATATGAGGTGTCAATTTGACTGGATTGAAGAGTGCCTAGATGGCTCGTAAACTATTGTTTCTGGGTGTGTCTGGGAGGGTGTTCCCAGAGGAGACTGACATTTGAGTCGGCGGAGTAGGAAGGGTGGGCAGTATCCCATCAGCTGCCAGTGCAACGGTGGGTTCACGCTCATGGAATTCACTAGTCTTACCATGTTCTCCATTATCCTGAAGCAGTTGGATTGATAGAATGGTGGAATGGCCTTTTGAAGTCAAATTACAACATCGACTAGATGTCAATAGTCGGCAGGGCTGGGGCAAAGGTCTCCAGAAGGCTGTGTATACTCTGAGTCAGCGTCCAACAGATGGTACTCTTTCTCTCACAGCCAGGATTCATGGATCCAGGAATCAAGGGGTGAAAGTGGAAGTGGCACCACTCGCCATAACCCCTAGTGATCCACTAGCAAAACTTGCTTCCTGTTACTGTGACATGTTCTGCAGGCCTAGAGGTCTTAGTTCCAGAGGGAGGAACGCTGCCACCAGGATACACAACAATGATTCAATTGAACTGGAAGTTAAGATGCCACCTGGCCACTCTGGGTTCCTCCTGCCTCAAAGTCAACAGGTTAAGAAGGGAGTTATAGTGTTGGCTGGGATGACTGACCCAGACTATCAAGATGAAATCAGACTACTACCTCACGATGAAGGTAAGGCAGAGTGTGTGTGGAATACATGAGATCCCTCTTAGTATTACCATGCCCTGTGATTAAGGTCAGTGGATCTATGGCCATACCACCCTGAACACGCCCCATCTTGTCTGATCGGAAGCTAAGGTCAATGGGAAAGTACAATCCAATGCAGGCAGGAACAAATGACCCAGACTTTCAGGAATGAAAGTTTGCGTCACTCTACCAGGTGAAAAACCATGACCACCCAGGGTACTTGCTGAAGGCAAAGGGAGTACAGAATGGGTAGAAGAAGGTAGTCATCAATAACAGCTATGACCACGTGACCAGTTGTAGAAATGAGGACTGTAATTGTCATGAGTACTTCCACCTTATTTTGTTAAGAATGTGTTTGTGTGGCCAGGTGCCGTGGCTCATGCCTGTAAACCCAGCACTTTGGGAGGCTGAGGTGGGCAGATCACAAGGTCAGGAGTTTGAGACCAGCCAATATGGTGAAACCCTGTCTCTACTAAAAATACAAAAATTAGCTGGGCGTGGTGGTGTGCTCCTGTAGTCCCAGCTACTCGGGAGGCTGAGGCAGGAGAATTGCTTGAACCTGGAGGTGGAGATTACAGTGAGTTGAGATTGCACCACTGCACTCCAGCCTGGGAAACAGAGCAAGACTTTGTCTCAAAAAAAAAAAAATATATATATATATACACACACACACATATATGTTTGTGCATGTATACACCTGTACTAAGAAAATATCTTCATTTTATTTCCTATCTTTTTCCTTTATCATGTAACATAAGATTTATTGACTTCATATCAGCACTTAAGTGTTGCTTGCTTTATGTAACAGCATTTAGGTTAAGGATTCGTGGCTTCTGGGTGTACAAAGGATAGCTGTATTATGCTAGGCATAATTATGACCTTATTATTGTCTTTATTTGGAGATTAAGTATGATTTCAGGAGCTGTGTATGGATGCCAAGTTGACAATGAGTGGACTTGTTAATATTAGGTGTCAACTTGATTGGATTAAAGGATGCCTGTCTGGCTAGTGAAGTATTGTTTCTGGGTGTGTCTGTGAGGGCGTTGCCAGAGGAGATTGACATTTGAGTCGGTGGAGTGGGAGAGGAAGACCCACCCTCAGTGTGGTGATAGCATCGCATCTGCTGCCAGTGAGGCTGGAACAAGGCAGGCAGAAGAAGGTGGGATGACCTGGCTTGCTGGGTCTTTTGGCCTCCTTGTTTTTCCATGCTGGGTGCTTCCTCCCACTCCTGTCCTTGAACATCAGACCCCAGGTTCTTCGGCCTTTGCACTCTGGGACTTGTACCAGTGACTTCCCGGGCACTCTTGAACCTTTGGCCACAGACGGAAGGCGACGCTATCGGCTTCCCTGGTTTTGAGGTTTTCAGACTTGGACTGAGCCATGCCAGCTTTTCTCTTTTCAGGTTGCAAATGGTCGATCATGGGACTTCGCTTTGTGATCCTGTGAGCCAATTCTCCCTAATAAACTGTCTTTTATATATACATATATCCTGTTACTTCTGTCCCTCTAAAGAGCCCTGACTAATATAAGTGGTAAAGGGAATGTCAAAAATTACACATTGGGAAGGTATACACCACAACAGCACACGAAAAGACGTTCAACATCACTAATCATTAGGGACATGCACATCAAAACCACAATGAGATATCACCTCTCATCTGTCAGGGTGACTACTATTAAAACAAGCAACAACAGAAAATGCCAAGTGTTGGTGAGGCTGTGGAGAAACTGGAGCCCCTGTGCTCTGCTGGTGGGCATGTCAAATGGTGCAACTGCTTACACATGTTGGTTCCTCAAAAAATTAAAAATAGAATCACCACCTGACTCAGCAATTCTACTCCTGGGTATATATCCGAAACATTCTTTGGATATCTGTTCTATATATTCTATATACCCAGGAGTGTATATATCCCCAAATAATACTTTGGATGTATACCCAGAAGATATTTGCAGGTATTTGGGGATACTATACCCATTTTCACAGCAGCACAATTCACAACAGCTGAAACATAGAAACAAGTGTCCATTGATGGATGAATGAATACACAAAATGTGGTCTATCCATACAATGGAATATTATTAGCTTTAAAAAAGTAAAGAAATTTTGACATATGCTACAATATGGATAAATCTTGAGTATATTATATTAAGTAAAATAAACTGGCCATAAAAAGACACATGCTCTCTGCTTCTACTTAATTGAGATTTCCAGAGTAGTCAAATTCAGAAATGGAAACTGCAAAGGTGGTTGCCAGGTTCTAGGGGGAGGGAAGTCTGAGGAGTTATGGCTTAATGGGTACAGATTTTCAATTTTGCAAGATGAAAATGTTCTGAAGATGGGTTGCATAGCAATGTAAATAAGCTTAAGACGACTGAAGTATATATTTAAAAATGGTTAAGATGGTACATTTTCTCGTAGGTGCATTTTACCACAATTAAAAAAGAAATGACTTGTGACTGCCTCCTGGCAGCAGCTGTGACTGGCTCCAGGTCATGTTCCGGCCTGAGGTGTGCTATGAGTCCTTGACTGTATCTTCCTGATCCCTGTCTGCCATGGTCTGACAAATCGATGCCCAGCACATCTTCACTGAATGTCAGAGGAAAAGAGGGAGACAGAGAGGAAGGGAAGAAGGAATGAACAGAAAACTCACAAAAGATCAACTACGAATGGACAGTCGCCAAATGAGGAAATGTTCAGCTTCACCAGTAATCAAAGAAAAGGCCTTTAAAGCAATGGCGAGTTTCCATTTCTCTCTACCAAATGAGCAAAGATATTTATTATAATAATGTAAATACCTAGTTCTGGCAAGGATTTGTTGAGATGGGTAATTTCAGATAGTACTGGTATATCTCTAGAAGGAATGTAGCAGTATACATCAGCAGCCCTATAAAGTCCATAGCTTTTGACCCAAGAAGGACAAATCCTAGGGGACTGACAAGATACTCAGACAAAGATTTAGGGGCAAAGATTCACGTTACAGAGTTACTTATAACCGCTCAAAGAGCAAAGCTAAATACCTGGCAAAATAGAGAACGCGTAGGTGCAAGATGCAACATTATGCAGCTGGTAAGAAATCATATTTCACAGGAATATTTAAGGATGTGAAAAAATTTTACAATGATATATGCACATAGGTTAAATATATATATAGTAAATATATATACATAATATTCCATGCAACGAAATAGTATTTAGCTTTAAAAAAGGAAAGAAATTCTGATACACACTATAACATGGGTAAATCTTGAGGATATTACATTAAATAAAATAAAACAGCCTCACATGCTGTATGATTCCACTTATGATTTCACATATATATCATATATATGATATATAAACATATTTACTATATATACGCATATATATATATATAGTAAAAAAAAATACTTCACCATCTGAACATCTTAAAAGTGCTTGGAGACAGAAAATGATGAGGTACAGTCCCTGTTCGCCAGGAGCAGACGGCACAGTGGTAGAGGGGAGGGGAATGTGGGGTGGTGGTGGCTGGGATGGGGACCAAGGATGGGTCCCTGTAGAGGTGGTGCCTCATGGCTTTGGATGATTTGAGCCCTTGTCTCTGCTTCCCCTGAACTTGGCGATGGTGCCTGCTGCTGACTTTGTTCCTCCCCGCCATTGCTTGTCTCGGATGCTCTGTTTCTGTGACAGGTTTACAGTGCTTTAGGGTTTATTTTCTCCATGATCTATCTTGGCCGAACTCAACCAATAACAGATATTCTCCAAGGCTTACCTCTTTAACACCGTCACGGCAGCGGGCTTGCAAGTCAGTATTTAAGTCCTCACGTGGCTTGCATCTATTCTGGCAAAGACAATCTTTCTTGGAGATCAAGATCTGGCAGATGTGCAGGACCTGCCCTACCTGAAGGCCATTGCATTAGGAGCCTAGGCTGTGGGGCTGGGAGGCAGGCACCTCCCTCAGGAAGTGGGGAAATGAGACCTATAGAAGGCCAGTCTTGTCCAAGACAGGGTGCCAGCCCAGGGGCAGAGCTGGGACTGCCCCTAGCTTTCCTGACAGCCGGGCAGGACACCTCAACACAACACTCTGCTACTGTTCTGCTCTCAGTCTCTTGGCTGGAGCTGGCAGGACTTTTCTTCCAGCTGGAACACTAGACTCATCGCAGTGGTGCAAAGAGACCAGAGCAGGCTTCTGGTGGGGGCGGCTGGTGGCTGCCTTTAGTATTGATATAAGAATGGTGGAAATTATCTTTATGCGCACATCAGGAGACCATCCAGATATCTTTTAAAAGTTATAATGGAAAAAAATTACAACCCAAATGAAATCTAGCCATTTCCTTCTATTTTGGTTTTCCTGTTTGTAAAAAAAACCACATGTTCCGGAAGTTTTAGTGGATGCGATAAACAAATCAAAGGTGCACTTTGTAGCCAGTAAAAGTAAGATAAACTCAATTACTTTTAGGTATTATGTTTGCCTGGTTATAAAGCCCAAGGGGATTACTAAGAGCTACTGCAGGGAAGAAAAGGACAGTTGACCAATGTGCCAAGGCAGTCCTCTGGCTGCAAACTCACCAAAAGGCTGGACAAGATATAACTGTTTAGCTATAAAGCTATATACATATGTATTTGTGCATATGTAAATATGTGTATATGTATATTAGCTGAGCTAAATAGAACAGGTGGGGCTGATAGAAAGACACAGAAAGCCTCAGGTGCTCTGAGTGGTAACAAGAGCAGATGCAGGTGCTTGGCAGTTTGATGGGTGCTGGGGAGTGGTAGCTCATGCCTGTAATCCCAGCAATTTGGAAGGCCAAGGCGGGCAGACCACCTGAGGTCAGGAGTTCGAGACCAGCCTGACCAATATGGTGAAATCCTATCTCTACTAAAAACACAAAAATTAGCCGCGTGTGGTGGCTGGCACCTATAATTCCAGTTACTTGGGGGAGGCTGAGGCTGGAGAATTGTTTGAACCTGGGAGGCGGAGGTTGCAATGAGCTGAGATCGCCACTGCACTCCAGCCTGGATGACAGAGTGAGACTGTGTCTCAAAAAATTTAAAAGGAAAAAAAGAAGAGAGTGGAAAAGAGACAGTGCTGCCCGCTTCACGAGGCTTGCATGCTATAGTAGGACACAAACACTAATCAAAGACTCACACACGCAGAAAATACTGCCATTGTGCAAAGTCCTAACAGAGCAGGTATCTCGTGTTCAGGAGGCATGTTACCTGGCTGGGGAAATCAGAAAAAACACACGCAGAGACCTGAGGGATAATTTACTTTTAACAGTAGAACATTTAAAATAAAACCTAAAAGAACAGAAAGAAAACACGGAGGGATAATTTGGAGGTAGGGCTTATATTTTTCTTTTAGCATGATACTAAGGAAAAACAGCAACATTTGACCCTGTCAACATTTGAAGCTTCTGCTCATTGAAAAAAAAAACACCATATGCAAAAGTAAGAGGCAAAGTGCAAATTGCAAAAAAAGGCTTGCAATAAGCCTAGGCAAGAGTTGAATTTTTCATATATAAAGAGCTTTATCCATCAATAAGAAAAAGATACATGCACCTACAAAAAAAAATGGGCTTAGAAGTGGACAATCTCACATATACATTAAAACAAGTAAATACAGAAGGCCAATAAACATCTAAAAAATATTTGCCTTCTGTTGTCATCAAAGGTACATGGATTCAACAATAGCACATCTTTTTACTTATTCAGCGTGTGAAATTGGCAGGGATTTGAATGCTGAGGTATTAAAATGTTGAGGAAAGTGGCGGGAAACAGGTGGGAATATAAATTGGTGCAATTTTTTCGGAGGGCAATTTGGCAGTATCTATCAAGTACTTTAAAAATACGCCTACTTGGTAATTTCACTCAAAGAATTTATCTTAAGGAAATCAATATGCATGTGTGCAAAGACTGTGTGAAGGATATTAACCCTAGCGTTATTTACAATAGAGTAGAACCGAAAACAACATAGCTGTCTAACAAAATAAAGTGTGGCAGAATACCAGGCAGCCATTAAAATTTGCATTGTGCAGGAACATCTAAGTTGCAGAAAAATGTTCATAATATATGGTTAAATGAAAAAAAGGCAGGTTACACAACTGAAGAATTCAAATAGGCCAGACACAAGAACCACACATCCATGGAAAGGTGCGGTAGCACCTACGACTGGTGTCACGCTACCGGTCAGGAGGGAATGGGTGGATAAGTCAATGAATGACACGAGAGCATTATGGCACACTACAGGCAAATGTAAATTCCAGATGAAAGAACAATCTGTGAAAAGAAAAACTAAAATATTTAGAAGAAAATATTGCCTCATATCTGTATGATCTCAGGAAGATAAGGATTTCTTTTTCTTTTTCTTTTTTTGTTTTTGAGACAGAGTCTTGCTCTGTTGCCAAGCTGGAGTGCAGTGGTGTGATCTGGGCTCACTGCAACCTCCGCTTCCTGGGATCATGCAATTCTCCTGCCTCCGCCTCCCAAGTAGCTGGGACCACAGGCGAGTGACACCACACCCAGCTAATTTTTTGTATTTTTAGTGGAGACGGGGTTTCACTGTGTTAGCCAGGATGGTCTTGATCTCCTGACCTCGTGATCCGCCCGCCTCACCCTCCCAAAGTGCTGGGGCTTGAGCCACCATGCCCGGCCAGGAAGAGAAGGATTTCTTAAGTGACAAAGAGGGCAAACAAACTATAACATAAAATATTGGTAAATACTACAAGAGTCAACTTTAAAAAAAAAATCTGTACATGAAAAGATAGATCCCTGAAATGCAAAAGCCACTACAGACTGGCAGAAGATGAATTCAACGCATATAAAAGAGAACAAATCATCTCAGAACATTTGAAGCAAAGCTTCTTCAATTTTAATATGCATGGGAGTCACCAGGAGATCTTTCGAAATGCAGGTTCCGATTCAGCAGGTTTGGGTGGTGCCTGAGACTCTGCATTTCTAACAAGATTTCAGGTGCAGTTTATGCTCTGGTCCAAAGACCACACTTTGAAAATAGCAGGATGTACAGGACTCCTGCTGTCACAGGGTGAACCCCAAAATTGGGGTTCAGCTTGGGAGGCCATCTGGGTTCTTGGCTTCGTGCAGGAAGGAATTCAAGAGTGAGCCACCAGAGTAAAGTGAAAGCAAGTTTATTAAGAAAGTAAAGGAATGAAAGCGTGGCTACTCCTATGGTTATTTCTTGATAGTATGCTAAATGAGGGCTGGATTATTCATGAGTTTTCCAGGAAGAGGCAGGGAATTCTGAGGGTTTCCCAGTCTTTCAGACCATATAGGATAACTTCCAGTTATTGCCATGGCATTTTAAACTGTCATGGCGCTGGTGGGAGTTTCCTTTAGTATGCTCATGTATTACAATAAACACAAAACGAGCAGCAAGGATGACTAGAGGTTGCTTTCATTGCCATCTTGGTTTTGTCAGGTTTTGTCCAGCTTCCTGACTGCTTCCTGTTTTATCAGCAAGGTCTTTGTGACCTGTATCTTGTGAAACCAGTCCTGCCAAACTCCTATCTCACTACAGACAAATAAAAGAATATAATCCCATCCTAAATGTGGTGAAGGGTTTAAGCAGGTAATTCTCAGAAGAGAGAAACCAAATGACCGATAAACACGTGGTGTGAGTTAGGATGGGGTTGCTACTGCAACGTGTGCCCCCACAACAGAAGTTTCTTTCTTGCTCAAATAAACAGAGCAAATGTTCCAGGCTAGTGAAGGGAGGGGCAAAGTTCTCTCTTCACAGCTCACAGAGTTCCAGGCTGCGGGAGGTTCTGCTATCTTCAATATGGTAGTTCCAAAGTTGCCGTAGGAATTGGGCAGCTGGAAAAAGAAAAGAGGGAGAAGGATCCCACGTGGAAGGTTTTCCTGGGCTGGACCTGGAGATGGTAGGGGATTGCTGCTCATATTCTGTTAGTTAGATCTCCATTCACGGCCACAGCTGAATACAGTTGAGGTTGGGAAACAGAATTTGTGCCCAAAGGAAAGAGGAACCATGCTGGATGGCCAGCTAGCAGTGTCTGCCACACATCTGAAGACACTGAACTCAGGCAATTAAAACCATAATGTGATTCCATTTTGCACCATTGAATTGGCAAAACAAAGTATAGGGCCATCAACCAACCACACAGCTCCACACAGAATGTTCCGTCTCTCACCTCTCCATCCCCCTTCCCGTTTAAAATTTTTTTTTTTTTTTTTTTTTTTTTTTTTTTTTTGAGACAGTCTCTCTCTGTTGCCCATGCTGGAGTGCAGTGGCATGATCTTGGCTCACTGCAACCTCCGCCTCCCAGGTTCAAGTGATTCTTATGCCTCAGCCTACCCAGTAGATAGAATTACAAGTGCATGCCACCACACGAGGCTATTTTTTTTTTTTAACAGCCAGGCTGGTCTCAAACTCCTGACCTCAAGTGATCCGCTGACCTCAATCTCCCAAAGGGCTGGGATTATAGGCATGAGCCACCACACCTGGCGCTGCTGTTTAAAATTTTTATTCCATGCATGTATTACCTCTAACAGGCCATTTGTTTACTTACATATAATGTTGTTTCCTGTCTGCCTTCCCTCTCTAGACTGTCAACTCCAACAGGGAGGGGCTATTTGTCTATGGTGTTAACTTCTCTATCCCTAATGCTGGCACACAGTAGGCCCTCAACAAGGATGTGCTGAGTGGAGAGGCTGAAATAGGGGTGCTTCAGGGGCATTCTAGTCTTCCAGTCACTCCAGCCCACAGTCCAGACACCAGACACGTGGGGACCTCCTGGTCCCTCCAGCCCTCAGCCACGTGGTCATTTCCAGCTTATGAGTCTTCCCCGCTGAGATCCCAGGATTCATGGAGGAGAGACGACTTTTTCCATGGTGTCCATCCAGATTCCCAACCCAAAGGATCTGTGAGCATAATCCACGACTGTTGTTTTCATTCTTTAAGGTTTTTTGTTTAATTATGAAAGTCAGTTTATTAAAGTACAATTTATATTTAGTAAAAGGCATCCCTTTTCAGTATACAGTTCAATGAGTTTTCATGACAAATGTATGGTCACAAAACCATCATCATAACCAATCTATAGAACATTTCCACCACCCACAAACTCCCCTCTAAGACCCGAGCTTTGGGGTGGTTTCATATACAGCAACACTCACAGGAACCACAGCCTCCTTTGCGTTTCTTGTGAACAGTGTCCTTGTTTAGTGACTGTTTTCCCGCTCTGGAATCTCCTTTCCTGTGAACCCTTCTAAACCTGTTTCCTCATCAGCCTCCAAGCTCTGCGAGAGCCAGATCTTCGTGACTCGTTTACCATGGCTGCTCCTATGCCTGGCACAGCTCTGGGTTCATAGCAGGTACTCATGAAATCATCATTCCATGCACGGAAGAAGGTGATGATACCTGCCGGGTCTGGAGACTTGAATTCTCATTTTGGCTTAAATCTTCTGTGGGAAAGTCATGTGACTTAGCCTCAGATAGTTCAAATGTGAGATGGGGTTATAGTTCCCATGAAAAGGCTTCTGGCATGGAGCCAGTTCAGCTCATTGCCTCAGTCATTTGCTTATCCAGTAAATATTTCTTGAGCACTGACTAAGGGCTGGACACTGTACTAGATGCTGGGGATGCAAAGCCGGACACGAGCAGACGGAGTGCTGATGCTCCCTGGGCCTACCAGCTAGTAGGGGAGTCACACGTAAACCCAATGAACACACACATGTTCTGAGACGCTATGACAAATGAGTATGTCTCTCTGTCCTGAGCTCAGTGGTTCTACAATACTCTTTGGCACCTGAATGAATTGCCACGTTTTCTTGGAATCACCGCTCAGGAGGGAGAATCGTTCAAATTTGCTGTCAGGGTTAGAGATGTTCTGAGAATCACCATGTTTATACTAACAGTAGCTTCTGAAGTAAAGGTGGGGAGGGCAGACATGGGCAAAAGCACCAGGCAGTCTGTTCCCTTTCATAATCTCTGACTTTAAAATGATCGAATAGACCTTTCAGATAAACCAATCAGACTCACAAATATTGTCCAGGATTCAACCTGGGGACATTTGCTTGACAGCACTGGAAATTACAAATGTCTTACACTTATCCTTTGATGACTTTACGCTTTGGAAGGAAGTGTACTGTCTTATAAATATTTCCCATTATGGAACTTTTTGGTAAGCTCCTAAAGTAATTTTAGATCTCAGCTAGGTTTGCTCTCCCTGCTGCCCGATACAATATCTTCCAGGGCTGCAGCACCAAAGTGATCTAGAGAAGAGAAATTAAGACAATTTTCCAGCTTTCTGTAAGCATTTGCATGTGAATGAAAGCTTCCTGCTGTTTGATAAATCGGTTACGTAGGAAAACCATGAGAATCAAAGTTCACATCCAGTTGGGCGCTTTATGTGTGCGTTGTGAAGGTCGCTACAAAAAATGTGATGATATCCTTGCAAGTATACGACTAATGAGAATACGTATAGCACATCTGAGACGGCTCAAATGTGTAATTATGGTGAGAATTTCACAGACACATAAATATAATGATCTTCAGCTAAGTAAATTGCTAGCTACCAATGAAATAAATAGAGTCCCTTCAGAATCTGAAATAATTTGGAAAGGTAGGTGGTAGGAAATGATTCACCTTAGCTGTTATCTCCGGAACAGTAATGTAAAAATATATCTGCCAACTCTGGTGCATTTACATTGTTCTTCATATCCTGTAGAGTTTGTCAGGAGAACTCTGGTCCCTGCCGACTTCCACCCCCTGATTTGATAAGCTACAGCACAGCACGGCTCAGCATTGGGTAGGAGCAGCTAATATTGTTTACCGTGGTAGGCATCCCAGCCATAATATTTTTTCCAAGAAACACTGATGTGTTTAAAGGTCAGGTTGATACTGATTTGACAGAATAACATAAATTCAACTTTCTAGGAGTAAAATGGTGTACATGACTTGGTTTAAAGGTTAAACTGTTTTTTGTGCACTGGATAGGTCAAAGCTATAAGACTTTAATACACAAAGTATAATTACCTGTTTGGACAGACAGGAAGATGTGGTCTAGGGTTTGGATTTTCATAGATATGTTTGAAAACTTAGGAATCTATTGATGTCTTGTCGTTCTTGAATACATTTCATTAAAGGGAAAAAATGAGTCCTACAAGCGTGCTTAATTAGAAGGACTGTCAATTTCCCTTTTTCTACTTACATGACTGCTGGGATTCTAGGAATTGATTTTTTAGAACACAACTCCACAGTCTGATGTTTCCAGATACAAAGTTCCCTCCAGGCTGGTAAACTCCCAAATACAAAAAGTACATAGTAGGTGCTAAATAAAAGCTTGGTAGATGAATGACTTAAGTGCATCATTGATTTTAGTCCACAAAGTTGGTTTTAATAAATAAGATGAAAGGTGAATAGATTCCCTGTAACTAGAATCTAAAAATAGATAAATCTGTCTGGGCACAGTGGCTGAGGCACTTTGGGAGACTGAGACAGGCAGATCACCTGAGACAGGCACTCACAGTGAGTTTGTTGAGTGAATGATGAATGAATGTATGATGAATGAATAAATGAAAATGAATGAATGAATGAATCAAACCCAAGTTAGAGTAATACAGCTGCTGGGGAGCATGAGGAGGAGAGACAAATTCCAGTGGAGAGAATCAGATGGGGCTTGACCCCAGAAGGATGGATAGAGGAGAACAGCACGAGACATGGTGGAAAGTGCCCAGAGGGGCTTGGGGAGCGATGAAATCCTCCCTGGCTTGAATACAGGGTGGTGGAGGGATGACATGGGAGCTGAGAATTTTTTTTAATAGATGTAAAGCACTTTCCCACCTATGTCTTTAAGCACAAGAATGACAATATTCACTTCAAATTTCATGGTGAAAATGAAGGCCCTGTGTATCCTGAGATGTACCTGCCAGGAGATGGGTGCTGGGCCAGCCCCATATTCCGAGTAAACCAGGCAGCATCTCTGCCTTGCTAAGTCACAGCTGAGCTCTCTTCTTCTCCCCAGGACACTCCTTCCCTTTCTTTTTGACAGGCAAAGCTGAGGCACAGAGAGGGGTGGTGGCTTGCTCAGCAGATAGGGGCAGAGCCCAGGCAGACCTCCCTTTCTCCCTTTCTCTCCTGGATCTTGCTACAAATCTGTTCGCCTCCCTACTGGGGTGTGGCGATGGTCCTTTGATGTGTGTCCTGCCTCTTTGGCAGAGCAGCAAGAGCAGGGACAAGGAAGATTTCCCGCACACAGGTGCTGCCTCTGGACACCGTCCACAGCGAGGACCCCAGTGTACAATGCAAGGAAGCTTGCAGAGTGTTTACCACTCCCTCCAACTGGTTAGCAGCTCAGTGTTCTCAAAGGGTGTCTGAAGAGTTTATGGGCTGTGATACATCAGCATCCCCCAAATTGTCCCAGGGTCACAATTCACCCTCTGGATGTAAAACTGAAGCCAGGGACTGCCTGCTAACAATTGAGGGTGGGTGGGGGCCCTGGATCCCTGGTTGAGCCATTAGCAGTGGGGAGCAACTGGACGCAGTGTGCACCATCTTTTCCCCAAATTTTCTAAACCAAGCTGGCAAGCTGGAGAACACCATTGTGCATAGGTAATAACTCAGCCAGGAACAAGTGTCATGATTCACATGCTACAGCTAACGTCTAGCTAATATCCCCCAGCAGGGATGAGCAATTACAAATTCCTGAATTATCTTCTCTGTCTGTAACTCAAACAAACAAGCAATCATCTGTTTCTTTAGCTAACCCCCTTTGGGTCTATATGGCTGAAAGGTTGGGAGAGAGTGGGCCTCTGAGACGGGGGCCTGGCGTTGCCACTTCCTGGCTATGTCTCTTAGGCAAGTTATAGGGAGGTCCCATCCATACCATAATTATAATAGTTTCTTTAATAATATACTTGTCGTATAAGGTTATTGTTATTGTGAAGATTAAATGTGATTATTGATTAAAAGTTCCTCTAACAGAGTAAACATACCATAAATGTCAGCTGTTATGATTCACTGAAAATTAAACAAAAATATCAGGATGTGGGCATTTATAGATAAAAGTATGCTTAGATTTCACAAACATGTTTAATTTTCCTGAGTCTTCTATTTCAACCAGAGAGCCAAATTGAATCAACACTTATGCATGCCAACTCCTCTGGCCAAATGAGGAAGCTAAAACAAAATTGCTTTTGGACTCAGCAAATATACTGTATTCTTTAGCAATTGCTCTTGCTTGCTAAGGTCATCAGTGAGGCTCTTGGGATTAATGTAGTTCCAGGTAGGATCCAAATAGAAATGGGCCATGGTATTCTGCATCTCACATTTGCAAAATCAAATCTTTGTGCTCTCTCATAGACAGGGTTTCACGTACCCTTGAAACACTAATGAGATGCCGAGAGACTTTCAGGTCATTCCATGGGGTTATATTTAGAAACAGAGTGATTTGTGATTAGCTTAAAGATGGGATGGTTGTCCTCTTGAGCTCTGTAACTCAAAGACCATTGCGTGGAGGGTTGTGATTGGGACCCTGGGGTATCACTGGGTGTCCTGAGCAAGTGACTTGACTGTGGTGGTCCTCACTTTCCACAAATGTAGCACGTGGGGCTAGATCCGAGGGCTTTCTCTTTTCTGATTTTAAGTAATTCAAATAGAAATAGAAACTCACTCACATGAGCTTAAGTAAAGGAAGGTCTACCAGAAGTACAACAGGCTCAGGAGTCTCTCTGAATATAATACCCTTTGTGTTGTATTTGTGCAAATACTACTTTGTGGCCCAATATTTCTGGATGGACAATGGTCTGAGGCTTCAAAAACGTAAATCCCTGAGTCTCAGTTTACCCATCTGTAAATGTGAGGCCCCTCAGGTGGACCTTCCCTGGCTTCTGGGCCACCCCAAGCCTCCTCAATGGAAGCTGTGCCTGTGAGACCTCCATTCCCCGACTCAGCCCTGCCCTAGACTCCAGGATCCATGCTGTCCTGAGACAGGTGGGAATTAGAAGCCTTCAGCCCTTCGTTCCAGGATTGGCCTCTGATTCAGCCCTAACGTCTCTAGCCCAGTTCAGGAAACTGGCCCTGGATCAAATTTATTTAGGCAGCAAACACAAATGAATCCCTGCCTAGAGCAGAGGAGCCAGTCTGCAGGCTGGTGGGTAACTTATGACTTGTGTCATCTTCTTAATAAGATGAGCTGGGCCAATCCAATTACTTCCTCAGAAAGTCTTCATGAGAAAACTAAGACGTCGGAAGAATTGGCTGCGGGAATGGATCACAAGTTGATGTAGAGGGGCCCAGGAAGGTTGTGCTGGGTCATGCGTGGGCTGAGGTGAGAGTAGAGACTGGGGACCTGGGGAGGGAAGAGATCTGAGCAGACAGATGCAAAGAGAAGTGGAAAGGTGTCCTGGGAGTGACCACGTGGCTTCCCAACCTTTGTCACTCTTCCTGTGAGATCCATGCTGCTTGGAGATATCACCACATATTTTTTAGCCAGTTGTTTGAGGCAGTGAAAACGTTACTAATTCCAGCGAGGTGTGTGAGCCTAGCATTGGGTGAACCTTGGTGCTCTCGTGCACCATCTTTCCCTAAGCAGATGGGCAATTTCCATTTGCTTTTTATCCAGGTCCTCCTGCATGCATGGAATTTGAGAACATGATAATGAAAGACTCCCCTTAGGAAGGAAGGAAATGCAGAAAAACAAAACCAAAAATGGAAAATGAAAGGAATGAGCGTCAAAAGAGCGTGAAGTCAGGAGGAAACACATACACACACACATGCACACACAGACCAGGACGCTGCCCCCAGGGCAGGTGTGGTGGCCTGGCACTGGTGTCAGCTGGTCCTCTGCGGGTTCCGAGAGCCCAGGACATGCGTCTCCATAGTTACGCACTGAGATGGATTTCGGTTTTAACATCTTAAGGGCCACAATGTGGACTTCTGCCATAAACTATTAGTGGTTGCAGTTTGCTAGGATTATAGGTGGGTTTTTCTTTTTCTTCTTCCGTTTTCCAAATCTTCTTTAATGCATTTATATCTTGTAATAAAAAGATTTTTTCCTATTATTTTAAGAAGAAAAATCCAAGATGAGTACCTTTTCATCTTTCAGTGAGTGACTCTTCAGGTAGAAGAAGGCAGGGGGCATGGAAGGGGGCAGGCAAGGTCATGGTTAAGAAAGATGAGATTCCACAGGAAATTTCCAGTTTATGGAAAAATAGGGTTGATATGCTCAACTCCACATGTAGCCGATTTGTTAGTGGTTAATCAGCAGGACCAAATATAAATGTTTGGATTGGGGGTTCCAACAATGGTAGGGAATTCTCAAGAGGCAACTCAATGCTAGGCATTTCTTTTCCAGAAAAGGTACAATTTAACTCAGGTAAAGTGAGTTATTGGTGAGGCAATTTTAAGCCTGGCCAATGATTAAACAGGACTTGCCCATTTGCTGAATGAGTTTGATTTCCTATAGTGAATTTGCTGGGTCTCTAAAAACCTCCAATCAAAAATCAGTAAAATCTACTGATTAGCGAAATATAGTGTCAGAAGAGATGTTGAGAATGCTAGGAATGCACGTTCTGGATTCATTTTCCTTGCACGAAAATTGGGCCAGCTCGGCGATGGATGATTGGCACCGGGCTTTGTGGGTTTGGGGAAAAGTGGCCTTGTCAAGGTCCTAAAGGACAGCTTTCCCAAGAATCCTCTTCCTAGAGATTAGAGTGAGCTGGCTGCTGAGCTGCCTGCAGGACTAGACCAGCTCAGGGCACAGGCAGGAGGAGTGCTGGCCTCAGTGTCACCCAGACGGGGTTACCACCACTCACCAAAAAACTAACCCTGGTTTTGCAATTCTGTTTCCTCCACTGCTGCTACCCTGAAGTAGTGTTGTGAGCTTACACATAATAGCTGGGCAGGGTCCAGCCTAGACTACGACCTCAACAAATGTGCATTATATTGGCACTGTATCTTCAAAGGCAGGCCAGAGAACATGGCAAACAACCACACACTGGAGGCTTGGGAAACCTGTGTATCCCGCTGACATAAGGCTAGAATCATATTTGCAGATGGCCCACAGACTGAAGAGGTGATGAGACCTACCAGGGACCCTTCTTAGGGGCCTGCAACCCCTATCCTCCTCAGCCCTGGCATGGAGATAAAGGACAAATTCTGAGTCCCTTCAAGGGAAATTCCAGGCACCTAGCTAGCTCTATAATCAGCAATTAGGAAAGTAAATAAATAACCTACTAAACAAGAAGGTAATAATAACTTCCCCAACAGTCACCCAAGTGAGCTGGAGTCACAGGAGTTTGGGATCCCTACAGAATCTAAAAGATAACATCTTGGCATATGTTCCTGAGTTGTGTTTTGGAAATCCAGATCCCACCAAATGGAAAACCCCAACCACGTCATGTAGATCTCAGACAAGGGGGAACTAAGGACTGAACCCTGACTGCTGTTCTTTCTTCTAAATTTCTTCCTGTGGGGCCTGGAGCGAGTCCCCTAGGCCAGAGCTGGAGTCTTCTTTATTCAGACCCCCAGCTTTTAGACAAAGCCTTGCCTCCTTGGCTGCTATTTCTACAAGAAATATTTCTAGGATTACTATTTCTAGAGGATATTTCTAGAAGATTTTACTATTTATAGTATTTATATATTTGTAGTAAAATTTACTATTAGAATAGTAATTTCTAGAAATTATTATTAGAATAATAACATTACTGTTTTATAGTAAAATTTCGAGAAGAAATTACTGTTACTGAAAACTCTCTACACACATATAGAGACCAATTGCGAATCAAGGAATCTCTGAATCCACCCATAACCTTTAAGTGCTTATTTTAAGATATCCTGCTTTTTTGGGCCGAACCATCATAAAACCTCCACGTATTGATTTATGGTTTTTCCCATAACTTCTGCTTTCCTGAAATGTACCCCTACCATTAGAAACTCTTGCTTGTAAGCTATTGGGCAGTTTGGGTATTAAGCCTTAGCTACAAGGTTCTCTTTGCTCAGTGCCCTGTAATAAATGTCTCACTTTCTCTTGCTGCAAATCTCCACGTCAGTGTTTTTTTCTTTTTTTTTTCTGTGCACTGGGTGAGCAGACTCAAGTTTGGTTTGGTAACATTGGTTGGGCTCTGGAGGAACCTCATTGGGTGGGACAAAGAATGGACTTCACATGGTGAACACAAGTGGAGTCTGATGTGAAGTCCAAGCTCAGGTGCAAACACACCTGCAGTGGATAGAGAAGACAGATGGAGTACAACATTGGGCAGTGTAAGAACTTTGCAGTTCTAAGTGATGGTGAAGTCAGCAGTCACGCCCCTAAAACTGCGTGTGCTCACCTGCAGGACTCAGCCACGTTTTGATCACTGTTGTTGGGGCAGTTAGCTCACAGGCGCTAGCTGGTCTAGCAGTGTTGCAAGGGGCATCTCATGTCATCCCATAATGGCTTTCGGAAGTAGGTAATATTTTTTAACCCATTTTATGAATGAGGAAAGTTAACAGGAGAGATTACAAAATTACACAACTGCATTTTAATCCAGATTCCCAGCCATGAATCTCCGAATCCAGAGTCCCAGGTTATCTGTTACGTCGAGCTGTGCTTGGACCAGTACTCCATAAAGAATGGCTGGCTTGATCCTTGCCAGTGGGACTGTAGGGCCTATCTGCCGATTTCTCATGCAGGTGGCTGAATGCTCTCTCAGCAGCTAGATGATTTCCTTTTCTATAATCTGTTAATGTGGTAAATTGTTGTGTTAATTTCCTATTGCTGCTGTAATAAATTGCCACAAATGTAATGGCTTAAAACAACAATAAGAAAATAAACAACACATATTTATTATCTTACAGTTCTGGAGGTCAAAAATCTTAAAATCGAGGTCTCAGCTTGGCTGTGTTTCCTCTGGAGGCTCCAGGAAAGAATCTATTTTCTCACCTTTTGCAGCCTCTACGTACCACTGGTATTTCTTGGTTCATGGTTCCTTCCTCCATTTTCAAAGCCAACAGTTTTGCTTTATCTTTGAATCTCTGCCTCTCCCTTGCTCTGCCTCCTCCTCCCTTTCCTTCTAACCCCCTCACCTGTTTCTAGCCTTATATCTCCTTCTCTCACTCTGCTCATTTCTCTCCTCTTACAAGGATCTTTGTGATTTTATGGGCACATTTGGATAATCCGGGATAACGTCCAGATGTCAACATCTTTAACAATCACATCAGCAAAGTCCCTTTTGGAGTATAAGGCAACGTATTCACAGACATGTTGGGGGGTCGTTGTTGAGTCCACCACAGTTACATGAGGACATTTCTCATGTTAAGCCATCCTTGCATTCCTGAGGTAAATACTCGCCTAGTCGTGATGCTGCTTTGTTAATATTTTAAAACAGTTTCTGGATTCAGATTGCTAATATCATCATCAGATACCTGGCACCTAACTTTACCAGTGAGATTTATTTCTTTGTTTAACAAACACTTTGGAGCATCAGAAATGTGTCAGGCATGGTTCCAGGACTTTGGGATTCATCAGGGAATAAAACAGAAAAAGTCCCTGCCTTGTGGAGTTTACATTCTAGAGGGGGAGACAGAAACTAGGTAATGCTATGTACCAGGCAGAGAAGAAAACAGGGGAAGGAGGTGGAGAGTGACTGCCATCCTAGACAAAGTGGTCAGGACAGGATGCTCTGAGGAGGGGGCATTTGAGTTGAGGCTCAAGAAAGGTGGGAGTGAGCCATGTGAGTGTCAGTGGAACAGCCCATGCAAAGGCCCTGAGGCAGTAGTACTCAGCCTGCTTGGGGAGCGGCAAGTAGGTATACAGTCAGCAGTAGAGGGCAAGACAGATAGGCTGGGGAAGAGCACAGAGGGAAGGCAGGACATACTGAGCAGGAGGGGCCGCTGAGCATGTCAGTGATGTATCTGACTTATACTTTAAATAGATCACCCTGGGCCACAAAGAGGAGAAACCCTAAGTGGGCAAGAATGGCAACAGAAAGATTAGCTAGGTGTATACTGCAAAGACTGGTCAATGATTTTCCTTTTTCTGAATGTTCTTGTCTGGTTTTGATGTCAATGTGATGCTAACTTCAGACAAGTTGGGGAACTTTTCATTTATTAATATTTATTGATTTTGGTGTGGGGGTTATTTATACGAGGGAGGAAATGAAAAATAAATTTATTATTTGCAGGCCTGGTGAAGCTCACCTGTCAAGTTGGCTGGGTCAGAGCCTTTGGAATGAGAAGACTTTTTGACTTGGATTCCATTTATTTAAGAGATCCATTCTGATTTTCTAAATTCTCCATTTGTAATGTGTATATCTACAAAATGATTTATTTTCACTTAAATTTTCAAATACTTTAGTGTAAAGAATATTGTCTTACATCAAAGCATTCTTCTAATTTTTAAAATCTTAATTGTGACTATAGTTTTATTCCCCTTTATATGCCTAATAGTTTTTATCGTGACTTCTCTTTTTCTCCTTCTAGATCGTCTTCAATCAATCTTGTCAGGTGTTTGTCTAGTTAAGTTTACAAAATGAATGTCGGTTCTGTGGAGTCTATTCTGTTATTCTGTTTGTTTCTCGGTAGTTTTATACTTGCCTTCTGCTTTCTTTGTAATTATGCTGCTGTTCTTTTTCTAACTTGTGCAGACAGTTTTTAACAATTTTAATCATTTTGTTCCCAAACATATGTTGTGACTCTCTCCCTAATGGTTTAGCAAAAACATAGATTTTGATATTCTGAACTTTCTTTGTCATTCACTCTTTAATATTTCAAAAATGCCAGCATAATTGCTTCTTTGACCCGTGTTTATATAGAATTGTGTGTTTAAATTTCTAAAAATGTAGGTTTGAGGGCCCGTTTGAAGGAAACATTTTTAAATATACTTGATTAGCTTCTGAGAGAGACATGCTAAACTCTAATGGAGGCTTTTCAATCCCATCTGATCCTTCAGCTCCTTCCCCTATCTTGAAGCTGCGTTGCTGCTGAGGAGATGAAGCTCAAGCATACACTTTTCATCAGTGTAAAGGAGCCCTGTTGTCTCTTTGAATATCACCATGAATGAGTTTTTTTCTGGTATTAATTTTACTACGTCTGCTTTATTTTTTGTTTTCACTTAGCTGGGACATTTAAAAGTACTTTTACTTTCAACCTTTGCTTATTTACATATATATCTAGTAAATCTTCTTCCATTTCTCTACTTATTTGAGAAGACGGTTGGCTACTATACTGTAGAAACCAGAGGTTTAAAATGTAAGTTCTCGTGGACTAAAGTAAGGTGTAGTCCCTCTTCCCCAAAATAAAATCCAGATGGCAGCTGGGTCCTCCTCCCTCTAAGGAGAGAGGTAGCTTGTGACTCTAGCCTCAGACAGCTCCTCTCAGCTCCAGAGAGGCCAGCGTGCTCACCTGTCCCCTGCGCTACCCAGTGTTCCTCTACCAAAACATCCCTGTGTTACCTCCACTTTGAAGACTCACATCTGTTCTTTTCTCTTTTAAAATTCAGGTAAAATTTACATAACATAAAATTAACCATTTTTAACTGTATAATTTATTGGCATTAAGTACATTCACATGATTGTGCAATCATCACCACCAACCATCTCCAGAAACTTTCCATCATCGTAAACAGAAACTCTGTGTCCATCAAACACGAATTCCCTGTTCTCTCTTCCCCTCATGCCCAGGTAAACTCTCTTCTACTTTCTGTCTCTGTGAATTTGCCTATTTGTAGTGGAAGCATACAATAGTTGCCCTTTTGCATATCTGTTCATTTTTAAAATTTTATTTTGTTTCCTCATCGACCATTTAATAGGAGCTAACCTTACGTGCCTCTGTAAAGAACAATACCTTCCTTTATGATTTGCACCTTCAAAGAATTTTCTAATGTATTAGCCTGTTTGAATCTCTTAACAATCCTTTAAGTCAAGCACCACAGACTTTATTACCCTAATGGGACTCTGAAGTCTAGAGAAGCTACTCACGTTGTCTAAAGTCACAAAACAAGTGGCAGAAGCAGATGAGAAGCCCAGGTCTGCAAATTCCATTATTCTTTCTAGAGTATGCCAACTTCTCAGGAGTTGGGGATGATTTCTTTCCTCTTGAATCTTGTGATGTTATGATATAATTAGAAACATACATTTGGTTTTTGCCTCTGGTTCCTGGCACACAACTCCTAAAACCTTTGGAATCCCTAAAGTGGCAAGTGTCATGCTAATGAGATGACTGGTGGCTGGGGCCCCTGGACAGTCCCAGGATGGGGGGGTGGTTGCCAGAAGAATCAACTCTGTGATTGGAAGGTTGGAACTTTTAGCCCCACCTCCCACCCTCAGTGGAGCAGGGAGAGGCAAAGGTTAATTTCATCCCCAGTGGTCAGTGAGGTAATCCATCATGCCTATGCAATGAAGCCTTCATGAAAACTCAAACAGGCAGCGTTTGAAGAGCTTCCAGGTTGCTGAACCCATAGAGGTTCCTGGAGGGTGTTGCCCCAGAAACGTTATGGAAGCTCCTTGCCCCTTCCTCCATACCTCACTCTAGGCATCTCTTCCATCTAGCTGTTGTGCTGTATCCTTTGTAGCATCCTTTACAAGAAATGGGTGGACCTAAGTAAAGTGTTCCCTGAATTCCGTGAGCTGCTCTAACAACGTAATCAAACGTGGGGAAGGGGTTGTGGGAATCCTGATTTACAGCCGGGTGGTTGGAAGTATGCGTCACAACCTGGAGCTTGGGACCGGCATCTGAAGTGAGAGCCGTGCTGTGGGACTGAGCCCTCACCCTGCGGGATCTGATGTGATCTCTAGGTGGATAATGCCAGAGTTGAGTGGAATTATGGGATATTCAGTTGGTGTCTGCTAGAGAATTGCTGGGTGTGCAGGGAAGAGACCCTGCATATCTGGTGTCAGAACCATTGTGTTGAGTGACTGTGTAAGAGAGCAGGAAAAATACTGCTTTCTCCTATATCTTCTACAGAAATCTAAACATAAAATTCAAGTAGCTACATTCTACACAAGCAAAGAAAAAATTATGTTTGTTTTGTGAGTGTGTAGTTAGACAAGAGTCTTTACACAGAGGTCAGAACCCACGGGAAGCTCATCAAAGGGAGACGGTGGCTGGTGGCCCTGGTGGCCTAATGCATGTCTGGCTGTGTGGGGATGGTCTCCACTTGCCACCCCCAGCCTTGCTTTCCTCGTGCCTGCTGTCTTTACTGAAGGTTTTCTCCCAGTGGGAGGGTTTAGGATGCACAAGATGCGCTCTTCCAAAAAAGTTGGGCATTTCTCCAGGAGCCAGAAAAATAAACCAGTGCTCAAACAGACTGGAAGACAATTTTGTTTTTCCAAGCTCTGAAATAATCAAGATCTCACTGTGTACATGTTTGCAAACAAGAAGGAACAATAAGCGCATTCAACATGTAGAGTTTTATTTGCAGTTCTATTGTGCAGGACAGTCATTTGTTAGGACTTGATTATGACTGTCACTGTGAAAATATTGTTGAGCCTGGGCCCTGCTCAGAAGTGAACGCTCTCAGACTTGTGAAACGGAAAGGCGTGTCTTTCCTGTTCGGCACTAATAATTCTCATAAAAGCAGGGAAGGTCAGTTTCAACAAAGAAATGTTGACAACAGCAGAGTAAACAAGTCTGTCATGAACCCTTCTGCTAATTGATCCTCTGAGTCTGAGGGATATTTCCCTTTAATGGGGCAGCTTCATGAACATGCGTGTGTATTATAGCTACGCTTTCAAGGCTAAGACGAAGATTTGCTGTAATACAGGAACACTGATTTCCTATTGATTCAAGTAAATTCAGTGTAGAGAGAACCATGGCAGACACAAGGGTATTGATCAGCGCGGTTTCCCAGCGCGTGTACACGCAGATGGTGAAGCTGAGTCAGTTGTAGAATACCACAGGACACTCCGGGAGGACAGTGTACGGATCCTGCCAGCTGTTGGCTTCCCACAAATCCATGCAGCCTGGGGGCCATCACCTCTGGGCCTTGGTGGCTCCCAGTTATTAAGGGTAGAGCCAAATGGCAAGGGTTTTGGGGGATTTGAGGACTATATCGAATCTTAACTTTCACCATCCACCCACAAATCTTCCCTCCTGTTGATAGTTGAGAGGAGACTGCAGTAATTAAAATAGTATGGATGACATCAAATGGTCATTGAATGCTTCCCTGATAGGCCAGACACTATTTTAAATGGTTTACCTTTAGTAACTCATTTTTTGATTCTCAGATTCCAGATGAAATGGATTTCTGTCATTGTCATTCTGAGACACAGAGAAAGATAATCACTTACATGTGGCCTCATAGTTGGGTGGAAGGAAGGAACTCAGATCCACCCTCATCACTGGGCTGTGCTGTCCAGGCAGAGTACAGCGCAGGCCAGGCCTGTTGTGGGACGATTTACCTTTGGCCCGTATGTGGGGAAAAAATGTAACCCATCAACATTACTCATGTGAACACACCGAAGAGAAACATACATACTGTGCAACAGAACAACTTCTGGAGCCCTTTTATAACTCCTGATTGCATAATATGTACATGTATTAATATATCTATATCTGTATAGAGAATCTCTCTGTAGTGCCATGATATGTTTGTGTAAACCACACCAATCCAAAGGGTCAACACAAAGTAAATCATATTTCTTCATCGGACACTGTTATTCTCATTATAGCTGACTTCTGTATAGTGCTTTTTCCCAGTGCATTTTCATAAACATCATCTTATCTGAGCACTGAGCAAGCGCTCACTAAGTCAGTGTATGATTGCCACGGACTCCCATTGATGGGACTGGTTGTCAGGACAGGCTTTTTAGCCTAGTAATAATAGTAATAATAATAGCTGCCACATTTTGAGCTCTTACTCTATAACGTTGTGCTAAAGGCTTTTGTAAAATTTTATTAATCTTTATAAAATACTGCCACCTTGAAGATAGTACTATTATTACCGCCCCACCTTTAAAAAAAAATAAAAGAGAAAGAGGGCCAGGCATGGTGGTTCACACCTGTAATCCCAGCACTTGGGAGGTCGAGGTGGGAGGATCACTTGGGCCAGGAGTTTGAGATCAGCCTGGGCAACATAATGAGACCTTATCTCTACAAAAAATATATTGTTTTAATTAGCTGGATGTGGTGCCGCGCGCCTGTAGTCCCAGACACAGGACAAAGTGGGAGAACTGCTTGAGCCCAGGTGGCGGAGACCGCAGTGATCCAAGATGGTGCCACTGCACTCCAGCCTGTGCGACAGAGCAACAGCCTGTCTCAAAGTAAAACAAAAAAAAGGGAGCGAATGAGGTTGAGAGATATTAACAGACTTGTCCAAGGTGGTATAATGCTAATAAGTGGATTTCCTGCAGACGCCTTACAGACGGGTGATCGCAGTCGTGAAAAGGGAGACCTGCAACTTAATTATGCAGATTTGGAAGAGTAAAATGATTCTCAAAGATGAAGATTGTCCAAGAACAGTCTAACCAATTCTGATACCGAGACTTTACAAACCACATCAATTCAAAAGATAAGAGTACACTGAATCATATTTCTTCATCAGACAATATTATTCTGATAACAGCTCAAGGTCATATGGTGAATTTCTTACCAAATGAAAATTATACTATAACTTTTCATATGACTTCTGCATACATAAGAGATGCAGAAATCCTAAATACAATACTAGATAATTGAATCTTGCACTATCCCAGGAATGCAAAGATAGTTTAGGATTAGGGAATCTATTAATGTAATTTATCATATTATAAGACAAGGAAATAATAAGATTCTTTCAATATATTCTGAAAATATTTTAATAAAACTCAATATCCAATACTGATCAAATTTATAAAGCACTAATGGTATCTCAGTAAACTGGGAACAGAAAGACACTCCTTTAAAATAGTAAGGAGTATCCATCTCAGTGTATCAACCAATATCACACCTGTTATGGAAATGCTAGAAGCTTTCTCATTAAAGTCAGGTATAAGACAGTGGTGGCCACTACCACCCCTATTTTTCAATGCTTTTCTGGAAATTCTAAATCAGTGTAAAAATACACACAGAGAAAAAAGATAGGAATGTTAGAAAGAAGATACAGTGGTAATTATTTGCAGGTGTTTTAGCTGTTCATCTGAAAAATCCAAGACCAACTGACAAACTATTAGAAAGAAAAAGAGAATCCAGTGAGTTTGCTGTTTTTAACAAATCCGTACAATATACAATCTAAAGGAAATAGGCAAAGAACATAAATGGGTGCTTCTCAGAAAAAAGAAATACAGATAGTTTGTAAACTTATGGGAAGATGCTGAAAATCATTCTGCTATTGTTTGATGTCTCCAAATCTCATGTTGAAATGTAATCCCCAGTGTTGGAGGTGCGGCTGAGTGGGAGGTGTTTCAAGCATGAGGCGGATCCCTCAAGGGCTGGCTTAGCACCAGCCCTTGGTGATGAGTGGCCTCTTGTTCTATGAGTTCACGTGAGATCGGGTTGTTGGGTGCGGTGGCTCACACCTTTAAACCCAGCATTTTGGGAGGCCAAGGCGGCAGATCACTTGAGGTCAGGACTTCAAGATCAGCCTGATCAACATGGTGAAACCCCCTCTCTACTAAAAATACAAAAATTAGCGGGGCATAGTGGCAGCCTTCCCAGCTACTCAGAAGGCTGAGGCAGGAGAATCGCTTGAACCCGGGAGGCGGAGGTTGCAGTGAGACGAGTTTGTACCACTGCACCCCAGCCTGGGCGACAGAGTGAGACTCCAAAAAAAAAAACAGCCTGGGCCTCCCACTTCTCTCCCTCTTTCTCCTGCTCACCCCACGTGCTGTATTGCTTCCCCTTTCACCTTTCACCATGAGTGGAAGCTACCTGAGTTCCTCACTAGAAGCAGATGCCAGCACACTGTTTCCTGTACAGCCTGCAGAACTGTGAGCCAATTCACCCTCCTTATAAATTACCCAGCCTCAGGTATTTCTTTAAAGCAATGCAAACATGGACTAACGCATATTCACAGGTAAGTGAAATCAGATGACAACATTGAGATACTACTTTTAACCAATCACACCTGCAAAGATAGAGAAGGTCAGTACCACGCTGAGATGAGGGTGAGGAACTCTCTTGTATACAACTCTTTTGGAATGTAAATTGGTACAACCCCTATGGAGAGCTCTATCCAAATTACAAATGTAATTTGTATATACTCACATGTGCATGAAGTAATATATTTACAAATTATTGCATAGCAAAAGATTAGAAACATTCTAGATGCCAGTCACCAGTGGAATGATTACATAGATTATGGTATCCATACTAAGACAGAGAATCTAGTTAAAAAAAAGAAAAGAAATCTTTAAGGGCTAATATGGGATAATCTCCAAGATACACTGCAAAATGAACAAAAGCAGGGCACAGAAGAACTGTTACTTGTTAGAGTTATAACAGGAAGAATACATTTGTGTATATGTGTGTGATGAAAAGTATGGAGTACAAGGATGGGAAAAATGATCAGACTCTGCAAATGATCTACTGTACCACCTCAAAGAATTTTTAAAAATTTCTTCCAGGCTCTGTATCTATATTGAGGCAATAATAATGGCTAACACTTATATAATTATTTTGTGCCAGACTCAAGATTCTATTTGGATTTCAAAGAAAACATTTTAAAAGTATTACATAAGTCCTACTGCTGATATTTTCAACCAAAATAGATGGGCTCTTTGCTATGGTCTGAATGTGCTTCCTACAATTCACATGTTGAAATTCAATTGCCGCTATGATAGTATTGAGAGGTTCTGCCTTTAGGAATGATTGTCATGAAGACTCTGCCCTCATGAATGAGATTAATGCCTTACAAAAGACGATCCATGCAGCATTCAAAACAAAAAGAACCTTTTGTTCTTCCACCACTTCTGCTATGCAAAAACACAGTGTTCATTCCCTCTGGAAGAGGACACAGCAACAGGCACCATCCTGAAAACAGAGACCATGCCTTTACCAGACATTGAACCTGCGGGCAACTGAATCTTGGACTTCCAGCCTCCAGAATTGTGAGAAATAAATCTGTTGCTAATAAATTACCCAGTCTCGGGGATTCCGTTATGGCAGCACAACTGAACTAAGACAATCTTCCTCCTCACCCACTTGAATTAGTGAAATTTACAGCATATGTATCAGGGAAAGTAAACTTCAATTTAGTTCCTGGCTGCTGGACAGATTGTCAGATTTGTGCTAGTGATTAGAAGAATAAATTTCCCACAATTCTGCAATTAAAATCCCACCACTTTTCCATTCCTGATTGTGTGGTAGGATAGGACCATCTCCCAGTAGCTTAATATTATTAGATTAGCAAGAAAATGTCTAACATGACTCAGTGTTGTTCTTGAGAAATAATTAGCTACCTAAGTGGAATAGATCTCCATGGAATACAACTATATCTCTTTTATAACATTTAAATTTGGAGGCTTAATTATCTAGTGAAAAATTGTCACTTTAGCACTTTAGTCCATTTGGCTATATATTGACATTATTAAAATGCTTTCCTGGTCTTTATGCAAATTGCTTTTTTAAAAAAACCAATTTATCTCCTAGCAACCCCAAGTGAAATAAGCACTGAAAAATGCCACTTCAAGAAGACTTTGGGCTCTTAATCCATGTAAATTCCTGAGGTTTATTTGTTGATTGTCTGAATGAACAAATGATGAATTGGTGCCTATAGGTGTATGCCGCTGAATCACTCTCTAAAGTAAACTTCCAAGCAGCTAATTAAGTAGTCAAGTTCACTCAAATAAATTACAAAATCCAGTGCACCTGGCCACCATTTTGGATCTGTAAGTATACACGCAGCAGAAAGGAAGAACCAAACTTAAAGTTACGCATGTACATTTGAAAGACGTGGCCATGCTCTTGAGACTAGAGATGTTGCTGTGTCTTTTTGTGGATGCACTGTGGCCCTGTGAAGCTGACAGCCACCTCACCTCCCAGAGCCTGAACTTCCTCCTCTGTGAAATGTGAACAAAATTTGTGGTCTAGAATTTGAGGATAAGAAGATACAGATAAATGATAGGAGTGTCCAGGCACAGTGGCTCATGCCTGTAATCCCTGCACTTCGAGAGGCTGAGGTGGGTGGATCACCTGAGGTCAGGAGTTCGAGACCAGCCTGGCCAACATGGTGAAACCCCATCTCTACTAAAGATACAAAAATTAGCCAGGTATAATGGTGGGTGCCTGTAATCCCAGTTACTTGGGAGGCTGAGGCAGGAAAATTGCTTGAACCCAGGAGGTGGAGGCTACAGTGAGCCGAGATTGTGTCACTGCACTCTAGCCTGGGCAAAAGAGTGAGACGCCATCTCAAAAAAAAAAAAATTGTGGGAGTGAAAGTGCTTTACAGCTAGACATCACCGAGGTGAAAGTCATCATTCTTTTTAGGGATGATGCAGCAGTTAGGATACAAGCTGCCAGCCCTCCCTGGGGGCACCATTCCACCCCATCCCTGCAGGATGCTGGTGGCCATCTTTCTGAGCACGTGCCTTGGCTTTCTCACTCCCTTGCCCCTGCCATGGGAAGGCACTCACAGTCACTTCCTCCAGCTGGCTGCGTTGAGATCTGGTGAGATCCCTACTTACTCCTGAAGACCATGTGTCACTGTGGCCTTGTCTGAGTGAAGCTCAGACTCCTCTTCTTGCTGCTGCCTTTATGGCTGAAGCCAAACTCTGCTCAGCTGCAGGCTCCTTTGGGTGGGATGACACAGTTACCTACCCTCTACAAGGATATGCCCAGCTTGTGGTGCCTGGGCGTCACTCATTTCCATGGATTGGGATGTGTGCGCTCAGATGAAGTTGGGAGACCACCACTCTACATCCCCCAGTGACCACTTCTCTCAAAATCCCAGGGTTGAGTGACTTACCCACCTGCTCTGTTTCATGATTCTTTGAGGATGACAAGATCAAGTTCAATCACACAACCTTAAGGGAGAAAAAAGCAGAGACTGAACTGGCTTTAGGGATGACCCACACACAGGCCATTCCTGGTTAGTTTGTGTTCCCCAGAAGCTGAGTCCCAGACAAGTAGGTCAGTGCAGGTAGTTTACTTAAAAGGCGTTCCAGAAAGTCCTTGTAAGGACATAGGGGAAAAGTGGGACAAGAAATGGAGAATACCCAGGAGGATGTGCCTGAGCGGTGAGTTATGCTGGGGGCAACAGGGCCTTTCTAGCAGGGACCCTTTCAGAAGCCACTGCACCAGCCTCAGAATCTTCTTGATACTGGGTGGGGTAGCTGGGGGTGTTTGTCAATCAACTCCCTTCCCTTACTGAGGGGTGTCCCTGGGAACTGAAGTCTCACTGTTTGGTGTGTGCCTGGTTGTATCAGAGCCAGAACGAGGCTGGAGAAAGGCCTCAGGCAGAGAGGAAAAATGTGGGGACTTGAGGTGGGAGGGCAGCTGTCCCTAGGCTGCTGCTGCTAGAGACCTCAGGTGGGCCAGGACTGTGGAGTGGGCACCAGCACCTTCTGCTCTGAGCACAAATGTCCTTTAGACTCCTTTGCCTGTCTCTGCTGGTTGTTTCACTCTCTCTGACAGCAAGTGGGATTTCTTCAGGGTACTCCATCTCAGGCAACTCTGGGCTGAGGTCCTTACAGATTATAGAGACATGAAAGCTCCAGGCAGGAAAGTCCCAAGGAAGGACTCTGATTGGCCTGGTTGGGTCATGTGACCATCCTCATGCCAATCATGGTAGTCAGGGTGATGGAAGATTATGACTGGGCCAGGATGAGTCATTTCCTCACCCCTTGTCAGAGGGATGGGACCTGTAACTGGAAGTGGGAGGCTGAGGCCAGTTGAAGCTTGCACTCTTTCTGGCCATTGGATTTTGACCAGGACCCCCCAGCCCACCTATATGACCAGGGCCACCCAGCCCATATTACTGAAGTGGGCTTCAGTAATATGGGCCCTTGGTAAGGAGGATTTGGGGTCTGATCCCTTCCCTTTCAGAAGCTTCTGGGCTCTAAGTTTATGTTTTCTCTTTTCTTCCCTCTTGCAGTCTTCAAGCTCAAAGGTTTCTTTCCTCTCCTTTACCCCTCCAGGCACTGGGACAGGAGGAAGCTACTGAAATCTCATAGCCCTGTTTAGCTGGGTGTGTTTTATGGCATTCTGGGAAAACTCTCCTCTTCCATTTATCAAGCATGCATAAAATTGGAGATAAGGTTTTGACAAAGGGTACTACCTCAAAAGAGCAAATGGAGAGTTTTTAAATATTTTTCACACCTTAGGACACTTGACATTTTAGTTAGATTCAGGCTTTTGCTTTCCTGTACTAGAAATAAAACTTTCACTTGCCTGACCTTAATGAATGTTAAAGGGATCCTTTCATGGCTTAAAGACAGGTCCAATGTGCAAGAAACTAGTGATAAAAACCAAGCAGCCATTGGTTGGAAGGAAGCTGAAACTCCAAAATATCCTCCTCCATGTCTGATAATACAGACCATGTCTTTTCAGAATTGGATGTTCATTCATTCTTTCATTCAACTAATAGTAAGTACCCAACAGGTACTTTCTAAATCATGTTGACCAAGATCCAACAAAATTCCTCTTTTCAAAAAGGTTACTTCAAATTGGGGAGAATGTATTAGTCCATTCTCATATTGTGCTAAAGAACTGCCTCAGACTGGATAATTTATAAAGAAGGGAGGTTTAATTTACTCACAGTTCCCCAGGCTGTGCAGGAAGCATGGCTGGGGAGGCCTCAGGAAACTTACAATCATGGTAGAAGGTGAAGGGGAAGCAGGCATGTCTTACATGGCCAGAGAGGGAGGAAGAGAGCAAAGGAGAAGATGCCACACATTTTTAAACAACCAGGTCTCATGATAATTCACTCACTATTATGAGAACAGCAAGGAGGAAATCCACCCCTATGATCCAGTCATCTCCCACCATGCCCCTCCTCCAACAATGGGACTTACAATTCAACATGAAATTTGGACAGGGACACAAATCCAAACCCTATCAGAGAAAGAAGATGGGCATGCAGGAGTGAGAATGCAAGTGATGTGATTTGGCTGTGTCCCCACCCAAAATCTCATCTTGAATTGTAATCCAAATTGTAATCCCTACCCACTGAGGGAGGGTCTTCACGGGAGCTGATTAGATCATGGTGGCAGGTCCCTCATGCTGTTCTCATGATAGTGAGTGAATTCTCGTGAGATCTGATGGTTTTATAAGGGGCGTTGCCCCCTTGACACTGCACTTCTCCTTCCCGCTGCCTTGTGCAGAAGGATGTGTTTGCTGCTTCTTCTTCCACCATGATTGTAAGTTTCCTGACGCCTCCGCAGTCATGAACTGTGAGTCAATTAAACTTCTTTTCTTTATAAATTACCCAGTCTCGGGCAGTTATTTATAGCAGCATGAGAATGGACTAATACAGCAAGCTTCTTTCCAAGAATGAGTGTGCCAGAAATGAAGTAAAGCAGAAGCTATTCAGGGAAACCTCACCAAGGAAGGCACTTTTGAGTCAAGATCTGAATAATCAGGAGTCCTTTGTGTAATGACTTGGGGAGGAGATAGATAGAGGCATGAGCATTTGCCAAGGTCCTAAAGCAGAAACCAGTTTGGGAGGTTCAGGAACTAGGAAGGAGGCATGGGTGACCAGGGCACAGCATGTGGGGAAAGGTAGAAGTGGGTCAGAAAGGGAGTCCATGAGTAGGGCTATGAATGGGGGTTTTGGTCTCAGGGCAACAAGAAGCCATTGAGGGTTGCGAGCAGGGGATTGGCACAGGTGGGTTTGTTTTTCGAAAGGTTGCTCTCACTCCTGTGGGGATAATGGCTGAGGGGACCACAGTAGTCTAGGCATGAGATGGGGTGGTCTGGCCATGGGTGTAGCAGAGGAGATTCTAGAGGTAGAGCCACAGAATGTTTATGGACTGGATAGACAGGATGGGAAATGAGAGGAGGAGGGACAACAAGGCACCCCACCTTCCCTTGGCTCTGTTCTTCAGGGACAGCAGAGCCTGCTTGAAGCTGGGTAAGCCTGTAGCCAAATGAACTATTTTCTGAGTCTTTGAAAATACCTGGGTCCTGTCCATGTTATCTTGGGAAAAAGGAAAATTCAAGTCAAAGAATGACAGAAAATTCGGTTCTGTTAACTGACGACAATTTAATTCCAGTTGAAATGTCATTTCTGTTCTAGCAAACAAGCCCTACTCAATCACTATCCTTGTGTGACCCAGGGATTTATTTTCATCATCCATAGTAGTCAAGTTGAGCTAAACCAGAATTCCATTTTGATGTGAATTTCAATTAAATAGCTCAAGCCTGTGGGTTTGGCTCCACGTATTATCAGCAGCTCTCAGAACAGCATCCTCTCCTCACCTGAAGCAGAAAGTGCTTTTGGAAAACCCTGTTATCGCCCATGACCCACAGTAAATCCATAGATTCTCAGGGAAATTACTCCTTTCACTGCAGTGGGCTATGGCAGGAGAGCACCACCCTCCACTGGTGTTCAAGACTGTAGAGTGGACTCAGTTATTTTAAAAATGAGGAAAAATAAATTTAGTGATTAATGACCATAACACTAATAAATATAGCCATTTCAAGGCACGCTCACATAGACTATGACGTTTGTTTATTTCAGCAGCCCTGTGAGGGTCACCAAGACCTGCCCTTTTTAATCTTTCTTTTTCCTCTCTTTGCTCACATTCCCCTGGAAACCAAAGAAAGTCAGTGCTCCTTCCAGTTATTTGTGCAGTCTACAAACTTTTTCTGCCAAAGAGCTGAGTAGGAAAGGAAGTAGATTGTGCAGGGAACAGAGTCAAAGGAAATAACATGAGAAAATCCTTCTGTTATAATTTTAAGTAAAAAGAGCAGGATGCAAAATTGTCTATACAATATGGCAGGACTATATTAAACACGTACTTGTGCCTGGAGAAAAAAGACTTGGAGGAAATACTCCATCGTGTTAATTACAGTTGTTTGGAGATGACAGGATTATGGGTGATGTTTTCACTCCACATTTAAAATTTTTTTTTATGATTTAAAATAATGAATACTTATATTCAATTTTTATTTTTGGTATTTTTTTTTGAGACAGAGTCTCACTCTGTACCCCAGGCTGGAGTGCAGTGGCACAATCTCAGCTCACTTCAACCTCTGCCTCCTGGGCTAAACTGAAGCTCCCACCTCAAGCCTCCTGAGCAGCTAGGATTACAGGTGCATGCCACCACGCCTGGCTAATTTTTTGTATTTTTAGGAAAGACAGGGTTTTGCCGTGTTGCTCAGGCTGGTCTCCAACTCCTGGGCTCAAGCAATCCTCCTGCCTCGGCCTCCCAAAGTGCTGGGATTACAGGCGTGAGCCACTGCACCCGGTCTGATAGTTACTGTTTTGTCCATGCAGAAGAGCATCTGAGACCTTCTGGAAACCTTCCTTTCTGGTTTCAACCCTGTGCTTCTGCTGAGAGCTGCTCCTCATTGCACTCCATTCTTCCAACCAGAGGGAACTCAACTGAGCCAGTAATGGCACCCTATTCCCTTGCCCCAGTTCAGCAATGGGCCTTGGGCTCAGGCTAAGCCTCACTAAATCCTTCTCTGGGGTGTTTTTAAAGCTTAGGCAGGGAGAATAAGGACGCCTTTCCTCTCTGATTGCTGAACTATGAGGATTTAAGCACACACTACTCATGGTTATTCTTCCTCCCTCTTCCTCACAGGAAAGAATGATAACAACAGACCCACAGGGAGAATCAGACAAGAGACAGGAGTCCTATGAGCCGGTGAAGACCCAGTCAGTTCCTCGTCCCGGCCTGAGAACTAATGCACCCCTCCTTGTAGTGTGAGCTCTTTGGGGTCAGGTTTCTGTCACCCATTCCCCAGAGTCCTGACTAATAGAACGTGTATTAGTTGGGAAGAAAAGGTCCTTTTGTCTTGGCCTGGCTGGTTAGTAACCACCAGCATTTATTCAGTATTCCTGGGAAAATAAATTCCCAGCTATGGAGAAATCCTCTTATTCCGCTTGCCTGTGTGGGCGCAGGTGTTAATAGGACTGTCTCCCTGGCTGGAAGAACGATCTGTCTAATGGTCTTTTTTGTTTGCTCTCTTAAGCCAGTGAGATGACGTCTGTCCTGTTGTTTCACTCTCAGAGTAAATGGATAAACCCTGAAAGTCAGATAAGACCACTCTGCCCCTGACAGTGCATCTTTTGGAGTTGTTTGAGAGCATCTCAAAAGGTATACCTTCATCAGAAATCCCAAAGGGTAACTGCCCCTGATGGATGCGAAGCTTACTCAATGTCGTGCAAACAGAAACTGCCCCGTGTGGACACTGTGAGTCCTCTTCTGAAAAAAGCACAGCTCTTTACACATGCAGGGCCCATCCCATGCAGAGAGAGCATGTCTGAACTTTGCATTGTCCTGACCGTCCTTCAGGAAGAGCCATCCAGGAGTCAAGAGAGCAGGAAGGACCCAGAGGGACTCAGGAACTGGGGACACTGGTGTAGTATGATGGCTGGCCCAAGGAGGAGGTGGGCAGGCACCGGTTGCATGAAAGATGGGTGAGCCATGGAGATGGTGGAGGTACTCACGTAGTCATTCAAGACTCAGGGACTGTGTTAGCATTGTGGCTCTGAGAAATGGGTCCAGGCTGGTGCTGGAGCTACAGAGAACAGGATCTTCTCATGTTGAAGGCTGGGGTGCAGGACTGGCTCTGATGTAGCAGTGGGCTAATGGGTAAAAGCAGGAAAATTGGAGGCACCAGTCTGTCCATTCATTCACCCATCCATTTATCCATCTATCCACCCACAAAAATATTCTGAGCATCATAAGCCAGGCACCATGTCAGGCGCTGACAGTCCAACACTGAATTAGACAGGTAGCTCCTGACCTCAAGGAACTTGCAGTCCAGTCACAACCGAAGATGAGCAAGCAGCAAGTGTGCAGTAGGAAGACAAGTCTCTAGAGGGTTGCCGCCCATTGAGGGAGTTAGGTGGGAATGGCTCTGAGCCAAGTCCTGGGAAGCAAGAAGTAGGGGAGGAGACGGTGAATGCAGTGAGAGGTGGGGGAAGCAGGGAAGGCATCCCTGGTTGAGGGTGTTCAAAGGACTAGAGACAAGACGTGGAAGAAAGGGGTTTCGGGATTGCTGGGGCATAGGGTGTGGGCGAAGAAGTCTTGAAAGATGAGAGAATGGGTTGGGGGAAGTGGGCAGGCCCCATGTTCAAAGGCTTGTAAGCTAGGTTTAAGAGTTTAAGAGGGTGCTTTTTTTTTGTTTTTTTTTTTGGGACAAGATCTCGCTCAGTTGTCCAGGCTAGAGTGCAGTGGCACAATCAGAGCTTGCTGCAGCCTCAAACTCCTGGGCTCAACCAATCCTCCCACATAGTTAGGACTGCAAGCATGCACCACATGCCTGGCTAATTTTTTTTTTTTAATTGAGATGAGATCTCATTGCGTTGCCCAGGGTGGTCTTGAACTTCTGGGTTCAGGCAATCCTCCCGCCTCCACCTTCCAAAGTGCTGGGATTTCAGGCGGGAGCCACTGTGCCTGGCCTGAGTGTGGTCTCTGCTGTGGGAGCAGTGGAGTGACGTGAAAGGTTTTTCAGCAGAGATTGTCAGTTCTGGGTTTAAGAACAACGCTGGCTGCTACATACAAAACAAAATGGTGGAGGGGAGACTGCAGGGCGGAAGTTTGCCTACCCTGTTCCTCCCTTTCTGCCCACCATCGCCCTCGACCCTGTCCAATTCTAGAACCGAGTTCTTCGTGCAGGAGAAATCCTCCCTACAGAGAAGCAAAGGCCATATCAGTGCCGCTCCCTGTTCTGTGTCCCCAGCTGGGCACTATACCTGGCACTAGGAGGTGGGCAATCAACATCCATTCCCCAATGAATGGCCTTGTGAATCAACCTGTAGGAATACACAGTCTGCCTTAAATCTCAGCACTGTCCATTCCTAGCTCTGGGGCTTTAGTCTCGCTACCCAGACCTTCCGTGTCTCCCTTTCCTCACCTGTACGACGGTGGGAATTATTGTACTTACCTCATACGTTTGTTGGGAGGAATGAGTTACATAAAACACGTAAAGCCCATGCCTGGCCCCCAGTAAATGTTACTATTCTTGGGCTATGGAGGTTCCTTTGCCAGGTGAAGGAAGTGGAAGCTCCTCCTCTTGTTCAGGGCCAGCACAGACAGGGTTGGGTGAAGGAAGGTGTGGGAGGTGGAATCTGGCCCCTTGAAGATGTCACAACCTAATCCCTAGATCCTGTGAATATGCTATGCATGACACAGGACAGTGAAGGCTGCAGATGGAATTACAGTTGCCAACCATTCCCTGAGATGGGGAGAGTTTCCTGAATCATCTAGGTGCTCCCAGAGTCATCACAGGGGTCCCCATGAGTAGAAGAGGAAGGCAGGAAAGAGCTACAGTCAGGCAACGTGGGAGCGATTCAACCCGCTATTCCTGGCTTTGAAGATCCAGGGAGGGGTCATTGCCAAGGAATGAAGCAGTTTCTAGGAAGCCTGAAACGCCAAGAACATGGATGCATCCTGAGTCCTGCCAATACCTTGACCCGCGCTCAGGGGGACTTCCACCCGCTGGAACTGTGAGATGATACATTTGTGTTGTTTTAAGTCACCAAGATGGGGGCATCTGTTACAGCAGCGACAGAAAATCAATAAGAAGAGAAGGTCCCAAATCCTTAGATGTGGAAAGCCAGGGTAAGACACCACGGCTGAACGCTGGCTGCAGGGGCTACCTCGGGGAAGCTATGGGGAACTGCTCCTACCCCACGCAGCCATGGCATTTGGGGGAGCTGTCAGTCACCAGGCTTGGAGCATGCGGCCACACTTCTGGAGGTACACCTGGGGCCCCTGGGATTGCTGAACTGAGGCTGCAGAGGGAGGCAGGCCCTCTCGGGTGGCACAAGCAGGCCACGTGGGAGGTAGGTGGTGGTGGTGGCCATACTCCCAACCACATCCTGCTCCAACAAAGCATCTGACGGAGTCATCAACAGACAGGAGGGTAGCAGAGGGGCCAGAGCAGGTGCTGAGAAGCCCCTCAGCAGCCCCAGTCTCCGGGGCTCTGCAGGGAAGTTCAATGCTGGGTGCCCCCCTGACCCCCACTTCCTCTTTCCGGCTGCTGAGTTAAAACCAGAAGATGAAGAGAAAGCAAAGTGTTGCTGAAGTTCCAGGAGTGACAGTGCTTGAGCCTGGGGTGACATGTCTGTCACTGGGCACAAGAAGGCCAACTCCTGACGTTGGCGGGACCCAGCACGTGAGTGCGTACTAACAACAAATGTGTTAAATGTGTTGAAAATGTGTTTGTAGTTTGTACATGACAGAAGGTTGGCAAAATTTCAAAGACGACTAAATTTAATTATTATTGTGTATGTTTAAGCATTTTACCGATGGGTCGGTGATGGATTGGTAATAAAATCGAGATGTGTGACTCATAAATTATATACTTATTCCATAAAATTTGTATTTCTTGTTTTTATTTCAGTGAAATCACTAATTATCTTGTTATAATAAAGATTTCCATATAATTTACATGTCACATGGAATAATGCCAAATTAGACAACATTTTTATCATAGTTCTTAGCTGTTTATTAACTTCAAATTGAAGCGGTAGCTGACGGAGTCATCAATAAACTTCTCCCAGTAATACTTAGACGCCAAAAGAGACCATGAATTTTACATATCACATTCGCATATGATAGTAGAATAACATATGATAAATTATTGCAGAAAATGTTATAAAATATTATAATTTATCATATACACAACAATCATGTATTTAGCAATTTTAGCCATCTCTTAAAGTAGTGTCTAGATTGATTTAACATTTCTCAGTTTCTTCTTTCAAAATTTTCGATGCTGGGATATTATGAAGAAAGCTGAAAATGTCAATAAATTGTTCAATTTTTTCATGTCTCAACTAAGACTCTTCCTTGATCCACAGTACCCCCAAAATATTATCTAAGGAAAATTCCTTTGGGAATTATTTTTATGTAGCTCTTCTTCACAGTTACTCAATTGTTTTTTGTTTCCTTGTTCTAATTTCTTTACCTTTTATTGGAACGTCACACATTTTACATGTATTCTCTTTTGATTTAGAAAACTTTAAAATTTCAAAAAATACATTTTAATATTTAAAAAGTGAGATAGCCACACTTGAATTCTTTTTTCTTTTGAAAGCTTCTGATAATTGAGAGCGAGCAACAATATACACCAAAAGATTATGGACAGCTCAAATCCGAAATAAGTTTGATTTTTACTCACGTCCCTTTTTCGAAGCTCTTCTGTTGCTTTGCCTAACTCTTCTCCTGTCTTGTTTAAATGAAATCTAATTGCTTGAACAACATTTAGTTGGCCTTCCCATCATATGCTGAGAGAGCTTGTAAGGTCAAATCGGATATATGTTTCATGAAGATGTTCCCTCTTTGGTTGGGTCCAGAAACTATCCTTCAGACTTGGTTGATTGTTCTGAAGGTGGCATCACCATAGGTCAAGTTGAGACCACGTTGTTTATACTGAGATTTATACTATGCAACAAATTTATATTATGGACTTTACAGCGGATGCTGCTGAATTGTCGACCAATATTCTGGCTCATACACCTTTTGCTTTACCAAGTATGTTCATGCAATTTTCAGAGACTTAGCCTCAACAATCTTTTAACTTCATTCCTAAAATTGCAAGTTATCTTTCCAGTTCCTCATTTAAATCAAAACCTGTACTTTGAGGTGTGAAGACAATGTAATATGTTCTTGTTTTATTCTTCAACAATACATATCATAAATGTTTGTTGTTCAACATGACCTTTGTCCCTGCTACCATCTAGCTAGTTGCATTGAGTAATTTTTACTATGTTTGTGTGTTATGTATGATTTATTTTCTCTATTACCTGCTAAATTAGTAATCTCATTTTGAATTATTCATCCTAGATAGTGATTATTTTATTACTTTTGTCTTACATTTTTGGCTATTCTAGCATAAAAATTGGAGTCATTTCTATTAAATCTCGAATTCTTGTATTGTTTCTGTGAATACGGGGCTTGCTAACACTGTGAAAAGCATTATTACCTTTGACTACATATTGGACCCCTAATGTATTTTTTCAGACCATCACAACAATGTTCTAAACTGGTGAGCATTTATCATTGTTGAATATTATTGGTGGTTTGGCCTATTTTAAAATTTCTAATATTTGCACGTGTATTTTTTTTTAATGTGTGTGAATGACATTTCATGTTATTTTAATTACAAATTCAAATGTTTCTGGTCAAAAATAACTTCTTTGGCCAAAACTCATCTTGAAAATTGGTGTGAATCATGTAACCCATATAACCAAAAGGTTTGTGTTTCACTTTGAAATATGAAAACCTGTCTCTAGAGGTTCTTTTTCCATTTGAAAGAATGTTGGTATAAAATGAAATACTGAGTTTCCTGCCATGCTCACCCAGTGAAAAATTGTGTTTGCTAATTTGAATCAGATTGTGTTTTGCTAGAAATATTCTCATGCTGTCAGGGGGATGAGCGTCATTTTTAGGATCGACCTAAATGAGTGTTGCTTGGGAGACTTTATCTTTCTCATCCAGGTTGCTGCCTTCACGGGTGGATATTACTTCACCTTCTAATGGACAGGCCGGAGTTGCACTCCTGAGTTGTGAATTTGTTATGAACAATCTTCTTTTCCATTCTCATTGCTTTGAGCACTGATTAAATCTTCAAGTACTGGAGAATGTGAGGTTCCAGGGATTTCATCGACCTCTTGAAGTTGTGGATTTGATGAGAATCATTTTCTTGCTCATTTATCTTGTTTTGATCCATAATTAAAACTTTATTAAGTGTAGCAGTTGTAATGTCTTACTAGCAAATTTTATGTGTCTCACGCTTTTGTAGAAGACTCTTCACTTTTATTATTTCCACTTTACAAAATTTAAGCAAACCATTTCTTTCAAGGTATTCCAGGCTTTTCTTTTCTTTTAGTTTTTTTCTTTTTGAGTTCTATTGTCAACTTTTGTTCCTGTCATGATCTTGCCTTACATTTATTCTCAGCCATTTAACGACTAAAGATAGAATGTAATTGTCTTTTAAGAAAAAACAATTTAAATATATTTGTATTAAAAAGCTAATGAAAGCAAATGTGGCAAAAATGGTTTTATACGTTTAAATGCTACTTTTAAGAGATGTTAAATATTAAAATTAAAGGAAAAATAGCATCATTAAGAAATATAGAAAAGAATCATTTTTTAAAAATAAAATTTTTAATTTAATTTTGAAAACTTAGCCATATCTTATTAAATAGTTTACAACAATAGGACTACTTTCAATTCTAGTGTTCAATGGTCGTCTAGTTATGCACGTAGGAGTTGGTACCAGGCTTCATGTATGTCATAGCTAGATTCACATACATGCAAATTTAAGAGTAATATGAATTATTTAACTTTTGAAAAATATTCTTCAGACATTAGATACAACGGTTGCAAATTATGCACTAATTCTTTAGGACTTCTGGGCCGCAAATTAGAATATGAAGAGACAGAAGAAAATGGACTCTCAGCACTAAAGAGAAAGAATGCTTCATTATGTTTGCCTTATTTCAGAAGATGGAGTTGACAAGGTAATTAATTCGTCATTTATCTTACCTAAGCACTTCCTCTGCTGAAGTCCTCCCTGATTCTGAAGCAGTGTCTGTTTCTGATATGTGCAGGTACAACCTGCACCAAGCTCAGTTACTTTTTGCTTCAAGGAATAGGGCAAAAGATGTAGAGAAATGTTTCCCTGGGACCTGAGCTATGTTAGTTGCCTGAGTAAACGTTTAAGGTGGCAGGTGGCACACAGCACTATGCCAGCACTACCTGTCAAATCCCAAGGGACAGAGGCACCTGTGTATTTTTTGTTTTTTGGTTTTTTTGTTCTTCTTTTTTTTTTTTGAGACGGGATCTTGCTCTGTCACCCAGGCTGGAGTGCAGTGGTGCAATCTCGGCTCACTGCAACAGGGTTCAAACTATTCTGCCTCAGCCTCCCTAGGGCTGAGGACCTAGGGCCTAGGACACACTGGGGTGTGCCATCATGCCTGGCTAATTTTTGCATTTTTAGTAGAGACAGGGTTTCACCATATTGGCCAGGCTGGTCTCAAACTCCTGACCTCGTGATCTGCCCACCTCGGCCTCCCAAAGTGCTGGGATTACAGGCGTGAGCCACCATGCACAGCCCACCTGCATATTTTTTTAAAGCATTCATTGTGTGTATTTGCGATATGCAGAGCCCTCGGAATTTCAGAACCCAGGACAGAGGCTCCTCTTGTTTAGAACTAAGGGTAGAACCAACGTTTAAATATTTTTGAATATTGTGGATGAAGAGATTTGGGAAACTAGGGTTTTGGTCCATCTATCCATCCATCCATTTATTCAAATACATTTTTTTTTTTTTAGTATCTCCTATGTACTAGGTACTATGCTAGGTGCTAGGTCACAGACTAGGGGCATTGAGAACCCTTTTGTAGAAGAAAATAGATAAAGCTATACTGGATGGGAAAACATTAAAGCTGGTCTTGAAGAGTCAACGATCACCACAGTAGAAGACAGAGAAAAACAGACTAGAGGGAACAGTCTGTGCAAAGGCGCAGATTCATGGAAGGGCTTTAATGTCTAGATTTGGACGTGTTTGATGGACAAAGTTTCAAGGAGCCAAGAACACACCATATGTCTAGAGAGGTGTGTTGGAGCCTAGTTTTGAGTGGCCTTGTTGCCATGTTAAGGAGTTTATAATCTATCCTATAGGCATTGAAATGAGAGAGTTCCCTGACCCCCTTGCAAGACTTGCAACAGGGCTGTGGCTCATTTGCTTGGCCCGCTGTGTGCGCAAACCCTTTTTGGGAGAGGGAGCAGATGGACAGGCAGGTGCAGGAGCCAGGGTGAGCACTTTTAAGCTCTGGCCCCACAGCAGCATCTAGGGATGTGTTACAGTTAATGCTCTTTCAGCAGTTGCAGTCCACAAATGGCTAAGTGTTAAACCAGCTCAGTGGAGAGTCAGGGTGACAGCCTTTTATACCCTGCCCTCTTGGTACCCGGGTCCTTGTCCGGCATCCAGGAAGAATCAAGTGACTTGGATTTGAAGGATGGTGAATGTGGGGCTTTTATTGAGTAATGGAGGTGGCTCTCAGCAGGATGGATGGGGAGCTGGAAAGGGGATGGATGGGAAGATTATCTTTCCCTGGAATCAGGCCTTCCCTTAGTCAATCTCCTCTCTAAACATCCCCAGCCAAACTCCTCTCAATATTCAGACACTCATTCTCTTCTCTCCTCTGCCACACCGCTCTGCCATTCTTCTGCTCTTCTTTTTTTCTGCTCATGGAACTTGGGGTTTATATGGGCACTCGATAGGGGTGTGATGGACCAGAGTGGTCTTGGAAAGGGCAACATTTGAGCATGAAAACAGGAATGCCTGTTCCCATTTAGGGTCGTGGGTTTCCAGGCTTGAGGGTGGGGACTTTGCCGGGGAACTGCCCTTCTACCTCCTGTTTCTATCAGCATGCGTGTGATATAATCATGTGCACAGTTTCAGGGAGAATTTTTTTTTCCTCTGCTGTCTTAGGTTTTGTACTGAGGGCCTGAAAATTAAACTGAAAAAAGACAAAATAGTGAGAGAAAAAAATCTCTCCGATTTAATTACATATGTATGTGTGGGAGTTCACAGAGAAATGTGACTCGAGGAGGCAGTTAGAATTTGGGGCTTAGGTATCATCTTAACAGGGAAAGGGCACTTATGACTTCTTAGAGGAAGGGGAGAAAGGTCACTTATGGAAAAACAAATGTCTTTTTGGAAAAATAAATGTGCCCTTAGGAGAACAGATGAGAGATATGATGGGTTTGGATGTTTGTTTGGGATGTAAACCAAAAATAAAACTGGGGCCTCCCTACCCCCCAGTTCAGGCCTTGATGGGAACTGGGGGCTGAACATGCTTAACTGTACCCCTCCAGCATTACCATCAATGCAGACCTTAAGGCTGATAAGAAACATTTACAATCTATTCTCTCTGAAACCTGGAGGCTTCATCAGCACAATAAAACCTTCATCTCCACAATTCTTTATCTTAACCCAGACATTCCCTTCTACTGACAGTAACTCTTTCAACCAATCGCCAATCAGAATATATTGAAATCTCCATATGACCCGGAAGTGCCTGGCTGCCCTTTGAGTTGTCCTGCCCTTCCATATCAAACCAATGTAAACCATACATGTACTGATTGATGTCTCATGTCTCCCTGACAGGCATAAAGGCAAGCTGTACCCCGACCATCTTAGGCACGTGTCGGCAGGACCTCCTGAGGCTGTCTCGGGTGTCCTACTCTTGGCAAAATAAAGTTACTAAATTGATTGAGACATGTCTCAGGTACTTTTTGGTTCACAGGGAGTAGGGATTTGAGTTGCTCCTGAGGAGGAAATTTATGACAATTTAGTGTTTTGGGTTTTGTGGAAGCTCTTCTTTTAGGTAGATAAGGGAATTTTGGAAACTCAAATGCCTTCAGCTCAAAATAACTTTTATGCCACAATAGCTTATTCTGGATCACTTCAATATGGAGATTGTTTTGAAATGGGAGAGAATAGAGAACAGAAGATCCCTCTGGAGACTGGATGAGTCTGGGCAAGAGCTATGAAGTCCTGGATTAGTGCTTCTTAAAGTTTAATGTGTGCACAGTAAACTTGGGGATCTTGTTAAAATGTAGATTCTGATTTAGAAGTTCTGGGTCAAAGTCTGAAATTCTACATTTCTATCAAGCTCCCGGGTGTTGCTGGTGCTGTGAGTCCCTGGACAGATCACATGTTAAAAAGGAGGGCTTTGGCAACAGCAGAGGATAGAAAGGGGAGGACACTGGTGCAGATTCTTGACTTTGACTACACAATAGAATCACCTGGCCCACATCCAGGGCAATGGCATCCAAATCTCTGGGGGTGGACACAGACATCAGTGTTTTGTAAAGCTCCCCAGGCGACTAAAATTGCCTGCAAGGTTGAGTGGCAGTGTCACAGAATCAGTGTCAGCTGAATTTATCCCTCTGTAAGCCACACCACTCCTACCCCTGTACATTACATTCTCTGGCTTTTAATGCCAAAGCTGATTCCTGGCAGAGTGTGCAGAATGGCTTTGAGGAACTGAAAGCCAAAAACTGAAGACAAACACCTAGTAGGATAGAAATGACCGCTTCCTCTCCACCTTCTTCGTTGCTTTTAGTTTTGCTGTCTTACTTGGACACAGCCTTCATGTATCTCGTCTTTCACAGAGTCAGAAAGCACAAACCAGAATCTGCTGTTGTTTACCACAATTGAATAAACACCCTTAAACCCCGAGCTATTCCTGTGAGCCACAGAAGGCTGAGCCAGACAAAAACAAGAATGAAAAAAACAGTTTTCTTTTGTTATAAGGAATATCAATTGCTTTTTCTAATTACAAAAATTATATGGGCTTATTGTGAAAATTTTCAAACATGATACACAGATAAAATCTGGAAAGGGGCAGTCCCCCAGGATCTAGTTGTTTTATTTTCATTTCCATTTAGAGAAAAAGAACATAATGCAAAAGCAGGGTAATGGAGCTCAAATGCAATCGAAGAGAAAACAGCATTCTTGTCAAGTTTCGATGGCATTAGCCTATTAGCCTTTTGACTTCCAAACTTTTGCAAATGTAAAGCTGTTCTCATCTTCTCACCTGGAGTGATCAGTACTTAATGGTAGTGATTAACTCTCCAGCTCAGAAGGCAACTGGTTATTAGATAACAAACTCCTGCCACGTTATCCTTCTCCAAAAACAATGTGCTCACAAACCCTAGTGTTCTCCTTGCTGGGCTGTGACATGGCTTTGGGGCAGGTGGCACAAATGAATTCCTCCCCAGGCACACATGAAATCTCTCAACCAGTCCCGCTTACTTGAGGTTTAAGAATAAATGTTGCAACAGACAACTTCCAGTGATTAAAGTTGCTTTTTCTGGCAAAAACCCCACGAGTTCGTGCTATTGACGAAATGTTAAGTCATAAATCTGTTAAAGGGATTAAGGAAATAAAATATAGATTATTTTTAAAACACTAAATTGGCATAATTATGAGACATCTGGGAAAAATATTAAAGTTCTGTGAATTCTCGAGCATGCCAGAGCCTGAAGTCCAAGGTAGCAGGCTCCATTCATCATCGTCGGGGGTGGAATCTGGGCTGGACTAGGAGGTACTCGCCTGTGCACAGCCTGTTTGTTTCACTAGCACTAAAGTGAGTATCCATTTTCAAAGGATTGAGGGTTGAGATGCAATGACCAAGTGAGGGAGGGTGGGATGAAACAGCTGGTGGACTGCCATGGGTGATAATTTAATAAGGAGGGGAAGATTTAACAGAGTGATGATGAATGTCATCACAGAGACCTGTACATCAGGAGTCCCCAACCCCCAGGCCATGGACCAGTATAGATCCTTAGCCCGGTAGGAACTGGGTGCACAGCAGGAGTTGAGCAGCAGGTGAGCCAGTGAAGCTTCATCTGTATTTACTCACATTACCCACTGAGCTCACATTACCCAATGAACTCCCATTGCTCACATTACCCACTGAGCTCCACTTCCTGTCAGATCAGCGGTGACATTAGATTCTCATGGAAGCATGAACCCTATTGTGAACTGTGCATGGGAGGGATCTGGTGGCACACTCCTTAAGAGAATCTAATGCCTGATGATCTCTCACTGTCTCCCATCACCCCCAGATGGGACCATTTAGTTGCAGGCAAACAAGCTCAGGCTCCCACTGATTCTACATGATGGTGAGTTGTATAATTATCCAAAAACCATCCCCCTCCCCAGTCTGTAGAAAAGTTGTCTTCCATGAAACTGGTCTCTAGTGCCAAAAAGGTTGGGGACTGCTGCTATACATGAGATATTTTCACCAAAATGCAATTTTCCCATTTTCTCACCTCATTTTATTTTCCCACATAAGGTCAAAAGGAAAGAATTATCAGTTGAGGTGTATTAAATTTAGTCCATTTTAATTCTCAATAACTCATCTCTGTATCCCCATTGTTTCCTCAGATGCAATTAATTCCATTCATCTTCATGGTGTGTCTTGGGCACTAGCTGGGTGGTCATCAAGAGCTTTGCTCAGAATAGCCCAGATGCAGTGACTAGATGAATTTTCAAGTTGAGTCCAGTTTCTTGCAATATATATTACTCTTGAAAGGAGAATTTTTTTTTCATTTTTGATTAATGATGTGGTTTTTCTTGGGGAGCTGATCTACTAATTCAGAATCTGCCACAACCTTGAATTCCAGTGAATGTTTTTCAATTTCAGGGGCTCTTTATTTACTCTTCAGTGTTCTGCTGGTGCTCTAGGATACAAAATGGTTCCCACTGAGCCATTTCTCATCTTTCTGAGCATTGCCTTACATTTGGAACATTGGCAAATCAATTCAAGCCACAATCCAGCTATGCTGACTTTGAAGAGAAGTTTGAATCAAGACCCAGAGTTTGTTGTTGATGGGAAATGGGGAAGATTCATGTATTTTTTAATCCACTCTAATCAACCACAATTGCCTAGATAATTCAGGTAGAAATGCGGTCTTTTTCCATTTAAATGACCTAGGTAATTTAGGCTGTAAATTACCAAGGTATAAATTTTGGTGTACTCTGTAGACACTGATTTTAAAAAACTCACATATTAGATATAAGGTACTAATTAAATACTTTGCAGAAATTCTTCCCATAGTCTTGATTTCTTGTTACTTGTGATAATAAAACAGTAGGATGAAAGCACTCCAAATATATTAAGTGAAAAATGCAAGATGCGGAAGAATGTATATATTATGGTACCATTTATGATAAAAGAAGAGAGGAGAAGAATATACATTTGTATTGGCTTGTAAAGGCTTTAAAATGTCTGAAAGGAAAAAGTAATAAAAGCAAAAGAGAAATCTAATAACCCTGGTGCCCAGCTGAGAGGGATGGGGAGTTGGCAGATAGGAGTTAGGAATGGGAAGAAGGCTTTCCACTGGGTGCTTTTTGGGATTTTTTGATGCTTGAACAAATAAACTCATTCATGTGAATGAGTAATTTGACCAATAACCCAAATAATTATTTAATTTAAAAAAGTAATTGGTGATTAGTGACTAAATGATGGAGGGGCATGTTCAGATACCCTACCAGCTTCCTTCTAGTATTTATCCTTTAACTGAAGGGAACAGGTGAGGCGGGAATAAGGGCTAATGCATTTACCTTTTCTCAGGAGCCACCCAAGAGTAGCACTTGACTGTCCAGCTGGTGCGGCAGGAAGAACTCAACCACCTTGAAGACTGCTGGCCAACTGTCAATGAGCACACCCAAAAGTCTTGTGCTCCACAGCTCTCCCTAGCTGCGGCACCTGTGTATGGCTTTGAATGAAGTGGACAGGACAAGATTGGGTTGTGTGGTCATCACGTGGCCATCTGACTACATCCAGCCATCATCCCATCGGCAGAGGGAAGCTTCTCTTAGAAGACTCCATAGGCTTAGTAGGCAGCAGGCACCCTGACGCAGCAAAACAATCCTTTGATTAAAAGATTAAACAAACAACACTTTAAAATGGTTAAAATGGTAAATGTTATGCTATTTATGTTTTACCATAAATTTAAAAATTAAAAATGTAATATACAAAACCTATTGAATTGTATATTTTAAATGGATGGATTGTATGGTATGTGAAGTATGTCTCAATAAAGGTGGTTTTTAAAAATCAGACAAAAACCCCTGCCTTTCTTCTGAATTGTTGTGAGCTCCTTGAAGGTAGAGGCCTCGCCTTTTCCACATTCATATCCCAGGGCCTTCAGGAGGGCTGCCTGAGAAAGTTGCCAGGAAATGTTCGTTGTCTGAATGATGATTCACAGTGGCTGTGTTGATAGTTCAAATTCACCCATTAATTCTATCTGGCTTATATTGGAAATCACATCTGTGTAAGTATCTGGATCTCCATTACAGCCATCTAGTCATTCTTTTTCTTTTTCAATTTTTGGGGTTAAATGCAAAACGATACAGAAAATCTTTACATCTCTACAGAAGAAAAAAATCACAATTTAATAAGAAAAAATCAAATAACAATTTAAAAGTGAGTAAAAGACTTAAATAGACACTTCTTCAAAGATATGCCAAATGGCCAACAAGCATAGGAAAAGACGCTTAATCCCTAAGCAGGAGATAAATGCAAATCCAAACCTCATACCTGCTGGATGGCTACTATAAAAACAACCTAGAAAAGAATGAGAATTAGAACCCCTTTGCACTGTTGGTAGGATGTAACAGTGTAAAATGATGCAAACACTGTGGAAAACAGTGTGGACATACCTCAAAGAATTAAAAGTAGAACTCGCATATAATCCAGCAATCCCAGCTCTGGGTATGTATGCAAAAGAATTGATATCAGGGTCTCAAAGAGATATTTGTACACCCATGTTCTTGGCTGTTCACAATAGTCAAGAGGTGGAAGTGACCTATCCACCCAGGGATGAATAAATTAACAAAAGGTGGCCTAACCATATAATGGAATGTTATTCGGCCCTGAAAAGGAAGGAAATCCTACCTCATGCTACGACATGAATGGACCTTGAGGACACTATGCTAAGTGAAACAAGCAGTCACAGAAAGATAAATATGTAAGATTCTACTGGCACAAGAATTTGACTCATTTAGATAGGAGTCAAATTAACAGAAAATCAAATGGTGTTTGCTAGGGGCAGGTGGGAGAAGGGAATGAGGAGTTAGTGTTTAATGGGTACAGAGTTTCAGATTTGCAAGATGAAAAACTTCTGAAGATCTCTTCTACACTGTGTGAATATGCTTAACACTACCAAAGTGTAGCACTTAAAAATGGTGAAGACAGTAAATTTTATGTCATATTTTTTAACATACAAAAGAGAAGAAATCAGCTCTATGATTGGTATAATGTGAAATGTTGAAGCTGAGTGATGAGTACACTGAAGTTCGTTATTCTGCTCTCTCTATTTTTATAGCATAGAATTCTCTAAAATTTATTTAGAATAAATTTGGTATAGGAACACTTCAGAGATATTGTGGATTTGGTTCCAATCACTGCAATAAACAAATATCACAATAAAGTGAATCACACAAATTTCTTGGTTTCCCAGTGAGTATAAAAGTTACATTTACACTATACTGTAGTCTGTTAAATGTGCAATAGTATTATCTCTAAAAAAAGTACATATGTTAATTTAAAATACTAATAAATGCTAACAATCATCTGAGCCTTTAATGATTCATGATCTTTTTGCTGGTGGAGGGTCTTGCCTCAGTGTGGATAGCTGCTGACTGTTTAGGGTGATGCTTGCTGAAGGTTGGGGTGGCTGTGGCAATTTCTTTCTTTCTTGGCAATTTCTCTTTTCTTTCTTTATTTCTCTCTTTCTCTCTCTCTCCTTCTCCTTTCCTTCCTTCCTTCCTTCCTTCCTTTCTTTTCTTTTCTTTTCTTTTCTTTTCTTTCTCTTTCTTTTGCAGAGTCTTGCTCTGTCACCCAGCTTGGAGTGCAGTGGCATGATCTCGGCTCAGGGCAACCTCCGCCTCCTGGGTTCAAGTGATTCTCCTGCTTCAGCCCCCCGAATAACTGGAATTACAGGCATCCACCACCACGCCTGGCTAATTTTTTGTATTTTTAGTGGAGATGGGGTCTTGGTTCACTGCAACCTCTGCCTCCTGGGTTCAAGTGATTCTCCTGCCTCAGCCTCCCAAGTAACTGGGATTACAGGCATCCACCACCACGCTTGGCTAATTTTTTGTATTTTTAGTAGAGATGGGGTATCACCATGTTGCCTACGCTGGTTTCAAACTCTTGAGCTCAGGCAATCTGCCCACCTCTGCCTTCCAAAGTGCTGGGATTACAGGCTTGAGCCCCCGCATCCAGCCAACACTTTCTTAAAATAGAGCAACAACAAAGTTTGCCACTCCACTGACTCTTATTCTCACAAACGATTTCTCTGTAGCATGCTGTTTTGTAGCATTTTATCAACGTTAGAACCTTTTTCAGCATTGAGGTCAATCCCTCAAGCCCTGCCATTGTATTATCAACTAAGTTTATGGGTGTTCTAAGTCCTTTGTTTTCATTTCTACAATGTTCATGGCATCTTTACCAGGAGTAGATTCCACTTCAAGAAACCACTTTCTTTGCTCACCCATACAAAATAACTTCTCAGCCATTCAAGGTTTATCACGAAATTGCAGCAATTCAGTCATGTATTTATGCTCCACTTCTAATCTAGTTTGATTGCTATTTCCCCTACATCTGCAGCTATCTCCAACACTGAAGTCTTGAACCCCTCAAAGTCATTCATGAAAATTGGAATCAACTTCTTCCAAACTCCTGTTGATGATGATATTTTTATTTCCTCCAATGAATTGCAAATGTTTTTAATGGCATCTACAATAGTAAATCCTTTCCAGAAGGTTTTCAATTTATTTTGCCCAGCTCCATCAGAAGAATCACTATCTATGGCAGCTATGGCCTTTTGAAATGTATTTCTTAAATCGTAAGACTTGACAGTTGAAATTACTCCTTGATCCATGGGCTACAGAATGCATGTTGTGTTAGTAGGAATGAAAACAACATTTATCTCCTTGTGCATCTCCATACAGCTTTAGCGTGGCCAGATTCATTGCCAGTGAGCAGTAAGATTTTGAAAGGAATATTTTTTTCTAAGAGGTAGGTCTCAACAGTGGGCTTAAAATATTCAGTAAACCATGCTATAAACAGATGTGCTGCCATCCAGGCTTTGTTGTTCCATTTACAGAGCACAGGCAGAGCCAATTTGCTCTAATTCTTTAGAGCCCTAGGATTTTCAGAGCGGTGAATGAGCATTGGCTTCAACTTAAAGTCAACAGCTATATTAGTCCCTAACAAGAAAGGCAGCCTGTTCTTTGAAGCTTTGAAGTCAGACATTGACTTCTTCTGTCTAGCTATGGGAGTCATAGATGGTATCTTCTTCCAGTAGAAGGCTAATTAATCTACATTGAAAATCTATTGTTTAGCATCACCACCTTCATCAATGGTCTCAGCAAGATCTTCTGGATAACTTACTGCAACTTCTCCATCAGCACTCACTGCTTCATCTTGGACTTTTATGTTATGAAGGCAACTTTCCTTGGACCTCATGAAGCAACATCTGCCAGCTTGAAACTTTTCTTTCGCAGTTTCCTCACCTCTCTCAGCCTTCAAAGAACGGAAGAGAGTTAGGGCCTTGCTCTGGATTAGGCTTTGGATTAAGGGAATGTTATGGCTGGTTGGCTCTTTTATCCAGATCACTAACATCTCCATCTCAGCAATAAAGCTGTTTCGTGTTTGTATCATTCATGTGGTCACTGGAGAAGCACTTTAGTTCCCTCAAGAATGTCTCCTTTGCATTCACAACTTGGCTGCCTGTTTGGGGTAAGAGGCCTAGCTTTCAGCCTGGCTCTGCTTTTCTCATGCATTCCCTGACCAAGCTAATTCATTTCTAGCTTTTGATTTGAAGTGAGAGACATTTGGCTTTTCCTTTCGTCTGAACACTCAAGAGGCTACTGTATGATTATTAATTGGCCTAATTTCAATACTGTTGTGTCTCAGGCAATGGGGAGGCCGAAGAAGAGGGAGAGAGACAAAGGAATGGCTGGTGGATGGAGTAGTCAGAACACACACAACATTTTTCTGTTAAGTTTACTGTCTTATATAGGTGTGGTTCACAGGGCCCCCTAAAAATTACAATAATAACAGCAAAGATCACTAATCATAGATTGCTGTATAATAATAAATAAAAAGTTTCAAGAATTACCAAAATGTGACAAAGTGAGCACATGCTATTGGAAAAATGGTGCTGATAGAGTCACTCAACACAGGGTTGCCACAGACCTTCAATTGGTAAAAATATGCAAAATCTGAGAAGGGTGATAAAATAGTGCAATAAAACAAGGTGTGCCTGTAAATAAATTTAGAATTTACCAAACTCAGTAAAATGTATGCTTGAAAATTTCTGTAATAAAAAGCAATTAAGAGCCAGGCATGGTGGCTCACGACAGTAATCCCAGCACTTTGGGAGGCCAAGGCAGGTGGATCACTTGAGTCCAAGATCGAGACCAGCCTGGGCAACATGGTGAAACCCTGTCTCTACAAAAAATACAAAAATTAGCCTGGCATGATGGTGCAGCCTATAGTCCCAGCCACTCGGGGCGCTAAGGTGGGAGGATTGCTTGAGCCAAGGAGGCAGAGGTTGCAGTGAGCTGAGATCATGCCACTGCACTCCAGACTGAGTAACAAAGTGAGACTCTATCTCAAAAAAGTAAAAGTAACTAAGAGAACGCAATTCTTTTTAACTGAATCCACATTGAGAAAGATTCAGCCAGCAAGGGTCTAGATTTCTGAAGCACCCAAAAACTCAAGTTGAACTTGGACTGAAATGCACATTTGCACAGGGGCCACTTCTGGCATTGCAGAGGAAGAGGACAGCTCTGTGCTGCCTGCCAGACTCCAGACCACAACTGTTGGGAACATCGTCTGCAATAGTAGATAGCACCGTTTCTTTTTCTCAGATTCCTCTGACATGCTACAAAAATCAGAGCATTATTCTGTGTCGTAATTTTCCATTGTTGAGATGCAAATTTACTAAATACATTTCTGATAGATTTCATTTATATTCTCTATGTCACCTGATAGCTGATCAAACTTCTCTACCTGCCTTCCCGGAATCCACAACATCAGCCATCTTAATGTTTTATTAAGCTCTTCAAACACATCATCAATCCCCCAGCCAGAAGCCTGTGCTTTACATGGCTTAAATCCCAAAACAGCTTCCCAGGGATATTTGCCAAAATATTCTTGGATTCATTTGTAATCCATTTACTAACTTACATTTGAAGAATAATTGTTTGTACAAATACTAACCATATTATTATGCCTGTTGATGGCTACCTGGATGATTGGTAAATTATACAAAAATCACAATAAATAATAATATAACAATAACCACATGTGGAAAATCAAAAGAGTACAGGCTAGCTTTCATTCAGGGTATCTTACATTATGCCAGAATTCCAGATGAAAACCAAAGGAGTTGCACATCTGGGTCTTTTATTTACCTGCTGCCAAATGTCTACACGTTTGGACAGATCAGGGAGATGGATGGATTTCAGTGCTGTGGACACAGATGTCATTATGAGCAATTCAAAGAAGACCAGATTCAGATGATGAAAAAGATGATATTGAAGATAAACTTGGAGGGAGAAAATCCAGGGGATAGGGACATTAGGAGAGAATCAAATGCCAGGAATAGCAATGATGGACCAGCTGGCACGTGCACACACGGTTACACGGTATCACACTCTGAAAACACAGTGTTGCCTCAGACCTGTGAAGGTTTAATGGAGATGCCATGTAATTTACAAAGGTCTTTTATCACCTTCTTTATTCCAGAGGGGTAAGCTGAGAAGGAATGGAACGAATTTCTAAGTGCATAATTTTTATTCCTTGCCATTCAGTCAGCTCACTGACCTCTCTCCACACTGGCTCATAAATTTCCAACTCCTTGAGTCATGGGTCAGAAATACAAAGTGCCCCCTCAAAATAATAATAAAAAACAAAGAGTGTGCCATTTCTTGTGGCATTTTGTTTCCGAGGCTAGCCTTTGATCTCTGTGGAATCACAGGCCGTTCTGCAGTAGATTGAGAAATCAAGCTACCGGGTGTTTTTTCCACTTGAGCCATTTGTCGGCAGATGCTGTAAAAGCCCAAGTTGTCCTTCTTGATCTTTATCGGGGATGGCCGTTTCCTTTGATCTCCTCCTCTGTGTGTGACGTTTGTGCATGGCTTCCCCATTTAATTGTCTGACTTTTGGTTGCTGTTTGAGTTTAAAAGATAATCGTAGCTTCCCTTTTTCTTTCTGCTTTTTAACTCTTCAGTTTTTGGAACCAGTCCTCCAGGTAAAGTGTTGTGATTTCCTCATGACCTCGCATCAATTAGGTTAGCAACCCCTGCCTCCGCTCAGTTTTGCACAGACAGTAAATTTCTGTCGTTATGAGGAGAAACCCCTCACAGAAAAGTCCAGAAGGTTGTTGTGCATCTCGGTTTGCCGTTACCTGTGTGGAAGACATCAAGACTGGCTCACAAAGTGCAAACCCAGCTTCCCACAGTGCCCGACTTCCTCAGTTTACCCCCATGCACCTCCTTTCACCGTGACAGCCACCGAGTAGAGGATGAAATAGAAAAAGGAATGTATACATGCTCCCTTGACCTTCTCTCTGTCCTGCTTGAATGTTGAGGATCTTTTTACAGATTTCCTTAGCAGTGGTGACCTCCAGAGCCCTTCCCAACGAATGCTGAGACTTTCTGTACAGTTCCTACAGTTACAGCCACATTCCCCATCGGGATTTTTAACTGCAAATATCAGGGAAACAAGACTGACATTTGGTGGGGCACACGATATGTGCAATGCTTTAAAAGTATCTCTTGTGCAATCATCACCCCCATTTTGCACATGGAAGCACTGAGGTTGATGAAGTTAATACATGAATTTATTTCCCGCTGCGTTTGTGCTTTTTAAAACTCTCGTTTTTTTCTTCTTCTCCTTTCTGTAGTTGTACAGGCACCTCTGGGCTCTCACAGCTCAGCACTCACATTCTTGTATAAAAACCCATAGTTAAGCTTTGCCCCATGTGAGTGCAAATGGCTGGTGAGCGTGTGCGGCAAGCAGCGGTCCCCGCGTGGAGGGGGAGTTTGAGAAAATGCACTCACGCTTCACTTCAGAACAACACACTTGAGAATACACTTGAGACTGTACAAAACACTTCAGACGTGGCCAGTAAACAGGCCTGAGCTCCCCGGGAAGGACCACACGGGTACAGCGGATCTTTTCCATTCTGTCTCCTGGCATCCTGATCAGCACTCGGAAGACGTCTGGGCACAGTGGAGGGGTCCCATAAAAGAGGTCTTAAACCTTCCCTCCATGTACCCCACAGAGTACATTTTTCAAGGACAGGCAGCTCTAATGACCATGTGGGGAACGGGGCACACAAGGACATGTATGATTGACGATAGACTCTCCCTCTGTGACATGCATTGCAGTTGTAATTAAATAAGTCTGGGTAGATATTTGCTTACTGCCTATCTTCCCTAGGAAACATCACGCTTCTTGTGAGTAGGATCTGTGACTGCCTGACTCTCCACAGTGCCTCTGCAGAGCCTGGCATGTAGAAGGTGCTCAGTGAATACTGGTTGAGTGAATAAACAAGGTATTTATGCAGGGTGGTTTCTATTGGATGAGCTAGGAAAGATCCCCTGTGGTGCTGAAGCAAAGGCTCCAAGGTAGAGAGGGGACGGGGACCCGAGGGGAGAAGCAGAGAAAGCCCAGTCAGGGAAATGAATCCATCAGAAGTGGGTGGCTCAGTCAAGGGTGAGTGGAACGGTGTCAGTTGGGCCCAGGATTCGGACTGGCAGCTGGGCGAGAGGCTCGGGATGGCACATGTTGGGAGACAGGGCCTTCCACGTAGGGCTGGCAGCAAGCAGGTCTACAGGAAGGGGCTGGGGAAGGGCAGGCCATCTCCCAACTTCCTGCTTGAAGACATCGGAGAAAGGGAGGAATAGAGGAGGAACACAGAAAAAGGAAGAGGACCGAGAAGGAGTGAAAGGGAAAGAGGACGAGGAGGACACAGAAGAAGGAAGGAAGGAAGGATGGAAGGAGGGAGGGAGGGAAGGAAGGAAGGAGGGAGGGGGGAAGGAAGGAAGGAGGGAAGGAAGGAAGGAGGGAGGGGGGAAGGAGGGAAGGAAGGAAGGAGGGAAGGAAGGAAGGAGGGAGGGAGGGAAGGAAGGAAGGAAGAAATGTAGGATGGGCAAGAGAGGAAAGACAGTCAAAAGAAGATGGAAGGTAGGAAATAATGAAGGGAGGAAGAAAAGAAAGGGAAGGAAGGAAGGACAGAGGAGAGGGAAAAATTCCGCTTCTATTAATAGAAAAAAACCCTGAATGGCAGGAGAACATGGTTATTTTATAAAACATCACAAAAGGTAAGAGCAGACAAACAGTGGAGAAGTGGGAGCAGCTAATCTGTGATCTCGATGGAGAAGAGGTGCTGCGTATGTATCCATAATGAAAGACCGAGATTGACAGGAGGAAGATGGGCCAGGCAGGAGGGTATAAATAGCAGTGCTGGCTTATTTGTAACTTTCATTTTTAGGTAAGGATGATTGGCACATGGATGGCTTGGATGAAGGGAGCCCCCTGATCTTTAACTTGCAGGTCACATGGAGAAAACTTTGCGAAAATGCTCCAACATGGAGATGTCAACTTGAGTGACAGCCCCGTGCGAGGTGCCTTGCTCTGGCTGCCTCCTTTACATGCATGGCTTCACAGAAATGATGACTGCCATTTGAACAGAAAGACATCCTTCCCGACCGGGGCCAGGAGACTGACAGAGCCCACCCATTAATAGAAATAACTGTCATTTAAAATAAAATGCTTGGTGGAAAACTTCAGAAATCTATTAGATAACATGGGGCCTGTGCTAGGGGTGTCCACGAATCACCGTAGAGGATGCGGGCACTCAGATATGGCGCAGTGAGTGGGCGATGGTCACATCCCCAGCAGTCCACGCAGCCGGCCATCTGGCTCCCTCATGCAGAACGCACCGGCGATTTACAGCCCGTGCATCTTAATCGGGAGCTTTCCTTGTGGGGCAATGCGGGAGGGGATCTGCATGAAAGGATGAATGACAACATAGTTTATGGTTTGACAACTTCTTACAGCAAAAAGTTTTTTGGCGCACACAGTTCTTTGGAGAAGCTTCTTTCCTGTCAAAATAACCAAGTCAGTCATGCTCACTCCTGAGAGTGAGCTCAAAGCTCAGGACGTCCTCTGAGCGCCATGATGTCTTATTTTTTGAGCAAATAAAATATTGCATAAGATGCAACAACACTCTTCAAAGGGTTAACACGGTATTTAGGCAATTTTCCTTAAACATTAAATAAATAATGAGAGGGCTCTGAACTATATAAAAATGGTGGTGCTTGATGGCAGGCTTGCAGAAAATGGTCGTTTATGGCCTGTTCTTGGGTGTAGGACGTCTGCGGCTTGTGCTCAGACTGGGGGTGTAAATAATAAACGTTGGTGTCATGCCTTATACATCTGTTATCTCATTTGATGCAATCTTTAGAACAACAAGAAGATGACGGTTCATGTGACCCATTTCACAGAGGAGATGTCTAAGGTGCAGAAGTGACTATCCCAAGTGCAGCCACCTTGGGAAGAAGGAAGTCCTTGAACTTCAAGTCCTCAGACTGCAGTCGCTGGGACAACCATGAGATGTGGGTGTTCTGTCACTTGATAGATGAGAACACTGAGATTCGGGGGTTGTGCAACTAATGAGCAGTGTAGTAGGAATTCAAACCTAGTCCATGCTCCATTCTGTGAAGACCTTTCAAGGACTGCGTCAGCATTCTATTGCTAGGCAACACATTTTCACAATTGCGGTGACTTAAAACAACACCCATGTGTCACCTCACAATTCTATAGGTCAGAAATCCACTGGGCTCTGCTTAGGATCTCACAAGACTGAAATCAAAGTACCAGCTGCTGGGCTTTTATCTGGAAGCCACGGGGGAGAATCAGCTTCCGAGCTTATCCAGGTCGTTGCAGAAATCAGTTCCTTGGGGTGGTAAGACCGAGGTCCCCCCGACTTTACTGACTGTTGGATGAAGTGTGTTCTCAACTCCTGCAGTCTGCTCTCCAGCTTTTACATGTGGCTCCCTGCATCTTCAAAGTCAGCAACAGTGTGTTGATTGTGTGTGTGTGTGTGTGTGTGTTCTTAACCCTCACAGATTTCCCTTTCTACCACCAGTGGAGAAAACTCTCTGGTTGTGTTACACCCATGCAGATAATATCTCCATCTTAGGGTTAACTGATTAGCAACCTTAATTACAGCTGCAAAATCCCTTTGCCACATCATGTAACATAATCAGAGGTGTGCTATCATACACACATGAGAGGGACTTACACAAGACTGAGGGCCATCTTAGAACTCTGCCCACTACAGAGATCATGGGCTTGGAATTGCTGGCTCTTAGGCGCTCAGCAGGGGATCCTTGGTTGGAAGGAACACACTAAATCCTTCCTCCCAGGAAGTTGAAGCTGACTCTAGTTCTACTCAGGGCATCCATCCTTCCTGAGGAGTAAGAGGTGGCTGGAGACAGCATGGCCCTTGGAGGCTGAGGATCCAGCCACTCACTTGCTCTGGGACCCTGACAGGCCACATTCTCTCTGAGGCATCACTGTGCTCTCCATTAACAGGTTTGGGGTCCAAAATTGAAGATTGCTTCAGGTCCCACAACGTGCAAACACTGTACTAGGCACTATAGACAACACAAGAAAGGAATGAGGCGTTGTTCCTGCTTGCAGGGAGCTTACACACTCAAGCAAGGAAACAGCCCAACTAACCAGAGTCCAAAAGACCCACCGTTTCCAGGATGCAGTTTCCCTTCAGTACCCAGCCAGCAAGTACCAGACCATCTAGGCACTGTAGACAACCCAAGAAAGGAATGAGGCGTGGTTCCTGCTTGCAGGGAGCTTACACGCTCAAGCAAGGAAACAGCCCTACTAACCAGAGTCCAAAAGACCCTCTGTTTCCAGGATGCGGTTTCCCTTCAGTACCCAGCCAGCAAGTCCCAGGCCGTCTTGCAACTCAGGATGTCTGTTTTTGTCAGAACCCTCATCCCACTCCAAGAGTTTCTGAAAGTCTCTGAGAAATACACTGGCTCGCTGAGCCCAGCTGAACTGAAGCTGAGCACGTCGGCTATGTGTGTCCACTCCTTCAGGCCACAGTTGTGATCTAGGCTGCCAGAACTCTCCTTATACATCCCAAGTGTGAACATAGGCACTTAAACTTAATTCCGCAAAGTTTAGCAAAGACCAAACCATGCTGATGGCCATGGGGGTCTTGGGGTAGCATCGGTGTTTACAGTGCAGTTGAAGGCAATTTTTAAATCACCTCTTTACCTCTTGAACCAACATCTAGAGGGTACTGGTCGTGGCCTTCATGGGCTCCCCTTTTGGCTCTCCTTAGGTGTCCATCCCAGACACCACTCTCAACAGGGCTGGCCAGGTTCCCACAGGAATGAGGGGACAGCTTTCATCATATTCTTCTAACTCCCAGTGGATTCAGCTCAGAGGCATAAAGAAACCCACATTTCCCCCATGACTGATTTCCCATTAGCATCATGGTGATCTCGGCTGAGAAGGAACCGCTTGCCTGGTGCAGACAACCTTGGGCATCAATACACAGTGCTCGACGGATTGCACTGTGGCCTCATCCTCTCTATGCCAGTGCAGGCTTGGGGTCTTCTCTGCATGAGCACAAGGACATTGAAGTGTCCTTCCTACCCTCCAACAGACAGGGGTGCTGTCGTTCCCCAGAGACAAAATTGGCCTCCACCTAAAGCGAAGGAGCAAATTGTGGGCAACGTTACAATTGCAGTTTCCCTCCTTTAGAGTCATCAACGGTTTTAAATATATATATCGGGGTGAGCCCAGTGTCAGAGCATCCAGTTAGCAAACATAAAATGAGACGTGGAATGCCATGAGGGAGTGTCCCAGGCTGAGATCCCTGGAACGGATTCTGAGGTGGATGGCCACATGCAGGTTTTTTGAGTGATGGACCCATACGGCAGTAAGGATTGGGCAGAAGGAGAAGTGCATCTCCAACACAGACACAGCAGAGGCTCAGCTGCTCCGATGGGAGCTCCCAAGCCAGGGTGGCCCTTCAGCATTGTCCCCAGATTGAGGGACATGGCCTGGGCTCGGTCTCGCTGCTTCAGTCAGTCACCGGCAGTAGGCTGCTCCTGTAAGAGCCATAGCCTTGGGCTGGGTTATTCCCTGTGGCTAAATGCAATTGCCAGTGAGGGCTACAGCTGGGAACAGCTGGGGGATGTATGCTTTGGCCTAAAGAGGGGAACTTGGCAGAGTATCCCAGAATCCACTACAAGGAGGCATCAAGAAAGGCTGAGGTTTACAGAGGGAGTAGAAATCCATCCAGGAAGGCTTCCTGAAGGAGGATTAGCAATGTATGAGCAGGCTTTGGAGAAATGGTAGAATGTGGAGGAGGGGACCCGCCTCGCAAATCCTGTGGGCCCAGGATCTGTGCCCACCTGAAAGCCTGCTGTGATTGTGAAGAATGCCAACAATTCCTCTCATCTCTGGAAAGCAAGAGGCTTGGGCTTTGTGAATGCCGGGATGCCTGAAGCTCTAACAGGGTTTGACCCCTTGATCTTCTGTCCATCAGAAAAATGCACAGGGAAATAAAAATAATGGTGAGGTTAATTAATGGTGCCTGCAGACTTCTTTTTAACCTCCTCCACTTCACTATGTCAATAATAACTCGAGGGTCGACTTTCCCCAGGATATTCCAAAGCGTGACTAATTGCAATAACACCGAACACATTTCCCCTCTTCTCCATCCTCTCCAATTTGGAAAATGATTTTGCCCTTTTCCAGATATATGCTACAAAATGGGCGAATTTGTTTAAACACAGCTACAGAGTCAAAGCTCACTTACTAAGACCTGGTCACCCTCAGTGGCTCCTTGGCACTTCTCTGGAACCCAAGCCCAGCAATGCCCTGAGAGCTTGAAGCACTGCCATGGGCGTGAGGCCAGAGACCTATAGAATTCCCTGCTTCCATTATAAAAACGCTTTCTGAGAATTCATCTAGAATCACATAAACAAGATTTCTTCCTCTGAAAATAAATCTTGCTTCTAAGACATTCGCATTGTTTTTCCAAAGGTGGTGTAAATACATTTATCTGTTCATTTTTAGTTAACTCCGGAGACATAAGCCTCTTGAGATCAGTAGGAGCGGAAAGTTCAACGAGGACTGGGCGGTTTACATGGCCATTGTGGGCAGTGCTAAGTGTGTCTGGAACACATTAGGGACACATGAGGCTGCGCCCACCACATGCCTGTCAGCTCAGAGGATCAAAGAGGAGGCCCCGCCATGCATTTAGTGTGCGCCTTGAGCAGGGTTCTTGTTGCAGATTACAAAAACGGCCATAATTTGTTTAACTTCCTCTATCTGCCCCCTTCGATAGTCCCCTCCCACAGGGCCCCGAACTGGCCTTATGTATTACATGGCTACTGGGACATTAGCAAACAAGCCACCAAAGGCTTGAAAAAGCGTTCACACATTGGAGCTGGCTCTCTTGCTGCCCTGGAAACCCGGGCTAATGAGAGCACATGGCCCAGCCATTCGTGTTGCCCACAGCCAACAACTACCAGACAGGTGGGTGAGACCAGTCAGCCTCCACTCCATTCCTAGCTGACCAGGAGTGGGTAGCGTCTCGCTGAGATCATCAGAAGGACGTCCACCTGAGTCCAGCCCAAACTGCTTACCTATAGCACTGCGAGTGAAAGAAATGCTGACCTTACGACACTCTGGGAGGACTTTGTTATGTAGCAAAAGTGAACCAATTCAGCATTCACCCTCAGTCTTTTCACCTGTAAGATGGAGAGAAATTGCCTGCCTCATAGGATTCTTAAAGCTTAAATGAGTCCTGGCCCACAGTAGGTGCCCCAAATTTACTCCATCCTTTTTCTGTGAAAGATGAGATAGAGTGTGCAGTTGGCTGAATTATTGGTCCTAGTTCTTCCCACCTCTCTACCAGCACACCCTTGCCGTGACCCTTTTAAGGGAGGGCTGGCGTCTTTGGCCTTGGGGTTGGCCACATGTCCTGCTCTGGTTAATGATATATCTGGGCAGAAGTGGCAGTGGCTGGATTTGAGCCTATACCTTAGGCGACCTGGAGGGTTTCCACGGGCCCTCCAATGCTTCCCGCTATCGTCATCGGAAGCACATGCCCTGGAGAGGCCCCTGGTTGCAGGAGCAAGATGACAGCCAGGTACTGGTAGAGCTGCTGCCAAAATTTCGCCAACCAGAGCACTTTGGAGTAGAGCTCAGCCTGGATTAATGGATACCAGTTGCCCCACACATTGGTGAGAATGGATCATTGTTGTTTTAAACCACCAAGTTTCGGGGGTAGTTTGTTACCCAGCATCACTGTGGCAATGGCTAACTGATACAGACAGGGCTGCAACTCACTGCCCACATTTGAAAGTCTTTGGTCTGGACACCTCCTACAAGTATTTGGAAACAAGGGCGTAGCAGGGGCTGGGCCCCTCAAGTTAACTATTGCAGAGTGCCCTGTTGGGAGCAGCACAGCAGAGAATGATAAGCCTTTCTACAACTTACAGACAATCTGGTGCTAAATACTCTATGCATCAGCTTGTAACCCTCAAAGCAGCACCAGGAGGCAGGTACAAGAGTCATACCTGCCCCCCCCATCAGGAAACAGAGCCAGCTGAGATCGAGAAACACAGCCCAGGGCTCTGGGAACAGGGCTCTTGAAGTTCAAAATCCAACCCACGGCCGGTGTCACCCACTCAGCCACAATTTAGCAGCCCAATTCTGCTTGGTAAGACCAAAATCTCCCCCGGTTTTCAGTTATTGCCAGACTGGGATAGTGCTTTGTGCTTATTATTAAGGCCCACAACACTGTTGCCTTGAAATATAGCATTTGCGTTTCTGAATTGAAGAATACCACTATGCAGGAGAACATTTCTTTATGCCCCAATTCTGCATTCACGACAGGTGCTCCACAAATTGTTTCTTTTTATGTGGAACCTCTGTGCAAATGCGCAGCAGAGTACCCACTTCTGTGCACACGCTGAATTTTCACAGCCGAGTTGGCTGCACCTTCAAAAAGAGCAAACAAAGTATTGTTAGGCAGCGAGAAACTTCCGTGAACAGAGAGTAAGAGATGGAAATTGACTGCAACTGAACAATAGCATTGGAACTCGGTCCTTCTCATGTGCTTTTCTCCTACACAGATGACCCTATCAGTAGGGGATCACACCAATTATTTGCCGAACTTGGACTCCTGTAAGAATAAAAAGGGGCTGGGAGAGTAGGTGCAACCGAGACTGTTGTAGGTAAACCAGGAGTGGGGTCACCCCATCCTGCTAGGAAACTCACAAAAATAACAGCAATTGACCTTTGTAAAGGACTGTAGCATTTACAGAGATGTTTCCCATACTGTGTGAAGCAGTATCTGATCATCGTTTTACAGACGACAAAACTAAGACCCAGAAACTGGCGTTTAAGTGGCGTGTTAAAAATCCCATGTGCAGCAAAGTGGTGACTCAAATCGAGGTTTTCTAACACCAGATCTTAGAGTCTTTCTTCTGTAGGATTTTGTGTCCATCAGATAGTTTTCCACGACTGGCACATAGAGGTCACTTGCTAAATATTTGTGGGAGGAATGAGTGAATGTGACGACCAAAGAAATAACGAGTAACACAACTGTGTTGTGTCTTCTGATTTCATACAGGGCTCAGAGGTATTTTGCAGTGTAAGAGAAAGCCTCTGTTCTGTTCGAACTTCTCTGAAATTTCCTAATAATTTAATTGGTCTTTAATATGAAGAGGTTCCACCAATATCCCCTTCTTCTGTTCTTGGGTTGTTAAAAATGAGTGCTTTGTTCTTTCCAGCGTGGGAGGATTTGGTTGATCTCTGTAATCAGCAGTAGAGGGAATAATATCTTTTCATGCATTCTCTGCCTCCCCTCACCCTCTCCAGCCACCCTTTCTTCCTCTCGAGTTTGACGCTCTTAATTGTGGTTCCCCTTCCGCTCCGTGTCACGGGGCACTGCTACCTTTCATAGAGACTTTGGGAGGCTGCCTTTTCCCTGCCAAAGTTTCCACCAAGGCTGTGTCTGCTGTAAACACTTATGAAATCAGTTAAGTGGTATAATTTCCCAAGTGCTTCTTTCTAACATTAGTCTTCATTTCTCTGAAAAAAAAAATATATATATATATATATATATTTATATTCCTAAGAGTTGGAGGCAGTAGGCAGTGAGGTGGTAACAGTAAGTCTTACTAAAATATTTTGGTCATGGCATCTATGAAAGCTTTTAATGATTGTTTTAAAAAATAATCTTTTCTAGAAATAAACTCATGACAAAGATGGAATACACGTTCTGATCGCTCTGTGCTCAGCCCCTGAGGCATTCTTGGCTTTTTTTTTTTTTTTTTTTTTGAGACAAGTCTTGCTCTGTTGCCCAGGCTGGAGTGCAATGGTGCAATCTCCGCTCACTGCAACCTCCAGCTCCTGGGTTCAAGGGATTCTCCTGCCTCAGCCTCTTGAGTAGCTGGGAGTGCAGGTGCACGCCACCTTTTTAAAATTTTTAGTATTATTTGTATTTTTGCTGTTTTTAGTAGAGATGGGGTTTCACCATGTTTGTCAGGCTGGTCTCGAACTCCTGATCTCTGTGGTCCACCTGCCTCAGCCTTCCAAAGTGCTGGGATTACAGGCGTGAGCCACCGCGCCCAGCTGGCTACCTTCTCATTTATAATCTCCACTCATTTGCCAGACATCTGAGGGACATGCTTTCATCTTGAGAAAGATCTGTCTCTGTTCTTCTGAATGAGGTACAGGGTTACCATCTATTCCCACTCAATACAGCGTAACAAATAACGTTCACCTCAGCAGAGAACCTGAAGCCAAGAGCTGAGTCTCTCTTAGCGCTGGACAAAAGAGCCCCATCTTTGGCTTAGGCCGTGCCCGGGGCATTGCTTCGCATGTCCAAGCAGGAGGACGGGTCACAGACCAGGCTCCTGCAGAGTGCATTTGTCAGTTAAACACAGATCCTGAAGTAAAAATAGAAAAGGGGGCTCCCTCACCCCCAGGACCCTTCAGCTTTGTCCCCATAAGCTGTAGAGGACACTGTTGTACCCTCTCAGGCCCCCAGCTGTGTCTCTCCTGCCCACTCCTGCACCTGCCGCCCCTTCGGAGGCCTGTCCAAGGGCTACTAAAATCTTTTTGCCCACGTGTCCAAGAGCCCGAAAGGCCTGAGAGATTGTGTTCCCCCAGGGCTCAGAGCCAACGACAGCGCAGGGCAGTGACACCACTGCTAGCCTCAAGGCTGAGGTGTAACTAACAATTCAGGCTTCCACAGGAGCAGGCTGAGGCCAGGAGCTTTCCTGAAATTGCACCCTGGCGTGGCTTCCTCCCTTTCCCTGCCCCCACTCCCACCCGTGTCCCAGGAGCACTTCCTTCACAAATCTCTTGCACGGGAATTCTTGCCTTGGAGGAGCCGAACCTAAGACTCAAGTTTGCGTGAAAAGTGCTGGCTAGAAGAAAGCGCGTATTTCAACAGCATCTGTTCAGAAGAGAGACCCCCTTGGTTTTTCCCTGGAGGGTTTCCTCAGGGAACTCCAAATAAGGGATTTTTCCTTTTAACACACATGCATGACAGGTACATCAGCAACCTCTTCAAGAGGACGGTGGTGACACTAACCTGCAGGGAACCCACAGCTAAGCCCGTTTGTTGATTCAGCCCTTGTGCGTTCATCGAGGGCATGGGGTGATTTATGCTAGAAACGGGGCTTGGTGTAAGGATACAAACCGAGCTCAGACCCTCCCCAGGGTGCCACACGTGCACAGTGGGGGAGATAAAAAAAACAACACAGGAACAGCACAGGCACAGAAGGTTCTGGAAGCAGGACTGCTCTGTTTTCTCCCATCTCTGGCTCCTGGGCAGTAGACTGTATGCTCCCTGAAGGCAGGGACTATGTCTTCTGTGCCTTTGCATCCCTGGGACCCGACACAGGCCCAGCACATGGGAGACAGCCAACGGGTGTTTGCCAAATGAAGAAAAGCACAAAGGAGGGGTTCCCTGGGTGGACAACGTGGGGCAGGGATGGGATGAGAGCGGTCAGGCAGGCTTCCCGGAGGAGCTCGTACCTGAGCTGCATCGGCTGTGGCCGGGTGAAGAAAGGTGAGGGAACAGTGTCCTAGCCATAGGGGACAGCATGTCATGGAATGTCCTAGGAAGGCCCAGTCTGGCTTGAGCAATGCAGGTGGCACGGTACTCCTGTATTCATACCAGTAATATCCTACTACTGCCTTTCAGAAGGAAACCCTCATACCTGTGAGAGGGAGCAGCTGGGGGCAAGGTGCGAGGAGGAGCCAAGACCCCACCGAGTGTAGGGAGCCCTCAGGTTTGCAGCTGATTCTATGAATGGGCCGTTAGCAGGGGAGGAATGTGACTAGCAAGAGCCCTGTGGCTGCGGATTGCCATGGGGAGAAGTGGGGACCAGACACCGCTCTGCAGAATTCCAGGTTTCCAGGCTGGGGGCGGGGAACTGGACAGATGTGAAGATGTTTAGGAAATAGCAGCCAGAAGAGATCGTGGTGCTCTCACGATGGCTCTTCTGCCATCAGAACAGGGCTGTTCAGGATGAGAGAACCCTGGCACACAGCTCCCTCTCTACCTCCTGGATGCAGCCCTGCTGGGGATGAGGCCATCCACGTCAGGAGGGGCACAGCGAGGCCCTGGGAGCTGAAGACAGCTGGCATCTCTCTGGTGTGAACTGTCCTGGAGCTCCGAGGGGCAGGAGGGGCACAGGGTGTTATAAGCTGAGGTTTTCTGTTAGCTTGGCCAGGCCGATTTTGGGGGGAACAGTTACAAAGAGGAAACACCCTCCCTGCAACACACACTCTCCAGAGTCAGTACTTAAAACTGCATCATTTTTAGAAAGCACAATGTCTCCAGTGCCGAGGTGGGGACCCCTGGGAAAGGGCAATGTTTGCATTTCCAGAGGTGTGCGAATTTGTGCCTTTGAAAAGGTGCCTTCAGCTGAGCACGGTGGCTCATGCCTGTAATCCCAGCACTTTGGGAGGCCGAGGCGGTGGATCACCTGAGGTCAGGAGTTCGAGACCAGCCTGGCCTAGAAGGTGAAACCCCGTCTCTACTAAAAATACAAAATTAGCTGGGCATGGTGGCACATGCCTGTAATTCCAGCTATTTGGGAGGCTGAGGCAGGAGAATCATTTGAACCTGGGAGGTGGAGGTTGCAGTGAGCAGAGATCATGCCATTGCACTCCAGCCTGGGCGGCAAGAGTGAAACGCCATCTCCAAAAAAAAAAAAAAGAAAAGGTGCCTTCTGTGTTGAGGTCATGAAGACACCCAGGGCAGTAGGAACCAGGATGCCCGGGGTCCAGTCCCAGCCTTGTCACCGACCCTCAGCGTGACTTTGGGCAAGTCACGTGATCTCTTGGGCTTTGGATTGAGTCAGCCTTAAAGTCACTTGTGGCTGTGACACTCAAGGATCTAGTTCAAAACCAACAATTCTCAGGGAAGAGACAGGGCAGAGGGACTAGGGACAGTTCAGGGTGGAAGCAGCTGCCTGGCCGGGATATGGCAGTGCCACAGTGTAACACACCCCTTCTGGCAGGAAAAGTTGGTAGCTTGCTTGGAACTTTTGAGGGCACATGTGCCTGGACCGTGAGGTACAGCTCATGACGTTAAACACAGCAACTTCTGTAAAGGAAAACATCAGCAGAAAGACCTCAGGGCTTTTGTGGAAAGCAAATAGGGTAATGCAGGTCAAGCTGTTTAAAACAAAGTGCCCTAACAATGGAAGATGTCACTGCTAGTAATAACTGTGTTGCTGATGAAACAGCAACCTGGGGAGCTTAGAAGCCTGGCTTCCCAACCTCGTTCTTCCAGCCAATTGAAACACGCACACACACACGTGCGTGCACATGCACTCACATTCATGCGCACACACTTAATATACAATGTTACTTACGTAGCATAGTTAGTACAGGCAGAATATTCCTTTTCTGAAATGCTTGGAACCAGAAGTGTTTTGGAATTTGAATGTTTCCCAATTTTGGGATATTTGCATTATACTTATTGGTTGAACATACCAAATCCTGAGACCTGAAACCCAAAATGCTCCAATGAGCATTTCCTTTGAGTGTGATGTCGGTGCTCAAAAAGTTTCAGATTTTGGAGCATTGCAGATTTCAGATTTGGGATGCTCAGCCTGTATCAAAAAGTCCGCATTCCAAAAAAAAAAGAAATTCTAAAAATATTCAGTAGTGCCCATAGTATCCTCCTGCCCTTCAGAAGGAATCCCTCATCTCTAGGCTCATTGACCATTAAGCTGAATGGAAGCGCAGGGACGTTACAAGCCACTGTTCTTTCTGTTCTTGCAGCCGAGTTCAGTGACACCAAGTGCAACAATGCAAGGCGGTAAAATCAAGCTGAAGGCAACGGTTTGGAAAGGCACTGATGTTGTCAAGTACATGGCATAGAACCAGGTGAGATGACGAGTCATCCAGGAGATGAGAGGCTTCCTTATGGCCTGGAATAGCATAAGCCTCGATTTAACTTTATTCTATTCAGGGATATACAAAAATGTCTTTGGGATGGAAACCTAGTATCTAAATCTTAGAGAAATTTACAAAATGTATTCCTGGTAACACAGATCTTTTTAAAATCACCTAGTACTTTTATCCAAAAGGAAGGGATTTAAAAGAATTTGTGTCTATCTCTGCAGTCCCAGTGATCTCCCTGAAACCCTGCTATGCACACAGGACCCTTGCCTGCGATTCCCTAGAGAAATACCATTAGGGAAATACCAGGAGAACGCCAAGTCCTGTTTCTGCTCCATCATCTTGGCTTTCCTGAGCAGCACATGCTGGGAGCTTTGCTGGTCCGCAGGCAGGGGATGGGAATGGGACACTCCAGTGTGATATTCCCGTGCTGTCACCTGCCACCCCCAGGCCCCGTCTCTCCTTGGCCCATCTCTTCTTCTGCTGTCCCCTGAGAGAGAGTTCTGTCTTTTCCTACACGCTTTCCAGAATTTTGAGACACAAAACTGGAAGACTGAGTGGACAGAGACAGGGTTGGGGAGGCGAGGGAGAGGAGGGAAGCAGGGGAGAGACTCAAAAGGCGCACGGACTAGGGCTTCTGGGACTCTCGGGGGCAGAATGTTGAGAGTGAAGTGTTTAGAATTTGAGAACTCCTGTAGGGATTGTGTAAAAATTGGAGAGAAAAAAAAAACGAAGGCAAAAGCATTTATTGATTTATTATTTCAATAGTTTTGGGGGACTAGGTGGTGTTTGATTACATGGACAAGTTCTTTCACGGTGATTTGTGAGATTTCGGAGCATCCATCACCTGAGCAGTGTACACTGTACCCAATGTGTATTTAGTCCTCTATCCCTCACCTCCTTCCCACCCTTCCCCTAAGTCCCCAAGGTCCAGTATCATTCTTATGTCTTTATGTCCTCATAGCTTAGCTCCCACTTGTAAGTGAGAATATACGATGTTTTGTTTTCCATTCCTGAGTTACTTCACTTCAAATAATGGTCTCCAGTTCCATCCAGGTTGCTGCAAATGCCATTATTTCATTCCTTTTTATGGCTGAGTAGTATTCCGTGGCATATAGATACTACATTTTCTTTATCTACTCCTTGATGGATGGGCATTTGGGCTGGGTCCATAGTTTTGCAATTGCTAATTGTACTGCTGTAAACATCTGTATGCAAGTATCTTTTCTGAATAATGACTTCTTTTCCTCTGTGTAGATACCCGGTAGTGGGATTGCTGGACCAAATGGTAGTTCTACTTTTAGTTCTTTCAGGAATCTCCACACTGTTTTCCACAGTGGTTGTACTAGTTGACATTCCCACCAGCAGTGTAGATGTGTTTCCTTTTCACTGCATCCATGCCAACATCTATTATTTTTTCGATTTTTAAATAATGGCCATTCTTGCAGGAGGAAGGTGGTACTGCATTGTGGTTTTGATTTGCATTTCCCTGATCATGAGTGACGTTGAGCATTTTTTCATATGTTTGACGGCCATTCTATTCATGTCCTTAGCCCACTTTTGGATGGGATTATTCGTTTTGGAAAAAGGGTTTTTAAAGCAGTGCTTCTAGATATTATAATTTGGATTTCCTCCAATATTCTTCCAAAGGAGACTGAGATTTTTGGCATCATTTGTTGTTGCTTAAAAGTTTCTGATGTGACACTCAGCTGAGGCTGGACTGCACGGGGCCTGAGGACCTGCCCAGGTCACACATGGTTGTGTTGGAAAAGTGGGAGCACTGTTCAGTGCTTCTGAGATTATTCCCCTCCCCGGCACGAGAGAAGCCACGTTCCGTTAGTGGATGTTGGAGTGGAGTGCCCTGGACCATGTAAACGGTCACCTCCCTCTTGCTTTTCACCATCCTCAGAGGCCAGCCTGGCCCCTCCCAAGCTCTAGGGGACAGACTCTGCCTTCCCATTTTATCTACTGGGTCACTGGCATTGCATTCACATATCTGCTCAACACATCCTCAAGTTCAAGATATTCTGGTTTATATTTGAGATATTTCCAAGATTTCTAGGGAAAAAAGAACAAGTAAATGAAAGAAAGGAAAGAAAAGCCAGGCACGGTAGCTCACTCCTGTAATCCCAGCACTTTGGGAGGCCGAGGTGGGCAGATCACGAGGTCAGGAGATAGAGACCATCCTGGCTGACATGGTAAAACCCTGTCTCTACTGAAAATACAAAAAATTACCCAGGGATGGTGGCGCATGCCTGTAGTCCCAGCTACTTGGGAGGCTGAGGCACGAGAATTGCTTGAACCCGGGAGGCTGAGGTTGCCGTAAGCTGAGATCACACCACTGCATTCCAGCCTTGGCGACAGAGCAAGACTCTGTCTCAAAAAGAAAAAAGGGGAAAGGAAGGAAGAACAGCACTTCCACCACTCAGAGCCAGGCACTGGGTCTGATACTTTACATACAGAGAATGGTTTGAGCTCCAAAGCCACACACAGCATGACTTAGTCCCCTTCATTTGTGAAGAAATTGAGATCTGGAGAGGTTAAGTTACCCAGCCAGTGAAACCTAGTTCTGCCGATGGACAGGTCTGGCCTCTGTACTGAGGGCTTCTGCCATTCCAGGACTCACGCCACACTCCCAGTCTGAGCCTCTGCCAGTGACCCAGCCTCCCCATCCAGAGCTCTATGGACTGAAAAAGATGAAACGTGGACTTTGAAGGGCTTCTTCAGGTGAGAAGCCTACAGTCGTGCAAGTGGAGTCCCAGCTCACCAGTGCAGCTGGAACTGACCTGCCGACATAAACGGACCTGGAAACAAAGCCCTGGAAAGGTATCCAGGCCCCGTGTTCTCCTTCAGCTTGGGGGACAGTGTGGTCCAGTGGGAGCTGCTGAGAAGCAGGAGACCAGGGTTCCACTCCAGGACCTTGAAGAGTCACTTACTCTCAACACACCTCAGTTTTCTACTCTGGGAAGTGGACAATAATATTTATTAAACCCTTCCAAACCTGTTAAAATATGTATTAGACATGAAAACCTCTAAAAGAACAATACAGAAAGAATGCATAAGGTTTGCCTCAGTGATGGTTGCATCTCATGCAGTCATGAGGCCTTTGTTTTGTGTGGTTTCACATTCTTGCGAAGTAGGCAAGGTAGGCATTTGTGTCCATTTAGCAGAAGTAGAAACTGAGGCCCAGGAAGCCCAAGTCACATGGTTTTTAGGTGCTGGGAGAGTGCGTGCCTCCCCTCCCTGCCACATCTGGCACCTGCCTGTTCTTTCTCCAGGTCCGTCCCCCGCTGGAGCATCCTGGGATGTAGAGGCTGACAAGGCTGCACCACTTGCAGTCCAAGATGTCACCGGAAGAGGCTGCCAGCTGTGACCAGGTGTTGAGAGGAATCAAGAAGAAAGCAAGTGGCTAGCCATACCTGAGCTTTGATCACTCATGGGGAGGAGGAGCCACTAAAGGCACTTACACTGCTGGTGGCAGGGTGCAGAGTGTCACCTTCAGACAAGAGGAGGGAGTGACAAATGGGGGTACCCCTCAGTCAGGGTTCAGCCAGGGCATTTACTACCTCCAGTCTCCACGTGTTGGTTTCGTTTCCATGGAATAACATTTATTTCACTTTGATGGATGAGGCATAAATCAACTTCGATGTCCACCTCTGTCTGTATATGTGCTGTACTGTTTCTTTAAAAAAAAAGTTGGAAGGGTAGTTCTTCTCAGAGCTGGATTAATGATTGCATGTCTCCTATTACCACGGGCTTGTAAGACCAGGATTGACAGCTGTTTTAGTGCTCTCAGGCTGGGAACGGTTTGTTTAACAAATACAGCAGGACACACATGATCCCCTGGCTGCCTGTTCTCATTCCCATCTCGTAGGATGGCATTGTGCCCACTCACAAGCCGGCAGCTCCCTGCCCTTGGGCAGAGGTGCCAGGGAATTGTGGCTTTAAACTGGCACCAAGTGGTGCACAGAGGATGCTCGGCTTTTCCTTCTCCTGCAGTCGCTGGGTGCCCCTGCAATCCAGGCACCCTGCATCCTCTCCACACGTGCTTCCACCAACCTGGCACCTGAGTATTAAGACAAGACTCTGAACAGATGACACTATTAGCAGTAGTTGGTACTGAGGCATTCGTCATAGGTCAGGCATGGTATTGAACACACCCTTTACATGTTCTCTCTCATCTGAGCTTCACAGTAACCTTGAAGATTTGCAGAGGGGTAAGATGATTACCCCCATGCTACGGAGGAAGCACTGAAGATGCAGAAAGTTCCGCTAACCTGTCTGACATCGCAGAGTTGTAAGTGGCAGAACTGGAAAAGACCCAAAGGGCAGGACCAAAAATATTCTTTGACACTCCTAAGAAACAGTGTCTTGGACCCTTCCCTTGATCCTCAGTGAGCTCTATGGCTGCTTTGACCAACAGAATGCAGTGGAAGTGATGTTGTGCCTTAAGAGACTGGCAGGTTCCACTTCCCATGTCTGGGAGCACTGGCTCACTGGTGGCACCCAGAGTCTGACCGCCCAGTGGGAGAGACCTTGTCAAGAGGTCCTGAGAGTGCATGAGCAGGGGAAGGGAGCTACAAGCCAGCCTTCCAGCCATCCTGCCGGACTGCAGGCATGTGGGGAGGACAGCTTGGACCCTCTGACCAGCTGCCAACTCAGCACCACAAAGAAACCTCAGTCAATGCCACGTAGGGTGGAAGAACTGACTGGCTGAGCCCTGCCTGAATCCCTGCCCCATAACATCGTAAGAGAGAATAAAATGACTGGTCCTGTAAGTCTCTTGGTTTGCTGTGTAACTGAAAGAGCTGGGAAGCTGGTGTTGCAAGCACTCTCAAACCCAATGGGGAAGTGCTCGCTGGGGCACACTTTCTAGAAAGCAATTTGGTAATATGTATCTCAGATCCTAAATGTTCATTGTCATTAGTTCCGTAATTCCCTTTTGAGGAATCCATTCTAAGCAAATAACCCAAAATATAGACAACATTTTCCACATCTTTTGTTTATATTAACATTAAATTAGAACCATCCAAATGTCAAACATGATGAAAATTTAAGTTCTAGCACAAACAATGTCACATTCTGTAGTGTTTCTTAAAGGTTTTAAGAGTTTTTAATGACAATGGAAAAGAACTCTAAATTGTGTATTTATTATGTGCTTATCAATGTTAACATTACCCACATACAAACATACTATAAGGACATAAGGACAAAAATGACAATCAGAATAACCTCTAGGTAATGCGATTATGCTGACTTTTTTCCTAATTCTTCAAACTTTTTTCTGTTTTCCAAATAATTTATAATGACACTGTATTACATTTTTAATCAGAAAATAAATAAAGTAAAAACAAAGAGGAGAAAACTCTTTTAATTAATACTAAGTGAGAGAATGCTGAATGAAAATGGACCTTTGGGATGAAGAAAACGTTTCCTCCAAGTACAAGTTGTAAGGTATGCAGGTTGATGTTCTAAGAAATAAACTTGACTTTCCAAGGATACTACAAATTTACATTTAATCTGTAAAAGGTTGAGCAAAGAGATCGTGTGAAGCTCTACAGGCTGGTGAGAGCTGCTGGGTCCAAATGCCCCCTGCTTCAGAAAGCCCCAAATCCACTGGTGCACCCCATCAGGAAGTGACCCCATTCTTCCCGAACCCAACTCTGAATTTCTGAAGCACTTGACTGGTCTCATCCATTTGACCAGGTTTAGTGAAAATTGACTCCCACCGGGCCCTGTGCAAGACACAGAGGCTATGAGTGGTCATCTCCGTTCTTGGTTTCGAGGAACTTACAATCTAGTCCCCGGCACTCGGCACTTTGCAAGTGATGCTAGTGGCTGTGTCCGTGGCTTATCTTCTCCAGCAGCCTGGGAGGTATCCGAGGCAGCAGCATCCATGTCAGTCTCTCTCCAGTGTTCCCATGGCACCCAGGGCTGGCGCCGGGCACGTAACAGGCATCTATGGAAGGAATGATGCGGTGAATGTCCTGCCCACCTCTCTGTTATTGTTGTTAGAGTCAAATGCGCTGAAGTCCATGCAGTGTTGTGTAAATGGAAACTAACACACAAACAGAAAGGACTCGAGTTATTAATCACAAGGACCGAGAACGGTTGAGCATTCCACATAAGGGGGGGAGGTGTTCTCTCATTTGCATTTTTCTGAGAAGCAGTTCTGCCTCCTAAATAAGACTTGCTTGTTCCAAAAATCGGAAGCAGAGAAAACAGATCATCCATTTCCAAGATACGGGCGGAAGCTGATGAGAGTGTGGGTCCCTGCGCCAGAGTGCTCCGGGTATTGGTCTGTGGTAGCAACCTTTAGTAACAGCCTTGGTGGGAAGGGCAAGTGCCATGAGCAAACCGAGGACCCATCAGGCACCAAGCTCTATTGCAAGCCAAAGAAAACACTTACTTTCCCTTCATTTCTGTGGATGTCTTTAAAGGCAGAATCCCTACTCATTGTTTTCAATCTGATTGATTATAAAGAGATTGCTGGTTCAGAAAAATTCACAGAAGAGCAGGTGTGGGGCAGTGGTCCTCCGATTGTAACATGCCTAAGCTTCATCTCAAGTACCTGTTCACAGTGCAGGTCCCAGACCCACGTCCAGAGACGCTGACTCAGTGGATCTGGGTGGGGTGAGGATGGGGTATGAGACTCCCAGGACCTCAGATGGAGAAGCCATGATATCAAGGTGTGCTGATTTGGGGCTCTCTAGAGATAAGCTGGTTAGAGGGATGTGGAACAGAGTGGTAGGAAATGAGTGGAGTTTCTCTTGTAAGATTTCATATGCTCATTTATTTGTTTATCCCTTTATTCATTTATTGTATATAAACATTTATTTAAAGTCAATACGTGACAAGATAGAGACTGAAACAGCCCATTGGAGGTCACTGGCAAGCTAAGGGAAGTTTCTGGGGGGTGACGAGGGCAGAAGGCAGATTGCCGTGGGCTGAGTGAGTGGGAGGTGAGGAAATGGAGCCCCTGGGTGCTGGTGATGCTTACATGAAGCTTGGCTGCGAAGGGAGGAGAGTGGGGAGAATGTGTGAGAGAACAAGAGTGAGAGAGAGGAGGTGAGAGAGGAGAGAGAGAGGAAAAGGAGAGAAGAGAGCAGAGAGGAAGAACAGGAGGGAGGAAGGGAGACAGAAGAGGGATCAGAATGCTTTAAAGATGGCAGCTGGGCAGTGGCTTTATGTGTTCCTAACTGTTGATAGGAAGGGGCCAGTAGGAGGGGTGAGGCTGATGGCCCAGGAGAAAGCAGAGATGGCCCCCCGAGCGAGTCCAGAAGGTGGGATAAGACAGGGTCCAGAGCCTGTGGGAGGGACTGGCCAGGGATGAAGAGCTGACCTCTGACTTAGCACAGTGGTTAAAGAATGGTCATTCCTGGCAGAGCAGAGTGTGTCCCCAGGCAGGTGTCAGGAGGACACAGCATGCACTAGACATCCCAGAGGTGACAGCCGCTCATGTGACCAAGGAAGCCCGTGGCACACAGCCAAATTAGTCCCAAATGTGGACAGTCCGGCATCTCAGAACTCAGTTACTAAAGATGCCGTGGTTCATTCATGGCAATTCAGAACAGGGGCTCACAGAGGGCCACCTGCCCCCTGTTCCTGCAGAGCTGAGTTGGCTGAGTCACGCCCATTCACTGTCATGTTGTCTGTGGCTGCCTCCTCTCCAAGGTACAGTAGACTTGTGGGGATAGAGACCATATGGTCCCTAGAGCCTCAAATATGTACTACAGAAATACGTGTTGCAGAAGCTTGCCGACCACTGAGTGAGGATATGCAAGGACTCTGGGCAGCTTGATTCCAGCGCTGTCTCTACATGGACGCCTGTGTGCCCTGGGAAGGGTCCCAGTCTGTAAGAGGCAAGAGCAGTTGGTCTCTCATTCTCTCTTGCCTGCTGCCATGTGAGACGTGCCTTTCACCTTCTGCCATGACTGTGGAGTCCATTACGCCTTTCTTTCTTTATAAAGTACCCAGTCTTAGGTATATCTTTATCAGCAGCATGAAAATGGGCTAATAAACTGTCCTTATCTCCTGGCATGCTCGCAGCCAGGTTGCCCGGCCATCCTGATCACCAGCTTGCAGATGAGACCACAGAGCCCTGGCAGAGTCTAAGTCACCTGCCCAGTGCCCTGCAGGATAAGCCAAGTTTCTGAGTCTGTGCTCTTCACGGCTTTCCTGTGACGCCTGCCTCAAGCTCAGGGCCCTGCCTACAGCTTCTCTGGAGGTGCTCAGGGTGCCCAAGACCTGAGCTCAAGACCTGAGCATCTTGCCCCCAGCTTCTTCATCTCCCAGGGTCGCTCCACTTTGATCTGTTTATAGCCTGGATTTAAGCACAAACATCACGTGAAAGAAGGGTCTGCCGGCCAGCTGGCCTCTCAGGCTGTTTCCAGGAAAAGAAGCCTGTCTGTTTTCGGGGCCCCCAGCCAGATGCCTTGAGCCGTGTGTGCTTCCTCTCCTTCATCCCCACACCCAGTCTCCCACCAGTTGTTGTCTCTACTTGTAAAATATCTCTTGATTCAGGCCCCATCACCTCTTTCCTGGACTGTGGAGTCATCACTGCTCTGAAGGCTCAACTTGCCAGGACTACAGGATTCCTGACGGCTCTGCAGCTACGAGGGTACACGTCCACCCCAGGCAGCAAACTTGCATTTTGGTCACTTGGGACGAGGCATGCAGGTGGCTCAGGCTAAATTATGGAGCCTGCCAGGCAAACAGCTCAAACCACATGGGCGTGAAGAGCTGCTCTAAGTTGCCAGTATTACCCAAGGGCTTGAGAACATGTCCACAAAGTGGGTAAACAATCACATCATGATATGAAACAGAAGACCACCTTCTATTGCAGGGGGCAGTCTGGCAGCAGTGACTTTGCTTTCAATTAAATCTTCGAATTACATTTCTTTTTATGTAGTAAAATTCCATGTGCACATGTTAGATGCTCCCACGTCAATAAGATCCAAAGAACGCCCAATATAATTCTAGCCCTCAGACTTCTCTCTTCTGTTTACAGCACAGGACGATGGCACTGAGTGACGTGACGTAGACTGACAGCGATGGAGCCGCGTAACAAGCATCGCTTGTGCACACAGCTCCTGAGGGCCAGGAGGAAAGCTTTGTCTCCTTGAACATCTAAACTGTAACATCTGCTTGACAAAAATGTCTGATTGGATGATTCTTATGGAACAAAGTCTAGTATATGAAACACATGGTCCGCTGCTCCACACCTAATAGTACACTAATAATGCTCAGGGTCTGCGTGGTTCATCTGTGTTTTCAAAATACATCAAAATGTTTAATTAAGCAGTAAATATCTATCCCTTTCCTTCAAAAAGAGCCTAAAACAAAGGTCATGAAAACATGATTCTAATTTGATCACCTGCCTTTTGAAGTCACATCTCTTAGATTCAAGGAAAGTGCGGAGTTGTGGCAATTATGTGAATTATTCAGGAAGCAGAATTTTGGCCTAAATCATCACATTCCCAGAGAACAAAGAATATCTGTCAGTTCAGCCAAAAAGCAGAAAAATTGAACACTTTGCTCTTTTTCTACATGAAATAGCATATATGCCACCTTATTTTCTCTGAGCTAATTGGCTAATGAATTCTGTTTGACCCTGAAAAAGCTTAAGAAGATGAAGCCAGAAAGTTAAAGATTCTTTCGCTTTGCAAAAGTCGGAGAGATCTGTATTTACCAAAGGTCATTTGCTTTAAGTTCCTGGTGTCAAATTGGAACGATCTGAAGAATAGAACTCAAGAATTTTCTTATTTCTTCAGTAACATTTCAGTTAGCCCCACTCTCCGTTCTTAACTTTTCACCTGAAAATGATTCCATATTATGGAATCATTAGTGAAATGAACCGTTGAGAGCTTTTATTTTATATAGAAGTTTTCTGGCCAGGCAAGGTTGCTCACACCTGTAATCCCAACATTGGGAGGCTGAGGTGGGTGAATTGCTTGAAGTCAGGAGTTCGAGACTAGCCTGGGCAACATGGTGAAACCCCATCTCTACCAAATACACAAAAATTAACCAGGTGTTGTGGCATGCACCTGTGGTCCCCACCTAGCTACTCAGAAGGCTGAGGTGGGAGGATCACTGGAGCCTGGAAGTCGAGGTTGCAGTGAGCCATGATCGTATCACACACTCCAGCCTGGCTAACAGAGCCAGATCTTGTCTTGAAAGAAATTTTTTTTAAAGTTTTCTAGTCTTTCCAAGTGACGTGGAGTCTGAGAAGTCACTCATAGGTCTAACATTCAAGTTTATAACTTACGCTGCTTCACTTTTGACACCATGATTTAGGATGAAAACAAGCTTTGTGTAAAAAGCCTCTGACCCTACAAATGGGGAGTTTCACCAAAAACATCTGATATCTCATTCTGTTCATTATAACAAAAAGTTTCTTCTGGAGGCAAGTTTGGCTTCGAATAAAATCAGATAAAGCCAGGCTGGAGGAGGGGATGATGGTACGGGGGTGGATCCCGTATTGTTTCTTTCTTTTTCAGTAAAACAACAGATCACCAATTAATTAGGATCTGAAAGAACAGAAGTACTCCGCATTTCTAATTTTGAAATCCTTAATGTATAAGTCCTTCTAGGCTCACAGAGTTTATATGGCAACACAATATGTTCCGAAGAAAGTCTGGAAGGAGTTTGGATCTCTGTTCTCCTGTTCCTTGGAAGAAAGGATCAGGATGGTGCAATTGTGTGAGTTCGGGAGCCACCGGGGCTCGGTCAGCGCCTCTCCCAGATGACGGGCCATCAGCTGATTCATCTTGATTTCGATGCTGCTGACACCTGCTCTAAGCATCCCGTCCTGTTTCCATGGTAACTAAGGGAAAGCATCCTTGTCCACATACTTTCGGAACCTCATTAAATCAGGCGGCAGGGCAGCAGCTGTGTTCTCCACGCGTTTCTCTGACAGCCATGAACTAATTTTACGATGCTCAGGTGATTTTGGGCGCTTTCTAGGCCAGACTGTTGAGAATGTGTAGATAGTGGGACAGATGGCAGAATAAATAAATATTGCCAAAGTGTTTAATGCACACACATTTTCTGAAAGGTGCGAACCAATGATAGTAATTTTATTGACTGAGGTAATTTGAAGCCAAATAATGGTTATGAGGAGGATGGAAGCTCTTGGAAAATGTGAACCTGAGGCACTCTTTCGATGCTAAAAATCTCTCAGGAAAACAGTACGTCACCAGTGTCGCCAATGTGGTTCTAAGGCAGCTGGTGGCCCAGAATGTGAAGATGTGAAATACAAAACTTTCTCATTTCCACCATCGTATTATTTGCTGGATTCAGGAAAAGCTGAAGGAAGGTCTTTTTATGCAACACACACACACACCCACACACACACGTACATGCACACACAGCCCAGGAAGTAGATATTTCATTAAACCAAAAAGTCAGTTCAAAGCCTAATTTATACCAAGGGAACACGCAGATTTCACAAATACTGACTCAAGAACCAGATTTTTTTCCACTGCTTTTTTTTTCCCCAAAGGGGCTTGAAGATATGTATTCAGCTAAAAGAAATCTGGGATAGCTTGACTGATCCAGAACAAACACAGCCTGCTGATTTCCAAAGATAACCCCCAAACCTCTCCAAGCTGAGAATGGTGGAGGAAACATTGAATTTGTTGGTTTTAATGGAGATGGCCGACAGCCCAGGAGAGTCCCAAGCTTCTGTTGTTCTCAGGTGGGTTAAAAGATCCGCTTCATCCCCAGACCTGGGTTGAACTCTTCGGGCTCCAAATTCTGCCCTGCTGCTGACAGGAGCATGGCCTTGGGCAATTTATCTAACCTCTCAGTGCTGTAACTGCTTCACCTATAAACTGGAAATCATCATAGTTCCTACCCCATATGGTCACTCTGAGATCTCTTGTAAAGAGTTCCTATTTGACAAGTGCTTACAACAGTGCCTGGTGCTTATGAAGTGATGCTTGGAGGTTAGCTGATTGGAGTTTTCCTTCTGCGTTCATCATTCTGAATGAGCATTGTTTATATCATAGGCCAATTCTGATTCTTCCATGTAGCAGTTACAAATAAATTGACTTTGGAGAAAGTTAGACCTGTGCCCGAATCCTGGTCTGCCAAAGATGCACCAGCTGTGTCACCTTGTGCAGTGACTTCACTTCCCCGAGCCTTGGTTTGCTCATCTTTAATAGCAGAACCCACCACCCAGGGTTGGGGGCTGGGGGGTAATGAGGATGAAGTGCAGTGAGGTATGTACAACACATAACTCGTGCCTGGCACACAGGAAGAGCTCTGTCCATGAAAGTGATTATGATCATGCCGTTCTCAGTATTAAGTAGTTATTGCTTGTCAAACTATGTTAATATACTAGGAAAACTGTGCTTTGTCTTATTTGACAGATGACATAAAAATAATAGAGAGTGATGAAGTGGCCAGAAACATTCTGGATTGTGCACGTGAAATGTGGAGGTAGGAAAGAGATTACTCCTTGAAAAATGAGCTCTTGTCCTTTTCTGGTGTGGATTCAGCCCTTACAGGAGATTCCGAACCTTTAACCTTCAAAAATTGCCTAACAAAATGCTCCCTGTGTTGAAGAGGTCAAGAATTAGGTAAACTTTTGTGGAATTACTTAGAACCGGGATGCCATTAATAAATATGTCAAGAGTTGATTACATATACCAATTCTCTACCCCTGTAATGAGAAAAGATGTGCCTGGATGATTGTACAGCATGCAAAACGTCATTGTTACTCTGAAATTGGGTAATAGTCATATGTAACCAATTAAAATTCCATTACGCAGAATAGAGCATCCCTACTTTGAGGGTGAGGGGGATCAAGGTTCAAGAACAGAGAAGCAGGATTTGGAGGAGGAGAATGTGTGTGGCCACAGTGACCTAGAGTGCTGACTGTCCCTCTGGGGCTGGTTGTCCTTCCTGAAGCTACGGGATCTTGCTGCTTCCCCAACTCCTCTATGCTCAGCAGGGTTGATTCAGGGGGATCTAAAGAGAATGACATGACTTGTGTTATTTTAGAGTATGAACAAACAGTTGTTAACATGTGTCATGAATAAAGTCTTGTGCTAATGGCCAGAGGGACTCGGAGGCCTATCAGACACGATCCTCATCCTTGGAGAAGCCTATAATCAAATGGAAAGGAGTCATGCCTAGAGAGTGAGAGGGTGGACTAGGAAGGGAATTGGATGGAGAGGGTAACACGTGCAGCAGCAGCCTGTGGTGCTAAGAACCTGGTGCTGGGCTACAGGAGAGGCCCCGTCCACTGCAATCCATGACAGGCACCCTTCCGCAGGACCAGGCAGGAAAGAATATTAGGTAGAGGCCCCAGCGCCCCCGCCTTCTCCTGCCATCCCTTCCTCTTCAACAAACTCCAACCCCCATGCTCCCTTTGGGTGGAAATGTGAGTTTTCTATTATTTTGGCATTATAATTCTCACACCTGCACTTGAGTTCAGGAGGTCAACACCAGCCTGACCAACATGGTAAAACCCCATCTCTACTAAAAATACAAAAATTCGCCAGGTGTGGTGGCGCATGAATTTGATCCCAGCTACTTGGGGGGCTGAGGCACGAGAATGGCTTGAACCCGGGAAGTGGAAATTGTAGTGAGCCGAGATTGCATCACTGGACTCCAGCCTGGGTGAAAGAGTGAGACTCCATCTCAAAACAAACAAACAAACCCAATTCTCCCCCAAACAGAAAGCACTGTATGCTTATAAAAATGCAGAAAGAAGAAAATTAAAGAAAAAAACAACCAAAATAATTTCGGTATCTTGGTGAATTTATTCCTAATATTTTTCTCTGTTGTTTGTTTGGTTTTAATGTAGGTGTGATTACATAGTATATTTTTATCTAGGTTTTTCACTTAACATTAAAACAGATGCATTTTCATGACTTTATGAAATATTTGCACACATCAGCTTATGACTGCATAATGGTCCATTCTGTTACAATTTAACTAAACATTCCCTTTTTGTTAAGGTCATTTCCTACTCTCTGCTATTGTAAATAATTTGCAAGAAACAATTTTGCACTTAAAGAGCATTTCAGACCAGGCATGGTGGCTCATGCCTGTAATCTCAGCACTTTGGGAGGCTGAGGGGGGCGGTGGATCACTTGAGGTCGAGAGTTCAACACCAGCCTGGCCAACATGGCGAAACCTTGTCTCTACTAAAAATACAAAAATTGTCTGGGTGCAGTGGTGCACATCTGTAATCCCAGCTACTCAGGAGGCTGAGGCAGGAGAATCACTTGAATCTGGAAGGTGGAGGCTGCAGTGAGCCGAGATCATGCTATTGCATTCCAGCCTGGGTGACAGAGCGAGACTCCATCTCAAAAAAATAAAATAAAAAGCATTTCCAAAACTAATATCTTTTTAAAGATATCCTATAGGATGTTTTAATAGGTAAGCTGAAAAAAAAAAAAAAAAGAAGTGTTCTGTGCTCAAATTAGTTTGGGAAAAGCTAAGTTAAACAAAGCTGGGTTGAAAAAATAGGCCTCTTCCCTGCAGGAATTTTCAGAGCCTTTGTATGTGGTATACTGTGAAGCCCTAACAGAGGAATATGGTTCCCAGACCAATTGGCACAAAACCCTTTCCATTCAGGAGAATTTATTAGCATGACTGATACTTTTCAATAGGATGAAGATGTATTTATTTTTTCCAAAAAACAGAATCAAAGTTTCTTTCAGACACATTTTATTTATTTATTTTTTAATTTTTTTGTCAGTAGTGACAGTGGCACAATCACAGCTCACTGCAGCCTCAACCTCCCAGGCTCAAGTGATCTTCCCATTTCAGCCTCTCAAGTAGCTAGAGCTACAGACATACTCCACCGTGCCTGGCTAATTTATTTTTATTTTTTGTAGAGATGGGGTCTCTCTCTCTTTTTTGTTTTTTTGAGACAGAGTCTCGTTCTGTCACCCAGGCTGGAGTACAGTGGTGTGATCTCGGCTCACTGCAACCTCCACCTCCCGGGTTCAAGAGATTCTTCTGCCTCAGCCTCCTGAGTAGCTCGGACTACAGGCATACACCACCACACCCAGCTAATTTTTGTATTTTTAATAGAGACGGGATTTCACCATATTGGTCAGGCTCCTGACCTTGTGATCTGCCTGACTCGGCCTCCCAAGGTGATGGGATTACAGGCATGAACCACTGCGCCAGGCTGAGATGGGGGTCTCTCTATGTTGTGCAGGCTGGTCTCAAACTCCTGGGTTCACGTGACTCTCCTGCCTCTGACTCCCAAAGTGCTCATAAGCCACCATGCCTGGCCCAGACACATTTTAAATGACTAACATATCCCTAATGAAATCAGACAAATGCAGCCTGACATAGAAAAACTATAGGTCACTGTCACTCATGAACAAAAATGCAAAAATCCAAAATAAAATACAACAATTCAGTTACAACAGTATATAAGAGGTTAAGAATGCAAAGATCGGGCCAGGCGCAGTGGCTCACGCCTGTAATCCCAGCACTTTGGGAGGCCGAGGAGGGTGGATCACGAGGTCAAGAGATTGAGACCATCCTGGTCGACATGGTGAAACCTGTCTCTACTAAAAATTCAAAAAATTAGCTGGGCACGGTGGTGCGTGCCTATAATCCCAGCTACTCAGGAGGCTGAGGCAGGAGAATTGCCTGAACCCAGGAGGCGGAGGTTGCAGTGAGCCAAGATCGCGCCATTGCACTCCAGCCTGAGTAACAAGAGTGAAACTCTGTCTCAGAAAAAAAAAGAATGCAAAGATCATTCACTCTTAGGAACCTCATTAATGCAAATTATTAAATCAAAAGGTTAAGGAAGAAAATCTTGCAAGATCATCTCAAGGGACATCAGGACATTCTACAAAATTTCCATCTGGGAGTGGTAGCTCACATCTGTAATCCCAGCACTTCGGGAGGCAGAGGCAGGTGGATCGCCTGAGGTCAGGAGTTTAAGGCCAGCCTGGCCAACATGGTGAAACCACATCTCTACTAAAAATACAAACTTTAGCTGGGCATGGTGGCAGGCAGCTGTAATTCCAGCTACTCTGGAGGCTGAGGCAGGAGAATCACTTAAGCCCAGTAGGTGTAGGCTGCAGTGAGCCAAGATTGTGCCACTGCACTCCAGCCTGGGTGACAGGGCAAGACCGTCTCAAGAAAACAAACAAAAAAAAGACATTCTACAAAATTTCAGATTTATTCTGGATTTTCAAAAAAGAAACAACTTTTAGAAAATAACCATCAAATAAAAATTTTATTAAAATAATATAGAGTATATCTTGGAATACAACAAATTAATACACAATAGTATTGCACTAAAGATATTTGGACTGAAGTTAGGAATGAGACAAGAATGCCTCCTCTAAGTACTATTATTGTACACCCTGCTGGAGGCGTAGCTAGTGCAATAGGACAAGAAAAAAATGTACAGATAGATATGTTGGAAATCATTAATAACAGATTATGTGATTGTCTATCCAGAAAACATAAAAGAATCAACAGAATATTATAATCAATTTTAATGTTTAGTGTGCTGGCTATTTTCTAACTAGGTACAAGATAAATATACAAAATTCAATTGCTTTCCTTTATAACATTAATAACCAGCTAGAAAATATAAAGGAAACAGAGATCCCATTCACAATGCAATTCAAAGTACAAAATTTGGGGAATTAATTTGATAAATGTGTAACTTTGGTATAGAAAGTACTGACAAAGGTTTACAGAAGGCTATTATATTATACCTGAATAGATAGAGACAGATGATGTTTTCAGATGAGGAAAGTCAATGTAAAAACGCCACTACTCCTCAAAACCTATTTAATGACATTTTCACCACAATCCCAATTTCCTTTTTAGTTTTTGTGTTTGTTGATTTTTTCCCCTTAATAAATCAACCCTAAATTTTAACAAAATAAAATTTCAAGAATAACCAAGAACATCTTTAAAATGATTTCACCTTACCGAGCTACAGTAAAAAGGGAAAGAGTGTATCCTGGTTCGAGAAATAGCCTGGGTATCTTGATTTCAAATAATAATTTAGAAATATTAATATGTTTTTGATTAAGTGTTCTGGGGAAAGGCCAATGACTATTAATTGAATAGAAATGTGGCAGGGAGTGGTGGCTCATGTCTGTAATCCCAGCACTTTGGGAGGCCAAGGCAGCTGGATCACAAGGTTAAGAGATCAAGACCATCCTGGCCAACATGGTGAAACCCTGACATTACTAAAAAATACAGAAATTAGCTGGGCATGGTGGCACGTGCCTTTAGTCCCAGCTACTCAGGAGGCTGAGGCAGGAGAATTGCTTGAACTTGGGAAGCGGGGGTTGCAGTGAGCCAAGATCGTGCCACTGTACTCCAGCCTGGCACCTGGCAACAGGGTGAGACTCTGTCTCAAAAAAAAAAAAAAAGAAAGAAAGAAAAGAAAAGGAAAAAAAAAGAAATGTTTGGTAGAAGTTCCTTATTAACTAGGGGAAAATGAAGCAATAGCAACTTGACTAAATAAAAAAATTAGAAAAGGAAAAAGAGGATACAAAATGAAAGATAAACATGGACACAAAAGAATCAGAATCAAGAATATCAGTTTTTACACTAAATATAAAATGTCGAATGATCCTATTAAAAGACAGAGACTCAGATGGAGTGAAAAATCAAAACCCAGCTCTATGCCATTTATGAGAAATGAAAGCCAACTTTCATGAAAAGATTGAAAATATGAGTAGTCAAAGAGCTAACAGACAAAAGCATATAAAGAGAAAGTTGGCATGGCAATATTAATGTCACAAAATAAAATTTTAAGTTCATAGAGCTAAATAGAATAATGAGGTACATTGCGTAATGATAAAGGCAAAATTTACCTAGAAGAGGTAATAGTCATAAATCTGTGTGCACCAACAATGTAGCAACTAAACATGTTAAGCTAAAGCTGTTAAAATGCAAGCAAAACTTGATTTAAAAAATATCGACATGAAAGGTGATAGATCTACTAGATATAAAGTAAGGCTGTAAAGGGATTCACTAATGCCATCAACAAACTTGACTTCACTGACGCACATTGAGCTTTACATATCTCAAATAGCGAGTACACATTTCCCCCCGTGTATGTCAATCATTGACAAAAATCACTCATGTCCCACTTGGTCACATTAAAACATCTTAATGAAATAAAAAAGCTGATATTTAAAGGTTATTGTATTCAAAAATTTTAAAATTATAAATAAATAATTCACCTAAAAATTTTAATTAAGAACCACAATTCCACCTAATCATTGGGTCAAAGAGAAAATTAAAAGGTAAATAGAAAACTACTTAGACAATAATGAAGAGAATAATTCAGTCTACAAACCTATGGCACAGAATGGAGAACTCAGAAATAAACCCATGAGTATACAGTGGATGGATCTTCAACCAGGGTGCCAAAAACACACCATGGGGAGAGGACTAGTTCAAGAAACAGTTCTGGGAAAACTGTCTATTGAATTAATAGTTATTTTATTAATTTCTTTATAATTAATTTTATTAAAAAATTAAGGAAATTAAATTACCAAATTGTAATATAAATTATTATAAATATAATTAAAATATCATAATTGTATTATAATTTATTAATTTATTGAATTATTAATATCCACATGCAAAATAGTGGAATTGGACCCTTGCTTTGCACCATACCCCAAAATCAACTCAAAGTGGATTAAATATTTAAAGGTAAAATCTGAAACCCTAAAACTCCTAGAAGAGAACATGGGGTAAAGCTCCTCAACATGAATCTTGGCAATGATTTTTGGGCAATGACACCAAAAGCACAGCAACAAAAGCAAAAATAAACAAGTGGACCTACATCTAACTAAAAGTTTTGGCACAGTATAGTAAGAATCAGCAAAATGAAAGGCAACCTATAGATTTGGAGAAAATATCTGCAAACCATCTGTCTGATAAGAGATTAATACTCAAAATACATAAGGAACTCATACAATTCAATAACAATAATAAGAAGAATCCAATTTAAAAATGAGCAAAGATTCGAGTAGACATTTTTCCAAAGAAGACATACAAATGGCCCACTCTAATAGACACAAAACACACACAGGAAGAACACGGTGAAGACAGAGTAGGGTGATGCTTTCACAAGCCAAGATCACTCTGCTGGGGTGATGGATGGGCCGGCAAACCACCAGAACCTAGGAGAGAGGCATGGAATGAATGCTCCCCCAGAGCCCACAGAAGAAGCCAACTATGATGACACCTTGACCTTGAACTTCCAGCCTCAGAAATGTAAGATGATAAATTTCTGCTGCTTAAACCAGTTGGTTTGTGATATTTTTGTTATAGAAACCCTAGCAAACTAATACAATAGGAAAATGAAATAATAGATATAAACATTGGAAAAGAAGAGATAGAATTACCTATTTTAAAAAATGATACAATTGAATACTTAGAAGACCCAAGGGATTTCGGTTTTTTCTTATTAAAATTAATGCTTTAACACCTAAAGTGTCTTAATACAAAGCTCACAGCTGGGTTCATCTTATCGGAAGCATTGTCAGGAGTGTGGCAGGCTGGAGGAGGATGAGAGAGGGGTGTCTTCCTTTCTGCTGGACTGAGAACTGGCGAAGCCTGGCTCCTCTACCAAAGGCTAAGCTCCTCCCCACATGCCCTCTACTACAGTGACAGCCTCAGCTACAGTGTTTTTTCCAGATGCTACCTTTGAAAACCTTGCCCCACTGTGCTGGCGCCCTGGGGTGCTTCTCTTCTCCTTGTTGACGTCCCTTATTCATGCCCTCGCCTTAATCAATACTTTATATTTAAACTCTCCTCGGTACCCTACTCGAGTGCACCATGTGTTTCCTGTCAGGAAACTGACATGGCACCTGGAAGAAGAAACTGGAAAATAGATTTGATTTGCAATAGTAACAGAAGCCACAGATACTTAAAAATGAATTCAACAAAAAAGGGCAATATCTAAAAGAAGAAAACCAAAGACTTTCTGAATGATCTAAAAGGAGAGCTGAACAAATATTCTTCTTGCATTAGAAGACAATATTGTCAAATGTCAATTCTCCCAAATTAATATATAAAAGGAATCTAATTTTGATTAAAATCTCAGTTATTTTTTGTTGAATGGAATGACATTAAAGCTTATATGGAAGAATAAATGCCCCCAGAACAGCTGAGAAAGTTATGGAAAAGAACAGTGAGTACACTTGCCTTACAAAAGAACAGCTCGTGCATAAAGCCCTGCCATCAAGTCACTGTGGTATCAGCTAGGAATAGACAAACAGATCAGTGGAACCGAAGACAGAATCCAAAAATAGATCTTGACAGATACAAAAATATAATATATGACAAAGATTCATTTCAGTGGGAAAAAGATGGATTATTTAATAAACAGTGGCAGCACAATGGCTGCCGGAAAGAAAAGAGAATTGGATCTCTATCTCATATTGCATTAAAAAATAAGATCTAGATGGACTAAAGACTTGACTGCAAAAAAACCAAAACTCTGAACATTTCAATAAAATCTGTGGGTCTACACAGACCATCTAGGGGCTGAAGAGGCCTTCTTCACCAACTAGAAACCTAGAAGTTATAGATTAAAAGTACATTCAGTTTTCAAACTTTTATAAGACCAACTGGACTCTGTATAGAGTCAACAGACAAATGGTAATTTTGGAAACAGTTATTTGTCATGCAGCCAACCTAGAATTCGGTGCCAGTTTTGCAGGGGAAGCACGGGAGGGAAACTGGAGCAGAAAGTGATTCTTCTTCCTGGCCCCAGGAGGAAGCGATCTTCTCAGCTGGAACAAGTGGGGCCTGTGGGGCCCCTGGCAGTGCACCCTCCATTGGGAAGCTGTGGTACTGCCTCTGCCTCGGCACTGCCGGAAGTTCCCCTCCAGTCACACTGACCCACTTCCTGTTCCTCCCGCACCTAATACATGTACCAGGCTCAGGGCCTCTTCCCCTTGGTACATGCCCACACTTGCTTCAAGTCTGGGCTCAAATGTCACCTCTGAGACATCTTTCCTGAGCACCCTACCTTAAATAGCACTACCTGCTCCACACCTCTCTCATTCCCTATTCCCTTTTCTTCATGCCCCCTGTGACTTGCCAAATATTTATGTGTTTGTTTATCATCTGACTCCCTCCTAGGATGTGAACTCTGCCAGTGCGGAGACTTGACCAGCGTGGCTCACTGTCCCGTCCTCAGTGCCAGCAACAGTGCCTGGTAGGCAGAAGGTGTTCAGTAAGCTTTTCTTACTGAATGAATGAATCACTTTACAGGCAGCTGACTAGAAACAAGTTTAAATAACTCAGTATTAACACCTGGCATTTTTAGGGAGAAGCATAAAAGAATATGTATACACACACACACACACACACACACACACACACACACATATATATATATATATAGTAAATTGTTACAGCCCTTTAAAAATTCTACCTGGAAACATCTATCAAAATTAAACATGCATGTATCACCCAATGCTGTGATTGTAAACTATTGAAATAAAAGCAGGACATAAAGACATATATAAAAGAATGTTTATTTGTGCAATGTTTAGGGAAAAAACATTTAAGGAAATTAAATATCCTCTGTCAGTAGGAGAATGACTGAGAAACTTATGGTACATCCACATTATAAAATATTAAGCAGCACTTTAAAATGAATTAAAGTTACTCTAGTTTTGGAGGGATATCCATGTGGTTGAGTTTTAAAAGCAAGATGCAGAAATATGTGCATAATATCATTTGTATGTATAAGTATTAAAAATATTTAATAAAATAAAATTATTAGCGTTAAAAACCATTGCCTGCCAACAGCATAAAATGAGTGCATACAATGTACTAAGAAATAAGACAAACATACCAGGGAATTAAAGACAATTGTTCTGTATAAAAAAGATGTTACTTCGTTGATGATTCATACAAAAACACTGTTTATTTTCTTACAGAGTTACAAAATGATTACGCAACAGACTAGAAATGTGGGAAAATTCCAAAGAAGGGGTGTCTCAAAGGCTTTCTTGAGAAGATAAGCTATGGTTTTAAGAGAAATGAAGATTTAGGTTAAGAAGGAAGTAAAGAGATGGCAAGTTTGCTTGCTGAAAGGTTTTCACTTACTGGGCCTATCAGCCTCAAAGACTCAGGTACATAGGTTTCATGAATTAGGAGAAAGTATACTGGAATTTATGTAATCAAAGTGAAAGACTCATTTTGTAATGATATAATTAAATAATTTGCATCATTAGGATATAATCTTTTAAGAAACCATGAGGCTGCATCTACTGAAAAATCATATTCAGTAAGATAGGATACATTCATTTGGACATAATCATTAGCTGAAAACTGCAATATAGAGATCCCTGATAAACAGAGAATGTGATTAGCAAAGAAAATGAAGAATCTATTTGTAGTAATAAGAACAAAAATGGAATTGTCTTTATAGTCAGCTATTTTTAATGTTCCCAAACTCCATCTCCTCATCAATGTATATATTTCAGAATGTCAGATTATGCAAAACCTGATGACACTGACTATGGCCAATTTTCCCAGGAGAGTCAATGTCTATTGAAGAGACAAGTAATTATCAATCACTTTTTTAAAAATGTCAAATTTATGAAAAAATTCCAAGTATAGTGCAAAGAACTCTTTTTAGGAGCCAGAGAAAGTTGCCAATATGAATATTTGGTATGTACTGTGTATTTCTACAAACAAGGGTATTCTACATAAATAAAATTCAACCATACACTCAGGAAATTAACACCAATATAACACCACTGTCTGATTCCCAGACTGCATTCAAGTTTTTCTAATTGTCCCAATAATATCCTTTAGAGCAAAATGATCCAGTTCAGAGTCACATGTAATAGTTGTCATTTCTCTTTAATCTCCTCAGCTTTTCCTTTACTATGATGACCTTCGAACTTTAAAATTTACAGGCAGGTTATTTTGTGGAACTTCCCTCAATTTGGGTTTGATATCGCCTCATGATTAGATTCATGGTATGTATCTGTGGCAGGAATGCCATAGACATGAGGCTGCCTCCCCTTAGGAGCACAAAAATCTCTATTTGTCCCATTACTGATTTTGCTGACTTTGATCACTTGATTAAGGTGGGATTGCTAGACTTTTTAAAGAAAATCTATTTGTAATTAACTTTTCTATTTGTTTTTGCTTTTTTCCTCTTTGTAATTAATAAGTATTTTGTGGGGAGGTAATTTGAGACTATGTAAACATCCTACCCCTCATCATACTTTCAATTTATTCATTTATTTATATCAATGTGGACTCATGGTTTCCTACTTTATCCAGTGGGTTATAATTCATTACTAAAATGGTTTAGTTTGACCCTCAAATTGTCCTAGATTTGGCAGTGGGAGCCCCTTCAACCTGGATCCTATGTCTTTTTGGCATAATCCCATTATCTCTTAAGTACTTTCTTATTTTTGGGCACGACAAGAATTTCCAAGCTCATTTTGTTCTTTCTCTGTGCCAGCCGTGAAAGCAGCCATCTCTCCAGGGAGCCCAGGTTTCTTTCAGCAAGAATGGGATTTAGAAACCAATATCTAGGTGCTGGGTGTGCTCAATGCTATTGGCACATCCCTGCTTCCAGGTTCTTTTGGTGAACAGAACTAGGGAATATATGTACACACACATACACACATTGACATTTATTTCTCTATATACATTGAAAACCATGTGTTCACACCAACACTCACAAGGTTTTAGCTTTATTCTTCTCCACAACTGCAACTCTTTACTCTGACAACAAGAAACCTAGCTCCTATTATCCTTAACACTAAGTATTTATTTAATCAGAGCCCAATGTGAATGCCCTCCTCATGTACACAGGCCCTGACAGCCCTCATAAACCTGCTTCCACCCCCCACCCCATGAAGATATCCTTCTTTACCCATTCAACATCCTGCAGTGGGCAGCTGCCTTCCCCTGAGTGTGGACACCAACCTCACTCCAGCTGAGTGCCACATCCCTGCTCTGGGCCCCTCTAGCTCTGCCAGTTCCATCCCCTGCACAGATGTCTACCATATTCAATCCTACCTGTGGGCTTTTGCACTGAATTTCTATCAACCTCTTTACCAGTCTCTACTAGCTTAGTAAAACATTATAACCTAAGTGGACTTTCTTGGGGCTGCATAGTCTCAGAAAATTGAGGCTATGGTTTAAAGGAGCCTCCAATGGGGACTGAGAGAGGCAGTCACTTCCTCTGCCCCACCTGGCCAGCCTGAATGAAAGTTTGTCATGGGCTCAAATATAACACAAATGTGTGGGTCCAACTGTGACCCACACACTACAAAACCTGGATGAAGGGCCCTTGCAGCAGAATGACATTTGCCACTTTTTAACACTTTCCACAGAAAATGATGCCTTTTCCTGAGCCACCCCTTCTTCAGTTTGGCTGGAGACAGAACTTGCCGGGTGTAGCTGTCCTAGGTGACATGAGACGGAATGGAGCCCTCTGCCCACCGCCTACCTCCCCAAGGGATTGAACCATCCTGCTGTCTTGCTGTGCACCATTGAGAGACTAGGAAACAAAGAATGGAAAGGCCTCAGTGGAAACGATCTTGACTGTGGATCTGATATTTCAAATATGATAAAGATGACATCGTCTTTTGCCACTCAATGCCTGAAGGTGAAACTGAGTGAACTTTATGTATCATGGAAATAATTATGAGATAATTTTGATTGCTAAGTCATTTCATCTACACTGGAAATGGTTAAAAGCATTGTCTGTACTCATAAACATTTAATATTTTATAAGTTTTATGTTATGCCTATAATAAAAATGATTTAACTGTGTTGTCTTATATCTGAGAGGTTTGGAAATGTTTGTACTTGAATGATTACATTTTTGGCTCTCTGACACTTATTTGGAAGGATATAATTTCTCGGTTTTCTTTTTCTTACATTTCGACAATAATGACACGGTGAGGAGGAAAACGGACTGTACTCGGGGAACTTAAATGACTGTGAGAACATTCCAGTCACAGGTTCAGATGTGTTCATAAGAAACCCAAGGTGTAAGGTTGTCACGGCATTTGCAGGTCTCTGTTTCTCAGGAATCGTCTTTTATTTTGATCGCAGTTACCCAAGTTCCATCTCTGGAGGCCAACAGGGGTCTAGCTGGCCTGTTGTTTCTGAGACTCTCCTACAAGCACAGAACATTCCGGCAACTCCAAAGTAGGGCCCAGAGAGCATCTAAGCACTGTTTAGAACCCCGGCTAATGAGGCATGAAAGTACAAAGCATTCCCCTCTTTGTTTTATTTATTTATTTATTATTTTTGTTAAAAAAATTTTTTTTGAGACAGAGTCTCACTCTGTCACCCAGGCTGGAGTGCAGTGGCATGATCTTGGCACACTGCAACCTCCACCTCCTGGGTTCAAGCAATTCTCCTGCCTCAGCCTCCCAAGTACCTGGGACTACAGACATGTGCCACCATACCCAGCTAATTTTTGTGTTTTTAGTATAGAAGGGGTTTCATCATGTTGGCCAGGCTGGTCTTGAACTCCCAACCTCAGATAATCCACCCGCCTCCCAAAGGGCTGGGATTCCAGGCATGAGCCACTTTGCCCAGCCTTAAATATGTGTTTATATATATATATATATATATATATATATATATGTGTGTGTGTGTGTGTGTTTATATGTGTATATATATAGTCCAGATCACTTTAAGCTTTTGTTTTATTTTTATCTATTTCCTTCAGCTTTTAAAAAACCATTTTAACCTGGATGGCTGCAGGGAGGCCAGTGCTCGGAGCACAGCCACTGTCATGGCTAAGGCATTTTGCAGCTTCCCCAGGAATCGACTTGACTGGGGGACAGAAACAGATGAGAATGCAGCGTGGTGATGACAGCCCGGGCTACATCTACAGACACACTCGACCCAGCGCCCTTCCAGCCCCACCTCGGAGGTGGCTGTGAACCGTGGGACGTGGATAACAGGCACACTGAGGCGCACCGCAGTGAGACTGTGCCCGCCCGGCCGCACTGGGAGGCACGGTGGCCTTGGGGCTCCTTTTTCTCTCCTCCCAATTGTGTGGGGTGGCTTTTTTGGCCTCCAGGCTTTGGCCACTCTCCAGCCATCTCCTCCCTGCTCACAAAAGAACTGGGCTGAGAGGGCAAATTGGGACCAGAAAAGTTTTTTTGGAACTTCTTCTGGCGACAAGCCTAAAAGGCCATTAAAGCTAAAAGCCATGTAATTTTTCTGCTGGGCAAAGAATGGAGTGAGGGTCTGGTTCTACTTAGGAAGGAAGATTTCTGCTTTTGTGGGAAGCTGGTGATAGAAACAAACCATTTTGTGTTTTCAGTTTTACAATCATTTCCTCTAGTCTGCTAGGTGGAATAAATAATTGTGCTCCATTATGATGGAAATAGTCATTTTATTCACATCAGAAAGCCTCTGGCAGCTTGGAAACAACAGACAAGAAGGCATCCATGCTGGGTATTATAAGCACTAACTTTTTCAAGTGTGTGTCTTTAAACAATGTTAAAGAATAAAGACATCCGGGAAAGGTCAAATTCATGTTCTTATTTAAGGACGGTGTTCATTTGACATTTTGGTTGAGGAACGACAGTTTCTCTGCTACTCAGAGAGGAAGTAAAAGTTGTCTAATGGCAGATGTAGTCGTTGCTGTTAAACAAAGGCCCTCATATTAATTTCCCCTCTGTTCTAAATCACTGGGTGTGCAGGGGACAGCCTGGTCTTTGCCAGATGAAGGAAGACAAATGGTCAAGTAAAATAAAGCATCTTCCTATCCACGAAAAGACAAACACAAAAACTACTTTAAATGAAACAGTTTTTGACAGATGTCTTTTAGCTTTAAAACACATATACACAACCTGAAAAAAAGGCTTTTGGAGGAAAAAAACGAAAGAAAATATTGGCAGTACATACTGCAGATCTCAAATTTTGTGCAGACTTGTGAGGAATCAAATGCAGGAGAAGACACTGATGTGGGTTTGGACAGCTTGACTTCACTGATGCTGTACAAAGACAGTGAGAATCACTTAGACCAGCTGAACACCTTCAAGAGCAAAGTCATTGTCAAAAAGGAGCCTTGAATTGGTTTCTACAACTCCTTCTCTAGCCACTCAGTCCGTGGTACCAAGTCATCAAGGTGTCATCGGCTGCTGGGCTGGCAGGGGCCAGGTTTGGCCCGAAGTCCAGCCTCTGATGGATGCAAACCTCCTCCTGGGTTGAAACCTCCACCTGCCCTCATAGCAGGCACCATCGGTCCCGCTAGCCCCCACATCAAAATCCTCCCCGCTCTTTCTGCAGCTGCGGGAGCAAGCCAGTTTCTGCTGAGTTTAATTCATCTTCCTCTTACAGAATGTGTTTGGGTCCAGCTGGCAAAGATCAATGCCTCTTCCGTGTGCTTTCGACTGGAGAGGAAATGAGCAGAGATGTTTTCGGTTGTCCACAACTCTGACAGTCTCTGGACAACTCTGTCTTCCTGGCCGTGAGTCTCAGCTGCTCCCACATTCAGATCCCTGCTGGTGTGGGTAGAATTCAATTCAGGAAAAATCACCTGCCCACCTGCCTGCTTCTTGACATGATTATTCCAGCTGAAACGTTTTGTTACTTGCAGAGCTCTGTTTATAAAATCTTTACTATTTGTTGTAAATAACTACCATTTCAAGTTGCCAGAAATATTCTTTTATATAGGGTAACTGGCATAACTTTCTTTAAACAATGATCTAAAAAGTTATTTTACAATTCATGAAAAGGGTAAATAGTAGGTAATTATTGTTGCAAAAGTAATGCTTTCAAATGTAATTTTCAAATATTCAGTTTGCTACAATTAAGGGTATATACTCTGCACATACTACTGATACACATATAAGAACAGAGATATTTTCCCCCTGCTCATTAAAGAGAGAATAATCCAGAATGCCAGGCTTTAACTGAGCAAGCACTCATGATATGAGACCTATCATGTTTTTGGAGGAAGAGGAAAGAGGCAAGGAATGAAAATATCTCATCACAGCTAAAAGGAGAGAATTGACTCTTTCGAGTTTTGCTCAAGGAGGTTGCTGTGCTTGTTATCACTGTGGAAAACATCCTCCATCAGCTTACAAGTAAGTGGGCTGCCAACTCAAAGGACACTTTTGTGGATGACTCTTCATGTTTTACTTTGTTGGAATTTCAGAGACGTACATGTTTTGGTCAAATCCAAACACTATTTTCTGACTCCTAACCACCAAAAATTATGAATTTAAATGTATTAAGTGAGGCCAGGAGCAGTGGTGCACATCTATAATCCCAGCACTTTGGGAGGCTGAAGTGGGCAGATTGCTTGGGCTCAGGAGTTTGAGATCAGCCTGGGCAACATAGCGAAACCTTGTGCCTACAAAAAAATTTGTCTCTACAAAAAAAAACACAAAACAACAACAACAAAAAAACCTTGTCTCTATACAAAAATTAGCCAGGTGTGGTGGTGGGTGCCTGGAGTCCCAGCTACTTGGGAGGCTGAAGTGGGAGGACTGCTTGAGCCCAGGAGGTCAAGGCTGCAGTGAGCCATGATCACACCACTGCACTCCAGCTTGGGTGACAGCAAGACTGTGTCTCCAAAATAAAGAAAAGTATCAAATGGAAACTCCACTATGGTCAACAGACACATGCTTTTCTCAATGGCCAGGACCAATGAATATGTCTTTTTAAAAAATTCAATAAATATTTCTTGAGCACCCATTGTGGGTGAAACGCTATGGTAGGCATTGGGGGTTTAGCCATAAGCAACACTGACCCAGTTCCTGCCCCTGTGGAGTTTATAATCTGGTGGAGAATAGACAAGGGACAACAACATTGAGACAAGAAGAGTTACAGGGGCAGGAGCACAAACGAGGGTATCTAACCCAGGCTTAGGGGATCAGAGAAGGCTTCCAGGCAGAAGGGGCCTCTTAGTTGAGACCTGAAGAATAAGTTGGACTTAGCCCAGCAGAAGTTGGGATGGAAGTGATGGGGAAGAAGCCCAGGCTGAGAGAAAACAGCATGTGCAAAAGTCCAGGGAGGAGAGGAAACCCTGGACACTTGGCAGAATGAACTACTCAAGGGTGATTGCAACAGGAGTTCAAAGAGTGGAGGAAAAAGAGATTAAAGTGAAACATATTTTCAAATATCTGAGAGACAGTCATGTGGAAGAGAGATTAGGTTTGCCTGTGCAGCCAGCTGGTTCCGGGACCCAGAACCAGAATCAAACGGTAGAAATCCCAGTGAGGGCATTGACTAAAAATTAAATTAAAGTAATGGCTTCCACTGACTTAGCCCTTCAGACATGCCAGACACTGTGTTGAAGGGTTATACCCATGATATCACTGGATCCTCAAACAAGCCTATGAGGTAAATGTTGTGAGAAAACAGATGCAGAAAAGTTAAATGAACCAGCTTAAGGTCATGCCCCTGAGATGGACAGAGCTGGGGTTCCAGAGCACCATGACTCCAAAGTTGCAATCATGCTCTTAGCCACCACCCTCAAGCTGCCTCCTTGTGAGAATTATGTAGTCACGGAGTAAATGCATGACTCTAGAAATTTCCCATCATGGAAGGAATTTAACCGTTTGGCTGGGACGTTGCAGAGGATTTAGGTATTAAGGAGAATCAGTAGACTTCCGAGGGACTTCCAATTAGGAGATTCAGAGATTGAACAACATGTCAATGGTAGGATATATAAGACAGCCCTCAAAGAAGACCACCCGCTCCATGTTGGGCAGTTTTACTGTCTTGCATGTAATGGGCAGCTTGCAGAGTCACCCTCCTGGTGTGCCTCGAAGGGAGGCATTCTCAGTCTCCATCCCTGCGGAGGAGCGGGATGACCTGAGCGCCATGAGGGGGTGTGTAGTCAAATGGACAGAATTAGGCCAGCACGGCCCTCTAATAAAGACACGCATCTTTCACAAACATCTGCTTTCGCTAATGCTGGCCTTGGGCAGTTTAAATTATGTATTCAGCTCTTAAACTATCACAGACTCATGTTTCAAAAACATAACCGTGAGAAAATATTGCACCACTAGCAGAAACAAAACAGCTCTGTTCATTTTGCATTAACATTTTTGGGTACATTTCTATAATAATTCTTCATTTTCTTTCACATTAAAAGACACTGTGGGAGACCACATAGGTTAGAATGCATAGGAACTTTTTTTTCCTGTATTGACTTATTGCCAAAAATAATGAAAAATTACCTTTTTTGTTCACCATTCAGTAAAGAGGAGCCAAATAAATAATAATAGATTATGCAATGAGTTAGAGGCAGAGAAATCATAGTGAACTTCCCAACTTATTTTCTAAAATGCTTAGAAATTTATTTTATAAAAAGCTGCCTTTTATTTACAGTGAGTGTTCTTCTTTTCACATTGCTTATAAAGACATAACTGACACTGGGCAATTTACAAAAGAAAGAGGTTTAATGGACTCATAATTCCATGTGGCTGGGGAGGCCTTGCAATCATGGTGGAGGGTGAAAGGCACGTCTTACGCGGTAGCAGACGAGAGAAGAGAGAGCTTGTGCAGGGAAACTCCCCACTGTAAAACCATCAGATCTTGTAAGACTTCTTTTCTATCACAAGAATAACATGGAAAATACCCACCCCCATGATTAATAACCTCCTGCTGGGTCCCTCCCACAACACATGGGAATTGTGGGAGTTACAATTCAAGATGAGATTTGGGTGCCTACAGAGCTAAACTATATCATCCTCTAAGACCTCATATCATTACCTTCTTGATGTGTACACTGAGTAGGCTGCCTCCATCCCTGTCCTAGCATTTTCTTAAAACAGAAAGTCACAGCCTGAGGACCTCACCTGTGAATTTTAGAAAGAAAGATGGTTGTTGAGGACAAGGGTGGATTCTCTCTTTGCTCATCAACTCTGACATACTACCCAGTACTCACAGTCCCTTATTTTCCCCAAGCACTACAGTTTTGCAGGAAGAAGAAGATGTAAGAAGAAATTAGGCAGAGGTAGAGGGGAAAGAAACATGTAGACCAATGCCTGGAAATAAACAACCCTGCAGCAGTATAGAGATAGAATTAAAGTCATTAAAATAATGTGATCATAATAATGTTATATCTTTACAAGCTGTGGCTTGACCTCTTAATGGTTAACAGCATTGGTGTCATGACAGCATGGCCAGTGTCTTCCTTTTTAAGCCCCAGGTCCTAGCCCACTAGAAATTTCTGAAATGTCTGTAGACTTTGATTTCAGAGAGAGTTTCACTCTGTCACCCAGGCTGGAGTGCAGTGGTACAATCTTGGCTCACTGCAAACTCCACCTTCTGGGTTCAAGCGATTCTTCTGCCTCAGCCTCCCGAGTAGCTGGGATTACAGGTGCACACCACTACACCTGGCTAATTTTTGTATTTTTAGTAGAGATGAGGTTTCACCATGTTGGCCAGGATGGTCTCAATCTCTTCACCTCATGATCCACTTGCCTCAACGTCCCAAAGTCCTGGGATTACAGGTGTGAGCAACCACGCCTGGCCTGTCAATTTCTTTTCTGAGAACTTGCACATCCCTCTTCTGATCTTCTCCTAAAAAAACTGGGAGGAAAAAATTTTTTGAGGAGGAAACATTTGAGAACTGAGGAGCGCTATCTCATGAGTGCTAACCCCAAATCCTAGACTTTCAGAGGCCTAGTTCAAGGGGCTTTCTATGGCACCAAATAAATGTGCCCTTTTTTTCCCTTCCCCATTGCAAATGGAAAGATGCATGCACAGGTTGACAAACAAAAAGTTAGACAGATTAAACGGATACCTACATAGACTGTTTCTCCTGGGGAGGGAAAAAAATTACACCCTGCATCTCCCTTTCATAAATAATGACAGTTTGGCAGGCAGGAAGACAGATCTCTGGTATCAAGAAATGCCAAGAGGTCACACAAGACGGTAATGTGCCATTCCTAGCTCCACTTCATGCTTCGCTTTGGCCCAAGTCTTCCACAGTCTGAAAAACCACAGCTTAATCTTCAGACATCACCTGGCATTAGCGATGCCTGCAAGAGTCAGGTATCTCCCTCCAGTTGCTGGGACTGTCCATAGTCAGTGGACTTTTCTAGGAAACAAAAAAAAAGCTGAGGGCCTTTTCTGTTTCAGAGGCACCTTGCCCAGGAGATCTTCTTACAACTTCTGCCCTGAAGTTAGGAATGGGCCTTCTTCCTCATCTTCCGGAAATGCTTGACCCTTGAGCTTGTCCTGAACACTTGAGTCTCTTCAAGTTATCTGGAAACAGTTGGAGGAAATTTTGACCTCAGCCAGAGAAGTCGCTGTTTTCTTCCCTTTTGCTCTCTCATCTCTGGGCTCTTCCTTGAATGTGTTGAATCTAAGCCAGGGCCGACCCCGGCCAAATGGCAGCCAACCCTCGCAGCTGGGCTTCTGTGCGGTGGAGACACAACTGAAAGGTGTCTGTGAAGGTGGCTCCGAGGGTTTGGGAGACAGGCATAGATAGGCTGCAGGCTGAGTAGGGAGGCTGGAAGGCGTGCTCAGACTCGCCCATCAGGAGGCCTATTTGGAAGCCATGACTACCCCAGAAACCACCAGGAATAATGGAAGAATCCATTGTCTGCCACCCCAGTGGACTAAATTTAGCCCAGTAGAAAGGGAACACAGGAAGGCAGAAAGGAAGTCAGCCTCGTTGAAGGACAAGGACACCATGGTGAGGCTAGAGGCCAGTGAGAAAGCCAAGGTCACCACAGTGTGGCCAGATGGAGTTTTTCTTCGCAGAACAAATAAAATCAACGTGGTAGAGACGATGGTTTCTGACCTCCAAGCCAGCAAAGGCAAGAAAAGAAAGCACAGGACTTGGGGAAAGGAGGGGAACATGGGTCTTTAGCAGCTGATGGTTTGACGTGTTGGATGGCCCAGGGAAGTGAGAGCCACCGTGAAACCTACTTTTATAGGAGCCTTCACCAACCTGAGCTGTGAATCTGGCCTGAGCATGAAACAAAAAAATTTCATTTCAAATGGACTCACCTGAGTTAGACCACAAATCAGAATAGAGTGTCCTAAAGTTTTTATTTTTATTCATGTGTAGAGATCACATTTTATGAAATTCTATGCAAGATTCTATGGTTTTTGAGTATGACTGTAAAAAACATTAACAGAGAGACTGATATACAAGGTGTAACTCAACAATGTAAAATTTAAAAAACTGGCATTTAAAAAGTTATTACTACTTGTAAGTAGGAAAGATAATTCATGCATAGTCTAAGTTACTCTTTTACCTCAAGAATTGAATGTAGGGCTTTGCTAGTCTATGGATGGGACAGGAGCCAAAATGAGCCTGTTGAGAAAAGACCACATTGGTGGAAACTAAACAAAGGAAGCTCGAGATGCAACTGAAATGCAGGAAAAAAGTGCTGTCACTTACAAAAGACTGAGATGTTACATGTTAAAATTTGATCTGAAAGGTTTGGGGGCTTACAGAAAAGTCTGCACACATGGAAATAGGATCTCCAGGGGCTGTACCCAGGACTCCAGAGTTTACCATAGAAGCTGTAACATATTCCCTGCTTCCTTTTTCTGGGAAATTGTTGTACATGATGGCTGTTTGTGACTAAAATGAACTTCTGCTGCACGATATTCTCATCAGAGTCCTCTTCCTCTGTGTCCAGGCATCTGAATTACATCCGCAATAAGCCTGTAGGCATATTACATACAATTAGGAAATCTTCTTTAGTAGCTCATTTTTTTTCCAAATATGTAATTTTGGCTGAATAATATTAAGGGATTTTTTTTAAAAAGGTACCATTACATTAACTGAAATTATTACTATTTTAATTTGCCTGCAAAGCCTTTATTTCAAATATCATTTCTTTTAAGTTGTAACTCGGTGGGTGTCATAATCCTGATAGAATTTTAGCTACTTGATAGCCTGAGACATTTTGGAGGAATCATTCCCAACAGAAAATCAGTTTAATGAGCACTTTTGGTGTTAACTGTGAACAGCTATTTCCCACACTCTTGAAGTACATAACTAAACCAGGGGCTTATGCCACCTTTTTAAATGTACCACCTGGTGTTCTGTTCCTCCCTGCTCCTGACCTTAACAATCATCTTTGAGTAACACCTAGCCAATTTATGGAATTGATGGACTACAGAAAAAAACAGAGGAGCTGAGCAAGCTTCCTGAAATAGCAAATTCTGAGATGAATTTCTAGAACAACCACGTTAAGGTGCAATACAATGAAATTTTCTCTTACAATTTTCAACCAGCCAAGCCTTTGCCAAAGGGTATTATTTGTTGGAGAAAATGACATCCCTGGGAATGCAGGAAGCAAATTGCCGATAGTAATGGAAATATCTAACCACTCACTACATTATCTCTTCAATGAAAACATGGTGAAAACCAGGGACACAGAGTTCTGTGAAATATTAAATGTTCAACATACATTCTACATATGGCGGTCTTGTGGCCAAGGTGGTGCTTGAAATTTCTCCCCTCTGCTCCAAACACAGCAATGACAAAATATGCAGTCAATATTTCTTTTTTTTTCTTTACCTTAAATTCCAGGATACCTGTGCAGACCGTGAAGGTTTGTTACATATGTATACGTGTGCCATGGTGGTTTGCTATACCAATTGACCCTCTAATTTCCCTCCCCTTGCTCCCCAACCCGCAACAGGCCCTGATGTGTGTTGTTCCCCTCCTTGTATCCGTGTGTTCTCATTGTTCAACTCCCAGTTATGAGTGAGAAATGTGGTGTTTGGTTTTCTGTTCCTGTGTTAGTTTGCTGAGGTTGATGGCTTCCAGCTTCATCCATGTCCCTGCAAAGGACATGATCTCGTTCCTTGTTATGGCTACAGCAGTCAATAAATATTCCATATGTGTTTTGCAAATTAAATTATTTGTGAAATATATAAATTTAAAAGGATGGCTATGCTAAAAAAAAAAAAAAAAAAAAAAACACGAGCTGAACATCCCTAGGGACCAGAAAAAGAGCTACAAAGCAGAAAGAGTTGGGCACTGCAGTAGGCAGGGGTGGTGAAGATTTTATTCCTGTAGAGTGACCTAGACAGGAGTATCCTATGTGCAGCTGTAGACCAGAGTTTGGGTTTCTTCGTACAAGTGAGGGCTGGGTCAAGCTTTCTAATTTGTGAAAGGAGACAGGAAAGGCCCTAATTGGTGTTGCCTGAATGTGACAGTGGTGGAAGGAAGCAGAGGGAACAGCAATGGCAGCATTTGGGCCAAGCTGCCCACTAGCCCAGTGGCTGGCCCTGGGATGGCACTCATAGCACTGTGGGACTAGACACTGAGCTACCTGGGTCTTACAGCAGAATTCCTTTCAAAAGTGGAGTGAATCCTCTCAAACCCTGCCACTGCCTTATCAACTAAGTTTCTTCTAAATCCTTTGTTGTCATTTCAAGAATGTTCACAGTATCTTCGCCAGGAACAGATCCCTTTTCAAAAACCACTTTCTTTGCTCATCCATAAGAAGCAACTCCTCATCTACTCAAGTTTTATCACGAGATTGCAGCAATTCAGTCACACCTTCAGGCTCCACTTCTAATTCTAGTTCTTTGCTGTTCCCAGCACATCTGCAGTTACTTCCTCCACTGAAGTCTTGAATCCCTCAAAGTAGACCATGAGGATTGGAATCTGCTTCTTCCAAACTCCTGTTAATGCTGACATTCTAACCTCCCATGAATTGTGAATTTTCTTAATGGCATCTAGAAGGATGAGTTTTGTCCAGAAGGCTTTCAATTTACTTTGCCCAGATCCATCAATGGAATCACTATCTATGGAAGCTATAGCCTTACAAAATATATTTCTTAAATAACAAGAGTTAAAAGTCAAAATCACTTTTTGATCCATGGGTTGCAGAATGAACATTGTGTTAGCAGGCATGAAAACAACATTCATTTCCTTGTACATTTCCTTCAGGGCTGCTGGGTTAGCAGGTGCATTGTAAATGAGTGATAATCTTTTGAAAGAAATCTCTTTTTTTCTGAGAAGTAGATCTCAACAGAGGGTTTAAAATATTCAGTAAACCACGCTGTAAACAGATGTGCTGTCATCCAGGCTTTGTTGTTCCATTTACAGAGCACAGGCAGAGTAGATTTAGCATATTTCTTATGAGCCTTAGGATTTTCAGAATGGTGAAAGAACATTGGCCTCAACTTCATGTCACCAGCTACATTAGCATCCAGCCAGATAATCAGACTGTCCTTGGAAGCTTTGAAGCCAGGCATTGACTTCTGTTCTCTGGCTACAAAAGTCCTAGATGATATCGTCTTCCAATACAAGACCGTTTCATCTACATTGAAAATCTATTGTTTAGCACAGCCACCTTCATCAATGGTCTTAGCTAGATCTTCTGGATCTCTTGCTGCAGCTTCTCCACCAGCACTTTGTATTGTTTCAATGTAGATGTTTCCACAGCCACCTTCATCACTGGTCTTAGCTAGATCTTCTGGATCTCTTGCTGCAGCTTCTCCACCAGCACTTTGTATTGTTTCAATGTAGATGTTTCCACAGCCACCTTCATCACTGGTCTTAGCTAGATCTTCTGGATCTCTTGCTGCAGCTTCTCCACCAGCACTTTGTATTGTTTCAATGTAGATGTTTCCACAGCCACCTTCATCACTGGTCTTAGCTAGATCTTCTGGATCTCTTGCTGCAGCTTCTCCACCAGCACTTTGTATTGTTTCAATGTAGATGTTTCCACAGCCACCTTCATCACTGGTCTTAGCTAGATCTTCTGGATCTCTTGCTGCAGCTTCTCCACCAGCACTTGCTGCTTCACCTTGCACTTTTATGTTATGGAAAAAGTGTCTTTTCTCAAACCTCATGAGCGAACCTCTGTTAGGTTGAAATGTTTTTTCTGAAGCCTCCTCACCTCTCTCAGCCTTCACAGAATGGAAGAGAGTTAGGGTCTTGCTCTGGATTAGACTTTTTGGCTTGAGGGAACGTTGCAGCTGGTTTGATCTTCTATCCAGACCATTAACACCTTCTTCATATCAGCAATAAGGTTGTTTCACTTTCTTATCATTTATACATTCACAGGAGTAGCACTTTCAAATTCCTTTAAGACCTTTTTCTTTGCATTCACAACTTGGCTACCCATTTGGCACAAGAGGCCTAGCTTTCAGCCTATCTTGACTTTTGACGTGCATTCCCTGACTAAGCTTCATCATTTCTAGCTCTTGATTTAAAGTGAGAGATGTGTGACTCTTCCTTTCCCTTGAATACTTAGAGGCCACTGTATAGTTGTGGCCTAATTTCAATATTGCTGTGTCCCAGGGAATAGGAAGGCCCAGGGAGAAGGAGAGATACAGGGGAATGGCCAGTCAATGGAATAGTCAGAACACACACAATATTTGTCCATTGAGTTTCCCATCTTGTATGGCTGCGATGTGTGGTACCCCAAAACAATACAATGACAATTACAGCATCAAAGATGACTCATCCCAGATCACCATAACAGATATAACCGTAATGAAAAAGTCTGAAATCATGTGAGAATGATCAAAACGTGACACAGAGTCACAAAGTAGCAGATGCTGTCGGAAAACTGGACTGGCTTGACACAACATTGCCACAGATCTTCCTTCTGTAGAGAATGCAGTACCTGCAAAGCACAATCAAGTGATGCACAATAAGACAAGGTATGCCTCTTTCTTAAAATTGTGGAAAAATAAAAATAGTTTTTAGGTAAGACATAGGGGTCACAACTGCATTGGATGAATGGTATTGACAAATTATCTCTTTCCACCCCCTGGATGTCGTGCGTCAGGGTAGCAAGAAAGAATGTTTTCTTGAAGACCCCTTTATTCCAAATGGAGGATTCTAAGGGAATAAGCTTGAGATTTAAGCTTAGTCAGTTTTCTGTCACCACAGAGCTACATGATTCTTTGGACAGAACTCAGCTAGCCATCACTCTTTTTCTCTGTGGATTGCCTGATGCTGCCACAGGAAGCTTCACACTCCTTCACTCAAGGAATTATTCCACAGTGTGGATGGGTCAAGGTAAGTACCTAGTCTAGAATGTTTTTTGGTCTGGGTCCTGCTATCTAGAGAAAAATAATGATGGTTCTTTGGATTTGTTGAGTGGCATCAACATTGCTGAGAGTCTACCCCTAGAAAAAATTCACCAGCCATTACTGTCATTACCTGTAGCAAAGTCTTTTCCTATAGCAAAGAAAATTCCAAATTTCAAAGTTTGAATTTACTTTTTAGGTTTCTCACGTACAACATGAGATCATAAATTGAGACTTATACCATATTCTTAACCCTTTTGTTTCTTGATCATGACATAAATCCATCCAAAGAATAGACTTCCGTTACATTTTCTGCCTCATAATTGTTTCTCAAGAACATTACATGCTGCTTGTTTTCTTTAAAATAAGTTTTTCAGGCCAGGTGCAGTGGCTCACACCTGTAATCCCAGCACTTTGAGAGGCTGAGGCAGGTAGATCACCTGAGGTCAGGAGTTCAAGACCAGCCTGGCCAACATGGTAAAACCCCATCTCTACTAAAAATACAAAAATTAGCCAGGTGTGGTGGTGGATACTTGTAATTCCAGCTACTCAGGAGACTGAGGCTGGAGAATCGCTTGAACCTGGGAGGCGGAGATTGCAGTGAGAGGAGATCACACCACTGCACTCCAGCCTGGGTGACAGAATGAAACTCCATCTCAAAAATAAATTAACTAATTAAATAAATACAATTAGTTTTTTAAAAAGAATATATTTGCCACAGAAGATGGTGAGTAAATGACAAAAACAGTTGAAGTCAAAAAAATTGTATGACAAGAAAGAGAAGAATCCAAAGAACATCGATTATCTGACTAAAAAGTGACTTCCTGTGTTGCAAGCCCATAGCTCAGTGGTGGGTCATTCACTTTCAATAAGATGTGGGGCATAACCATCACTAGGCAGCATGGCGGGGGCACAGATGGCATTGCACTGTGGCAAGGGTGTGCGGCTGGCAAGTATACCAGGAAGGGACATTAAAAACATGTGTGCATTCTGTATATTCCATACCTGGGCTCCTTCTATTAGCTCTTAAGCTATGAGTAATGAATCTTCTCACGTTATCCTTATCGGGATTTTGATGTAAAATACATTCTGTTGCTCAAATTTGACTAAATACTTCTAGGATAGAAATATGTTCTCATCTAGAACAAGGTGCTCCTGAGTTGGAGATGGGAAGGTAAGAAAAGAGTAAGTGCATAAAATATCAAAACAGTCAAGCATCTAATTGGCCAACTACCTTCTAACACTTCAACACTTGAATCTTCCTGGCTACTTGCACAGAATTGTTAAAGTAGAATAAATCATTTGACATGACTAGGTTTTTGGAAAATATGTGAGAGTCATTCAGGCACAAAATCAGTTTGAAATAGATGAAATTTTCCATCTGAGTGCTTCTATCGGGAGAGAATGTTTCTAGGAGTGCAGTATTTTTAATCTTGTTTTAAAATAAATACTTTAATGTATAAATCACTCAGTTGTAAAGGCACTTCAATTTTATTTTCCTTTAGTTTTGAGGTTTTGGGATTGCTCTGTGCAGTTCCATGTAAAAGCTCTTAGATAAAAGTTGCATGCTGAAAACCACCGTCACAAATATGCAAGTACAACTATAAATTTATACAACACTCAAGCTGTTTGGAGTTTGCAAAATTTGCTAATAAAATGCAGAAGTGGGGGTTCCATTTAACACTCTACGGCACTGGCACTGCATGTATATCTTGGATGCAGGCAAAAAAGATGGAAAATTCCATACATGGAGAATCTCTTGCGGTTGGGGCAGTCTGCTAATATCTTAATGAGGCAATTATGACAATTATGAAAAATCTTAGCTTTACATTATTTGTGGTGTGTGCATGTGTGTGTGACAGCTTTCCCAAGCAAACACAGTATTCTGATTCAGCAGCATTCAATGAGGAAAATTTCTGTGCTAATAATACAAAGTGGATTTTAAACTGCTGCATATTAATCAAATTCATTTAAGTACATTCATTAATTTGTGTGTATAACAGCCAAACTGGAAATGTGGAGTTTGCTGATTTTGCACAAAATACATATATTAATGAATGCTAAATCTTCAACATGAGTAATAGCTTTAAAAATATTTTCACAAAGCAAAATTCCAAGGGATAATACTGAATAATTGTTTTCTTTCAAATATTTCCACTTTCATTTCATTTTGTGTTATTTGGCTTTAAGTGGAAAAAATAAATATAGAGGAAGAAAAACAATTAAGAAATAAAGGGTAAGCTCAAAAGATTATAAAGAAAAAAGACTGTAATATTGGACAATATGATTATTAAATTTCCTACCTCTCCGAATCACTTAATTTAAAAATAGGTTCAGGGCACCTTAGACATGGTCCCATTTCTATGTACAAAAGAATATGAATTTGAAGCTTAATCAGGAAAGAGGCTTTCATTTCCTGTGCTGGACTGGAGTCCAGAGAAGCAAGACAAAGGGAACTACAGCATTGGAGGGAGTGTCTGTACACTTTTATGTCTAAAATGTGTGGGAAATCTTTACATTTCCTCCTAAATCAGGGGGACTTCAGACTTGTACTACCAGTCAACAATACCTATGTGATGGATTACTTTTCACCCTAAGTGCTAACTGCTCTGAAGGCAAGACTCCTTTCCTTGCCCCTATAGTAGTTGGCACAGTGCCTGGCATAGAGTACACAGTCAATAAATGTCAATTTAAAAATAACTATTACCTCTGTAATCCCAGCACTTTGGGAGGCCGAGGCGGGTGGATCACGAGGTCAAGAGATCGAGACTATCCTGGTCAACATGGTGAAACCCCGTCTCTACCAAAAATACAAAAAATTAGCTGGGCATGGTGGCGCATGCCTGTAATCCCAGCTACTCAGGAGGCTGAAGCAGGAGAATTGCCTGAACCCAGGAGGTGGAGGTTGCGGTGAGCCGAGATCGCGCCATTGCACTCCAGCCTGGGTAACAAGAGCAAAACTCTGTCTCAAAAAAAAAATTATTGAGGCCAGGTGTGGTGTCTCGTGCATCATCTAATCCCAGCACTTTGAGAGGCCGAGGCCCGTGGATCACTGAGACCAGGAGTTCGAGACCAGCCTGGGCAAAATGGCGAAACCCTGTCTCCACTGAAAATACAAAACTTAGCCAGGTATGGTGGTGAATGCCTGTAGTCGCAGCTACTCTGCAGGAAGAGGCAGGAGAATCACTTGAGCCTGGAGGGAAATGTTGCAGTGAGCCAAGATCGTGCCACTGCACTCCAGCCTGGGCCACAGAGCGAGACTGTGTCTCAAATAAACAAATAAATAAAATAAAATAACTATTGAACAAAGAATACTGTAAGAGTTATGAGAGGTGTAGACATAGCAGGGAAACATTGAGAAGCCTTCAGGTCAAGGCTGTATGGTGAACTGGAAACTCCTTGAACATGGGATCTGGTACGGTTTGGCTGTCTCCACCCAAATATCATCTTGATTTCCATGTGTTGCGGGAAGGTCACTGTAGGAGGTAATTGAATCATGGGGGCAGGTCTTTCCCATACTGTTCTCGTGATAGCAGATAAGTCTCACAAGATCTGACGGTTTTAAAAAGGGGAGTTTCCCTGCACAGACTCTCTTTTTGCCTGCTGCCAGCCACAGGAGACTTGCTTCTCCTTGCCTTCCACCTGATTGTGAAGCCTCCCCAGCCATGTGGAACTGTAAGTCCAATAAACCTCTTTCCTTTGTAAATTGCCCAGTTTGGGTTGTATCTTTATCAGCAGCGAGAAAACAGACTAAGACAGGATCCCTCCATTTCTTCCTTCCCTGACTGCAGCCCTGTGCTCTGATTGTGAGGAAGTCAAATCGACGGAGCAAGGTGGGAATTCGTAGGTGGCACTGGGTGAGCAAAAACAGTTGGGCTAGAACAGCAAGTCCCAAGGAACTGAGTGCGTACCATAGAACTCTCATTCTGTGTGATTCGGGGGTGGGTAGGGAAGGACTGCAGTGAAATTACTAAGATTGGCCCCAGGCAAACTACATTTTCTTCTTAATTCGGAGGAATTTGCCAACTTTCTTACAATGTATCCCTGTTTAACAGCAGTACTATAGATCAGCGTTTCCCAAAATGCGTTCCCCAGAGCTCTAGTGTTCTGTGAGGTATGAAGAGGTGGGGAAAGTTCTTTATTTAAATAGGTTTGTAAAATGCTTCCGGTTCTTTGTGCTGGAAGCTTTACAAGGTGCATTAGCGTATCCAGGGCTCTGAGAAGTCCTGCCCTGAAGACATCTGTATACCCTTCCTGAACCTACTACTTCCCCCAAATGATTTGAACACACACTCGAGTTTCCCACAGCATCTATTAACATTTCATGGGGCATTATTACTGCTGCATGTCTACTAAATTCCTCTGCTAAATATTCTCTTGTATTCTACCACACAACCATTAAAAAAAAGAACGAGATCGTGTCCTTTGCAACAACACGGATGGAGCTGGAGGCCATCATTCTAAGCGAATTAGCACACGAATAGAAAACCAAGTATCACATGTTCTCACTTACAAGTGGGAGCTAAACATTGGGTACACATGGACACAAAGAGGGAACAAGAGACACCAGGGCACACTTGAGGGTGGAGGCGGAGGAAGGAAAAGCTACCTCTCAGGCACTACGCTGATTCCCTGGATGACGAAATAATCGATACACCAAACCCCTGCAACATGCAATTTACCCATGTAACAAACCCATACAGGTACCCCCGAACCTAAAATAAAAGTTGAAAGGAAAAAATTCTCTTGTATTCTGATGGTCATAGGAGTTAAAATCTTCTATGAGTTCCAGAGGGGGTTATTGATCCATACTCTTTACCTTCAAGAACGCGCTTTGTTTAGATACATGGACATTTTCTCTTCTCAGCTTGACTTGCTCTCTTCTCTCAGTTTGTCTGGCACTCTCAACATCAGAAAATGTTCTTGTGCATTTCGTGTAGACGCCTTGTCTTACCCTTTAAAAGACTGAGAAAAGATGGTTTCAAAGCCATCATTAGTCATCTTTCTCCTCAAAATGGTACAACTAAAACGTCATTTTCTCTTCCCCAGACTCACGGCATTCCCTTTCTACTTTGTGGCTCCTTCTTCCTCCACTCCAGGATCCTTCTAAATACGCAGAAGAAAAGGAGGGTAGAACTGGGAAAACTCATTTGTGAACATTGACTGAATGCTTAATTGAACGCATTTGCCACATGCAAAATTAAGTGCGAAATCACTGACTGGTGTTAAACGCTATGACTCTGGTTGCTGTGTTAATTCCAGTTACATCAAACACTTCTTATCTTATAAGCACACAGTCTTTCTTCCTTCCTTTCTTTCAAACACTTCTCGTCATATACCCAGGCAGTTTCTCTTTCTTTTCTTTTCTTTCTTTTCTTTCTTTCTTTCTCTTTCTTTCTTCTTTCTTGCTTTCTTTCTTTTCTTTTTCTCCCTTCCTTCCTCCCTCCCTTCCTTCCTTCTCGCTTTCTCTTGCTTTCTTGATTTCTCGCTTTCTCGATTTCCTGCTTTCTTCCTTCTTTTTTCTTTCTCTCTTCCCCTCCCTTCCTCCCTCCCTCCCTTCCTTCCTTCTTTCCTTTATTTGAGATAGAGTCTCACTCTGTCACCCAGGCTGAGTACAGTGGTGAGATCTCAGCTCATGCAAACTATGTTTCCTGGGTTCAAGCAATTCTCATGCCTCAGCCTCCCAAGTAGCTGGGATTATAGGTGCACACCACCACACCTGCCTAGTTTTTGACATTTTTAGTAGAGGCAGGGTTTTGCTATGTTGGTCAGGCTGGTCTTGAACTCCTGACCTCAAGTGATCCACCTGCCTTGGCTTCCCAAAGTACTGGGATTACAGGAATGAACCACCGTGCCTGGCCTATTTTTCTTTCTCAACTTCCCTTTTTTTCATTGACTCTAGCTGGGTCTTCTCTTCTCCCACCAAGGTAATTTTTGATTCTAATATTATTTCACAAGATGCTTATCACCAGTTCTACTTCTTTATACAGAAAGTCTCTCAACTAGGATGATGAACAGCAATTGTTTCCACTAATAATTGAACTCCTGAAATTTGTAAACTGTTCATAAATAAAAAATAGACTAAGATAATAACATTACCTTCAAACCCTGTACTGAAATACACTTTCTTGAGTGGGAGAGAAAGGGCTAGGCTTACAGCTGGGGGGCCAGGTCTTACATACATCCCATAACGCTCTTCGGTTGGCAATCTGGGCAAAGAACAGGGGCGTGACCCACATGACTGGTACCATCAGTCATGTCTGCTGAAGTAGGACATTGAGAAACACTCATGCTTTACCAAAGTCCTATCTCTCTACTCGAGCTCCTTTGGAGACGCTGAGCATATTTTCTATTGTCATAGACTATGAAATAAAGGGAAACACAGTTGTCAGAAGGCCTGGGTTCAGGTCCTATTTTCCACATGGCTATGGGAAAATGGACGTGAGTCCCTGTGCTCTCATCTGTAAAATGGAATGACACTGGACAACGTTGTGAGAAGGAAATGCTGTAACACATATGGAAGCCCTCTATGCATGTAGGACACGATATTGGCCAATGGTTTCCACACTAGGATCTAGAAGTACTAGGGGCTGCATGAAAGGATGTGAGGGCCATTGAGAGTGAAACTAGAAGGCTGCCTGCAGCCCCTGCACCCCCATCTCTAGTCCCATAAACCCTTGGCTCATAGCAGAGCCATCTTGATCTGTTTTGCATATTGGGCTTCCAAGGAAGAATTACTCTGGAAGATTTAACCGACAATAAAAAAGGGGAAGAGGGCTGAAAACTACTGACATGAATTATTAATCCAAGCAATTAACTTGTAATTACAAAATGACCATTTCAGATTCTTGCATCTAATATTCAGATTTGTACATGTAAGGTGCACATAAACTAGAGATTTGTTCATTTGTACATGTATTGTACAGATGCTAAAAGTAGACCTCTGTTACATATAAAATCTTGTTGTTCATAACATTACCATGAAAACCTATGTTTTGACTCTCAAAAGATGGTGGCTTGGTTTTTTATTCTTCAGAAATAAACATATCAAGTGATGCTGTTCATTAAATTGCATGGTATGAAGCAATATCACACCTGACACGTATACATGACCAACACAACCAAACATTAAGCTACACAACATGAGGTCTCTTAATTATTAGCTGTCATATTGAGATTAAATTGGGCATTAAATTAAGTTTAAAGAGAGATTAAATTGTGACATGAGGTGCAGTAAAGACACAATAGGCATTGAAAATAAAAGGCAATTATTCAGAATAAAATCACAGTCTTCAGATTCTGAATACCTGTCTGCTTTCAAATTTAAATTTAAGTTTATTTTGGTCTAAAAATAGGGATGAAAAGGTGAATTTCATTATCTTAGTTCCTTAATTTTGGAAATCTTGGGTTCCACAGTCTACCAGAAGTTTTCTAACACCATGTTGGTGAGTTTTTAAATCAGATATGAGTTAGTTGTTTCTATATCAGTTTGTATAATATTTTATTCTGTTATATAATTGTTTTCTTTACCTAAGTTCCTTCTTTAGTAGATAAATTATCTAATATTTAGGGAGTTTCTCAACCTTTATTTATTTTTTTCTTTTAATTAGCTCACACTGTTCCTGTCTACCCTTTGCAAATATCCCCACTAGCCAAAAAGATTTTCTCAAACTTTAACTTCTATAATTTGCATTATGAAAATAAGTCTGTATATTAATAGTCTTTCTTCACTACACTATGGCGTTTACGCTGAAATTCCAACATGCCTCTTCCCTTTTTCTGTTTGGAGATCAACAGTGCAGATCACAGGATATAATCAAACCTGAAAAACATTGTCAAGCACGCTATTTTAAAGTTGCAGCCCGTAGACTAGCTTTCTTGGAAGCTGGGCTTATGGCGGTCTCCTCGTGAATTTCATTTTCATTCAAAATGCCTTCTCCCAAAGACACAAAACACACAGACACAAAATTGAACTTACCTAAGGCGTATAAATGATGTAAAAAAAAGTTTCTTTCAGAAACGAAACAATACATTCACCATTTTATTTGTATAATCAGTCTACTGAAAATATTGTGATAAGTTTGTAACGTTAAGGCTTCCGAGATGAAATTCTATATCCAGGATGGAAGCGTCATATTTCTACCTAAAACCTTTCCTCTTTTTATGCTGTTCTAAGACATAGTTCAAGTCCATGATTTGTGTGTAGATCTGGCATGGATTTCGAAATTTCATTAACAGGAACAAATCCAGTTTGTTGATTTCTTCACAGGAATCTTTCCACCACTTTAGAACATGCCTGGTGACCTCATTTATATGAACACTTTAGCCAGAACAAAACTCAACAAGCCACTGATGAATCCAGTGAAAAACAGAGACCTACTGAGCCTTTGGGAATGTATAGTGCCTTGGCTTGGTCCAGGGTTCTGAAACCTAACTCACTCATTGTACACGGGAAGCCGAATGTAAGACCTTCCACAAACACTTTCACAAACAGAGGTCTGTTTACAAAATGTGCTCCCAGAGCCCGCAGTCTCTTTGCCAGTGCTTGTCTGTCAAACGTCCAAGCTCTGCAGTGCCATGGCAGCTTCAGTGGTCCACATTTCCCAGGCCACACAGCCAGGGCTGAAAATAGCCACAATGACAGTCACGAAGCAGATTCCTCTAATTCTGTCCCCCACGGAGTCAGAAAAATCCTGTGATATGTACCATGTGCCTCCCCTTCCTTTCCAGCTGCTGTGTTGATGAGGTCTCCTGCTGCTCTGAGACCCTGCTTCACTCCAAGCCTCAGAGGTGGACACCTTTGATACCAAGGTGACCAAACCCTGGTCCTGGTCCTACCCACACAAGAGTGATAGAGCTCTGGGCTGGGGTACAGTTGAGTGACACACTCCTCCAAGTCCTCTTCCTCTGCTACAGAGCACCATCCCACAAAGGTTTTGGCTTGCATTTACTTATAGGTAAGAGGGTTGTGGGGGAGAGGTAGGGGGGTGGGGGGATGAGAGGTGACATTTGAGCAGGGAGGAAGAGTAGAGGTGGGCCAGCACAGAGATGGGGATTGGCAGGCCCAGGGCACACCTATTTGGGCAAAGCGGAATCTTAGGCATTTTATCTCACTCAAATCAGTGTCTTAGAGTAGTCATCCAGCCCCAGAAGTGAGATGTATTGTGGTAAATAAAACAGTTTCTGAATCCCTTTAGAACTCCAGAGGGATTCCAGAATTCCCTTAGGTTTCCTCCAGATTGGACCTTGGATAACTGCCTAGATGGTCAGGCTTTTATCAGCCTCATTCTCCACCTGCCATGAAAGGACACTTCCTGTTGGCCTCCTGTAGTCCCCCAAGTCCAGGATCTCTCCTGCAAACGACCTGGCTCCCTCTGGGAGCATGGCCCAGGCCCCTATGCTGGGCCCTATGGCTATAAAGGATTTCTGGGTCAGGAAGGGAGACGGCAGCCAGCTCCTCCCACAGCAGTGCAACTTGGGCACTGGTGGCAGCAGCTCCACATTGGGTCACTGGAGACCCACACAAAATGGCTGATGGATGATGACAGCACGTGATGGTGCCAGGGGATGGCAGTTGAGTAATAGCTGCTGGGTAATGGCTGCAGGGCAATGGCTGCTGGGTAATGGCTGCAGGGCAATGATTGCTGGGTAATGGCTGCAGGGCAATGGCTACTGGGTAATTACTATGAAGCAATGGCAGCGGCTGGATAATGGCATAATGGCTGCTGGGTAATGGCTCTGCTCGCTGGCCTACATGCACCCTGGGTCAGCTGCCTGGTGGGATGGGTGGGGTTTATTTCCTCCTGGGACACATCCTTGGTGAATGTCCACCCTCCACAGAGCTGCCGATTGAGCCCCCAGTATACTGGGATCTGCAAAGGAAACATGGCCGATTCTAGGCAGCAAACCACCACCCTCTCTTCTTACCTGGCATTTGCATCACCACCCTCCCCAGTGTGAACTTTTCACCACCCCTGTCCATCTCCAGCAAAATTCATCTCAACCAAAATTCAAACTGAATTGTGCAGATATTTGTTGTTCATTTCTGTCCAATCAACTATTTATAGTCTCGTTAACAAATTTTAATCTTAAAGACTTCATCTCACTCAGTAAAATAAATATCTAACGAGAAATGAAAACTATGGATATTTTGTCAATACAGGTTGTTATATAAATCTTCTATCTAGTTTTTTTTTTGTTGTTTGTGTTTAAGAAAAAAAACTTGTTGGTGTTATAATTATTATTAAATACAATTATTCAGGACATGGTAAATGCATGAAATTTGGGCATGGTTGCCCAGAGATAAAATTATTTGCCAAAGCTTTCATAACTAGGAATGGGAAAGAGTAGCACAATATCCTGGGTATTTTATTTGTTTTCCCACACAGGGCTCTCATTTTCCCTCCTGGTATCTGTCAGAATGTATAAATACCAACCGCAAGTTCAAGCATTATTTGCTAAATCCAAAAGTGAAAACTTTTTGGAGGAAGCTCAAAGGCTGTGCCTTGATTAGCATAGACAACTAGATTAGAACCAGTGGAAATATCTTTTGGAGCAAAATCTTCCAATTTTATTCTTATCACTCCCTGGGGAGCAATTGCGATTGTGGGTGCATTACACTCTGGCCTCCTTTGATCTCTTTATTCAGATCTCCTGTTTACTGTATTAAAACAATTCACTTCATTCATCAGCTTGTCTTTCTTTGTTCATTAGATCGGATTTCTTTTTTCTTTTTTTTTGGTCAAGTGCACAAGGAGGTGCGTTTGGACTCATTCCTGCATTCTCTGTCACAGATTACATTTTATTTTTTCCATCTTTTGAAACACTTGTGGTATGGAGATTTCCTAGACTAAGCAGTGTGCTGATTTTCCTTTCCTGCTCTCTTCCCTCCTATTGGATGCAGAGTCGAGTTTCCTCGTTCTAATTCTTGTTACCAAAAAAGCAAAGATGATCTTTTCAGAGATGTTTGGAGAAACTGGGCATTCCACTTTATAATGATGGGGTCAAGATGTTTGAATTGGTGACAATCTGTGTCCATCCTTTTCCAATTCTCTTTGGAGTAGGGAAGATTGCCTTTTCTTTCTCTTCCTTGCTATGCTGTTATTTGTCAGTCTTCTGAAGCTAGAAGGTGATGCTGTTTAGCATGTAAATAAACCAACACTTTTTCCAGTAAATAGCTCTCTCTAGCATTATATGCCAGAAACTCTCATCTACACAATGATGAATTCAATTCCTGCATTGTGCTTTCCCTTCCTGTCCTTTCACAGAGGGAAAGGTGATCACACTGTAATTATATAAGTCCCTTTTACTTTATTTTTTTCTGATTGTGCCTCTAATTTTCCTAGTTTCTCCATAGATAGCATTTCCCCTTGCTAATATAAAATTCCTGTGGCAGCCTTTGTGAATTAATTTACTTCCTATAGTCCAGTGTTTTATAGATGATGTAAATGAAGGATGTGGCTTGCAGATCTATTTAAAGAGATGTGCTTATACTTCACTGTTCTGGCAAGATGAGTGGGCACATGCTTTTGCGTTTTTATTTGAACCCCACCGATGTTGGTCATTATATTTTGAATACCACAGCACGTCTATACCATTATTTAAAGGATCTTGTTCGTTCATCCATGTAATGATTGGCATTGGCTATAACTTGATGCAATGTTACACTATTTTAATTCTTTCTCAGGCAATGTTATCTTTGATCGCTTCCTATTCACTGGGAAAAAAACCCCACACAATTGCAATCCCACATTATGTTTCGGTGATGATGCCAAGCGCTCCCTGGAATATAGCTATTCAAGACAATTTCTCCACCCTCAGGCTGCTCATTAAAGGGATGGCAGTTTCTAACTTTAATGAATAAGGTGGAGTGAAAATTCCACTCTTCTTTGAAAGAGACTCCGTGGTTTTCTTTTTTAAAGTGTTTTCTGCTGCCTATTTCTTTGTTTAATTGGAAATGGTGTACACTCCTACATAACCATGGCCACAACTCAATATGCAAAGTATTTCCTTGTCACATTTCCTTTTTTGTGGTTCAAGTGTATATTTTATCAAAGAATTCCAGAAAAAGCTTTGTATCTTTCCCTCAAAAAACACACCCTTGATTACGTATAGTGTATCTAGATTATCATCTAGTCCACGGGTAGAGTGACTCCTATATTTTGGGGGTTTTACCTCTCTTCTTACCAAATACTGATTTAATATGTTCTTTTAACCCAGGGACATTTGTGGCAGCTCCAAATCCTCATTGAAAAGTTTAGCAAGAAAGAGCCAAGTAAGAAAGAATGACAGGGACCAGTGTTTAGGAAATGCTGCCTTCTTTTCAAAACCCGGTAGCTCCAAACCCAGCCAAACTTGAGTTCCTTTCTGTGTTTTAAAGGCATACATTCTCTTTCTTCTTTTTAAATAAATGAACTCTAAAAATTCCTATCTATCTCATAGTGAATCACAACCATAAAGTAGGATTCAAAGTATAGGAGGGCTTTTAATATTTTAAGACAAGTTCTGGAAGATTCAGTCACATTCCAGAGTGATTGCGTTGGTGTAGGAGCAAGCAGGTCTGCGTCACGCTAGGTCTTGGAGAACTTCTTTCCTTAACTCCCATAGTTAAGGCCAGTACCTGAGCTCCTGAGCACCAGAAGATTCACAATTGTGCAGTAGTCAGATGAGACACAGGGCCCCATGGATACTAGAATGTGTATTCAAACACTGAAGGTATTAGAGGTGCCTCATGACGAGCTCATTGCTCTCATTATTGTTTATTTAGTACCTGTTCTGTGCATGACAGTGTTCAGGCATCTGAAGCATCCAAGATATTATATGCTATGATCTGTACTTCCCTGGGGCTTTCCAAATAGTTAAGATGCATCTAATTTATTTGCAATGAAGAGAGAACAATATGAAATAGTTAAAATCAAATGCTGGCTATGCTCAGTTAGCATGGGGCATACTAAAAAAAAATCTTATTTAAAATTCAAATGTAGCCAGGCATTCTGTATTCCCTCTGGCAACCCTAGCCCTGTGGAGATGCAGGGTCATCATGAAGTGAAATTGATGGTCCCACTGCTGACTCCTGCTAGCTAACACGTTCCAAAAGTAGTAGAGTGACCACTTACAGGTGTATGCTATCTTACTATTTACAAAGCATTCCACATACGTATTTACGTTGAATCTTCACCGCAACCCTGTGAGATAGGTATCACGCTTCCACTTTTCAGATGAGGAAGATGAGGCTCAAAGCCCTTACATGGTTTTCAAATTCAATCATCAAGGGGGATGAATCCCTGACCCCAATTTTATGATCCCAAGTCCATTGCTTTTCCACTACCCCACAGTGGCCATATTGTTCCACAGCTGGGGGGCTTTCTTCACTTCACAAAACTTCCATCGCTTCAGTTTTGCTGCCAAGTTTCCTATTGGAGTGGCAACTTCCTGTCCAAAACCATTTATTCACCACTCATTGTTCCTGGCTAATGCCACCCTCAGCCTGTTAGGAGAGTGAAGGACTAGGAAGAAAGTTGTGGGGGAGTTGCGATGGTTTTCCCTGGGGCTCATGTTTGGAAGTCCTTTGTGAATGAACTCACACTTGGACTGAAAATGGAGATTGCCCATGACACTGAACTCGTTCAGCTGGCACATCAGTCAAGCTGGTTGCCTTTTTTTATTCTGGAAAATTTTATTTTACTAATCATGATGAATATGGAAGTGAGAAAATAACCTTAACAACTGTTATTTCTGAACTTTAACTGTTATTTTTCTGGATGGTGTAATGCAAACTGTAAAAACATTCAAACTATATATGGGTGTAAGATATAAAATAGAGATACCTCTCATAATTTCACTTTCTTTTTCTACTTCTCAGAAATCATCCTCATAACAGATTGATATACATTTGATATATATTCTTTCAAAATCATTTCTGCATTTCTACAAATATACATATTCTAATTATTTTCAAAAATGCGATCATGTTGCTTTGCAATGTTTTTCCACTTAAATAATTTTCTTAAACACTTCCACGTCCACACACATAGATTTACTTTTTTATTTTTAACAGTTGCAGAGTATTCCATTGCATGTATATGCCACAATTTAGTTAAACAATATCCTATGAATGTACATTTGGATTTTTTCAGATTTTTTAAATTATAACCAATTCTACACTTTAAATATTTCTAGAGAATAGATTTTTAGAACTGGAATGTCCGGGCTGGCGTGTGCACACTTGATATGTGGGGAAGTACTGCCCAATGGCAATCTATAAGGACTTTACCTACCTGCTCTTCTGTCACCTCCTATTCAAGTTTATCTTGAGACTTTTCACATTTTCTTCTTTTTCACAAAGGACATGAATTTTTATTCTATATGTGTGACAGATATTTTCCCCAGCTTATTCTTTATCTTGTGACTTTGTTTATCATATTTTTTGTTGTGTAAACGTATTTAATATCTAGGGAGCCTCGTTACCTAGTTTTGTGTGACTTTTAGCTTTCTCACTGGATTAGAGAAGCCTTCCCTATGCCAAGATTGCCTAAGTCACTCACGTCTTCTTCCAGTACTTTCGTAGTTTTAGATTGTTACATTTAAATCTTTGAAGCATCTGTAATCTATTTCATGTAAACAGTGTGATAGAGATCTGACTTCATGTTTTCCCAGTGGCTGACCATCTCAGTTATCCATCTTTTTCCCATTGATTTGAAATGCCATTGTTGTCATACATTAAATTTCTACATATGAGTCTTTTTCTGGACAGTATATTCTGACCTATTGGCCTTTCTCCGTATTCCTGAGTCAGTATGGCACTCTTTAAAATGCTGAAACTTCCAATGTATTTGAATATTAGTGAGGGCAAGTTTTTTTCCCCCAAGCTCTTGATTCTCCATTTGCATGTGCTTATTTTCACAGATAAATTTTTGACTCATTTTATCATATTATTATATCATATCTGAAGTCAAAAATTTTTCATGGGAATTTTTATCTTATTGCAGTAAATATACAGATGCTTCTTGACTTACAATTGAGTTTTGTTTCAATAAACTCATCATAAGTTGAAAATGCATCTTATAAACATCATAGCTTAGCTTAGCCTATCTTAAACATGCTCAGAACACTTATATTAGCCTACAGTTGGGCAAAATCATCTAACACAAAGCCTATTTTACAATGAAGAGTTTAATATCTCATGTAAGTTATCAAATATTGCAGTGAAAGTGAAAAACGGAATAGTTGTATGGGTACTTAAAGTGCAGTTTCTATTGACTGAATTCATATGGCTTTTGCACCATTTTAAAGTTGAAAAGTTGTAAATTGAACCATAAAAGCCAAAGTTCCCTTTACTACAAACCATGGTTCTGGTCTCAGTCCTCTCAGCCCTGTTAGCAACTTGGTGCGTGTCCTTCCAGACGCTGACCCATATATTTACAGACTAAAAACACAAGTGTGCACAGATAAACAACATCAATGGGCTTCTACCAGGACTGGGCTGACAGCCAGAACATACCAGGAAAGCTGTTAAATACTGAACTAGTTCCATACAAGTTGGTTAATAGCCGCTGCTCCCAGGCCTCCCTGCTCACCCACTCTGAGTACCCCAGCTTCTCACCGGCATAACACTTATTATTATATCAGATTTTGCACATACATTCACCAATGGCATTGCTTTATATTTGTGTGGGTGCTATTTTTTTGTCCCATTTTGGTGTCAGGATTATACCAGCTCTACAGAATGATTTAGGAAAAATTCAACTTTCCATTTTTTTTAATTCTCCGGAAAAGCCTAAATGTCACAGTTGTTGGTTCTTTTGGCAAAACTTGTTTATTAAGCCATCTGGGACTGTTAACCTTCTGGGGAGGGAGGGCAGTGCAGTACACAGTTCTAACTACCTGTTACATTTATCTAGGCTCTTGCTCTATTTAGGTTATTTCTTTAGTTGAGAAAATAGTGATAATGTTTATTTTCATAGAAAATTATTTACTTGTTGAGAGTACAGCTAAGGAGTCAAGCTACATTGTCCACATCCTACCATCACCACTTCACCACTTACTGTATTTTTTTCAGACTTTTTTTTTTTTTTTTTTGAGGCAGAGTCTCACTCTGTCACCCAGGCTGGAGTACAGTGGCACAATCTGGGCTCACTGCAACCTCCGCCTTCTGGGTTCAAGCAATTCTCCTGTCTCAGCCTCCTGAGTAGCTAAGATTACAGGCACCTGCCACCACATCTGGGTAGTTTTTGTTTTTTTTTTAAGTAGAGATGGGGTTTCCCCACATTGGCCAGGCTGCTCTCAAACTCCTGACCTCAAACTCCTGACCTCAAGTCATCCTCTTGCCTCAGCCTCCCAAAGTGCTAGGATTACAGGCATGAGCCACTGCACCCAGCCCAAGACTTTATTTTTTATTACAGTTTAGATTTACAAAAAATTGAGAGTTCCTACATACCCTACTCCCAGTTTCTTCTCTTATGAAAATGTTAGTATAATACATGTGTTATAATTAATGACTCCATATTGATACATTATCATTAGCTACAGAACAGAGTTGTCTTCATTTGTTCTGTGTTGCTATAAAAGAATATCTGAGACTCGATAATTTATTTGGCTCAGGGTTCTGAAGACTGGGAAGTCCACGATTGAGAGTCTGCATCTGACAAGGGCCTTCTGATGGCAGAAGATACCATGTGGCAAGAGCGTGTGTGAGGAGTGATAAAGAACCTAGTCCCATGATAAGGACACTCATCCATTGATGGCAGAACCCTCATGATTTAACAACCTCTTAAATGTCCCACCTTTCAACACTGTTGCATTGGGGATGGTTTCCGTCACACCAACTTTGGAGAACACATTCACACCAGAGCAATCATTTGTTTAGATTCTTTTAGTTTTTACTTAACGCCCCTTTTCTGCTCCAGGATCCCATCCAAGACCCACATTACATTTAGTCTTCACGTGTCCTTAGGCTCCTCTTGGCTGTGGCAGTTTCTCACATTGTCTTGTTTTTTTGAATGGCTTTGACAGTTTCGAGATCATGCATTTTGCAGGATGCTGCTCTATTGAAATTTATCTTTAGGTTTTTTTTTTTCATGATAAGACTGGGGTTATGAGTTCTTGGGAGGGAGACCACAGAGATAGAGTGCCAATCTCATTGCATTGTCTCAAGAGTGCGTATGGTGCATAGGATTTACGGTCGTGCATGCCGGCCCTGTTGACCTGGCTGGGAGAGTGCTTGTGAGGTTTCCCTGCTGTAAAGCTACTCTTTTCCCCTTTTCCATAGTGCACACCTTGGAAGGAAGTCACTATCCTTAGCCAACACCTAAGGAATGGGGAGTTATGTGTCCCCTGCTTGAGACCAGAGTATCCACACAAATTATTTGGAAATCTTCCGCAGGGAGATGTATCTATATGCCTCCATTGATTAATCTACTCTAATCTATTATCAGCATGGACTCATAGATATTTATTTTATATTTCTAATACTACTTCATTTTATTGCTCAGCTTGTTCCATTTACCACCCTTGGGAGCTCTTTCGATTCGTTCCTGGGTCGCTTTGAGAGCCTCCATCATTGTGAGGGATTTCGGTGTGTTTGTTTTTGAGCACTGGTTTACTTTCTGTCCCTAAAAGAAGCTCCAGGCTCATTTGTATGTTTCTTGCTCCACTCCTAGAATCAGTCATTTCTCCAAGAAGACTTGGTTCCTTTCACTGGAGGATGAGATTAGCAAACAAGATCAGGGTGCGTTCTTTTCCAGTTCTCTTTTAAAACAATTTACTGCCCTTGGCTTTGCCAACTATGTTATTTTCATAGCTAAAATTTTCAGCAATTTAGTCAACTCTTCTAGGAAACAACTGAAAATGGGGTCCTTTCTCCCACTCTGAGGTATGTCTTCCAGTCTCTGTAGTGAGGCAGAGGACCTCAGCTTCTTGGGCTTCTGAGCCATCTCTGAACACACTCTGAGGTATGTCTCCCAGTCTCTGTAGTGAGGCAGAGGACCTCAGCTTCTTGGGCTTCTGAGCCATCTCTGAACACACGGCGCCACTCCCTTCAATGTTTCCCTATTTTATGCTCAGTTTTGAAGATATTTTATGTGATCACAGTGGGTCTAAATTAAAGTAAAAATTTCAACTGCTTGTCTTGCTACCAGTGTAAATACCTTTGTTGGGGTGACAGTGGAATGAAGACAGCTTCTAAACAAAGTCAAGTTCACTCCGGTGCAGGGAATGACCACTGCCACAATATAGTCCTCTTATAGTGCTTTAGATTTCTCTCAACAAAATTTATAAGATTTCCTTATAATCTTATAATATTTATAAGACTTAAAACATCTTCTTAGAAGAAAGTATGTAATTATTCTCCTTGTATGGTTTTTTTTATGGCTTTGCCTATATTTTATATTTATTTTCTATTAAATGTGTTTTCTCCATTTTCTCCTCGGTTAGAACTGCCAAGAGATTGGGTCTATTTATCAGGTATTTTGAAAAGCCGACTACTGATTTTGTCTATCAAGTTTACCTTTTTGCTTTCTAATTTTATTCTTGAGATGAGATATGAACGAATTAGCCTTTTATTTGATGTTATTGTTCTTTCTTTTTCTAACTTCTAGAGTTGAATGTTTAGTCATTTAATCTTAGACTTCTTTGTTTTCATTTTCCTCTATTAAAATACTATTTTGGCCATAACCCAAGAATTTTGCTGTATTGTACTTTGATTTTTGTCAGTTTCTAAATGTTCTATAATTTAATTTGTACTTTATTTTTAACTTGAGTGTTATCTAGAGGGGAATTTTTTAATGTTAAAGGTTTTAGAGTCATTAATTTCTAGTTTAATTGAATTATAGTCAGAGAAAGTGACATTTATGGTTTTTACCTTTAGAAACTGAGATTTCTTTGTGGCATAGTATATAAACATTTTGAAAGATTATGTGGTTTTGAATAGAATGCTTGTTTTCTGTTTTTTGGCCATACATTTCTGCATATATCTATTAAGTTAGAATTGTTCGTCACGTTACTCATTCTTTGTGTCTTCATTTATCAGTTAATTTCTGAGAGAGCTGTATTAAATTATCTCACTCCTTGTTTTGCTAGTATTGCTTTGACTTTTCTAACAGTTTTGTATTGCACAATTTTAGACATAAAAATGTAACTATTTTATCTTCTTAGTAGATTGCTTCTCTAAGATGATGAAGGCTGGCGTGGTGGCTCACACCTGTAATCCCAGCACTTTGGGAGGCAGAGGTGAGTGGTTCTCGAGGTCAGGAGTTAAAGACCAGCCTGGAAAACATGGGGAAACCCTGTCTCTACTAAAAATAAAAAAAATTAGCAGGGCATGGTGGCACGTGCCCAGCTACTCAAGAGGCTGAGGCAGGAGAATAGCTTGAACCCAGGGCGTGGAGCCTGCAATAAGCAGAGATCATGCCACCGCACTCCACCCTCTCAAAAAAAAAAAAAAAAGATCAAGTATTTCTGCTCCGTTTAATGTTATTCTTCATGATTTTCATCTTGGTTTATTTAATATTTCCACTAGCTTTCTTTTCGTTAAGATTTATTGAATTCATAATTCATATGGTGAGAATGCATAATATTAAGCATTGCCTTTTAAGAATAAGTAAATTTTTACAGGTTTAAGTCCTGTTTTTCCAAATGTGTTCTTAGTTATTTTATCAATGTGTGGCTGTCACAAGTGGGATCTTTTCTTCTACCATATATTGTAATTAGTGATTATTTTATATAGTAAAGCTATTTATTTTTGAATATTAATTGTGTAGCCAGCCACCTTAAGTTATATTTTTTAATAAGAGTTTTCAGTTAATTCATTTGGGTGCTCTAATTATTAGTCACAATATCTAAAATAACAATAATCTGCCTTCTCCTTTTTCTGTTTCCGTTTCTCATTTGGTTCTATTGTTGGGTTGCATCGCCCAACATTTCCAGCAAATAATAGATGAAACTAGCCAGAGAGACATCCTTGACTCGTTCCCATTTTTAAAATGAATGCAAGTTACTGGCTTTATCGTGGTAACAAGGTATACCTCCAATTAGAAACGTATTTTGTTTTAATAACAGAAAGCTTGGGTCAGAGAGATTCAAATAAAAATTTCTTCTCTCCAACCACAAGAATACTGAGTAGAAGTGTATTAGGGTTCCTTCCATGGTTTAGTCATGTCATTTATCGGAGTCGGCTGGCTCTTCCTTCTTGATTGCAAGAAGCTTACAGCAGCTCTGGGAATATGGTGGTGTCTGTCCATTTTCAGGAACCCAGACACTTTCCCAAAAGCCCACTCCCCACCCCTGCAGATGTTTCCTTAGGAAAGGACACTGGAAAACCAGGGAACAGAAATGCAAGCCTGCCTTTTCATCTACATTTTGAAATGTATTAGCTAGAGTGGTGCAAAATATTGTCTTGAATTCCTTTAACTCCCTTTGTATCTACGTTTATTTTTCTATTCTTTTTAATGTTGTGTTTTTGTGCTTTCTAGTGTTTTTCTTGATTCGTCTAGCAAGTCGTTTATTTATTTTACTGTGGGTTTTTTTTTCTTTTAAAGAACAAGCTTTTGATTTTATTCTGCCGTTTTTGTTTGCTAATTTATTTATATCTGCATTTATCTTTATTCATTCCTTAATTTTGCTGTTTTTGTTTATTTTGTTATTTTTCTAAATACTTGATTTGGGTGCCTAATTCATTTAGTTCACTCTCAAATGATTAGTAGTGAAAGAATGTAGAACTGGTTTTTCCTCTGAGTACAGCTTTAGTATCTAATACGTATTGTGTTTTTTTTTTGTCATTATCTTTAGTTATTCTGCATTTGTGGTTTTGAATTCTTTGGCCTGAGAGTAGTTTAGAGATGCTTGAACATTTATTAGTAGGGGAGGGTTTTTTCCTCCTTTGTTATTAATTTTAATTTTATTGTAATATGATCAGAAAATCTGAACCATTTTTTTCTTCGGATTTACTAGTTTTGTTTGTTACTCAACTTTTCCAGAACACATGAACACTTGAAAAGAAATTGTTGTTAATTACATTAGTCAGATCTTGTGAGGTTTTCTTGTTTTTGTTTTCCTCTCTTTACTGACTTATTTTTAGTCTATAGAGGCCAGTAGTGACTAAAAAAGGCAGGTTAAATTCTCCCATTACTGCCTTGTTTCAAACAGTTTATCTTTTTATTTCCTGAAATTTTCACTTTATCTATTTTAATGTTATATTGTTTGGTGAATAATGATCAACCAAACATACATTTTGAGTGTGGGTTTTACACCTCAGCATTATCATAGTTTTCTTCTTAAATTCAACCGTCTAATATTAGCACTGCTTTGTAAACCCTCCTGCCTTCCATGTGCTGCCTGCTGTATCTTTGGCCATCCTTTACTTTCTAAGTTTGTCTTTTACAGCATTTAGCTGGATTTAGTTTCCGATCCCAAATGTAAGTTCTTTTTTTAAAAATAGAACTTAACTTTTATCACATTTACATTTATTTTTATAATAGCTATGTTTCATTTCAATTTTTTAATCCTATTTAATGTTTTGGGGGTTTTTTGCTTCCTTGACTTTTCCTTTGTGCTCTTTCTTTCACTATATGTTTTTGATTGTTTATTGTCCTGGCGGCATATGGAATATACTTAATCTGTTTTAATTTCTAACTAATGGCTACCTTTGCAACTTTAAACAATATGCTTAAATCTCTCTCTGTGGATTTAGGATATGGAACAGTGTGAGGAAATTATGACTCTTGCATTTAGTTTGCTTGCTTCCCTCTCTTTTAACCTAGTCCATTATTATTATCTTTTAATTTTTACATAAAACATGTATGTTCACTTTATAATAGCAAGTTTTATAAATATTTTTGATGTTTCCAGTAGAATGTTTTTTTTTTTTTTTTTGCATGCATAAACTTACATTCTGTTAATAGCATCATCACCACAGTTAGTTAGCTTTACTGATGTGGATTTGATATTTACCTCAAATCCTTTTAGACATTGGCGCTCCTAGTCTACATCTTCTCTGAGTTCACCAGGCTGATTTATTTAGCAGATGTTGCTGATTCACATACATCAGGGCAACGTCTCTCTTTAGTCCCTGCACATTTGCGAATGCCTTTGTGTTGTTGTTATGTATGAATGCCAATTTAACTGTGTATCCAAAGTCTTGGGACACTTATCTGTTTCCCAAAATCTTTAAATACCTGTTGACATTAAATACGATTGAGCTGAGTTTAATTTTTACCGTTTGAAGACACTTGTCCTGTCTTCAATTAGTGCGGCGTTCTTTATTTCTAAAGTTCAGTAGATTCCCCAAGATTTGTCTTTGTTGATCATGATTTCATTGACTTTGGCGGGCCCGTTTGATGGGAAGATTCCACTTTTTCGCCTCAGGAGAGTTTTTCTGTCTTTCTGCACCTTTTGGTGTGTTCTCTGTGCCAGGACATTGGTGTTTGTATGTTGATCTCTGTGGTGTGCCCTCCTTACCTGTCACTATTCTTGTTTCTTTTTGCATTCTGTTCAACTTTCGCAAATCTCTTCCTTATGTCTCCGACTCAGTTTTCTGCAAAGCCAATTTTTCTTCTTATGTTAATAATCAATTATTTCTGCCTTGGGGTTTATTTTGCCCTCAATTTCTTTCCTTAATTTCCCATCCCCCTTTTTTGTTATTCTTACGTTTTATCACCTGTTTATCTTAAGTTTCATGGGGATTCTGTTTTACTAAATTTTCTGAAGAGTGTGAGTGTTTCTGATGATGCTGTCATTAAACTGAGACCTGCCAGGTAAGAAGGCATCCTCCTGGTAGAGAGCTGGGGTGTAGTTTCTCCTTAAATGCTGCTGGCCTGCAAGCCTTCCTCACTCCATAGGCTCTCTCCACCTCCTGCCCTTCCCACCAACAGGAAAAGGGGAAGCTGACTTCATCTTCAGTCTTATGCTAAAGGAAACTAGTCCCAGGTTAAACTGACCAGTCTTAAATCCCTAAAGAGCCAATTAGCTTTCCATCTAAGTCTTTTTATGTTAAAAGTTCATTTCCTTGGTCTTCATTGCCTTATCAAATTTAAGCAGTAGTGCAGCCCAAGTAGAGGAGGATAACTGAATCATCATCCAGTCTGCAAAACCAGATTGTGAAATCTTTAACGCCAGCTTTGGGAGTTACGGCAAAAGGCCGTCTGCATCCCCTTCGGTTGGTTGTTACCATAGGCTGGTTCCAGGAGGGGAACGCAGGATTCTTTAAGCTCCTTCTTATTCCCTGGCTCCCCTGCAGGTTATCACAGGGGTCTCTCTGCCTTCACTTTCTTTAGGAATCTTTGCTGGCTCTGCCTCCTGAGTCTACGGTCTTGTTCCCTCTTCTTCCATTCTTCCCATTCATTGGCCTGCTCTGGACATCTGGCTCTTTCTTTCTCCCTAGACCAACCTCTGTCAGGATATAGATTTTAGAAGTCCTGTCCCTCCCACATCTACAAGTCCTACCTAGGCAGAGTCCCAGTTTCCCACTTGCTCAGAAAGGGGAGGTGAGGCATTCTCAAGAAAAATGCAAGATACACTTGTGACATGGTAAAAGCCCCATACAACTGCATACCTCAACCATACCTCGGCTTTCTAGTGAAACTGCTCTCTGTAACCCAAATGTGACAGGCAAACAGTCCAAACCCATGCCATCTTGGCCCCTGTGACTTCTAATAAGTAATTAAGGACTGTAATTTCCACCCTACCCAGACAATGTGTGAACAAATGCTAATCTTGACTTTTGTGAACCACTTAAGTAACAATCAGAATGTCAGAAGTCCCCTGGCCCTCGGAGTCTCTGGAGCCCCTCACCCTCATCTTTGCCCAGGAATCCACTGGAATGTCCGGAGCCCCTCACCCTCACTCCTGAGGTGGTTTTACGGGTATAAAAGGTCTTGACACCCTCCTTTCGGGGCCACGGGTTGGAGAGACGCGAGTCCTCCCTGGCCACCGGCAATAAAGACCCTGCAATTTGGCATACTTTTGTCTTGGTGTTGACTTTCTATGCTCGGGCCAGTACAACACACTGTGCGTCCTCAGGCGACAGCCACACACATCCCGCAGTTCTCAGCTGATTCTCGTTTTGGATGTTGGTCATGGTCTGTTGAATGGAACAAGTGTTCCTGGTGTTTGAAAGCACATCCTGACACTCACCTCTCGGTCTCTTGTTTCCAAATCCTGGGTAGAGAAAAAAAGCGAACCCATGCTTCTTGCCGATGTAGACCAATGTGTCAGCAGGGACATGGTTGGGTCTGATGCAGGTGTGTTGGTTGCTTTGATGACTCAAATCCCACAGGAGGAATTGCTGTTAGCAACATGATATTCTGAAATAGTGAAGAACTTGTGAGAAAGTGTCTAATGAAACAAAATACATCTGTCCTCAATTTACATCAATGTTGCCTTCCTGAAAATGTCAGTGGTGCATATGAAAACCATGCAAAGAATATTTGTGCTTAGATGCTGACCAGCGTTAGGTACTAGCATTGGATCATCACAAGTGGGTCTTTTAGCTACCTGAATGTGCAATGGGACATTTAAAAGCTGTGCTGAAACAGGATAATGCGCTGTCATGTGAGACTCTCCCCTCTATTGCCAGATCTCTTAACTAACTGCCAGTGTGTCCATCAATTACTGTAACAATCAGAAAATACCACTGCAAATTTACAAGATGCCCCCTGGGTGGCACAGCTCCCCTTGAGAACTACCAGTTTAGATAAACTGAGTCTTCCTTTTGGATACCTTTAATAGATCCATTGGTCAGATCATGGGGTAGAAGAGCGTCAAGCAAATTAAGACTTTAGAACAGTGCTTGGCATGTGGTGAGCTCTGTGTACGTGGTTATTATGTAAATAATGCCTCAGTGGTAATCTAAACATGCCCAAGTTTGTTAAAATTAATAAGGAGACAATTATGAGGGCTAAGCCCATGTGACCACTTAATTTTTTTTTTTTGGTAAATGATATGAAATGTACACAATTTATGGTGGGCCATTATGTGTGTAAAAGGCAAGAAGAATAATCCATACGTTTGCTTTTATAAACAAGGACACATAAGAAACCAGTAATATTGTTTACCTCTGGAGAGGACTGGATGGCTGAGGGATAGGGTAAGAGGAAGATTTCATTGTATATGCTTTTAAACTTTGGTTTTTCGACTGAAGTGAATGAAATGCCTAATTCAATATAAATAATAAATGTATTCTTAAAATTTTAAACAATTGAGCATGTATTTCAGGATATCATGATTCTGTGTGGCAGTGAGATATGAGTAAGAGTTTAACGTAGATGACTGTGTTATTTACTTTTTATAACCACATGAACTTTGAATTGCTTTTCTCTTCCTGCTTGGATCTCCATTATCCATCATTAAAATCAATGTCTACATTTCCTGATACCATATTATTTAATTTTCACTGGACACAGAAATACACTTACGCCATTGATGCTCAAACCCAGCTCACCTCCTCCAATGTCCAGTTGCCCAGGACTTTGTAAGCTCATAGACAGTGAAAATTCTGCATTCGAATTCTGACTTCTTAGGCTTTCTGAGACAGAATTACTGTAGTCCTGATGCAGCCAGTGAGTGGGCAGGAGGAGGCTGGCAGAGTTTATGGGAAGTTAGAAGGCTTAGCAAACCTTCTAACCTCCCATAAGTTAGGATCAGAGGATCAGGGAATTTCCCAGCCATAGAATCTCAAGTTTGGAAGGAAGCTTTGGAGACTACTCATGTGACTCTTCCTCCATCTTCTTCCCCATCCCCGGTCCACTTCTCCCCTCTCCTTTCTTCCCACCTTCCCACCTTTCCTTCTTCTTTCCTCTTCTCCCTCCACGCTTCTGTATTACATTCCCCTCACCTCTCCCCTCTCCTCTTTAACAGATGATAAAACTGAGCTTCAAAGAGAAGAACTTTCTCCAGGGTCACTAATGAGTGAGGGGCAGAGCTGGAATTCAAACCCAAGCCTCCCGTCTTAGTAGAGGGATGCAGGTGTGAGAGGCTATTTCCCATGCGTGGCAGGGAGGGGAAGGGAGCAGAGGTGAAGACGTTGGACATGAAGCCATTTCTGCATCAAAGTTTAGAAGACACTTGGGAAGCATCTAAAAGCTCAATAATTTCAAGCCAAGGTGATATAGCTGTAGGCCATAGTGATGAACTGGACATGAACCCCTGCTGGAGTGAGGCAGGGTGCAGGGAGAAGGCAGCCCTGAGCGCTCACCCTGTGTTTACCAATGGAGTTCAAGGGCGAACAGAAAACAACATCTGGACTCAGGTGCAATACTTCTCCTTAGTGCTGATGTGTGGAAAGATTCACGTCGTTCCTGGGCTCTGTCCTCCAGGCACCTCAGTATAACTCAAAGGACTTTTCTTATATATTAAAAACAAAACAAAACAAAAAACAAGAACAACGAATAACAGAACCAGCCAGGGGCCGTGGCTCGCGCCTGTAATCCCAGCACTTTGAGAGGCTGAGATGGGCAGATCTGAGGTCAGGAATTCCAGACCAGCCTGGTCAACATGGTGAAACCCCGTCTCTACTAAATATACCAAAATTAGCTGGGTGTGGTGGTGCGTGCCTGTAATCCCAGCTACTTGGGAAGCTAAGGCAGGAGAATTGCTTGAACCCAGGAGGCGGAGGTTGCAGTGAGCCACGATCATGCCACTACACTCCAGCCTGGGTGACAGAGCGAGCCTCCATCTGGGGTGGGGGGCAGGAGGAGAAAAACTGTAAAAACCCTTATTTGCACAGTCAGGGTCTGATACAGCTTGTATATCTATCCCCACCCATATCTCATGTTAAATCATAATCCACGATGTTGAAGATGAGGCTTGCTGACTAAATCACTGGGAGGTGATTAGGAGGTGACTAAATCACTGGGGCAGATTTCTCATCAGTGGTTTAGCACCTTTCCCTTGGTGCTGTTCTCATCATAGTGAGTGAGTTCTCATGAAATGTCATTTCAAAGTGTGTGGCACCTCTGCCCCCACTCTTTCTCTCTTGCTCCTGTTCTCAGTTTGTGACGTATCTACTCCCCTCTTGCCTTCTGCCATGATTGGAAGCCTCCTGAGGCCTCCTCGGAAGGAGATGGCACTACGCTTCCTGTACAGGCTGCAGAACCACAAGCCAATGAAACTTCTTTTCCCATAAATTACCCAGCTTCAGGTATTTCTTCAGAGCAGTGCAAGAACATCCTAATACAGGATCCTTGTAACAAAAAGCGGAATCTAAATCTGATATCCTAGCACCAACTTCATCATGGATTTGGAAAGACCATATGCCCCGTTTCCCGGGGGGAAGTAGAGACACCCGAAGTTGTCCCACCTCACCTTGGAACAATTTTCCCTGAAAGGCTTTCTTTGGTTTCCCTCCCCCTCCACAAAAAAGTCTAAGGTGATTAAAAAGATTCCTGCGTCTATTTTCAAATCATGTCAGAAATGTAGATTAAAGGTTTTATGCTTAGGAAAACGAGGATAAATATTCAAACATAAATTATGGCAGTATTAATAATTGCACATTTGTGCTAAGTAACTAGAAAATTATTTGAGCATTAATTCCATTTACATATGTTCATTCAGATTTGTATCCCTGAAGCATGCAAGTATTTGGGGTTTGAAACATTTAATCACTTAGTAAGCAGCCCTCAATGGGATTGCCATTTATTTATTGTCTTTATTGATTTTCCTACACAGGAGGATGCTTGTGGTGTACGGCAACCGACTGCCGAAGTGAAAGAACTCTATCTTTTCTAGTGCAGAACAAAAGCTTCTATTTTTTTCCTTGGGGTTTTATTTTTAAAGAGCAAACTATTTTCTCTAGATCATCCCAGCTCGGAGCCAGAACGCTGCTGCTTCCTTCATTTGTTAGGTATTCTTCTCCCATTAGTATGATATTTTGTTGTTTCTAGACAGACACATTGAGTGGTGCTTTGTTTTCTGTTCAGGTCGAATTTTCAGACTTAGTCCTTGCCCGGAGCATGGTGGACAACCCAGCGTCCCAGAAGCACATGTGGTTCTTAGTTGAAATGTAGGATGGACCCCCCCAACAGGTTCTTAACTGATACAGGAGACCACCCCCGCCCACAACATGATACCTAGAAAAAAACTGAGAATCTAGTACATTGGTCTGCACATGTCATCTTCCTTAATATGTTTTTAAATAAATCTCCTTGGTGATTTTGTAATAAATTTTTCATTAATAAGAGGATCTAAATTAGCAAAGCATGGTGGCACATGTAATTCCAGCTACTCAGGAGGCTGAGGCAGGAGAATCTCTTGAACTCGGGAGGCGGAGGTTGCAGTGAGCTGAGATCGCGCCATTGCTCTACAGCCTGGGCAACAAGAGCAAAACTCCATCTAAAAAAAAAAAAAAAAAAAAGACCTAAACTAAGCACAGCTGCCCCAATGGCTAATGCGTGCTGAGGGCTTGGCATGGGCGAATGGATACCAGCACCAGCCTCTCTCCTCATCTTCCCAACAGCAGGTCCCCTGGGGTGGAGACTACTAGTTAGGCTGACACATGAAATGGATGCGTTTTTCATTTAAAACAGTTGAAGAATAATAATTTTAGATATTTCATTCTAATTTTGTCTCCATGTCACTGATGAGGACTTTGAATATTCGAGAGGTTAGGTAACATGCACACTCCACAGTCACCATTGGTAAAGGCAGGACTCAGACCTTGGTCTGAGGGACTTCACACATATTCCTAACCATGGCGCCAGCCACCTTGCAGCCACTTCAGCTGACATCTGTCTGGCTTGAGGCTGAGAGTGGACACCTTGCAGTCTGCCTGAGCAGTAGCCATTGGAAACTCCCTCTAGTGCCCTGAGGCTCAAGAGCACTTGGAGAGATAAAAGTGGGATGTTGACTTGATTCATGAAGGGGGAGAGTGATGGCTTACAAGGTACAACCCTTTTCTGGAGTTTGGAAATCCACTTGCATCTTCATGGAAGCCAGGCACAGAAATGGTCACTGATGCGTTCCCATCTCTCTGACCCTGAGTCCACTCTGCTTTCATTTCGGTCCCAGATCCCTATCCTTTCAAGAGGAAGCATCCTAAGGTCATTCATTCAACAGCATAGTCATGGGACTGACCCTTCCCAGCAAAAAGCCGTACCGCTGGGGCCCCACTCCCCTGGAGCCAGGGGCGTAGTACAGGGGGAGTCACTCCAGGTAACAGAGGACAGAGCCAGGTGACCAGAGGAGGAAGAAAAGCTAATCCAGGTGCTCTCCGTAATGAGGCTGGGTGTAAAGATCTCACAGTATCTTGGCAGAGACAGATCCAGAGAGAAGGGTCTGGGCTGCAGGAACCAGAATCCCAGATAGGAGGCCAGGCCCTGACAAAGGCAGTCATCCAGCAAGGAGGACACTGAGGCCTGAGATCAGACATCAGAACTGTTTGGGGTTCCACAAACCCCAACTCAAACCAGCCTAAGCAAAAAAGAGATTTGCAATTTCAGGGCTAACCCATCAAGGAGGTAGAGCATAACTCCCCACCCCTTAAACATCAGCTACACGTTACCACTTTCTTCCAAAGACTAGAGAGTGGAAGGAGAAGGAAAATTACCTCAGTGGAAAAGAATTTGGCAAAAAAAGGTGATCCAGGTTAGCACCGAGTCAGAAAAACTCCCTGACGTTCCAAAGCTGGTCTGGCTCTTAGACCACCCAATTTTCCAATCGGACACCATCTCATAGAATACCAAACTCAAAGTTATTCTGAGACTCTGATAAAATGAGACAAAGCAAGGCTACTCGAAAATTTTGTCTAAGCACAGACAATAACAAGGTCATTATGCCACCCAGAAAATACCAAACACCCCGTCTATCAGCCAAAGTAAGTGACTGTTACCTCTGTACCGATTATAGCTTTTTCCCTGCACTGGTCTCCCCTCCGTATAGATAAGATTTCGATACCTACATCCATCTTTATATAGGTAGGTTGATATAGATAAGGATTGCATGCCTTTGGCTAGAGGATTTACTATATCCATCCTTGGCAGAGAAATAAGAATAGAACATAAAAAGAAGCAGCTAGTTCAAACTCCAAATCCCTATTTCATAGATATAAAATGTCCAGGTTGCTACAAGATTAGCAGGATTTCCATCCATCCTCAGACAGTAGTTCTTTGTGTAGGCTGTTCAACAGGGTTGTGCCAGTGCAGGGGGAAAAGCCAGACCAAAAGAAGGATGTCCATACAAGAACGCAACCCGAATCACCCACACGACTTCCTGACTTTGCGCTTGTTGCAGAAAACCTTAAGTTCAGTAATTCTAGTTAATCTCACAAGATGCTGTGATTATGCTGGATTCTGTAAGGTGGATAGCAGCAATCTCCTATTTTGGTGTCGGTTTTCCAGTAATATTTTGATGATTGTGGGAGCGGGGGGAGCTTGCACGAGTTTCCCCTCTGGATAGATAAGATTTATTGAGATACCCAATCATAGAATTGCCCTGCTTTCTGACAGCATACAACCTAGAAGAAACCTCCGCTTCCTCAGACCCACCCCCAAATCACCCAACCAAAGCCAAAATCCTATAATAGATTGTTTCCAACAGCCTCCCACTGAGACACCCTACAGCTCCCCATGGTGTGTGTTCTCCCTCACTGCAAGGAGAAAGAAACCCAGCTTGTTTACCTACAGTGTGTCCCTGGGGGTCTTCTACTGAAGGGCATTCACAGCAGTGGTGATAAATCCTGTACCCTTGATATCATGTGGGATGAGAATGCACTTAATCTCTGTGGTCTGCCTCTCCAAGACCTATAACCCCAGTGTAACCATGAGAAAAGGCTTAGGCAAACCAGAATCAAGGGACATTCAACAGAACACGGGACCAGCACCTTTCAAAACTGTCAAGGTCAACGAAAGCCAGGAAAGTCTGAACAACCGTCACAGCCCAGAGGGGTCTAAGGATACCTGATGACTAAATGGTATTCTGAAGCAGAAGAGGGACATTAGGAAAAAACTTCTAAAATAGGAATAGTGTATAGAGTTTAGTCAATGAAAAACTTTTTTTTTCAGATAGAGTTGGCTTCAGGGTACAATTAAAATGGTGTTGATATCGTTGTGTGTCTCCATTTCCCATTCTCAGGCAGAGGTACTCCACATAGAACAATGTGACTGCTGTAGCTCAGACCTGTGTGCTCCTTTCAGCTTGAAAACCCAGGGAACAGGTTCTCAGATCAACCTGGCCACACTTGTGCTCTGAGTGGCCAACTGAGGTCATGTGTTCCATCCTGGACTCAGAGGCCCATGGGCCCAGCAAGACTACGAGGGACAGAGAGAGCTTGTTCCCAGAAGGAGAGACGTTCGGCAGCAAAAGCGGATATCCAGTAGACTGACCCTACCCTCTTAACTCACCAAGAATGCTTTGGCAGGATCTCATTTAGACACATCCAACCTTTGCCCAGTGGTGAGAGTGAGATGAAGGGTGGATACACGTGGCCTTGAGAAAGCCACAGCACCACTGCTTCTCCCCCAACCCCTGCCATTCCCTTATTTGTGGAATGGGAGGGTATCTAACCACATAGAAGCAAGGGAAAAACAGAATGAGGTGTTGTTTATCCAGGTGCGTAGGACAGCACTGCTCAGAGAATGTTAGCTTCATCTTAGCCTTTCCTATTCATAGCCAAAGAATTACCATGAGTAATTCTACCTCTTTATGAAGAGTTAAGCCATTATTATAAGAAGGCCACTGTGGTACCTTTATAGAACTGCATTTCTGCCATGAGTAACAGTGAAGAATCTTTTATGCTATTAACCTGTGTAAATTTTAGATTTTTAAAAATAGTAAGTTATATAGGTCACTGCCCTATACCTGTAACTAATTGCAGCATTAGCTATCAAATTCTCATTGTTGGTTAATTTATCTTCAAAGACTCAAGAATGCAATTCAAGGTAATTACTACTTGTATGCCATGCTTCATTTATGGTCTCTGTGAGTCATGAATCTTCTTTCTATAACTGAAAACATTTAATGCAATTAATTCAAGAGGTCTGGCACATATGTCGTGTAACCAAACTTAACATAAATTGTATAAATGTATCTTGTATTTTATGATTGCATCCTGGAATTCTCACAGAAAATATGACATCTCCTAGTAACATTGGTTGGATTGGGGGAGGGAATAGAGAATTGTGTTATTCTTTCTTCATGTTAATGAAGGTTTCATTAATTTTTTTCCCCTTAAACGAAGGCTAGAAACCCTTGAAATATCTTTGCAATGCATTTCTCAATTTTTTTGAACTGCTGAATTACATAAACACACCTTGCTTCTATTTGATTTTGATTGCTTTCTTGGCCTAGTTTTCATGCAAGCATTTGGTCTGATTGAATAATTTTTAGATGTGTTTTCTTGCTGTGCCTGTGCTAATCTACTAACGGTCGGTTTTTGCAGCATTGTTACAATCTACTGTCTTTATCTTTTGCTGGATTTTTAAAGGGGTATTTTATTGCCTGTCATTACCACTCACAGTAGCTTCTGGGCACTGTCATTCCCAGATCCCGGCGTGCCACTCCCGGGCCCTCTGTTCTTAGAGAGAATCTCGGCACCTTCCCCAAGAGCCACATCCTCATTCCTCTAGCAGCTCTGCTTCTTGGCGTATTTTTGATTTTTCATTTTAGATGAGTTGTTCAAGTTTCAATCTGAGAGATAATGCTGTTTAAGATGAGGATAAACTCCATGGTGGCTCAGATGATTCAACTGCAGTCTTTGCCTAGACTGCAGCATGGCCGATAATGCCACACCTTGCGTAAGAGTGGCTGTTGTGACACTTCAGACATTCTCTAGTAACAGGACCATGATGCTGAGGACAAAATCTGCATCCTCAGCTTTCAGATAAAGTGCCAATGTCTTTTTTGCAAAGCATATATTGGCATCTTTCTGCACAAGAGGTCTTAATTTGGGTCTTCATGGTAGAATATTTATTGTCTCTCTGTTGCAAAAGGACACACAGCCCAGTGGGTGAGTGTGGTCACCAGACCATGCTCTGTGCGTTAGAACAAAGGATCCCAGCAGCACATCTGCCCTGGACTCACCCAGATGGGCTTTGTTGTCCAGACAACATAGTCAGAGACCTCGCATTTCTAGGTGAGTTCCTCAAACATCTATGGTAACCCCCAATATGCACCTACCACAGAGCTGTCTGTGGCAGAAATAAGAAAAGGACCTGTTGTTAAGGAACTGACATTCTAATCTATTTGCTTGTACATGGACATTTCTGTCCTCATTCATTCATTCAAGAAGCATGTGTTGCGTGATTGCTGTAGACCAGGTACCAGGCTACGTGTTACAGATACAGAGGTGAACCGGCAGACGAGACATCATCCCTGCCTTCATGGAGTTGATAGTAGAATTCTATTTCCAGGCTGGAAAAAGACACAGCAGAAACTAGTTTAACTTATAGCAATAACAATGCAGCTGGCATGCAATTGGAAAGAGTAACTTACTAGGGAGGAATCTGTAATACCTCTGCATACCTCTGACCACTAGTGACTATGGGCCCATCCCTGCTGCTTTAATGGCTCATAGGAAGTATAAATGTGCCGTTTTCTCTCTCTCTCTCTCTCTCTCTCTCTCTCTCTCTCTCTTTCTCTCTGTCTCTCTCTCATTTACTAAATATACCTGGCTTTCTTTTTACATGTCTTCACGTGAAGAAACTGTTGAATTACTATTCTGCCACCGTATCTTGGGAGAGCCTAGATATGGTTTCATTTTGTGACAAAGCGTTGCTCACTGCGTGAATGAATAGGAAACCAAACACTTTCCCAGTTGTTTTAAGGCAGGTTGGGGCAGAAATCAGCAAAAACGTTTTTTAGAACTCATGTAAATCGGTTGTTTACCTCCAAGATTAATTTAAGGTGCAATAGTACTTTTGGGCCAAAATTAACATTTTATTATAATTAATGATCTTCAAACGGGGAAGTGCATATGATTGCAAAGAGAAATCATTCACTGGAGTTGTTTATATTGTTTCTTTCCTTTAAGGTAGTGGTTCTTGACCAGGGGCAATTTTGCTTTCCAGGAACGTTTGGTAATGTCTGGAGATCATTTGTCTACCTTCCAATGGAGGGATGATGTGCTGCTGGCGTCCAGAGGATGGAGGCCAGGGGTGCTGCTGAACCTCCCACCCCGCACAGGACAGGCGCACCCCAGAGACTTATCTGACCCAAAATGTCAGTGGTGCCAGGGTTGACAAGCCCTGCTTGGAAAAGAATTTAACTGTAGACACATTGCCATGTGCCATGTGCAGGTGGAGTTGCCAAAACCAGATGAATTCTGTGAAAGCAAGTCCGGCCTTCTCCTCCTGCTCCCTGATTACCTTCTTTGTCTATTTACCCATCATTTAGTTCCCTTGTGCTGCAAAGCTTTTTGTGTGTTTTTATGGACTCAGTACTTAACTATATGAGCTTTTCATTACCCATTCTAAAATCGTGACTGGTTGTAATGTAAATTGTATAACACATCTTTCTGCAGCTTCAGATTCCACAACTTAAACCTCCTAGGCTGCTTATCTGTCTCCCACCACCTACCTGCGTTTTCTGCACCGCACTTGGCATTCTTGATTTTTCCTTTCATATTAATTTCAATGGTGCCCGGAGGGTACCTCTCACCATATAATAGGTTGCTTTGTGAACAATTCCAGTAAGAGACCCATTCTGTCCAAACAGTGAGATACTCTGGAATGTAAAAAAGATATCCTCGGTGTATCATTCACATTTCTAGCAGACCAGTGTATTCTGCAATTGTACTGAAATTTAAATGAAGATGAATTATTTGTTTCCCCTTTCACTTTAAAGGGGCCTCCACTATTGCAGGTAATATTCTCGACCACACAAAATGGTTAGAACTTGAAAAGTTACCCATTGGACATGGATGAATATTTATTTTGTACTTAAATCTGCAAATCATTACGTGTCCCTTGTCCGGAGATCATTATTTTCCTCATAATAGACTTCTGTTGCATTCACATTGTTCCAGCTTTTGATTGACCATTTGGAATATGACAGTTGCTTGTCGCATTGCATTTGGCTGCAGTTTCCTCTGGTTCGTTTTTGCAGTTGTCCCTGGAGCGGACTTCGCTTTATGTGATATCTAAAGAAGCTTGCCTCTGTCTTTTCGGAAATCTTTGTCTTAATGAGAAAACTAAAAAGACTTTCTGAAAATGTTAATTTTTTTTTTTTTTTTTTTTAATTTGATGCCTTTACTTGGCAGGGAACGTGGAACACTTCAGATTTTCAACGATGCTGGATTTGAGCTGTTCACTTGAAAATAAAGTCTGTTGCATCACAAGTGCTGGTTGGCATCGCTGTCCGCCTATCCGTGGATTAAGAAAAGGCACAGGAAAAAACTAGTTTAAAGTCATCAGTTGGATGTTTTCGGGTGGGTCCTTAAGAAATGTCTGCTCAACATCTCACCCGAGCGCCTGCGTGCTGCCGATTCTTCCTCTGAACTGCGTTGCTCTTCCCATTCCCCAGGCAAGGTCCGGCACGATCCCTCGCACTGCCGCTGCTGGGCTGGCTCTGCCTGTCACTCTTCCATCCTGGCACCGTGCTTCTAATTTATCCTGAATACATGGAGACTTGAGCACCGATGGGATAGATAAAAAAACAGCAGCAATCTTCTCTCCAAAAGAGCAACATAAAACTAGATTTAATGGTCAAAAATCATCATTTCAGAATAATTCTAGAAAATGACCAAAGGCAGACAACGAATTGAGATGTGTGTTCAGTTTTCTTTTTTTCTAATCCATTGGGGCTTGGAAGGAACAGTGGGAGACTATGGAATTTCAGCTCAGGGCAGTGTGGTATAGTCTCACGATGGAATACTACTCAGAAATAAAAGCAATGAACTGTTGATACAGGCAACAATGTGGATGAATCTTAAGATAATGCTGAGTCAAAGAAGCTAGACAAAAGTATGCATAGTATGATTCCAATTATATGAAATTCTACAAAATATACACTAATCTATAATGACAGAAAGAGATCAGTGGTTGCCTGGGGAATTGGGGTGGAGGGTGTGCCAAGAGAGGCAGGAGAGAAGGACTATGAAGGGACATGAGGAGAGCTCTGGGGATGATGGATGCATTTATTATCTTGATTGTGATGATAAATTCCCAGGTGTACACACAGAGCAAAATTTATCACATTGTACACTTTAAACCATGTGCCGTTTATTGCATATCAATTATACCTAAATAAAGTTTTTTAAAGGGATACTAATCAATGAATTATACTACCTCTAGCTTACCTACACCTCATCTCCTTCCTCAAAACAGTTAACCTAAAGGTACCTAGTAGCTCTTCCAAAAATGCTCCTTGAACTTGTGAATGAGTAAAAGAATGAACAAATGCACCCACTAATCAACCTATTCTATGTCCTAACATAAATTCCTCAATATTATCATTTTCTTCTGAAGAATGGGAGCATGGAGTTTATCCTTTTGGGGCAATTTTCCTAAGGTGGGTAGAAACTGACCCCACTATCAGAACACTTAAACCGTGGAGCACTAAGTAGCTTTTAAATTTATAGCTGTAAAATTTGCAGCAAACACAGAGTGAGTATCACACTCATAATTAGAGCTATTTATTTTGCTGTCTGGAGGTTTCCAAGAATTGCTCCTGTCTCCAGACCTATTTCTTAAATCAATACATTGATATATTTTAGACAATAGTTCACATAAAGTGAACCCACATGATTTGTGCTTTTATAATATTATTGTAGTTACCTATCAGAATTTAAGATTCTCTTCTGGATATTCTCTTAAAAATAACCGATTATAATGGTTATAAAAACTAGCACTATAGAACAAATAACTATCAAACTTATGAAATATTTATAAACCGGCTTTTTGTGGGTCTTTCCTACTGAATCCTAATATGCACCGTGTCGTCATATGTTCAGGTTCTTCCAGATATCGGCTCCTGCTCTTTGAAGAGCAATGGATGATTTGTGTCCCAGGGTGATTTATGCAGCAGCTATTAAGCAATCAATAGCATTTTGCTTTTTCAAACAGTTCCTTAGCTTAGTTAGTTTCATAAAATATCACTTTCAAATGACAGAGGCAGCATCCTCCTCTAGGAAAGATCGAGGTCAGAATTAAATTGCATTGAAATTTTTACTTGTCAATGCTCCGATGATGATTAGGTGAAGCCCTGGGGTCAAATGAGGGGCGGTCCACCTTGGGGAAAGAGGATGAGCCTTGACCTATGACCTGGCTTCAAATCCTGGCTCCTCAACTTCTTAGCCACGTGACCTTGAGCAGATTCCCATCTGTTTCCCGATTGGTATAGAAAATAGATATAGACTACAAATATCCTTGCAAAGTTATTCTGAGGATAAAATAAGGTAATAGTGACTTTTTAAAAGCACCTAACACAGTGTTTAGCATATTATAGACACTCAGTAAATGTTAGCTCATTTATTTATTTGTGTAGACTCTTAAATTTCCATTTAGAGTTGTGAATCCAAATCTCAGCTCTGGTAAGCTGGGCCCCAGTTTTGGCATCTGAAAAATGGAAATAATAATCTTGTCTTTGGGATCAAAGCTTGGTAACTTACACTGAAGAGTTTTGTCAGTGGCAGAGTATACGTAAATATAAGATGGTCATTATCTCTCAAAGCTTGGCCAGGCATGATATTTGTTGGAGATGGGAAGGGACTGGAACTAATTTCAGTGGCCTCGTTGGGTGGGATCACATGCTGAATAGACAGGCGTAAATACAGATTTTCACCAAAAAGGTATTCATCACTTGGCTTGGGCGTGGGTCTGTGCTAGGCACTGGGGCACGCTGGTGAGCAAGACCTTGTCTGCCTGGCTCAGGTAAGGCAGCATTGGAGGCTGGGCAGGGGTGGTGGTTGAGGGCAGTCAGCTCCACTCCCTCATTCTGTTGGTTCTGCTTCTAAAAGTCCGTTCTGTTATTTCCATCTTCACCACCTCCCTAGTAAAATTGCCTGTCTTTACGTCTTTGCTACGTGTATACAAATACACGTATTTGTATACGTGGCACTTCTCATTTATTTCTAAATAACAATCACAAGTAATATAGAACAAATTAAAAGAATGCATTTTTACTCCCATTTCCAAAGATTTTCTTTTCCTACCCCTTACTGCTAATTTTAAATTTTAATGCAGTACAGACAGCAAAGGTGGCCACTGAGATTTCTGCTTTGGGGACTTTATTGAGATTTTTATTTTCTGCATAATCCATGTTCTGTTTTTGTGAATGCTTTATGGATGTTTGAAGTGAATATATAGTCTCTATTTTGGTTCAGAAAATTCTATGTTACAATGATTAGATCAAACTTATACACTGTGCTATTCCAATGTCTCATGGTCTTATTTTGTGTCTACTCAATCTGTACATTTCTCAGAAGCGTCTCCTCCTGCCATGATGTCCTCCCATCTTGTTTCATCATAAAGCCTCTCCTGTCTGCTTTCCTTTACTCAGGAAACCGTTAACATTTTTTCTCTTCCCAATACTATAAAGTTAGTCTTTAAAAAAATTACTACTGTGTCTAGGGTTTAGGGACAGGAGGAAGAACTGGGTACGTCAGCCCAGTTAGCCCTGCCTTTCTATTGTTCCTACACGTGTTCAAAAACTAGTATGACAAAAAGTATCTGTGTTGGGAGAGAGGAAGTCTGGGCAAGAATTCTGGGAGTGCTGCAGCCACAGAGAGCTTACTGCACACAGTGTGATCGCGGAAGGTAGACCACAGGGAGCACAGCATGGTTACTATCCTAAGTCTATGTTTAGCAGCTTTGTCACCGTGACAAGGCATCTCAGTCTTTCTCTGCTTTGTTTTCCATCTGTAAAATGGGGATAGCAACAGAACAACGGCCTTACGGGGCTTTTGTAGGACTGAATAAAACGATAGATGCAAAGCACTATTCTGTAGACCACCATTCAATAGACGTAGTGATGTACAATGGGGCATTGCAGAGAGTGTGAGCTCCCCTAAGACTACAAGGATGAGAGGCAAACTGAGCTTTGAAATCTCTCCCTATCTGCACTGGATACAATTAGGCACTTAATAGATATGTTTGGTTATTAAGCTGAGTAGAAACTATGGTTCTTACACTTGAGAAATTTCCACTCTAATTGAGAAAAGAGAACAAACGAAAACTCAAATTCCTGAAGACACGAATTAGATTTACATAGATAGGCATATATACATCTCACCAATTGCAGGCTGACGAATTACTGGAATTACTAGAATCACTGAAACGTAAGGGGATTGATTCCATAAACCCACCTGCAACCTGGAATCTGTTTTAGGCCCCTTTGAAATATCAAGATGAAAGAAAGCCTGCAAATAGAATGCAATTTAGTGTGTATATTATTTAAAACTTTTTTTATGAGTGTAAGAGAGAAGCAATGACTTGATAAAGATACTAAAAATGTTTCAATAAATATATTAGAATGAATTCATCTTGAACTAGCACCCACTGAACATCATCTAAAGGCAGGCTTTGTTTAGCCAATATTGCTTACAATTTTTTTTCCTACTGTCTTACACCAGGCCACTTAACACATTCTTGTTACCTGGGTGGAGACATTTGAGTCTGTGACCCTTTCAGAATATCCTGTTGCTTTTAGAACTTGTTTAACTATTCTGTTACATATATTCAACTTACCTAACTTTGAGGATATATTTGATTTAAAAAAAAACCAAAAAAACACTTTTTGAATCAATTGCAGTCAATAACAAGGGTGATCAAGATGCGTAACTCATTCCACTCTGGGGTGAAAGTGAAATGTGAATGTAATGTTAAGAGTAAGAGCACCATTTACATAGTGCTCAGCATATGTCAGGCATATGTGTTATTAACACACTGGCAATCATTAATCTACCTATAACTTAACCCTTCCGAAGAATCTGTGTGAGATAACTAGTAGCAGCACTGGGATTGGAACGAAAGTCACAGGTCACTAGTTCTCTACTCCTTCTCACCCACTGAGCCATGTTGCCGTTTGTAAGAAATTGGGCTGGTTTTCTTGTCATAACTCAAGTCGTGACTCGTAAACCGGTTTGAACTTGGGCAGCACTGGGATTCTCAGCGCCATGACTGAAAACAATTATGCCCAGTGATTATTTCAGATGAGTGAAAATTTGAAATGGACATTTGTATTGACATTTTAACTGGATCACAGCTGAGTTTCAGGATTATTCATTCTACTTTCTAGTGGTGGTTTCCTTTGGAAAGATGGTCTGGCTTTCCTCCCGTTTCCTTATTTATAAGAGGCAACTAGCATCTGCCCACCCCCTGTGATGATGTGAGGAATAATTACACATTGTGTGCTTGGTTTTGAAGAGCACTATGTTAGAGACATGCTATTCATTAATTATGTATTGGTCTTTATAGCCTACTTTACACTCCTTCTGAGACTATGTTCTTGACTTCTCTCACTGATGTTGTAACAAACACAGTGGAATTAGTTTTCTTTGATCATTGCCTGTAGTGATCAGAAAAAATTCTTCCCTGAAATATTTCTCAAGGGACACTTGTCAGAGATGGGACAGCATACCAGACTGGCTGGAGGCACGCTAGCTTACTTGAATGAGCTGGAAGCCGGGTCAAAGGAGCCCAGTCACCACTGGGGGAGAGAGGTGATTCTTAAAGAGAACCTTCAGGCAACCCCAAACAGCATGGCTGACCACCCCAGCTCAGATTCTGGGAGCTGTGAGTATCCGGCCAGGGTGACAGGAACCAGCAGAGACAAATCAGAAGTCTGGTGGGCAGCAGTCATTGTTCCACAAGATCTGACCATGAGCCCCAGGGAGGATTAGGGCAGGATGCAACCCCTATGGAAGGAGTTTAGCAAGAGCTAGATGGGGCAAATGGGTGGGGCTTCCTTCCACCCTAGTGGGAAGAACGAGCTGCAAGACTGCAAGACGGAGGGAAAACTGAGAAGCCAGACGGGAGAGACTTAGCCAACCAAAGTGACTGCGGGAAAGGGTGCTGTGGCTCAGGAATCCAGATTCAACCTGGTGCAAAGAGCTCTAGGGCTGGGCACCACGCAGGACCCTTAGTGCCATGGGGTCAGTGGAAGCAAAGAGCTGCAAGGTGGGTCCCAGAGGCCAGGAAATAGGGGTTGCACATACCCTACCTCTAGATTTGGAAAGATTTTCTCTTCCTGTCCCTTCAGGCGGTTTGGAAAGTGGGGTGTGCCACCACATGGTGTAACTCCAGGGCCTCCATCTGCACTGCATGCTGAGTGAATTTCGCCCATTTCTCCCTCCCGCCCCACCCCCTAACCACTGTAGAGGGCACAGTCTGTAAGGCTTCGGGCAACATTCCTGAGCCTCGGTTCTTGGGGGAAACCCATCTGCAAACCTAACTGCCAGGAACCAGGGGAGTGGGCGAGGAGACAGCAATGTCTATTCAGCCACAGGGGGCCGCACGGTTCCAATCTGCCCGACGCCATATTCCTCGGCTTTCGCTTTATCTGGCCATATAGTAAAGAAGAAAGAACTACATTTAGAGGAAGAACAGTGGATATTTAGGGCATAGAAAAGGAGATATAAAAAGATGTCATGCTGTGTGGACATGGTTTTCCCATGGACTGAATTAGCTTATACTGTACTGATTTCTGCTACAACTCTATCTTTGTTATACCAATGTAACAGAGGTGTAAAGGACATTTGTTATCATGGTTCCATTTATTCTGTACTTAGACTTTCATTTTATTTTTAAAATAAGTCCTTGAACATGAATGGTCGTAGAAAATGTACTGCTCTATAATTGCATATAATCCCCAAACTTCATCCAAAAACAATTCTTGGGTAGCAGAAAACTGTCATATTCAATTGTGTGTCTTCATAGCAACAACCATTGGGGTAAAGCAATTTCATTTGCTTCATTTTCATACAGAGGAGAAGTCCAATTGTGCTTTTGCAATTAAGTCTCCTCACATCAAGAGAAACGACTATGTCTGTGAAATGTGCATTGAACCCAAATGGAAAAGTTAATTCAAAATAAAAAGCAATGATTATCTTGTGTTTATTAATAAGATAAATATTTAATAAAATATCCCTGTTTTTCATCTTTCTATTAAAAACATGGCAATTTAAAAGCATTTTTGGACATAATATGCACATTAAGAGCCTGAGCTCCTAATTGGATTAAATTTTCCAAACTTCTCAACATTTTTACCCATATTGTCACAGACTGGTTGAGTGACAACAATTTTATCAAAGCCCTTTAATGCCTGTCTTGGGATCAGGCTTTATCTGAATATTAGGGTCCTAAGATGGACTGGGTAATCATAGGGTATCTTGATGTCAGAACTCAACAACGTGTAACTTGGAGTTTTACAACATACAAGTTGTGGGCAAGATCTTTTTTATTCACTTGCATCTCTGCCAGAAATCATCCCTATCTTGTCACCATCAGCCTCAGCTGGCCCAGAAATTCTGTTGTTTGGAACTTGACCCCGCTTAGTGGGCTCACCAAAGGGCTGAGCCGCTACAGCAAGAGACTGGCCGAGTCACTCCTTACTTGAGCCTCTGCACGTCTTTATATCTTCCTAATGGGCTATTTCTTGCTTTTTTATCTGGGAAGCACCATGGCCCAGTGGCAAGAATACAGACTTTGAAGCCCTATCAGCTGGAATTTAAATCCTATTTTCTTTCGGAAATTCTATTAGGGTTCTCCCGAGAAACAGAACCAAAAGAGAGTTCAAAATCGGACAGGTTAGGCAGAGAAGACTTGCAGCTGAGTCCTGAGGCCACTCAGCAGGCAGAATTCCTTCCTGCTCAGGGGGGTTTAGTCTTGGTGCTATTCAGGCCTTCAAGTGATTGGGCCAGGCCCATCCACATCATGGAAGACAATCAGCTTTACTCAAAGTCCACCCATTAAAATGTTAATCTCATCCAAAAAATACCTATACCAAAAAGTCAGAATCATGTTCAATCAAATATCTGGGTACTGGGTCCCAAGTCAGAATTGGATTTGGGCCGTAACCATCCAGTATCCCTGGACCAGGGCCTGTCTCTCCTGTCCCCCGTGTGACCTGAGGCAAGTCACTCAATCTCTGTGAGCCTCAGTTTCCTCATCTGTAACATGGGAATACCAATATCTGCATTGCAGAGTCTTTGAAATTCTTATATTAGACAACTGGCTCCAAGCCGAAAAGCTTAGCTCCAAAATTTC